>NC_080542.1:150122834-150722834 GCF_028640845.1 Ahaetulla prasina | reverse complement strand
CTGCCATCTTGTCAAAAATGATGTTGGGTCTCCTGCCTGGGCTGGGGGGGTTGGACTAGATGACCTACAAGATCCCTTCCAATTCTTGTTATTTTGTAATCTGTAAATCCCACCTCCATCCCCTGCACCCAACTCTTTGCGGCCAAGTCGCCATGGGACAGTTTGAACTTTTCTATTGAATCCTTCAAAATAAAATTGAAATAATAATAATAATTGGATTGTTGCTATTCACATTTCATTCTCTTCCGTCCTTTGGTGTCCTTTCTTGAATGATTCTATTCAACTATTTCTTGAATATTAACCCAGAGGTGCTTTTTCCAGGAGGCCGCTGGACTTTTTGGTTTTTTTTTTCTTTTGGAAGACATTTCACTTCTCACAGCTCTGACAGGTCAGTAGGGAATGGAAGGATTGCTATTCCTTGCAGACAGCTATTCTGTCAAAGAGTTAAAGAAGCTTCTAGGATGAGAAGTGAAATGTCTTCAGAAAGAAAAACAAGAAAGTCCAGTGGCCTCCTGGAAAAAGCACCTTTGGGACAACTATGACCTGAGGATCTGAGAATCTCTACAGACCTAGGATATTAATATAACTCTTGTCCTGCAATGAGTTGGCCATAGCATGTTGGCTGCAGCGAATTATCACAGACCCTGTCTTATATTTTTTTTTGAACCCTGAACTAAGCGCTTGGCCTTATTGCCATGCGCTCAAAAGCCCGATTGGGCTTATTATCTGGGGATGTCTTATTTTGGGGAAAACAGGGGACCAACCTGCTTCTCTCTTCCACCTGGGGGAGGGCTTGCTAGGATGCCCAGCTGGAGAGGCTGGAAGTGAGCTGCCCCACTGCAGGGGTTGTCCCTCTGGCTGCTTCCAGGAAGGGGAGGGTCTGGCGGGAGTGGGCCCTCTGCTGTCCATCTCAGCCAACAGTTGCCAGGGCTCCACCCTCCCTGGCCTCTCCATTGGGGGCAAAATCTGCTCCACCTCAAGGGGCAGGTGGGGGGCACTCTTTGAAGCAAACTGTCAACAAATCTTTAAGTTTATTTTTTAAAAGCAGCTCAACGCTAAGCTTCTTGGGTGAAGGGAGGCCAAATTCTGTTGAAAGAATCCAAGTCAGAATAGAGCTGGAAGAAACCTTGGAGGTCTTCAAGTCCAGCCCCCCGACACAAGCAGGAGACCCTAGCCTAGACCATTTCAGACAGGTGGCTGTCCAGTCTCTTCTTAAAAGCCTCCAGTGACGAAGCACCCACAATTTCTGATGGCAAGCAGTTCCACTGGTTAATTGTTCTCACTGTTAGGAAGTTTCTCCTTAATTCCAGGTTGCTTCTCTCCTCATTTAGTTTCCATCCATTTCTTGTTTTGCCTTCTGGTGCTTTGGAAAATTGACCTCCTCCTCTTTGTAGCAGCCCCTCGAATACTGGAATATTCTATTCCAATAATATAATAATTTATAATAATAATAATAATATAATTTATAATATAATAATTTCTATTAACATAATATATTTTATACTGATTTATACTATTACTACTACTACTACTAATAATAATAATAATAATAATAAGCCAAATATCACGGTTGTGAGGGCCAAACCGCACAGTTTATTGATATTGCTGTACCAGGAAATGTCATGGTTGAAGAAAAAGAACCGGGGGGAAAATCACCAAATATCGCGACCTGGCCATCGAAACTACACGGCTATGGATGAAACATGTAACCGTGATACCCACTGTCATCGGGGCACTTGGTACCATGTCCAAGAATTTTACAAAACCACATCAAGAAATTGCAGCTTCCTGCAATCGGAACTGCAAAAAACTGAGCTACTTGGAACATCTTATATTTTAAGAAGATACTTGGTTGATACCTAGGACTCTGGCAGCAACCCAAATCAACCATTAGCACCAGTCAAGGGTATTTGTGACACATTTTTAAATGTTCAGTTGACTGAGCTTCATGTTTAATGAATAAAAGAGATCATAATGATAACAAGATAATAATAACAACAACAACAACAACAACAACAGTATGTATTACAGAACCAACCTTCCTATTCAACTTCATTAATCACTTAATCCATTTTCTTGGTTGATAACATAAAGGGAAGAAACAGAGGAAGGGCAGCCCACAAAATGCTTGGGGTCCTCTGTCTTCCCCAGCCAAAAAAACACCAAGTCACACCACCTGAGCCTTCCCGGGTTGTGTGAACACAACTGCTGGGTATCACTCACCTGGTGACTTAGCACGAGGGGCTGGTATATAATATAAATTGAAGTGATGTGCTTATTGCTATGGGACCTTCCAGACTGTGCACACCGGAGAGATTGCGGCCGATCGGGCAGGGAAGTCCCCGCCCCCGCCCCCGCGCGCGCCGGCTCCCCTTGGCTCACTTGGACGCCGCTCCCCAGCTCCTGCCAGCCCAGGCACTGCCTTTTCCCACGCGCCAGGCCTGGTGTCCCAGGAATTAAAGTGCCCGCCCTCGGGGAGATTGCCCGCCTCCCTCCGGAGAAGAGGCGCAGCCATGGAACCCATCTCGACGCGCAGGGCGCGGGGAGGGGCGCAGGCCTTCTGGCAGGCCCTGCTGGCGGGCGATGGTTGCACCCTTCTCTGCTGCCTGAGCGACCCCGAGAGCAACGTGGGCCCCAATTCCGTCTTCGACACCAGCGACTCTCACGAGTGGCAGCAGTACCGCTCCAGTGCTCGCCAGCTGAGTGCGTCGGGAGAGAGCGCGCGGAGGGGGCCGCTTAACGGAGAAAGGGAGGCCGGCAGCTGTGGACGCTGGGGTCCCACTCCCGGCACTTCTCCCTCTGCGGGGGTAGGGAGCTGGGGCGTGGAAGGCCGTCCCCCCTCCTCCGGAGGCTGCACATGGCTCAGCCGGCTGACCCTCCGCCTTCTCTCCGCAGGGCTGTGGTCTCTGACCTACGAGCAGGAGCTCACCACGCCGCTGCACATCACGGCCAGCCGCGGCTACCTGGACTGCTTGCGCCACTTGCTGCTGCGCGGAGCCGAAGTGGATCTGGCGCCCGGTGGACAGACCGCCCTGCACGCGGCTTGCGGGGCGGCCACTGCCGACTGCGTCCAGCTCCTGCTCTCTTTTGGCGCTGACCCCGGGGCCGTCTCCGAAGGCGGATTTCAGCCCCTCCACCTCTGCCGGAACCCCGGCTCGAGCGAGTGAGTAGCACCGCCTGGCGACGCCCCGCAGAGTAACAGCCGAGGGCTCGCCCTGAGCAAGCTGGCTGCGGCAGGGGGTTTTGGGAAGCTTTGGGGTGTTTGAAAGTACCCGGCCGTTAGGTCCCCAGAGCCCGGTTTCCATGCCACGTTTCCGCCCTTTTTGGCTTGTTGAATTGTTGCAAAACGGGGCAGCCGGAAGGCTGTGAAAGCAAGAGTCCGACCCACTGGCTCGGGCCAAATCCCGCAGCGTTCCTTTGGATCCGGCTTCTTTCAGGTGTCGGGCATGGGGGCCCTCCCGCCGGCGCTTGAGAGCCCTAGACGCGCAAAGGCGGCCAACGGCAAGGAGAGGCCGCTAGCGCGGGTGTCGGAACCAGCCGCGAGGCTCGCGAGTTCTGTGCTGTGGGGATCCACAAGGGGGGGGGAATGCTTCTCCACCACCCGTTCAGCCCTGTCTGCGTGGGGCTGAGGCGGCTCCCCGCGCGTGGGACTCCTTGACTTTCCCTTTCCCGAATAGAGGAACCACCACATCCAAAGGGAAGGGCAGGCGCATCCGCTCGGGATGTCGGCCAGCCTCCTGCGAAGCAGTACAACGTATTCTGCGTTCGCGGAAAGTGTTTTGGCCCAAGCATAGCTGGAGGCCGCGAGTGGGAGCTGTCCACGGAGTCTTCTGCCCGCCGTCTTGGATGAAACAGCCGTCTTGGATGAAACAACTCGCCACGGCCAACTCTCCGCGGGACAAACCACCATGGACAACCATGATGAGACAAATCGCTGCAGGACAATTGAACAATTCATTTAATTATTTAAAATAAGTAAAAAAAATAATTTAATTTGTGTCCTTCGCATTTCATTCCGTCCCTCCTCTGGCATCCTGTCTTTAATGCTTTTATTCCACCATTTCTTGGATATCAGTGTAACTCTTGTCGCGCAGGGAGTTGTTCTGTGGCGAGCTGTCCCGCGCAGAATTGGCCATGGCAAGTTGATCCGTGGCGAGTTGGCTGTGGAGAATTGGCCGGCCTTTCCTCGCTCCCGGTGGTCAGGGGCGGAGAGTAGAAATGGGTAGGAATTGAGTATGGTTTCGCTCTGGCCTTTCCCAGCTGGCCGCCGAAGTGCCTTCTGCCCCCTCGGTTGACAGTGGCGGGCAGCCCTAGGGCACGCCCACACTGACCCCTGCAGCCTCTGCTCCGAGACAGGCTCGGCCTTGAACGTAGTTTCATAGGAAAAGAAGAGTTTGGACTGCGTAAAAGGCTGATGGGCGCATGGCGCCTCTTCGGCTCAGGAGTGGGGAAAGGCCCTTTAGGAGACTGTGGGGCCGAAAGGGAGTGTCGTCTGCTGCTCCTTTTGGAAAAGCACCCCCACCTCTCCAGGGAAGGCCTTGTTCTTCCAGCTGCTCCGACGAGCCCCGGGCAAAACGCTTCGGGGGTCACCAACCTTCAAGTCCGCCTTTCCTCCTGAGATGCCGGACCCACCCTCCCCGAGAGCAGGAGCCTGCGCTCGGGGAAGGGATCGGGTCGCGGTTCCCGCCAGTTTTGGGCTCGCAAGAAAGCCCCGCCAACGTCATTCCTTTTCCTCTGTTTCCCCCCCTTCCAGGTGCGCCCGCCTTCTGTTGAGCCACGGGGCGGTGGTGAATTGCGAGTCCGAGGAGGAAGGGGACACTCCGCTGCACGTGGCGGCTCGGCAAGGCTTGGCGGAACACGTGCGCCTCTTCCTGAGCTACGGGGCAGCCCTGGAGGCCAAGAACGCCGAGGGGGAAACCCCGCTGATCGCCGCCTGCGCCCTGGCTCACTCCGCCCAGGCGGCGGACGCTTACTACGAAGTGTGCCGACTGCTAGTGGAAGCCGGCGCCCGGGTGAACGCCGCCGACCGCGACCGCCAGCGCCCGCTGCACCAGGCCTGCAAGAATGCCAACTCACGCGTGGTGGCGCTGCTCCTGGCCCACGGCGCCAACGTCAACATCATGAGCTACAGCGGCAATACGGCACTCCACAACGCCCTGCAGGTGGCGGCCTACCGCCTGGACCACCGGCCGGAGTTGGTGGTGCGCCAACTGCTCAACCACGGCGCCGTCCGCGTCTGGCCTGGGGCGCTGCTCAAGGTGCGAATCCACCCGGTCGCCACACGGGAGGAGGAGGCGCCGACCTAGCAGGAGCCGCGGCTTGCTCGCCTCCCCTAAACTGTTCCGGGGGACGAAAGCGCGCGTCTCCAACTCCCCTCTCCCCCTACGCAGTGGGTCTGGGACCGGCCGGCCTGCAAGGGGCGTGGGAAGTCCACGCTGGTGGTTGCCTGTCCCCGGGGAGAGCGAGCCAAAGAAACCCCAGGATCAACGACGTTGCCGCGCTTAAGGCCGCGGCCGGCTCCGTTTGGCGCAAAGGAGGCCAGGCCCGTGAACAGAACAGACGAACAGAGTTGGAAGGTCATCTAGCCCAACCCTCCCCCCCCCCTCTCCCAAGCAGACCCTGCATCATTTCTCACAGATGGCAGTCCTGGGCTAGATTTGATCGTAGCAGGGTCGTCCAGACGTGCAAACTTAAAAGAGTGCCCGGGGGTTCCTTCGGGATCTTAGTCACGGAAGGTGCCAACTTCGGGATTTGGGTTCCTCTCCTCTCTGGGCAGGAAATTGTCTGGGGGATTCGTGGAGAGGCAGAATATACAGGCATGGTTTTAAAGTCCAAAGGAAATGTGGGCGCCCCGTGCATCCCACCCTTGACTTTTGGAAGCCAACTCGGCTCTCCGGGTTCGAGGCTCCATTGACTCAATGTGTGAGGTTCGGGCGAGATCCGGGGGTTAGAGAGGGGAAGGATTCCGAAGGGGAGGGTCCAGCAGGACAGCCTGTGGAGCAAGGTCGCTCTGCTTCATTCTTAAAAAAGATTCGGAGGTGAACAAGCAGCGGCCTGCCACGAAGGAGGTGGTGGGGGTTTGCGGGCTCGTAGATAACCCAGGAAAGCAAAGGAAAGGCGCGCAATTCTGGCCCCCACGCCTCTTCTTGGGCCACTTCTGCGCCCTTCCCCAACGTTTAGCGCCACCTTCACGCGGGGACCCTTCCAAGGGATTCGGGCCCGAGGCTGCCAGCCTGCGCACAGCCCTAACAGCTCCCCTTTTTCTTCCTCCTCCCCTTCTCCACAGGTGCTGCGCCACTGCTGCGGTTCCCCTCGGACGGTGGAGACCCTGCTCAACTGCTACGTGCGAGTGCCCGTCACCGAGGCCTGGCAGCACGCTGTCCCAGAAGAGCTGGTACACGTGAGTCTGCGTGGGAGCCCGAGCGTCTTGGGGTCCCGGGTTGGGTGGGCTTCTCCTGCCAGGGTTGCCTTTCCCGTGGTGAAATCCAAATTTTTTACTACCGGTTCTGTGCGCGTGGTTTGGTGGGCGTGGCAGGGGAAGGATACTGCAAAATCTCTACTCCCACCCCATTCCCGGGCCAGTCAGAGGTGGTATTTGGCGGTTCTCCGAACTACTCAAAATTTCCGCTACTGGTTCTCCAGAACTTGTCAGAACCTGCTGGATTTCACTTCTTTGCCTTTCCGGTTCTCACAAAACCCCGCTTCCCTCTTTGCAGCAGCACCCGCGGTTCTTCCGGTCTCTCTTCGCCCTTGGCCAGGGACCCCGCAGCCTGCAACACCTGGCCAGGTGTGCTCTTCGTAGCTGCTTGGAAGGCCGTCTCCTCCAGGCCCTGCCCCACCTGCAGCTGCCCTCCGCCTTGCATCAGTTCGTGCTGCTTCGCTTCGAGGACGTCCTTTACTAGCCCTTCTCAGCCCCCACCCCGGGCGTGGTAGTCGGAGGCTGCCTGGAATCCCAGCCGAGCGAAGCGCCCGCACCTTCACCCTTCAGTCCAGGCCGGACAGGTATGGCGGGCCCTGGCTTCCACCGAGAGCCCGATGGGCCTGGAGCACTCCGACCGATCCGGATGGCGCAGGTGGAAGGAGGCGGCAATGAAGGTGGATCGCCTTCCCGGCGGGAACCTCTCCGAGGCGAGCCCGAAGAAAGATCCAGCGGTCTGCCAGAGATCCAGAAGACAAAAAGAGAGTATATGCGCACGGGTGCCGCGCCTCGTTTCATCGGAGCTGGGAGCGGAGAGACTCAAGGTGCCTCCCTGCCGGCTTTACGAGTAGGGCTCCAGTGAGCCCGAGCAGACCAAGCCAGGCAGAAGCTCCAGACGCCTGGATGCCCCGTCCCGGCCTAGCCTCCTTGCGAGCCCCTGGCCTATTCCGGCTGCTTCCCTGCCGGAGCACTTGTTCCCCAGAGTGACAGAGCCCCCACTATGAATCCCCAAACCGACGTGGGTTGCTGGAAATGCAGGTGAAAGCAAACCGGTGGAGAACCTGATCCGCAGGCGCGGAGAAACCCCTTCTCATCCGTCCGCTCCCCCTTTTTCTCTCCCCCCTCCCTCAGCCTTTCTCTGGCGTGTGGAGAGCTCCCTGTTTTTTTGTAGATTGCCCGGGTGTGTAATAAAGAGGCTACTTCTTCAGTGGTGCGTGGCTGTATGTCTCCTCCGTGATCCCGGAACGAGCGAAAGGCGGACGGGCCAGGCCGCCGGAGAGGGGCCCGGAAGCAGCCTGATGGGTGGGCAGATTCCCAGGCAAGCCGACCCTGGTTGCCCTCCAGGCGGCGCTGCAAGATACAGCTGGATGCGGTTTGCAGAAGGCGCTTTGAGCCAGTGAGGGGTGGAGGGCAGCGGCGTATCAGAGGGGGGTTGTCCTGGCGTGACAGAGAGGGCGCGGCCCCTTGCCTTGCTCGGGACAGGGATCGCGTCCCTGCCATCGTCCCAGGGTCTCGGGTGGTCCTGTGCAGGCCCAACGCCTTGGCTGACAGAGTCCATTTGATGCCGTGACTGGGAAACAAGTGGCGGAAAAGGCGCGGGGGGGCCCGTTTCTTTGAGCACTCGAGGAATCCTCCGCCTCGGACCTTCCACCTGGCTGTCCCCCAGGCAGCCTGCTCCTGCCCTCTTCCTGCCCCCTCTTCCTGGAGCAAAGGCAGCCGTGGGGAGGCGTCCACCGCCCTTCTGAGCGCCCGTATGGGTAGCCTCAGAGAGGTCTGGGCGCAACAGGTAGGCAAAGGACCAGGTGAGGCCTGGGCAGTTCCTGCCTCGGAAAGGAAAAGACAGGGACGAGCGGCTCGAGGGGCGGCTCCCTCCACTTCGGCTCTGCTAGATGGACCGGTGGACGGAGCAAAGGCGTTTTCTCCCCACCCCAATCTGCCGGGGTAGCTAGCCAGTAGCTCTGGTGGGATGTGCCCAACCCCCGGGGTAAGACCCGTGGCACGTAGACTGGCAGTGCTTCGGATGCCCTGGAGCAGGAGAACATGGACGATGGGGCAGGGGGGAATCGGGTGAATTGGCGTGCCAAGAGCCACGGGGTAGGAGGCATCCACTCCCCCCGTGAGCGACGGGACAGCGAGCCGAGCGGCTGATGGCAAAGGCAGGACTGGCACATCGCCGAGCAACGTCCGAGCGACCCAAGGACCGGCTAGCGACGCGATCCGCTCCCGGTGCGTCCTGCCACGAGAAGAGGAAAGAGCGGACAGGGCGACCCCGCGGGAGTCGATTGGTGGGAGAGTCCCGTGGGGCTCCTCCCCGCCCGCCCGCGGGGCAGCTGGTCCCGCCCAGCCCGACAAAAGGCCCCTTGTGCGCCCGGCCGGTAATTGGCAATCATCAATCACCAGTCATAATGGCTGATGAGGCGGGAGGGGGCGGTGCTTCCCAGGGGCCCTCTGACCGCTCCAGTGGGAACCCGCCGCTGTTCCCTGGCCCGGCCGCGGGGCGGGCGGCTCTAGGGGGGAACTCAAGCGGAATTTGAGGAAGATGGATGAGCGCGGAGGCAGGGCGACACCCCTTCCCCCTCCCCTGCCATTTCCTCCCTCCTCGCCCGCCCGCCCGCCCTCTCTTGGCAGACAGCGCCAGCCAAGCGCCAGGGCGGCAGCGAGAGGAACGGCGCGGCGGCGGCTCCGTCGAAGGGCTCCGGCCGAGCGACCAGAGGCGGAAAGCGAGCCGCCGTGCCTCCACCGGGGCTGGAGCTCCGGGTCACTCTGGAGACTCTGGCGGGGGGTCAACCAAGCCGGTAAGTGCCGGCAGGGTCCGGGCCGCCGCCATGCAGAGGCCAAGTAGCGGCCAAGGGGCCGCCTTCTCCATCGATTCTCTGATCGGCCACTCGCCGCCCGCCCCGCGCTCCGGCCCGCTGCTCTACACCGGCTACCCGATGTTTATGCCCTACCGGCCGCTGGTGCTGCCCCACGGACCGCTGCAAGCCGCTACCGGGCTGCCCCCGCTGGCCCCGCTGGCTTCCTTTGCCGGCCGCCTCAGCAACTCCTTCTGCGCCAGCCTCGGCCAAGCCGTCCCGTCCATGGTGGCTCTCACCACCGCCTTACCGAGCTTCGGGGAGCCCCCGGACGGCTTCTACCCGTCCCAGGAATTGCCGGTCCCCGGGCGAAGCAGCACGGAGCCCCCCTGCCGCCGCCGCAGCGGGGCAGAAGAGCTGGAAAGAGGCGAGGTGTCTCCAGCCCGGGACAAAGGAGGCCCGGAGCCGCCGCTACACTTCCCGGATCCCTTTCCCGGCCTGGCAGGTGGGTCCCTCGTTGGGCTGCAGGTGGGTGGGCTGCGCGATGGCTCCTCTGGCCGGTTGCTGCATTGCAAGAACTTTTCTCGCGCGGGGGAAAGTTTGTCTACTCACCAGGGTGCCCTGGGGGGGGGTCAACGAGGGGGGTGAGAACCGATCGAGCAATCGCCCACTCTCACGGCCACGAGTCCCTTCGTCCTTCCCGTTGGCCAGCAGTCACCCCGGACCGTAATCCTAAACCCCCTGTTCCCGCGCCTCCTACGGTTGTAGCCGTCGTAGCTTTTGCCCTGTTTCTTATACCGCTCGGTGCCCAAATTATGATCCAGCTGCCGCCCTGCGCCACCCGCCCGCGGTCTATTCGCAAAAGGCGCACCTGCGAGGAACCGGGTGCTCCCGGACACCTGGGCTACAAGGATTGTCTGGAAGACTCCCTTCGGCTCCGCGCTCCTCACCGCACCGAGCGCTTGTCCCGGGCGCGCCGAAGGAATTCTCCTTTCCTCCGGTAACGGAGTGCTCTCGCGGCCGGCGGCTCCATCCGGAAAACCCCGGGGCAGCGGGGACGGAGCTGTCCCAGGTGCTGCGGAGCAGCCGAGGCTGAGCCGCCCGTTCCCCACGCGCGATCAAAGGGAAGGCCAGGGCGAGGACTCGCTTTGCAACGTTCCCTGCTAAAGAGGCCGGGACAGCGGGCTCCCTGTCAAGCTGTTTTTGGACCGGCAGTCCGATTGGAGCAGCCGTTCCAACCCCCTCGTGAATCGGTCACCCTTGAATTGTGGCGGCGAGGTGATGGACGGGTTGGGAAAAGAGGAGCGCGAAGCTTTTCCCCACTTCCCCGGCCCGGGCGCCCCACACACTTTCACGCCGACCGAAGACCGGCCGCGGGACTTGACGCCCGCAGTCGCGGGTTTTCTGGTTTTCGTGGGGGGGGGGGGAACAGCGGTAAAACGGCGGAGCTTTGGGCCGCTCTCCCGGGACAAGACCTGGTCGGGAGGGTCTTTTCCCCGCCTCTCCCTCCGAGGAGACGCCAACAGAGTCGTGGACGGTGGCGGCGAAAAGTTGCAGCAACCGAGGCGGCACGAAGCCATCGGGGCCCTCCTGAGAAGAGAAGGCGGTTACTCCCGAGTAAATCCCGTGAAGGCATCCGGGACTTCTGAGTCATATCTGGCCCGGCAAGAATCCTAGTTTTGACACGCACTGCCGAAAGAAAGGAGGGAGGGGAGCAGCCCGCTCTGCGGCGGCCTGCCTAGTTTGGGGGCAAGGAAGCCGCGCCCTTGCTTCCCAATCCATTTGTTCACTTGGAGCCTTCCGGGGCACGCGCAGGGGTTCCTAAGGCGGGGTGCATTGAACAATCACTAAATCAATAGATGGTGAAGAAGGACGTCCCCCACGCGTGGCATATCTACCTCCCCATTGCAGGAACTTGGGGGGCACTTTCTGCACCTCGGTAGTGAGCTCCGGGGCACCATGTCTCCGGGACAAACAGCCGGGCCCTTCTAGTCCCATAAAGGCTGCAGAGCCTCCCCACAGCTCTTGTGGGGGGGCTGTGGTGAGCGAACAGCCCCCCTCAAGAGATCAGGTTCGCCCTACAGCGAGTCCAAGTCTCACGGAAGTGACCAGGGATTGGTGGGGAGGGATGGGGGGGTTTGTGACGCAGGCTTCTAGGCTTCGGACGAGGGACCATTAGTTCTCCAGGGGTCTCAGGCCCAAAGGCTTTGGACTGTGAACTGTAGCCTCCATCATCCCAAGCCCAGCAGCGAACCTCGCTAAGAAGGGCGCCCCACCAGCAGGTTCAAAGCCTCCCCGTTCCCGGCACACGGTCGGCCCACGCGCTCCCCGGGCCCGTGCGTGCTCACCGTGCTTGGGCTGGTTTCGGGCAGCCCTGGCTCGGGTCACCCCGCAGTCTGAACGGGAATGAGAGATCGCCCTGCGCCTTTACTCGGGCGCTTGGCCGCGAGTCCCGGAGCCGGCAGCTGATTCTGTATGGCCGCGGATTTACTAGGCTAACTGGGTGGGTGTGGGTGTCGGGGATGACCCAGGCTAGACTGGAAGGTCAAAACAAAACAAAACAAAACAAAACGTATCGTAAGAAGGCAGCATGAGCAACCGTTGGGGCTGGGTGGCGGCTGGAGACCACCTGGCCGAATCCCGCAGGAAGGTTTCCTTCGAAGCTTCCACTCCCCGGTGCGTCTGCCAACTTGGCCGGCGTGGCACGATTTCATCAGATCCATTTATTCAGACATACAAAAAAAACCCAACAACACTCCGCACACGCCCAGAGGCCGTCGTCTGTCGGGTCATTCCTGTGCTTGTTTCTACGCGGTTTCCACCGCGTGCGGGACGGACGGGGACCCAGGCAGAGAAGTCAGCGAGGAGAGCGGAGCAGAGTCCCGGATTTCCAGACTCAAAACAAGAGGTACTATAAGCGGCTTCACCGACTGAGACCCGTCCCGGTCCGTCTTGAATCTGAGGCGGGAGTTCCCGGCGCACTTTCCCTGCTTTTCCGACGCGTCTGGCCTGCCTGGCTTGGTGGGGCCTCCGATTTCGGCTGCAAGGCAAGGGATCCGCCCAGCGGAGGCCCTTTGGGGAGAGTTCTCGGGATCCCATGGCCGTGACTGACCGCCGCTGCGGGGCCAAAAGGTCTGCGCAGAAAGGAGGGACCTCGCTTCCGATGGAGGGTCGCGGTGACTCTTCCCCCCCCCTCCGCCCCCTAGCGCGTCTGGGTGTCTTCCAAGCAAGCGATCTTTCCTTGCGATCCTCCCTCAGCCGCTCCCTCCCCGAAGCCTTTGCAGGTCAGTGCCGGCAATACTGGAGGAGGGGGACGTGGCGAGGAATCGCGCAACTGGGCAGGAGGCGGCCTCTGATCTCCTGGCTTCGGGAAGCGTGGCGTGAGGAGAGAAGGAGCTTCTGGAAAAACAGAGGAAGGGGCCCGAGCCTCATCATGGCACCAAACCCAGACCGGGGGAGGGCAACCTCCGAAGCAGGCAGGGAGTCGGGAAGAAAGACCCTCTTTCTCGGACTGGCCAAAGCCTCTCCCCGTCAGTCCCCCGTCAGTCCCCCTGAAGTCCGACCTCTTCGCAAGCCGCTTTGGACCTGCAGCTCAAGAGGCAGCTGGGTGCTTCCCTTTTGCTCCCGGCCTGACGGAGAGGAAGGGGGCGGCGGGTGGGAGTGGGGGGCAAAGGCCCGCAGAGATTCTCCATCTGCCTGGCCCAAACGGCGAAACCGTGTGTGTGTGGGGGCAGGGGGGCTCGCCAGTCCCCTTCTCCCGCTTGAGCTCGGCGGCTTAACTCGAGCGTCCTACTTCGGAGCTCCGTCGGCATGGCCGCTCTCCTCCCCAGTACGACATCCCACCCACCTCCAGCTCCCCCACGCGGGAATGGGATGTGTGAGCCGCGCCTCCTGCTAGCACCGGTTCGGGAACTGAGGAGCAATACGGCTTGGGCGCTTTTGGCTCGGGTTAGATCCGTGGGGCTGCAGCAGCCGCGCGCGTGGCCGGGTTCCGACTTGAGGGGACGGTCCCTCTACGTGGGGAGAGACGTAACCTCTTCTCCTCCACTCCTTCCCTCCCCCCCTCTTTTTCTCTCTCTCACTCTTTCCTTCCTCTTCCACTGACTAATGAGACACACCTCTGTCTGTCTGTCTCACTCACTTTCCTTCCTCTTCCACTAATCACACCCATCTCTCTCCCTCTGTCTCTCTCTCTCCCGCAGACGGCAAAGGCGCCTACAGCTCGGACGAAGATAAGGCGGACGAGCGGGCGGGTGAGGCGGGCTGCGGCAGCGAGCAGGACAGCTCGGCGGAGGCGGAGAGCGAAGAGGAGTCGTTCTTGGAGGGTCCCGGCGGCGGCGGCGGCCCAGTGCCAGCCAAAGCCAAGGCTAAGCGGGGCGCGGGCGAGCAAGCGGCAGCGGCGGTTCCTCCTGCCGGGGCTGCTGCTGGTCCCTCCTCCTCGTCGTCAGGGGGCCCGGGCAAGAGCCGGCGGCGGCGCACCGCCTTCACCAGCGAGCAGCTACTAGAGCTGGAGAAGGAGTTCCACTGCAAGAAGTACCTGAGCCTGACGGAGCGCTCCCAGATCGCCCACGCGCTCAAGCTCAGCGAGGTCCAGGTCAAGATCTGGTTCCAGAACCGGCGCGCCAAGTGGAAGCGAATCAAGGCGGGGAACGTCAGCGGCCGCTCGGGGGAGCCGGTCCGGAACCCCAAAATCGTGGTGCCCATCCCGGTCCACGTCAACCGCTTCGCCGTGCGCAGCCAACACCAGCAGCTTGAG
Source organism: Ahaetulla prasina (assembly GCF_028640845.1). NCBI lineage: Eukaryota > Metazoa > Chordata > Lepidosauria > Squamata > Colubridae > Ahaetulla > Ahaetulla prasina. The sequence goes on along the minus strand of NC_080542.1, from coordinate 150,708,868 downwards.
CAGGCCCAGCGCCCCTGAAGGCCCGCCGCCTGTACAGCCCCCCCAACCCGCTTATTTATTCGTGTAAAGTCTGTACATAAGGGGTTAACCCTAACCCCCTCCCACTTGTATATGAGCCTGCCCCCCCACGCCCCGACCCCCGTATCCGTTCCGTGCAGTCGTGTAATTGATCAATAAATCTATTTTGTATGGACCCGCCACCCCGAGTGGTCGACTCCCATCGCGGGGGTGGGGGGAGAAGGTGGCGTGGGGGATGTCTGACTGCCCCCTCCCCATGACCACCCACGGGGGAGGGAGACCGTTCCGCCGACTCGGAAAGGGTCTGCGAAGCCCACCACGCGCGTGGCTGCTGCTCTGCGGATGGGGCTCTGCGCACCCGCACCTGGCCCGTTTTCTGAACGCGGGGAGAGGAATGGGGTGGGGATGGAAAGGAAAGGCAAGGTTGCCTCCTCCACTCCCCGCTGGCTGACTTTCCAAAGGACCGTTGGGGAAGGAACTCCTTGGCTTGCTTCAAGCCTCTCCAAGCTCCCTCGGGGTCCTTGCAGCAGCCCCTTCTTCATTTCCCACCCCCCAGCCATCATAGGCACAAGGGAGACCCTCTGCTCCTTCGCTTCTGCAGGGCTGATTTTCTCAGTAGCACTAAGCTGGGGTCTGGAAAGCCTCTCCACCCCACCCCCGGAAGGAAGTGCGCCTATGGGGGTGATGGTGGTGGGCAGCCGTCGCCCCACAAACCTTGAAGGTGGGAGTGGGTCTCTGGCTAGTACAGTGGGGGAGGGCTGTCTTCTGTTGCCCCCCCTCCCCAAAGGATCACAAAAGCGACTGCAAAGGCCTTGGAGAGTGGGACCTGGGGTGAAGCAGTTTCTTTATTTCGCAGCTTCTCTGCTGGGGTGGGGGGGAACCATACTCTCACACTTCCACTCAGAGACACACAAACAGGGCAGCAAACCTTATGTACAGACTGTCATATAAATATTTCCAATGTACACTTTATACACAAGTGACTTGAAACGGGGCTGGGGGGGGAGCCGAGAGCCAGCATCGTAACAGCCCCCATTCTGTCCCCCCCCCCAGTCCTCACATCAGGCTGAGGAACTGCAGCAGGTCCTGGGAGAAGCAGAGTGGGAAGTTGACCCCCGGGTGGGGGTGGGAGGAGGGATAGGGGGAGACAAAGGGTCTCCTTCTCAGCACCCCCAGTGGAGTCCAAGTGCCCTTTCTCTTGTGGGGGGGTGAGTAACCCATCCCTTTCAAGAAGCTCTAGTCTCTCTGGGCCCCCAAAGCATGGCGAGGGATCCGCAGGGTGGGGGGAAGGGAGGACGACTGCTGTGGTCTGCCTGTTGAGAGCCATGGATCGGGGACCCGCTGACATCTCAGGGACTTGGGCCCCGCACGAGGCAGCCCGGCTCGGAGAGCGGCGTGCCAGAGGCGTTGTTGTTGAGGTTCCGGCGTGGAAGGCTTGGGGTGAGGCTGCCCACGGGGGCCTCGCCAGGGCAGCCGTGCTGCAGCAGCATCTCCACGCACTCCTGGCTGCCAGCGCGGCGCGCGTAGCCAAGTGGTGTCAGGCCGCGGGCGTCCCGGCTCTTCACATCCACGCCGTACTGTAGGGATGAGAACAAAGCTCGGAGGAGGTCCTTCCGGTGTGTGTGTGTGTGTGCGCCACGGAACACTTTTGCAGGCAGGGAATGGGAAGGAGAGGGACAGGGAGGGGGATCTCCTTACCCAAATGAGCAACTGGGTGAAGACCACGTTGGCCATGGCGCAGGACAGGTGCAGTGCTGTCCGCCCATCTCCATCACCATAGGTCTCGTTCACCTCCTCCTTGGAGCCGTGGGCCAAGAGCAGAACCACTGTCCGCAGGTCATCCTCCACCACTGCCCGCAGCAACTGCTGGCCGAGGGGCACGTCTGAGTGGGGCAGCGGTGCCAGGAAGATCTTCTGCTCGTACTTGGCACGGATCCAGCGTTCCTTCTCTTCCCTGTAGAGAGACGGGCCAAGGAGGGGGCACATCAGGGGGGGCCTTGGGGAGGCGTCCCGAACCCGCCCTCCTGCCCTCCCTCGGAGACAGCCTGCTATCTAGAGTCCCCACCTGGAAAGGCTGGGACAGAGGAGACAGGCACCACGGCAGTATCGTGGCTGCCATCTCCCGCACACAAAGGTGGGGGGACGATCGATGCTGCCGGCACCCCGCTATCTGTCTCCTATTCTATCCATCTGTATCTGCTCAGCTGCTCTCCACTGAGCATGCTCAGCTCCCCTGCCCCGTCCCCTGACCCCCAAAGCCAGCGCTGATAAGCCCCCACCCATCAGAAAGGCCTCTTGTCTGGATGTCCGGATGAGTGAGTGACAGGCCTACCCAGACAAGGCAGAAGTCCTCCCTTGAGCCACCCAGCTGGGGCCCGGCTTAACCCTTTGCCTCCCCATTCTGAGCAGCCCCCGCTGATGCTTCCCCCACCCCACGCAAAGGGCCAGAGCCGGTGTGTATGTGTGTATGTATGTCATCCATGGACTCAGAGCAAAAGAATGCCCTCCCATCGCATCATCCACAGGTGGCCAGAAGAAGGGAGTGAGCAGGACCGGGTGCCTTTCTAGCCCATTCCTGGGGTGCCCGCTGTCTCTGCCACCAGAAACAGCCCAGGATGGCAGCCCAAGGGGCAGCAGGAACAGCCCCCCTCCCCACTCTGATGGCCATCTTTGGGAGCATCAGCTGAAAACAGTTCTGAAAGGACAGCCAAGGGATGGATGGGCACAGCTGGGGGAGAAGACTTGCCCGCCACCTCTAAAGTCAGCACTGCCCAAATGCACCACTGAAGTTACCCGGAGGAAAATTCTCTGTGCCCCCCTCCCCCCCCCCATGAAGAAGAGCCCCCTCCCCCACCTGAGTCTAGAGCCGGTGGGAAGCAGGTAGAAAAAGGCTCTCGTCCCTTTCTCTCTGCTTCCTCCCCACAGCCAGGACTTTTTGGCAACTGAACTGGGCATTCTGGGGAGGGTGGGGTGGGGGCTGCCCAGGTGGGGCCCAGGCTTAGAGCTGCCATCCCGGTTTCAGGAGCAAATATTGCCTCTCAAAAGACCAAAAACGGGGGAGGAGTTCACCTGCTGCTCCTGATAGGAAAACCAAGACTAAAAAGTGGAGTAACCACGAGCCCCCCAGCTCCCCCCAAGGCTCTCCTGCTGGCCTTGACCTACCTGCTCCTTTCTCAAGGGAATCAGTTGCCAAATGGTGAGAAACCCCCCAAATTTACCAACATACCCATGATTTCCACCACTGTGCTTCCAACAATCATAAGATTCCATTTTGAGGGTCGTCCTCAGAGTTACAAGTTTGTTTAGGGACCATTCAGTGGAAAAAGCAACATGAATTATTTACACTTAACGACCCTTGTGGCCTCCCTGTGGGTCACGGAATCCAATTTCCGACACCAGGCAAGTGGCTCCTGTTGATGATGGTCACCATGTCCCCGGGGGGGGGGGGGGGTGTCCCCATTTTGTGACTTTCCGGCGAGCAAAGATAGGCTCGCTTAACGACCGCGTGATTAAATTGACAGCTGCAGGGATTGGCTTAACAACAAATCTCGTGACTAGGAGGGCACCCGTGATTCGTTGTAAATGTGAGGACTGGGGGCAAAGTTTCAACGCTGCTTCTGTACTTCAAATCCTGTTGAGACGCCCTCCAGTGTGTGGGGGGGGTGTATGTGTGTGTGTGTGTCTTTTCCCCTTCTTTTGGGAAATGGCCCCTTTCGGAGGCTACGAGTCTGTCTGCGGGAGTCTCCCAATCAAGCCCCTCCTCCCCAGAGGAAGTCCCCCTTCCCTATGTCCCTTCCCGTGATTTCCCGTATAACTCCGAGGAAGTCGTGAGCTTCACCATCCAACCTTCCTCTCTGATCCTCTGTCCGGGGAGGAGGGTTAAGAGACCCCCAGAATTCACATGACTCATACTTTCTGCCACACATCACGTTTTATCACTTTCTATTTTCACTAATAATTCATTTTAATCATCCACCCATACTTGACTTTATGCTGCTAAGGGAGAAATTTCTGAAATGGCTTTTTACTTCACCTTTTTTGCCGTGGTCACTAAGCGGATTCCTGCAGTTCTTCAACTGGTTCCCCTGGTTGTTGTTAAGTGAGTTGGGATTCCCCCCCTTGACTTTTGCTTGTCAGGTCGCAAAGGATGAATCGTAGGGCCGTGGCACGATGCCACGGTCATTGTAAGTAGGAACCACTTGCCAAGCGGCCGAATGTAAATCACATGACCACGGGGGGGAAGGCTTTCAACAGTTGTTAAGTGTGAAAAATGGTCATAAGTCCGTGTTTTCAGCGTAGTTGTAACTTTGGTCACTAAACGAACTGTCGTTAAAGGGAGGACTGCCTGGATACAGTATCCTGGCAAACCTCTTTTCACTCGCTGTGTTTGTTCAAGGACCATATGGCTTTCCACCTGCAGTCTAAGTTTCTTGTCCAGCTGTCCTTCTGTCCTGGCCACGTGGCACCCACCTCCGTGCCCCCACACAGGCCTTGCCTTTCTCTGTCCATGGCTCCCCCGAAGTAGCCCTCTGCCCCCTTCCCTAGTCCAGGGAGGGTTGGAAAAGGCAGGAAGCCCACGCACCAGGAAGGCCCGGCTGGGACAGGGAATGGGCACATGGGGGGTGGGGAGATCACCTTCCTTGTGAACCCCTCCTTCAGGCCACAGGTGACAGGCTCTAATGTGACCCACCCCAACAGAACGATTCTGGGCTGGGGGCTTCTTTGGAGAAAGCCAGAAGAGAGCCAGCAACTGATCCGGCTGGATGGCTTCAAAGCAGCCGCCACCCTTCCTACCAAAAAACCTATACACTTTGGGGCTGAGGGTCCCCCACATCATTCCCTGGAGAGATGGGGTCCCCTACATCATTCCATGGGGATCTGGGGGGTCCCCCACATCCTTCCATGATTCCCCTTCTTTGCTCACAGTTCGGGAAGGGGGGCTCAGCCCCCTGCCACCAGCAGAGCCAAGCCCAAGTTTCCTTGAGCACCCAAGGTCGCTGGCATCGGTCATGGGAGGGTGGGTAGGGGAAGAGATTCCTGCCTACCCACCCCTCAACCGGAGGGGGGGTAATGCTGGGGAAGAGACCCCTTCTGAAAAGGCAGGGAAGGGTGCCACGTCCGGCCTACCTGCAGCTCTCCGGGCCCGGCTTGGGGTAGTTCTTGGTGGCACCTTCCCAGACCGAGTTGGCTAGGGCGTTCCCGATGGCCGTCATCACCGTCACCAGCTCCAGCGGCCAGTCATCCAGGTCCAGGGAACGGACGCGTGACAGGTGTGTGCCCAGGTGGCGGTGGATGCCGGAGCACTCGATGCAAATGAGCGCCCCCAGGTTCAGGCTGGCCCAGTCAGGATCTGTGCGGGAAGTGGGGCGGGGAGGGTGAGCCCAGCTGCTGAGCCCCCCTCTCCGTTCAGGTCTCCCTCCCGGCGTCCAGAGGCTTACAAGGCAGCCATTCCATTGGTTTCTCCGCAGCCCCCTCCCCATCCATCAATAGCCTTGGTCCCAGGTTGAAGAGGGCAGCATCCCAGACCACCCTGTGATGTTGCCCAGCTGCCCACCGAGTCTGGAAAACCCACCACTGTCATCCCTCCCCCGACTTCACAGCCCCGGAGTCCCTCTGCCCCCTCTTCTGGCTACTCACTGGCCGCATCGCAGTCTACGCAGAAGCCGTTGCCTCGGACGGTGCGGATGGACTGGAGGGCGACCGCATCGCTGTGGCTGCCCAGCCGCGACTAAAAGACAACGGATACCAGACTCTGCCTGCTCTGGGCTGGGAGGGAGCAGGGAGGAGCCCTCCCAGCTGAGCCACCAGGGGGCAGATCGATGGGATTGTGGGGGGCTCCTCTGGTGGATCTGCCCAGCCTGAGAGGCATGTAGCCGGGATCAAAGGGTGGGGCCAACAAGCCCAAAAACAAACATACACAACCAGCTCACCTTGTGCTTGCTGCTCTCGCAGCCCTGCAGGCTGGCCAGGATCTGGCTCTCGATGGCTTGCACCCAGAGCTCCCGTTCCTCGGCCGTGGAGGCCTCAAAGAGCCACGTCTGTCCCGTCAGGGAGACCACAATGAACTCGAAGCTCTCCTCTTGGTCTGTAGACAGGAGGTAGAAGCCTCAGTTTCCCCTGCCGGAGCCTTGAGAGAATGGACTGATGGGATACTTCTTGTAATGTTTCCCCTTCTTCTCCTCTGCCAACCCCTCCTTTGCCCCAGGACAAAAGAATACCTGGGGGGGGGGATTGTGGAGAAGAAAAGGCCAGTCCTTTCCCTCCAGCAGCCCCCACTCTATTGCAAAGACACCTACCCAAAGGGGCTTATCTGAAGGCCCAGAAACGCCTTCCGAAAGGCCCCGAGGCCCGGTGGCACTAAGGCATCGATTTTTAGGCTGGTTTTCAGAATCAACACCATCGTTTCCTGGGTTCACACGTCCCCCTTTCCTGATCGCCATGCTGGGAGAAAGAGTTCATAAGGGAGCCCCAGGAGACTAGAGACCATCAGGCCCAGCTGAAGGGTGCACTGGACGAGTGCCAAGAACGCTGCCGGGCTTTTTGCCGGGGTAGATCCATACACGCCCTTGTCCCTCCGTGGCTGGTCCCACTGATCTCCTCTTCCCTCCTCACCCTTCGGAACTGGCCAAAATCCTTCCCCGGACCCAATTCAGCCCCGTTTGCATACTGGGCAGCCTTGGTCTGTGCCCCCTGCCTCATTGCGACCCCCAGGTCTTTGGGAAAGAGCTTGGGTTGCAGGATGCCGGAGCCTGGGGACAATGGTGGGGTGGAGTGGGGGGCTGCTCGTGCACCAGCAGAGCTTCATTGTGCAGCCCTCCCCGTCCTCTCCCCGGCACACTACATTCCTGGGGGCCCGGGGCAAGCCCCCCCCCATCTCATTAGCTCGGTGACTGACCAACTGAGAAATTAGAGGAACATTTGCGTAATTTGATGGGAGACGGGGAGGGATGGTGGAGCGGAGAGAGGGGCTGGCATGGCTCAGGACTTGGCACCGCCAAGCCACCCCCCCTCCCTCCCCAGGTGGTGTGGATGATGGGGGAGCGGGCAGGCAGGCAGAATCGATGGGCAGAGAGAGGAACAAGGGCCGGGGGCAGCCACGTCAACTGATTATTCCTGGATGGTGCTTCACGGAATGAAAGCCTCTCGAGTGTGGCACTGCCGGCCTAGCTACGGCGGCCATTAACGGGTGTTCACCCGGCGACCTCGTCTCCTACGCTACCACGGCAACGAACCCTCCAAATGAGGAGGAAAATTAGCAAGGGCACTGCCAAGGAAGCAGGAGAGCCAGGCCAACCGGCCCCCGCTGCCCAAGACTGTCAGCTCACGGCACTTCCTGAGGCAGTGCCTACAAGCCATCCTCGCACGCCACCTGGGTGGACTCCACTCCCCTGTGTGTGGTGTGTGTGTATACCTATATGTGCCCTGGCCATGGAGGGGGGGTGTCTGCTGGAGGTCCCACTATCCTGGCCCCTTAGGAGGTGAGAGGAGGCTTAGGGTTGTCCCTCCCCTGGCACAAAAGGCTTTGCCAGGGACTCCGCCAGCCACGGGGAGGAGGGAGGAAGCGGGGGCTGCGTGAGGCAGGGGCCCATTCGTTAACCTCGCTCGGCTGCCGCCTCATTTTGCAGCTCATTAAACCCAATATTCGCAACCTGTATTAGTGCAGCGGGACCCCTGTCCTCCTTCCTTTCCCCCACCCAGCAAGTCGCAGCACTGGGGGGGAGCCATGGGAGACTGGGAGGGTGGGGAGAACAGCAAGAGCCCCCCCCCTGCAGAAGAGAGGGTGATCCATTGGGGAGTGGTGGATGAGAGGGATGAAAAGAGCTGGGAAGCCAGCAGAGGAGGGGGGAGAAGGTGGGGGCAGAGAAGGGAGGTATGGGGGGAAGAGCCAGGTCCCTCCCTCCTCCCTCCCCCGTGACAGAGAGGTCACAGCAGGACAGGATGGAGGAAGGCAGGTGGGCAGGGTGGGTGGGTGGGGGTTGCCCTCTGTCCCCTTCCCTCTCAGACCCCACCGGTCATGGCCCCAGCTTTGAGGGCCCTTTGAGGCTCTTGCAGATGATGCCAGACCCCCCCTCCCCTCCCCAAAACATGCAGGGCCAGGGGCTTGTGAGCTGGCAGGTCGATGCCAACAGCTGAAAAACATGCCTATGGGAAGAGCAGGAGCCTGTGTGTGTGTGTGTGTGTGTGTTGTGATTTATGACCCTTCAAAGCAAAGAAGATTCATGGTGCAGCCCCTCCCCCATCTGATTAGCTCCTAAATGAGAGAAAGTGATGGCAATTCATCCCCAGGCCTCGCCCGCTCTCCTCCCAGGGTGCCAACTTGAGGCTGGGGGCAGCCGGAACAGTCCTTTGCCAGCCCAAAGCCCTGGGCAGCTTCCCACTGACCTGTTGCTGTGAACATGACTCGTTGGGTCAACGGACCTTGAATTGAGGCGTGTGAAGCCAGGAAACGAGGCGCTGCCTTTTGACAAACTGGGTGCTTCCAGAAACCCAAGCGATAGTTGTGCCGTGCTGGGAGCGACCCACAACGCTTATTGGCAACATTTGTGAGCTCTGTCGGTGTCAACCTCCCTCCCTCCCGCCCCCTCCCCAACCTGCATCCAAACCCCAGGGGTGAGCTCAGATGTTGGTGGTACACACCGGTGCCACAGGGCTCAAGAGAATAGGATGCCCGAGGATTTCCCTGGGCCCCCTGCCCTGGAAGCACCAGCTTGTGCCTGGCTCCTCCCACCAGGGGCTGCTCCCCTCCGAGCTCACCTTCAGCTACGGTGCCCGCCCCATCAGGTCGGCCCGTACCCGTGCTCTTTTTCCGACGGTGTTTCTTCCGGTTGGCATGAGGGGAGGGTGGCGGCTCGAGCTTGGGGCTGGCAGTGCTGGAGACGTTGGGGCTAGAAGTGAGGGAGTCGCTGGCACCGTTGGCTGGGGGGGAGGGGAGAGACAGAAAGGGGGGGCAAAGAATCAGGCCCCACCAAAAGGGCTCCCACTGCCAGGCAGGGCCTCGGCAGACCCCTGCCAGGGTGGCGGAGCAACACGTCGCTAGCTGCCATGCGCCAAGCTTACCCTCAATCATACTGTTCCTTACAATTAATAGCAGAATTAGAAACAATCAGGGAGCTGGCTAATTACTGTCAATTAGAGTGCACTAATCAAGCTCGATCATACCCGCACACCCGCACACACACATGCACACACACACACCGCGGCTCTCACCATTAAATGTCAAATTTCATTAGAGACCAGCAACAAAATCAGAACGCTGACATTCACTTCCAGCCGCGGAGAACCAAGTGCCTCCAATCAGCGCTGGGAGGAAGCCGCCCCGCCAGGGCTGATGGAGCCCAGAGCCTCCCTCCCACCCCTGTCTACCCCCACCCAGGGGCAGAGGGGTAAGGAGAAGGGGGAGCCAGCACTGTCCCCCCACCCAGGTGAAGTCCATGTGCTCAAAAGCTGGGGAGGGGGCATCAGACCCTCCAGCATGGCAGTGATGGGTGTGGGTCAACCCCGCCAGAGGCTCCTGGCAGACCCCTCCCCGCTCCAAGCACCCAGGAACAGGCACAGGGGCCCGATCCCACCCCCAAGGTCCTGGCAATGGGAACCCCGATGCGGGCAGGCCCAAGGACAGCAGTGTGTTTGTGTGTGAGACGGAGCCTCATGGGCAACCCCCCCCATCACAGATGCCTTTGGTCACGCTGCCTCTCCACCAGCTCCCCAGGAGTTGGCAGGGCTGGAGGGGGGGGTCGAATGCGCAAATGAACTGAGCCCCCCGAAGTGAAGATCGTCCACTGGCCTTTGGGGTCAGGGCAGGAGACTCAGGGCTGAGGGAATCTCCAATGCTCTCCCTATCTTTTGGGAAGGAGGCAAGATGCCCGTCCGTCTGTCCGTCTCCTCCAGAATCCTAACCCCATGTTCAGCAGCCCCCACTGAAGCCTAGGGGTCTTCTATGGGGGAGGGGGGCTCAATTCCCAGCACAGGCACCACATTGGCTCTGGGGCTCTCTCCGGCCACTGCCCGGCTCCTCCTCCCACATCCACTGGCCCGGCTGGCCTCAGAGCAGGGCAGGAGTTTCCAAGACGGCCTCTGCAGGGCAGGGCCGGGCCCTCTGCCCTGGCTGGCTGTCTCCTGCCGCCACCGCCACCGCCCGCTCCTTCGCTCGCTCTGCCCCATCAGCAGTAACAGTCTGATTAATTCGCTTCCAGCAGGGAGCTGATGGGCCAATGATGGAGGCGCTGCGCCAGGCGCGCTGAAATTGATAGTTTTTCACAGTTACAAATGAGGAGCCTCCCCAGCTCCAAATGGCGGCGGCGCAGTCGGACTCCGGTAATGATCATAAAGAGGCTCTCTTTAAACTGCGAAAGCCCCTGGGAGGGGGGGGGCGGGGGCGGCTGCCGCGCTAATGAGAACGACAAGGGGGCGAAGAGGCATTGCGGAAAGGCGGCTTCGCTCTTGATGTGCGTTTAACGGCTTTTTTACTGCGCCGGCCGAGCCAGGAAGCACCGAGTGATGGATGCCGCACAGAAGCATTTATTTTCCAATTCGGCAAAGTGGCTACGTTGGGAAATGTATGAATTATTTTAATTCACTCAACTGTCCTGAAACTGGGAAGGCGGGCGAGGCGAGAGGCAATGGCGGCAGGGGCTTCAGCGCGCTCAGCTCAGCCGCCTGCCACTGGAATCCAGTGCCGGGCAGCTGGAGGGGAGGCTGGCCCTGATGCCCTGGGTTTGGAGGGGCACAGCCGACCCCCTGCCCAGGGTCCCAGGCTGGCCCCTGGGGATTCAGAGAAGATCTCTCACACACACCCCAGCAAGCTCCCGGGAACGGGCAGTGGATTGTGCCTGGGGCAGAAGGTGGCGCAAAGAAAAAGGGCATCCTGGGAGCACAGGGCAGCCGAGAGGGCAGCTGAGCTGTCTTCCTACCCAGAGAGCCAGCAGGGGTCCATCCGTGCCCCCACTCCAGCCCCACATAAAGAGAGGGATGGCATCCCAAGGGGTGACAAAGCTGAGGGTTTTCTTCGATTGCGGTAGCTCGAGACAGGCCTCTGTGTAAATCCTTATGTTCCCCATCGCCCAGCTCTCCTCTCCCACGGAGCGCACCACTCACCCGCGCTGGCCGTGCTGCCGGGCATCGAAACTGCTTCACTCCACTGGTCGGCGCTGGAGACCGAGTAGGACCGCTGGTGAATGCCGCTGCCTTCCGGCTTCAGGCTGAAGGCGCCCAGGTTGGTGCCGCTACCCGAGCGCTCCGAGTGCAGGGACGTGCTGCTGGCCGAATGGGGGGCACCTGGGAGGAAGTCGGAGAGACAGTCTAGTGACTGGGCTGCTGCCCTTCCAGCTGCTCCCCGGAGACTGCACTGGCTTAAAGAGGTTTCTTGTCAGCGTCTCCAGGCAAATTGATTGATTGGGGGTTCAATGAGGGCTGCCTCACCCTTCGTCTTTCCCGCTTTGTGCCAGGATGTCGGCAGCTTGACCTTGGGAGCCCACATAGTAGAAATCATGAATTGAGGCCGAACAGGTCCCACAGGGGAGCCATTCGAGGGGGGTTGGGGGGAATTAAGACAGGACTGGGAAGGGTCAGTCGCAACAGGTGGCAGAGGGGTCCAGCAGCCCCATAGCAGGGCGTTCCCCACCTAGACAGGGGTTGCCACAACAGAGGAAAGCCTCCAGCCCCACTGGGGTGGCGAGCGTTTGACTCCTTGGAAGCCAGGAGGCGGCTGCCCCATATGGGCCACGCACCCAAAATGCACGTTGGCACAGCTTTGCTCACAGGGGGTGGGGGCAAACGCCAAACATGGACAGGGGAGTTGCGGCTTAAAGGGAGGATGAGGCACCCCCTCCTCTCCTCTTTTCCCCATCACTTAAGCCTGGCCTATTCGAGAAGGCTCCTTTGAAAACCTCTGGTGGGCCAAGACCCCTGCCCCAATTGGTCTCCTGATAGCATCTGCCTTGGGACAACCAACCTTCTCCTTCTGTGGAGGAGGAGGGGGGGAAGGGCTGCCCCAGCCACTGACCCAGTGGTGGAGACCCTTGCCGAAAGAGGTGTGTATGTGGGGGGGGGGACCCCACTCCAGCCACCTTTCGGTTTCTCACCCCCTCCTCGCCCTTAGCCTGCCTGGTTGCCAGGGCTGCACTGACTTGCTCCGCTGGGCCCCCCCTCCCCATCCAGGTTCAGCGCCACAAAAACATGTGTAAAACCGTGACACCAACTCTGCCTCTAATTAGCCCTTAATTTACAAGACAGGCTCGGAAGGATAATTAGCGGCGCTCAGTTCCATCTCTCTCTCTCTCTCTCTCTCTCTCTCTCTCTCTCTCTGCCGTCCCTGCCAGAAGGCAACCCCACCAGCCACCCCAGACCCAGGAAGGAGACCCCTCTACTGCATTGGGTTGTCCAAGCTTCTCCCCACTCCAAAATCAGGATCCCCCGCTGCTGGCCTTCATCGCCTGAATGGCCTTCTCCCCGGCAACCTGCTTCCAGGCCCATTTTGCTGCCGGGAAAGCGCCTCCTCAAAGCCACTTTCTGGGTGGGATCAAAAGGACCCCAATGTGGCCAGACCCCTGGGGATGAGATGGACCCGGGCCAGCTGAGAAAAGAGAGGGAAGGGCCTAGCGGGGGGGGGGGGAGAAAGGGGAGCAGGCTGGGGAAGGAGACCTGAGGTAGCCCCACCAGAGACCCCATCAGAGCCATGGGGCAAAGCTCCTGGAGCAGGGAAAGTGGGAGAAGACCAGGGCCTGACATGTCCCTTTAGGGAGCGGGGAGAGGTAGCCCCCCTTGTAGCCTTGGCCCTTTTAAGGGGGCAGCAGAAACAGCTCCACTGCCTGAGCCCCAATGGACCCAAAGAGGGTCTGGTTCCTCCATCTCCCAGGCCCTCCAGAGGCCATCAAGAGGGTCTGTCTTTCCGGACTCACTGCCGGAAGAGAGCAGGAAATTGCCACAAATCGGGGGCTTGGAGCCGAGCTGGCGAGCAGGGCAGCCTAAAGGAGGTGCCCACCGAGGGCGAGCCATGCTCCAATCCTTCTGTGGCCCTGCGGCAGGCGAGAATGAGGCCCGAAGGGGCCTCAGGCTGAGAAGGAGAGGCAAAGGAGCCCCCGAGCGCCAGCTGCCGCCTACCAATACTAGAATTCCCACCCCAGCAAGTTCCAAATGGGAATCGTGAAGCATCTCCCAAGGGGCTCTTGCAGAAGGTCATGCTAGATGACCTCTAGGGGTTCCCTGCAAGCCAAATAGCCGAAGGCTTCGCAACATGCCAGGCGCGAGACCTGGCAGAGCCTTCAGCCACAGGCTCCTCCCTGGCAAGAGGACAAGGGGTGGGCTGGCAAGACGCTAAAGACAGAAGCCCATCCCTCCCTCCAGCAGCCAAACCTCAGGCATAGGCCAGTCCTGTCTTCGGCTGGGAAACAAGGGATGAGGGGCTGGGACAGACAAGGGGGGGGAAGCTGCCAGTGGGAAGTGCCCCATAAATTGGGGGACCCTCAAGGCCCCTGTGCTTAGCCGTGGCCACAGCCAAGAGAGCCACAGGAAACTTCCTTCAGCCCATGATGGCAGCTGCAGCCGCATGCCAGGCTGTCTCCAAGGGCAGCCCCATATGTGACAAAAAGCAGCCATCCAGCTGCCAAAAGATGGGAGTGGGGGGGGGGCCCTTGCTGAGAGCTCCTGGTCCAGCCTCTGCCTCTCTTTTGGCAGGAAGGAGGATGGCAGGGGGGGGACTGATAGGTAGGCAGCCAGCTGAGTAGTCTGGCCACCTGGTCCCCCTTCCTCTGAGCCAGTCTGGAAAGGCCCTGAGGAAGATGGGGGGGGACGGGACGTGGACAGGAAGACCCCGGGGCACCGGCAGGGAGAATTTTTTCCCCTCCGTCCTTTTAACACTTCTGCTTCCGAAAACTCCAGCTGGAAAGGGGCTTCCAGATGCTCTCTGGAGGACCCCTAGGTCTAACAGCGGGCGGGGGGGGGCAGTGCAGGCTCCCCAGCCCAGAGGAAAGCATGCTGTACAGCTGGGGAGGAATCCTCCTTGCTGCTCGGAGGCTGGTTCAAAACTGTCACCGGGGGTGGGGGGAACAAGGGCTCAGCAGAGAATGTGGCCGATCAGTTTGGGGTGGGGGGGCTATTCACCAGGGCTGGAACCCCCTCCCTTTGCCTGGGAATGGATGACAGGGAGCCCACCTGCAGGCTCTGAGGGAGGGGAGAGGCAGAAAAGGGCCCAGCCCCAAGGACCAGCCTCCACCCTGTCAGCAGAGCAGAGGAAGGAAGGAAGGAGTGTGAGAGAGAAATAAAAAGAAAGAGAGAAATAAAGAGACAGAGAGAAAGAGAATGAGAGGGATCTGATCAGTGGAAGAAGAAGGAAGGAGTAAGAGAAAAAGAAAGAAAGAGCGAGAGGAAAAGAGAGAGAAATAAAGAGACAGAGAGAGAGAAAGAGAGGGATCTGATCAGTGGAAAAGGAAAGAAACAGAAAAAGAAAGAAAATGAGAGGAAGAGAGAGAGGGAAAAAGAAAGATCTGATCAGTGGAAGAGGAAGGAAAGTGAGAGAGAGAGAGAGGAAGAAAGAGCAAGAGGAAGAGAGAGAGAGAGAGACCCGGGTCCAAGCAAGCCATTGGGGACTGAGAAGAGCTGAAGGCTGCTAACCCTGAGAACCAAAGAGAAATAAGGTTGGTTGGTTGGTTTTCAGTAAAGACGATTTGTTGGCGCCACCTTCTCTCTGCAAGGTTGAGTTTCTCTTATTTTTAAAAAAGGTGAAGAGCTGAGGCCACGGGGAAGGCCAGAGGGGACCCCCCCCACCAACCCTCACCATCCAGGGGATGAGGAAGGTGCGAAGGGGGAAGGGGCTGTGCTGCAGGGGCCAGTGAGCCCTGAGGGGAGGATGTGGCTCGTCTCCAGCTAGGTGGGGGTATCTCATGTCTGGGGCAGGGGGCCCAAACAGCACTGCCCTTGCTGGCTCGGCAGAGCGGGAGCAGTTCCTGTTGCCTTATGGACTGGCAAAGAGAAGGACGAGGTGGGGGGTGTCCTCACGAGCAATTCCCCCCCACCTCCGTGTCGTCGTCGTCCCGCTCCCCAATTTCTGCCCTGCTTCAATGTCATCACCCCCGTCGTGCCGAGCCAAGGCGGCACAGACCGGGGCAGCTTTTGCTTTGTTAATTCTCCCCTCATTACATTTGAAATTCTACAATCAGTGTGCACTGTAATTGTCGAATTTGATGCTAATGATTAATGAATTAAACATGGATCCATCAATTAGTCCTTGGAGAATAATTCTGCATAAAGCAGCGGATAATGTAATTACAGTAACAAAGATAATGAGATGTTAACATCCACGGAGCCCGACGTGACAAGATCACAGCAGGCAGGGCAAAGCCGCCATGGGGGAGCCAAGCGCCCGCTTCTCTCTGCCCCTGCGGCACCAGGGAGGGCGGTTGGTCGAGGTGGGCACAGGCTCAGCCAGGGCAAAGGGCCGAGCTGGCCAAAGACCTTCCTGGGATGGGGGTGGGGGTGGGGGTGGAGAAGCCCTTGACGTCCTCCCCCCAGCCTTGCCAGGGAGCCCACATCCCTAAACTGTGGATAGTGGATAGATCTCATCCTCAAGAGCATCCCATTGCCTGCAGGAGGGTGGTTTGTCGAATGCCTTTTGCCAGCAGCTGGCAAAAAGGCAATCAACAGTGTAGCTGGCCGCTGCAGCTAAACCCCCACAGAGGCAGTCCGGCATGCGCCCTAAAGAACTTAGAACTTGGCTGGCGGAGACACAGGGAGGGGGAAGCAGGGGAAGATGGATAGGGAGGGGAGGTCTATTGCAAGCAAAGCTTTGGGGCAGGGGAAAGGCAGGAAGGGTGAGCTGCCGCCTGGGACCCAAGAGCTCCACGGTTACTCAGACCAGCTAGAGGCCTCGCCACAGGTCCAGCCCTCCGACCCAGGGAGAGTACTCTGGGTCGGGGAAAGAACTCCCCCCTCCCCACAAAAGCATCAGCTGTGTGTGCTATTTCTTCTTCTTCCACAAACTTCCCAACTTCAGAGGGCTTCTTGGATGCTCAGTCGTAATGGGGCTTTAATGCTGGTGATTTGCATTTAATTAGACATGGAAAACCGTTAATAGAGCCGCTTGTCTCCTCCTCCTCCCTCTCCCTCCCCTCCATTGCGCCTCCTGCCTTCCAGATCCCATTAGGGGAAAGCTGGGCTGCTGAAGCAGGAGGAGGAGGAGGAGGAGATGGTGGTCTTGTGGGGTGGAGGGCCCTGCCACCACTGTCCAGCCACCCAATCCAACCAGGAGCCATCTCCTGCCAAACCCTGTCTCAAAGAAAGTCAAAGCTCCCCCTCCTGGTCCCCACAGCCCTGGGCTCTTACTGGATCCGCCGGGGAAGGGCAGGGCGCTCCTCTCCTTGGCCAAGCCGTTGGTCTTGGGGCTGGCACTGGGGGCAGAGGGGGCGGTGGCAGTGGCCGCCCGGGGGAGCCTCTTGCCAGGCACTTTTACCGTAGTCCTCAGCAAATCGATCTCCTTCCCGTGGACATTCTGCATGTAGTCCTGGGGTGGGGGGCAGAGGGGGCAGGAGGGAAGACAGGTTGGATCGGCCTCACCTCGCTTGCTTTCACCTCCTTCCTGCCCCATTTCGGGCTTGGAGGCCTGGGAATATCTCCTCCCCCAGGCCCAAAGCTGATGGGGGGACTGGGAAAACCTGCTGTAGTTCCCCCTTGGTTGGCTTGGTGAGACCCCCGTAGTCGGGGAAGGCCCCACTGCCAGACTCAGGGAGTTTTGCTCCGTCATCTCCACCTGCACCCCCCCAACCATGTTCTCTATCCCTCTTTCTCCCAACTGTCACTTCCATGGAGCAGCAGAGAAGCTGCCCACCCCCACCCCCCACAAGGAACTTCTGCAGTTCTTCCCTTCCGTGCCAGGTGCGTCTCACCCGCCTGCATCCCGCTCGTCCAGCCCCACTGGGGAGGGTTTCCCTGCCTCAGCAGAAGCGTGGTTGTGGCTGGGCGCTCCGGCAAGGCCGCCCGCTGCCACGCGCATGGAGTGCCACCCCTGCCATCCAGCTCGGTCACCAACGTGCCGCATTTACAGCCGTGCCATAAAACAGCAATTTCTTCCCAAGCCGCCTCGCTAATTACGCAGCCAGTTCTCTCATTTCATTTTATTACTGGAATTAACAACGAGTTCAAAGCGTGGAAAGCTATTAAGATGTGTGATTAAGCCACATTCAATTAGCTTCTACAAACAATTTAATTGATGTTGCAGATAGAATTAACAGAAGGTGATTGTGTGAATGGCTCCAGTGGCTGCAGAAGAGGAGGCGCTTCCTGGCACCGGGGTTGCTGCCGCCAACGCCTCTGCGTCTCCTCGGCAGGATGGAGGGCAGAGGTGGCACAAGGCGGGGGACCCCACGTCAGGAGGAAGAGACCTGCTCGGGGGCGTGTGTGTGTGTGTGTGTGTGTGTGTACCCCTCCCTCCTCACCTCAGGTACGGGAAGGGGCAGCAGTGCAGAGAATCTGGAACCGACCATGTTGCCCTCCTGCCCTTTGGGGGCAGAGAGGAAAGTCCTTGGCACAGCCAGGGGTCAGGCATGGGGAAGTCCACCCTTCCCTGCTGCATGCACCCAGTCTGGGCACAAACTGATGGGCAGCATCAGCAAAGCCCTTAGCGAAGTGAGAAAGATGGGGACTCCCCGGCGATTAACATCTGGCGAGGCACAACCTCCCTTGGCAAGTCCTCCCCCACAAAAAAACTCACGTGGAGGCTGGGGTGGTAGGTGAGGACTCCGTTGTCACAGAGGGTCACATATTTCTTCTTCCACTCCTTGTTCAGCGACTTCCCACTGCGTTTCAGGAGCACTCCCTAGGGATGAAGAATACCAGACATCAACAGGACCTCGGCTAGGTCTCGCCTCCCCCGCCGGGCTCTCATCTCCCGGCGGCCCCACACCAGCCCACCTCTGCCCCACAAGAGCTTTGTCAGAGGCAGCATTCCCCCAAAACGAAACCCGTTTCTGTTCTGGGGCACAGGAGATGGGGGTGTGCTCCCAAGAGGTCCCCTCGGTCTTCCAGCAGGAGGCAGCATCCATTCCTGTCCTGTCCATCGCCCCAATCGTGGATCCAAGCCAAGGAGTTGCCTTGGGACTGCAGCTCTGTGGGGTTCACCTTTCTTCTCACCAGTCGGTTGTGCCGAGGCAGCCCCCTCCCCAGGGCAGAGAAAGGCCACTGTCAGAGGGACCCTGATGCTCAGCCCAGACACTTCACGGCGTCCGTGTAGATGCCCCCCACCCCGTTTCCTTTCACCACCACCACCACCCGCCAACAAGAGCTGGCCAAAGCGATGCCAGTGATCTGCCACACCCAGGACTGAAAGGTGTTTGGGAAAAGCAGTGATAGGATCAACCAAGTGAGCATCAAATGCCAAACTTCTGCCTGATCTTCCCTGTGCTGCAAATCAAGATCCCAGGCTGTTCCCCATGCAGATGTCCCAACCAGATCGGACACCCACCCACTGAAAACATGGCTGTAATGGAGTAGATGTGATGGCCCGCTTGGGGATGTGCCAGGACACGGTCCCTCTGGATTGGCTGGAAGGGGGGCTCCTGGCAGAACCTCCAAACGGGACCTCCCGCCAAAGTGGCTGCCAAGGACCAGCACTGCTACAACACTCTCCCCTCCCCCAGCCGGTTGCTGACCTGCAGACTGAGCTTGCAAGAGGCAGGTCCAAATCTCGCCCTTCGTCCCCCTCCACCCTGGAGAAGCAGCCAGAAGAGCTGCTGGCAGGGGCGCTCCAAATGCAACTGGGGGCCTTTTCTCTTGTGCCGCAGAAGCAACCGAGCAGCCTCTTCTGTCATGAGCTCCCCACCTTGTGTGCAAAAGCCCCCTCCCCAAAGAAAAAAATGGGGGGGGGCAGCTTGATCCAGGATGCAATAGATTCCACAGACCCAGCCTTGTGGCTGGGTGGGAAGTCAACAACTATGGGAGGGCGGAGGGGGCCAGGATGGATGGGGGTCCCTTCTGCAAGCCCCCCCCCCCGTAAGGCTGAGCAACCCAACAGTTGCCCAGAGCCCCCTCCTCTCCTCCCTCCCCCTCCCTCAGCAGCATAGCCTTGACTCCCCCCCTGGCAGAGCAGAGGCCTCCCCTCTTCTCCTCCCCACACCCAGCATTGGCGGGAGCGCCCCCACTGCGGAGGCGGCGGCGGCGGCAGCAGCAGCAGCAGCGACAATATCCGGGGTAATGAAGCAGGCAGAGCCAATGGCCCCCCCAGGACCACTTTCCCCCACAAATCTCCCTTCCGCTCACTTTTCGCTAAGAATTTTAACACCAAACTTAATTGTAAAGCCGCGGATTGATTGGAAAATGCAAATGGCAATTTAAATGTAATCTAAGCTCCCAGCACGATCCTGGCTCCCTCCAAGGAGGAACCCCCAGCCCAGCCTGCGCTGGAGCAGATACACGCCAATGCTCCCCCCACCTCGGCAGGACAGGGCCAGAAGTGGCCAGGGGTTTCCCCCCCTCTGCTTGCTGACCCTCATGTCGGGTGGGGCCAACCTCCACAGACACAACTGGCCTTATGCACTGTCCCTGTCCTGTAGCTGGAGACCCCTTTTTGTACTTTTGACTAGAAGGGTGGGGGGCACAGAGACCAAACAGGGGGCCAGTCTGCAAAGCCATAGGCCCTTTTCCTGCAAACTCAATTCACCATGGAGAAAATGATTTTCTCACCCCACCCTGAGACACTACCCAAGTCAGGAAGGAAAGCCTCAACGAACCCCCTGCTGCCTGTGGTGGTGGGGGGAAGCAAGCCCCCTGCCTCTTCTTTCCAGGAAGGGCCCAGGAGAGCCCTTTGTCCAGAGAGGCCCCAACCCTCCCCAGGCTGGAAACCACCACCGTCCCTGGGGGAAAGCAAAGGGTCTCCGAGTGGGCAGTGCTGGGGAGTCCAGGACTGAGCAGATGGGGTTCCCCCCCCCACCCCGTCCCTGGGCAGCGGTTTACCCCATCCCAACATTCATGAAGGCAAAGCAAAGCAGGATGGAGGGCCAGCGATGCCCCTGCCCACAGGGGCGCCCAGTGTGGCTTTTTTCAAGGGCACAGAAGAGGCACGCTGCACAACACACACGGGCACAGACGGGCAACGCAAACACTGCATGGAGAAACAGCAGGGCCCAACAAAGAGACGCTTTTCCCCACTTCTGCTCTTCCTCACCCACCACCCCGCTGGCCCACCTGCCAAGCGCCAGGCCCGCTGCAGAAGGGGGGAGAGAAATGCCAACCTGCTTAATGGGAATGGCCCGCCCGCTGCCAATCGTGTCCGCCTTACTCTCGGGGGGCTTCCGCTCGATATCGGGACCTTTCCGAGACTGGAAGAGAAGGAGAGAGAGGTGAGCGTTAGCCCCCCCGGGGAGAAGGCAGGGTTGGGGGGGGCCAAGAAGCCGGGGCTTCCACCCACCCCACCCACCCAAGCACCCTGGCAGCCCAGCTGACACACTCACGCACACCATCCACACAACACAAGGCCACAGGATGAGGTGGCAGACGAGAGCAGGATGGGATGGGAGCAGGAAAGCAGCGGCAGCAGCAGCAGCAGAGGAAAAGGCGCGGGGAGGGCAGAGGCGGCGGAAGCCAGAAAGAACAGCACCAGCCCTCCTCAGTCCAACCGTTTATTGGGTGAACACAACTGGCACCTTACAAAGTCTGTCGCAGATGTCATGTTACAAAAGAGCATCAACATGAAACAGCTGACTTTACACTGAGAACAGGCGGAGGACGGAGAGAGAGAGAGAGAGAGAGAGAGAGAGAGAGAACTCGAATTTATCACCATCATCTGAATAAATAAATGGATCAATAAATAAAGCTAGGGAATGTACAGTCCGTTGAAGGCGCTCGACACAGTAGAGAGGATTGCGAGAGTCACGGCACAGGGCGCAATTGATACATTCAGAACCACACGATTGGCAGCAGGAGCGGCTTCATTCCTCGGCCGTCCATCGTCCACGCAAGCCCTTCGTCCGTCCATCCGTCCCTCGAGGCAGCCGGCCACTAGCCCTGCCGCTCCGGAGGGGCCCTCCTGTCCCGACCGATGAGCTCAGAAGAAGGCTGAGCCACAGCTTTGCTCAGAAGAGGAAGAAGAGAAGGAGAAGAAGGAGAGGACATGTCCATGCAGGAGGGAAGGAGGAAGGAAAGAGGGAGACGGAGAGCAAGGAGCAGTGGGCGCGAACGGCAGCAAAGCGTCCCTTGGCCCCTCCATTTCCTGGAACTTTCCGGTGGTCCCATCCGTCTTCAGAGGTGCTGCTGCCGCCACCTGGCGTTCCTCCACACGCCCACCAGTTTCAGGTTAAAGTGCAGCGCTCAGAGGCTTTACGGAGGGGGGGGGAGGAGGAGGGGAGAAAGGCTCCTGCGTGTCTCCGGGAAGAGGGGGACCCGAGCGAGCAAGCGGCAGGCAGGTGGGCGGGCAGGCAGCGGGCAGGGCAGGCCACTAATCTGAGATCACTCCCAGTGCCTGCCCCTGATCCGGCCCTGGAGAGCAACGAGAAGGGAGAGAATTGGTACTGAGCGGCCTGAGGGGAGGTAGCCAGGGTGTGGGGTGTGTGGGGGTGGTCTTCTAATTTGGAAGGACTTGGAAAGGCCGTTTGGTGGATGAAAAGGTGGAAACATTGGCGCAGATCTGCAACATCGAGAGAATAGAGAGGTTGGCAGGTTAGAACAGGGACGCGGCCCGACGGTGGAGACCAAGCACGCCGAGCGACCACACCATCGGAAGCAAAGCCATTGAGGGGTGGCAGCGGCGGCAGTAGCAGCAGAAGCAAACAGGCAGCTGAGAAGCAGAAGAGAGTGGGTGTTTGGCTCCCCCTGCTGGCCAGAAACACCCCCCCTCCACTGTTGTCAGTAAAAGAGGAAGCCTTGCAGGGGAAGGGGGGAGAGGAGGATCCAGGAGGGGCAGAATCTAGGGGGCGGATGAAGCAGCTCAGCCTCTAGAAGCAGGAGGAGCCCCAACACTGCCTTGAAGTCCCCTCCCCTTCAGGTCACACTGCTCACTGGCCCAAGATGACAGCAGTTGTGACCAGTCCAGAAGCCACAGGACAGCTTGCCGGCATCTGGGTGTTTGGAGGCAGCCAGCAGACATCCCGGAGAAGCATCAGGCAAGGCAGGGTGCCAGCCACAAGCCATTCTGTGGGGGAGCATGCAGAGCAGACTCCGCTCCCTCTCCCCACCAAGCAGAGCAAGCGCGGCAGCAGCAGAAAGCAGTGGGCACAGGTGGGGCAGAGGAGAGGAGGGAGCTGTGTGCAGGGGGGCACCCATGCAAGGGAGGAAGCCATGAGGGCAGAGCCAAAACAGAGCAGTTTTTTTTTGGGGGGGGTGGAGGAAACGTTCACGCAACAGCGGCCTCCAGGGCTGGCCAAGGGGAGTCAAACGGAGGACGTCTCCTCCCAGCGCCAAAGGGTCTCCTTTCCGACTGCGGGGGAGAGCAGGGCCCTATGGGGGGGGCGTGTCCTCTCTGTGTCCTTTGACCGGGGCCTCTCCTTTCCCTGCACACAGAACTGGCCAGCAAAGGTCCAAGCCGTAACCTTTGGAAACTGAAAGGACCGTCCACCTCATGCCCGGAGCACCCAGTGGGTGGGTCTTCTTCGAAGGGATGCGGGGGGTGGGGGCTTCCTACTGGATCTACTTTTCATGCATCCCCCCCACAAGCGGGGGCATTTGGTCTCACTCCCTGCTAGCAAAAAATGCATTTGTGGGTCCAGAACTCCAAGCCAGCCCTGATGGGGGGGGAAGGGGGCGCAGATATCACTGATTGGGGGTCTTAAGGACTGAAAATCCCAGAGAGGGACATACCCCCGTCCAGTCAGACCCTCTCTGCAAGGCTTCTCTCCCCACCTTTCTTGCCTGGGTAGAGATGGATCCCGTTCTTGCTCTTGGGGCGGGGGCAGCAACCAGGTTGCCTGAGTCCCACAGAGTCCTTCTAACCTCCCCTACAGCACCTACCCCAAAGCTGTACAGTTCAGGAGGGGCTTGGCAATTCACCCCAGCTGGCCTATTCAAGCCCCGTGGCCAAGCCCAGCCCTTCATGAGAGGAGGGCTGCCGAACTCGGGTGCTGCCCCCTCACCTCCCTCTCTCCCAGGCCAGACTGCCCACCCCCGCCCACCCCCAGGACTTACTGTGAAGATGTTGGACCGGCGTTTGGACTGCTTGCGGATGGGGGTGGGGGTGTTGGAGGCCGCGATGGTCTCGATCCGCAGCTCCCGCTGGCTGATGCTGGGCGTGGAGGGCACTGAGGACGAGTAGTCGCTGAAGGCCCCACCCCCATTGGCAGCCTGGGCACAAACGGGCAAGCAGTGAGCCACGGGATCCCCAGCTGGCTGCCCAACCCTGGCCCTGTCTTTTGCCTAAGCAAAACATCTCCCACCCCCACTGTGGCTAAAACCCGTTCCTCTCCTCCCACTTCTGTCACCTGGGCCAGCAAGCTGCTGTGCCCCCCCCTTACTCAGGGTGGTGGAAGTGGGGACACCGACTGTAATCCTTCTTGTGTCCCACCTCAAATGCTCAAGGCCCTCTCCAAGGAACCCCCTCCCCACCCTCGGGAGGGAGCCCTGGGACAACTGCCTTGGGCACCAGAAACTGCCAGGACAAAGTTCCCCGACCCAGAAGGTTTGGCATCCCAGCAGGAGCCATGTGGCACCCCTCTTAGACTGTACACCTGGCTGAGGAGGGTGGCCTAGACCCACACAGCAGCTAAACGGAAACAGGGTGCCTAAGGAGAGTGAGTGGGGGTCCCAAGCCCCGGAGGGGATTTGCTTTGAGCAGAAAGGATCCCATAATCTTGACTGGATGGCCACCATGGCCTCTCTCTGCCTCAAACGAGGCAGCGCACAAGGGGTTCCTGGAAGCTGTGCTGTGCCCACCGCCATCCTGCACATGCCAGGCTGGGAAGCAGCTCCTCCTCCCACTCTGCAAGTGGCCCCCCTCTGCTCAGCCCCACCTGGTTGATGTGGACGGCGGGCACGGAGGCGGCCGAGACAGAGGAGTGGCTGGGTGAATTGGGCAGTGACTTGCAGGGCCCAATGGAGAGCTGCTGCTTCTTCCGTAAGGCCACCACCTTCTGTGCCACTGGGGGGGGGGTAGACAGAGAGAGAGGGGGGAGAGGCTGTTTGAATTGGCCACACGCACAGGAAGGATAGCCCTGGGCAGGAGGCCATCTCCCCCCCTCCCCTCCCAGGTTCCCCCGCCCTACCATCCTGGAAGACGCGTTCCACGTTCAGCCCATAGGTAGCGCACGTCTCGTAGTAGGTGCAACGCTTCAAGTCATTGGAGAGCTTCCTGGCTCGGGAGTCATCAATCACCCGGGGGTTGGTGGCACTGATGGCATCTGGGGGGGGGGCACTGATGAAGCAGGAGCCACTGTGGCTGCTCTGAACAGGGGGTTTAAGGTCCCTGCCCGCCCTCCCCCCAGAGCAGCAGAGAGTCTCCTGGCCTTGCCAGAGGAGGAAACCAAGGGAGGAGGCCAGGAAGTGGCCTGCACAGCAAGGGCTCCAGGACGCCAGCCCTGCAAGGAAGGCAGCCAAAGCCGGCTGAGCCACAGCACCCAACCTCCCCCCCCACCAGCTGAAATTCTAAGAGTTAAGGACCTCAGGGAAGGGTGGTATCAAAGCCCCCCCTCCACTTTTTGTCCTGCATGCAAAAGGAACTGAGAATTGAGGAAACTCAATGCTCATGGTTAAAGACCCAGTGAGCCTTCTGAAAGGAAGTGATTGCTCGGGGTGATTGTGGTCGGGGGCCAAAGGCAGTTGGTAGGCCACCGTCCCTTCCAATAGAGCCCTCGGCCACCATCCTGCCCTGACGATCGGCGAGCCCGGTGTACCTTGCGTGCCCACAAGCACCATGGGCACCTCCGAAGTGTTCCGGTAACTGCAGAGGCGCAGATAATAGTTGTACACCGTTTGGAAGCTGATCTCATCCTCCAGGCTGAAGACAAAGACCACTGCGTCCACCCAGGCGGCGAACTGGAAGAGGAGGACCGGGGATAGTGTGGGGGAGGTCTCAGGGCCAGTCCAGCATTTGACCAGCAAGTTCCATGCGACTGAGAGAAGAGCACCCAGGAGCTACGTGTTGTTGGCTAGCCCCTTGTACCGGCAAAAGAGGGGTGGGGTGGGGAGAGGTGCCCTACTTGCAGCTCGGGGGGTCCCCCTTCATCGCGAATCAGCAAGAGGTAACTCTGCCCGTCCACCACAATCTCCTTCTTGAATCGGCCGCCTGGTGATGGATAGAGAGAGAGATGCTGGTTCAGTCTGCGGGACCCGTCGCTCCTGGGCAAGGCTTCAGATCGGGGCAGGAGGCCCCAGACTCTACCCCCTCGCCCTGTTGTGGAAGTCAGTCCCTTCGGCTGCAGACTCCATGCAGGTGGGCGGGACCGAGACTCCCCAAAAAAGTGAAATCCCCCCTCCCTAATTTCTGAGGAGCCAGGAGGGGGAGCCCCCCACTCCTGAGGGCACAGGGGCTCTCTGGCGTGTCACAGGCCAACCCCCACACCCCACCCCCAGAAGGCCAGCCTGGCACAGGATTGCTTGCCAACTGCAACACCCTCCACAGAGAGGAGTGCAGCACTTCTGGGATGGGGAGTTGGGGTAGCTAGGAAGCCCCCCCCTCCTCTGGACTCCCAAAACCAGATGCAACAGGGTCCATCCATGCCCTGCACAATACCACAAAGGCAAGGAGAATTCCGTTCAAGTACAACCCCCTCCCCAGTTTGGAAACTAAGGACTTCCAAAGAGCTTCCTGGCATCCAAGAAATGCCCCTCCCTCCCACCCACCCCGTTCCCAGAAAGGCTGGAGCAGGTCCAGGAGAGGAGCCGAGAGAGGGGCTGCTCCCCCTTGGCCAAAGGGAGGTGGGCTGAGGACACACCTCTTCCCTGGGGGGAGACAGGGAAGGTGGGAGTGGTGTGTGTGTCCCCCTCTATTACTTCTCTCGGCCCTTTTATTGGCTCAGGGGAGGGGCTGCGCTGGGATCTTCTGGCTGCAATGGGGAGTTCTTTGGCGCCCCCTTTTCTCCTGTGGGACCCCCCCACCCCAGGGGGCGGCCACTGACCTTCTGGGGATTCCTCCTGCACGTAGGTCCCTGTGAGGTAGCGATGCACCAAAGCTGACTTCCCGCTGGACAGGTTACCCACAATCCCCTACAAGAGAAGGGGCCTGAGGACAAACACCACCTCTGGCCAGAGGCTCCACCCCAGTGACGGCCAGGAAGGGGAAGCCCCAATTCCCAAATTCCAGGGAACAGAGGCCCCCAGAGACTTCTGCCCTCAATGCTCTCCTCAGGCCATGGGGGGGGGGTACCCCAAGACTCAACAGCCATGCCAAGAGAAGAAGCCGCTGGAGAAGCCCACCCAATCCGTGAGTTATGAGCGCAAGATGCCACACAGGGGCATTTCTCCCCCACCCCACCCCTTCAAGTGGCAGAGCCCACACCCTAACCCAAAGATCTCTGCCCACCCTCTGTGCCCCTGAGGCAGGGCAGTTCCTTTTGCCAGAGTTTGGCTACGGATATTGTATGTATGGTGTGTGTGTGTGTGTGTGTGTGTGTGAACCTGTGTAGGCCAGGGATGAAATGTAAAATTTGTTACTATTCTGTGGGCATGGCTTGGGGGTGGGGGGTAATGTGACTAGGTGGGTGTGCCCAACTTTTTTTTTTAACTTTTAAAAGCATTTTTTTTACAACCTTTTCAGCCGATGCTTTTAAAAGCTTCTGGCAATCAGGCAACCCAGCTGGGATCACCAGAGGAGCCTTTTAAAAGCTTTTAAAGGGTTCTGACGATCCCAGGTGAGCCACGTGATCATCAGAGGCTTTTAAAAGTAAAAAAAAAACCCTCTGATGATCACGCGGCTCAGCTGGGGCAGGGAGGTGGGCAGGAATTTTTGCTACCGGGTCTCCGAACCACCCACCGCCATTGCTACCGGATCGGGTGATCTGGTCCAAACTGGGAGCATTTCACCCCTGGTGTAGACCCGGGGCCCCCAATTCTGGGACGACCTGCCCTGTGCCCCCCCTCCCTGCCATCCACCATCCCAGCTGGCGAAGTCTCCTAAAAGGGGGTGTAAATTCTGCCTCCCCCCTCCCCTGGCAGTGCTAAAGCATCCCACCCTAACTGTTCAGGAGAAGCTGGAAGGTCTTCGAGAACCTGTTCGTGGTGGTGGTGGTGGGCGGGCGGGCTGGCTAAACTTAGGGAAGGGTCTTCCAGAAAGGTGCATCTGTAAGAGGAGCATTTGCAAAGGGCTGGTGGGGGAAGGGAGCAAGACCGTCTCTAAAAGAGGAGGGGGCCTTCTAAGACAGATCTGGGGCATGCCCCCCACACCTCGGAGCCTGGCTTTCTTCCCCCCTCCCCAACAATGGAAGAGAACGGGTGGCAGAAGTAACCCCACTCGGCCACCAGGGCGTGTGTGAAGCCCATCATTGCAGGAGGTTCACCTGCCTCCCTTCCCAAAATGTATCCAGGGGAGGAAGCCCCACCCCAACCCCCAATGCTTACCACTTTAAGCTCTGGCACCGAGCGACTCAAAGTCCACTCCTGGCTATTCACAAATGAGTCTGTAGGGGGCGAGAGGGAGTGAGGGAGGATCACACCCATGGTCCACCAGAGGGCAGGAGGAGAGGGGTTGCTCTCCCCCCCCCAACAGCCACCCAAGCTGGCTCCCAAGACACCCCCAACCCCGCATCCTGAAGGCCGAGACCCCTTCCAGGAGCGGTTTTTTCTCCTGGACCCTTCCTCGGGCCCCATGGCTCTTCTGCTGCCCCAGGGACAACAGTGGGTGCGATGCCCTCCCCCCCAGAAAACCTCAGCCGCTTCCTCAGCCTGCCGCAATGCCCCCCTCCCATGCTAGGAGGAACCATATATTTGGACAGATGCGGGGGTGGGTGGGCAAAGGCTTCTAGCCGTCTGGATTGGGGGGGGGAGAGGCAAATGAGTGGGGTTTTGGGGGCACTGGCCAGGCAGGGGAGTGGGGAGTGGGTTGATTCAGCCATGGGGAGGGTATCTGCTGCCCCTTGCTTGCTGGGCAGAGAAGAATGGGTTGGCAAGGATCTTGACGGGCAGACGGAATCGGGAGACCCCCTCCTCCCACCCCACCCCCTTCCCAGAAAGGCTGGAGCAGGTCCAGGAGAGGAGCCGAGAGAGGGGCTGCTCCCCCTTGGCCAAAGGGAGGTGGGCTGAGGACACACCTCTTCCCTGGGGGGAGACAGGGAAGGTGGGAGTGGTGTGTGTGTCCCCCTCTATTACTTCTCTCGGCCCTTTTATTGGCTCAGGAGGGGCTGCTCCCCCTTGGCCAAAGGGAGGTGGGCTGAGGACACACCTCTTCCCTGGGGGGAGACAGGGAAGGTGGGAGTGGTGTGTGTGTCCCCCTCTATTACTTCTCTCGGCCCTTTTATTGGCTCAGGGGAGGGGCTGCGCTGGGATCTTCTGGCTGCAATGGGGAGTTCTTTGGCGCCCCCTTTTCTCCTGTGGGACCCCCCCACCCCAGGGGGCGGCCACTGACCTTCTGGGGATTCCTCCTGCACGTAGGTCCCTGTGAGGTAGCGATGCACCAAAGCTGACTTCCCGCTGGACAGGTTACCCACAATCCCCTACAAGAGAAAGGGGAGCCTGAGGACAAACACCACCTCTGGCCAGAGGCTCCACCCCCCCCCCCAGTGACGGCCAGGGAAGGGGGAAGCCCCCGAATTCCCAAATTTCAGCGAACAGAGGCCCACAGAGACTTCTGCCCTCAATGCTCTCCTCAGGCCATGGGGGGGGGTACCCCAAGACTCAACAGCCATGCCAAGAGAAGAAGCCGCTGGAGAAGCCCACCCAATCCGTGAGTTATGAGCGCAAGATGCCACACAGGGGCATTTCTCCCCCACCCCACCCCTTCAAGTGGCAGAGCCCACACCCTAACCCAAAGATCTCTGCCCACCCTCTGTGCCCCTGAGGCAGGGCAGTTCCTTTTGCCAGAGTTTGGCTACGGATATTGTATGTATGGTGTGTGTGTGTGTGTGTGTGTGTGTGTGAACCTGTGTAGGCCAGGGATGAAATGTAAAATTTGTTACTATTCTGTGGGCATGGCTTGGGGGTGGGGGGTAATGTGACTAGGTGGGTGTGCCCAACTTTTTTTTTTAACTTTTAAAAGCATTTTTTTTACAACCTTTTCAGCCGATGCTTTTAAAAGCTTCTGGCAATCAGGCAACCCAGCTGGGATCACCAGAGGAGCCTTTTAAAAGCTTTTAAAGGGTTCTGACGATCCCAGGTGAGCCACGTGATCATCAGAGGCTTTTAAAAGTAAAAAAAAAACCCTCTGATGATCACGCGGCTCAGCTGGGGCAGGGAGGTGGGCAGGAATTTTTGCTACCGGGTCTCCGAACCACCCACCGCCATTGCTACCGGATCGGGTGATCTGGTCCAAACTGGGAGCATTTCACCCCTGGTGTAGACCCGGGGCCCCCAATTCTGGGACGACCTGCCCTGTGCCCCCCCTCCCTGCCATCCACCATCCCAGCTGGCGAAGTCTCCTAAAAGGGGGTGTAAATTCTGCCTCCCCCCTCCCCTGGCAGTGCTAAAGCATCCCACCCTAACTGTTCAGGAGAAGCTGGAAGGTCTTCGAGAACCTGTTCGTGGTGGTGGTGGTGGGCGGGCGGGCTGGCTAAACTTAGGGAAGGGTCTTCCAGAAAGGTGCATCTGTAAGAGGAGCATTTGCAAAGGGCTGGTGGGGGAAGGGAGCAAGACCGTCTCTAAAAGAGGAGGGGGCCTTCTAAGACAGATCTGGGGCATGCCCCCCACACCTCGGAGCCTGGCTTTCTTCCCCCCTCCCCAACAATGGAAGAGAACGGGTGGCAGAAGTAACCCCACTCGGCCACCAGGGCGTGTGTGAAGCCCATCATTGCAGGAGGTTCACCTGCCTCCCTTCCCAAAATGTATCCAGGGGAGGAAGCCCCACCCCAACCCCCAATGCTTACCACTTTAAGCTCTGGCACCGAGCGACTCAAAGTCCACTCCTGGCTATTCACAAATGAGTCTGTAGGGGGCGAGAGGGAGTGAGGGAGGATCACACCCATGGTCCACCAGAGGGCAGGAGGAGAGGGGTTGCTCTCCCCCCCCCAACAGCCACCCAAGCTGGCTCCCAAGACACCCCCAACCCCGCATCCTGAAGGCCGAGACCCCTTCCAGGAGCGGTTTTTTCTCCTGGACCCTTCCTCGGGCCCCATGGCTCTTCTGCTGCCCCAGGGACAACAGTGGGTGCGATGCCCTCCCCCCCAGAAAACCTCAGCCGCTTCCTCAGCCTGCCGCAATGCCCCCCTCCCATGCTAGGAGGAACCATATATTTGGACAGATGCGGGGGTGGGTGGGCAAAGGCTTCTAGCCGTCTGGATTGGGGGGGGGAGAGGCAAATGAGTGGGGTTTTGGGGGCACTGGCCAGGCAGGGGAGTGGGGAGTGGGTTGATTCAGCCATGGGGAGGGTATCTGCTGCCCCTTGCTTGCTGGGCAGAGAAGAATGGGTTGGCAAGGATCTTGACGGGCAGACGGAATCGGGAGACCCCCCCCCTCCTCTCCCAATCCCCCCCCTCAGTGGCTTGCAAAGACCCCTTAAAAGCCACAGCTTGGGGACATTGGCCTGGTGGGGGGGCACCTGCTCCCTCCCCCTTTATGAAGCAGAAGGATGGCGCTTGTGGGGGCGGGCAGGAGCTCCCTTTAGCAGGAAGGGAAAAGCATTTTGGGGAGGAGGGGTGACTCAGGGACCCCTCAGTGGGGGATGGGCCTCATGCTTCCTGTCTGCAGGTGTTGGGAAGGGGAGGGGCTGGAGGGGGTTCACACAACTCTGTCCTGTCCCGCCCTTCTTGTCACTAAACGGAGCAGAGTCCGTTGGGGGGGGCAGGAGGGGGGCTGAACCACAAGCAACCCACTTGCCAGAACACGTGCAAATCCTCCCTTTGCCCCCTGCGGCTTGGAGTCCCCCTCATTAAGAGACCCTTGGTTCCTCCCCCCCTCCACAGCCCCTCCCCCAGTCCACTGAGATGGCCGCACGGCCAGTGCATCCCCATTTCAAGGGGTCTGCCATGTCCACAAGCCACCCTCAAAGCGAGGGCTGTGCCAACCCATCCTAAGGGCACGCGTAGCTTATCTAGTCCACCCTTGGCCATCCGCTCCAGTCAGGAAGCATCCAGACCAGGAAATGGATTCCTCCCCCGACAGAAACCCTCATGGGAGCAAACCCTAAATGTGCCTTCTGCATCCCATGTCTCCCCTCCGCCCCCCAAAAGAGACCCCTGACTTGAAGACAACTCTTTCTCTGCAACAATGACCCTGCGAGGTAGGCAGGACCAATGCAATCAAGCAGTTTCCACAGCCGGGGTGGGGGGGCAGGCCTTCAACTTGGGTCCCCAAGGAGCCACACCAATCACTCCCCGTCCTGGTAAGGCAGCAACACCTAAGTTGGCGTGTTGGGGGGTGGGGAAGTGGCAGTGCCCCCCCAAGCAGGACCTGCTGAGGACCTCAAAAATAGGGGGAGAGCAAGAGCCCCCCCCCACAGCACCACAGTAGGACCAGACTCCATAATCCCAGGGGACATCGAAAGGATTGCAGGAGGGCAGACCCTGGCCCTGGAGACGGGGGTGGGGGAGGGTGGCAATTGCTCTCCGCTGCAAGATAGGCCCCACTGACCTCTGGGTCCTGGAGCGGGATGAGATGGGGTCTCCCTAACACCCCGCCGCCTCAGCCCCCCTCCCCCTCCCAGTCTGTCTGCACAGCAGCTCACAGCTGGGCGACACCCAAACTGGTTGCACAAGTCTCTTCCTGTCGAAGCGGCAGGGCCTCCCCCCACAGCCCCCCCCCAAAGCAGAGGAGAGGGATTCACATTCCCCACTGTGGGCAGGAGAGCATCCCTCTGTACCACAGGTGGGGGAAGGTACAACACTCCTTGGAGCAGCCCGGTGGGGGAGGGGGGAGTTAGGGAGCCCCTCTGCAGGGCTGTACCCCGCCCACCCAAAAGCCCCTCAGGATCCAGCATCCCTCCCCCCTTTCCAACAGCTGCGGGGGCATCTTGGCACACGCTTTTCTGCCAGGTCAAAGAACCTGTTTGCCCCCCTGCCCCTCCCCCGGCCCTACCCTGCCCAGGCAGGCCCTGCCAGGCTGTTCCCCACCTCCAGCACACCCCTCTTCCTGCCTCGGTAGCTGACACACACACCCCCCGCATTATTCTCTCCCTCTAGCTGGAGAGCCAGTGGGGGAAGGGAGCCCCCTTGTTGGGAGGCTGAGGGGGATGCAGGCCAGCGGGCTCCAACCGGCTGTTCAACAGCAGGACCAATCCAGCCAGAGTGGCATCTGGCAGTTGGCAGAGGAGGCACTGCTGTTTGGCCCACCTCCCCTCCCTTTTCCTGCTGGGACCTGCCCCCCCCTGAAAAACTGCCAACCCTATAAATGGCATCACCCCTTTGGCAGAGGCAGAGGCAAAAGAACTGCCTGGGCCCGTCCTTCCCCCCCCTTTCTTTCCTGGCCCACCCTCTGGTCCGCCTCTTGTGCCATCCTTCCACACACACCCCGCCCACTTGGCATTTCAGGGTGTGGCCCCCAAAGGCTGGGCTTCGGAAAGGGGGTGACACGGACCAGAGAGGGACCTTCTCCTTCCAATGGGGAGGGGGGAGAGAAAACCTCCTCCAGGTTGATTCCCCCTGCGCTGTGCCCCCCAACCCTCCCAATAGTGGGTATTGCCCCCTCATCTTCGCCCCCAAAGCAGGCCAACCACTCTCTAATCCTCACCTTCTTCCCCCTCACCCACGCAACACTTTGCTGGGAAGTGACTTCTGGTTTGGCGTCCTGCTTCTCACTGCTTGGCATCCCACCTGGCCCCGCCAGGGCGCAGAAACCTTCACCCAGGCAAGAACCGGGTCACCGGAAGAGACTCCTTAGTGGGGCTTCCGGAGACCCCCAGCGATGCCATGCGCTGGAGTGAAGGAGGGGTCCCCACCCCCTCTGTCCCTTGCCAGATACCTCAAGGATGGCCCCACCAGGAGGGGACGCTCAGCAGCCGTAGGGGGCAAGGTGGAGGCACCTCCCACCCACCCACCAGAGTTTTTGGGGAAGACTGGAACTCCCATTGCCCTCTCCAAATTGTCAGGAAGGCCCCTCCTGGAAAGCATCAGAAGGGATGTGGGGTTTCAGGCAGGCACCAGAGGTGGGACAAGGGAGGCAAGCAGACCCAAACCCATCGGCACTGGTGGGGTAGGGGCAGCCAGGATGGGATCCTCTCCAACCACAGAAGGGCTGGGCTAGCTCATTTCCTGGGGGCAAGAGGGGGGTGGGCTTTCCAGAGGCCTGCTACAGTCCCGCAAGACACGGTCCCCAGTCACGGGGGCGGTGGGGGGCGCAGGGGAGGCAGAGACAGATCCACACCCATATTCACTGGGGGAGGGGGGGTTAATTCGTTTAGCCAGGATGGGATCCTCTCCAACCATGGAGGGGCTAGGCTAGCTCGTTTCCTGGGGGAGGGAGGTGGGATGGTCTTTCCAGAGGTGTCCTGCTGTAAACCCTCCCTCCCCCGGCCTTCCCTAAGCGCGCGGCCTCCCCCCACCCCAGCTTCTTACCGGGCCGTCGATGGGCCATTAGGACGGGTTCGTCTCCCCTCCGGCTCCAAAGCAGAGCCGTCCCACCGGCGGCCAAGGGTCGGCCGGCTAAGCGCTCCCGGCGTCGGAGGCGGCTGCCCAGTTGTTTCCAGAACCCTCGTCCTCCTCTTTCCGACCCAAGCAGGTCCCTCTTGCTGGGACAGGGGTACAAGGAAGCGGCGTCGCCCTCGCTGCGGCTCCGAAGCCGAGTCGGCCTGAAGAAGCCGGAGCCGGCCCGCTGGAGTTCGTTTCCCCCGCGGCGCAGACGGAAGCTGAAACTTTTCCGCAAGTTGCTGAGCCGCCGCGGGGTCGTCCCGTCAAAGAGCTTCCACCGCCGCCGGCTGCCCCACAGCGAGCCGCCCCGCAGAAACCCCCCCGCGGCCCCCTCTTCTTCCCCGGCCGGGAAAGCCGCAGGGCTTTTCCCCGCGTCCGCTCCGTCGGGCCGGCGAGGCGAGCGCAATCCGAGCAACTCCAGCCAGCCGACGCGGGGACGGGACAGGCCCTCTGCGGGATGAGACGGGGGTCCGGCGGGGCTGCTGAGTCCGTTGCCCGGAGCGCAGAAGCTCTTGGGCCGCCGCTTCTGCTTCTCCGCCGCTTTCAGGGCCGCCTGGACGGCCGGGACGTCCTGCAAGTCCAGGGAGTCGCAGACGCTGACCGCCCGTCGAGGAGCGGCCGGTGGGGTGGCCCGGGACCGGTTGGGTCCTCCCCGGCGCCAGCCCTCCGCCATGCTCCGCCGACGGGAGCGCGGCGAGGCTCCCCTCGGCCTGCCCGCCCTGCCGACAACATGCCCCAACTTGGCCCCGCGGGAGCGGCCGCGGCGCCCTGCAAAGCCCGGCACGGATCCCGCCTTGCGATCCGCCCGCGATCCGGAGTTACTCCGGGAAGATGCGCGCGGGGGTGGTGGTGTTGCGTTCCCCCCCCCACCCTTTCCCTCTTCCTCCCTTCCGTCCTGGGTGGCGGGAGGGTTGGAGAGCAAGAGCAGGGGTGCTCCTTGGTTTACAACGCTTTGTTTAGTGACAGACTGAAAAAAGCCAGACCGGATGGTTTCTCAGCCAGCGTTCCCTGGGTCATGTGATCAAAACGTGGACTATTCTGCAATTGACTAGGACCCGCACAGCATCTCCCAACAAAATTCAGAAGCTTGGCAACCGACTCACATCTACGACAGTCCCAGCATCCCGAAATTAAAATGTGGACACTTGGCAACTGACTCGTATTTATGAGGGTCGCAGCCTCCCGTGATCAAAATTCAGACATTTGGCAACTGACTTATATCTACGACAGTCCCAACATCCCACAATTAAAGTTCGGATGCTTGGCAACTGACTCGTATTTATGACGGTCGCAGCATCCCAGGGTCACCTGATCGATTCAGTGTCCCAAGGTCAGGTGATCAAAATTCTTACACTTGATAGCTGACTCGTATTTACGACGGTCGCAGCCCCCCGGGGTCACAAAATTCAGATATTTGGCAACCAAACTCATATTTACAAGGGTCCCAGCATCCCGCAATTTAAATTCAGACGCCGGCAACTGATTCGTATTTATGACAAGTCGTGCCATCCCATGCTCACGTGATCCCTTTGGCCATCTGCAGACAAGGAGGACGGCAGGTTCATTTAATAATCTCAGGTTACTAACCCAGCCGCCCGGGCAACTGATTCATATTTATATCCCCGGGGTCACGTCATCCTCTTTTGCGACCTTTTGACGAGCCAGAGTCACTTAACAGCCATGTGACACACTTTGCAGCCGCAGGGATTTGCTTCGCGAGAGTGGCAAGCGAGATGGTAAAACAGGGGCGAAACTCCCTCAGAGAACATCTCGCTCAGTGATATCAATTTGGTCGTAAAGCAAGGACTGGCTGATATGGCTCAGTTCGGCTCTCGTCGCCCACCTGGAGGGCGAAGGGGGGGGGCGTCTGGCACTATTTATTAAGGCTGAGAACCTGTAAAAATGGGGCCAGAGGTTATCCTTGGTAAAAAAGTAGGGAGCCTCCACGTTTCCCCTTCAGAATGAGACTAGAATAGAGCTGGAAGGGACTTGGAGGACTTCTAGCCCTGCCCCTTCATCTCTGCTCCCTCATCAAAGCCCCCTAGGTGGAGTCTGGAGTAGCCCCTCCTCAAAACACACAGTATTTGAGGAGAGGGGGATATCTAGGGATCGTGAAGCAGCCACACATGGAGATCAGCCCTCAGAGCACCCAAGCCGGCGGAAGTAGGAAACAACCAAGGAGAACCCCTCCCCCCAGCACTGGCGAGACAAGCTGCCTTTTATGTAAATAGAGTGCAAACAAACCCCACCCTGATCAGCAACTGATGATGTTCCCTTGTTGGGTCATCAGATGTCTTCAAAAAAATCAACCAAACTCAGAGAGCCCCAAGGACCCCACAATCCTCCTCCTCCTCCTCTCTTCAAACCGCCCTCCCTTTTAGCACTGATGATGTTCCCTAGTTGGGTCACGAGATGTCTGCAAGAAAATCACCCAGCTCAGAGAGCCCCAAGGACCCCACAATCCTCCTCCTCCCCCGTCCTTACTCTTCCTCCACCACCACCTCCTCCTCTTTTCAAACCCCCCTCCCTTCTAGCACTGATGACATTCCCTAGTTGGGTCTTGAGACGTCTCTGAGAAAACTTAAAGAGCCTTAAGGACCCCACACCCACGGATTAAGTTCCACGACCACAACTTCCAACCAACATGGACAGTTTACAAAAAAAAAAAAAAAAGTGGGGAGGAAATTCCCTCTAGGAACCTGCAAGCTGCAGGTCCCGCAAAGTCACCCCATCCATCTGAAAGAGACCCTATTTATTTATTTATTTATTTATTTAAATTTTTATACTGCCCTTCTCCCGAAGGACTCGGCGGTGTACAGCCAAGGTTAAAAACAATTAAATATACAAAATTAAAATATCAATTAAAATACATATTCAATAATGGCCAAATTAAAACCATCAAATTGATCCAGACTAAAATACCCCGTATAAAATTACTAAAAATTAAAAATTTGAAAATTTAAAAATCAAGCCAGTCCCGCTTGGATAAATAAATATGTTTTTAATTCACGGCGAAAAGTCCGAAGGTCAGATAGTTGGCGCAAACCGGGGGGAAGTTTGTTCCAGAGGGTAGGTGCTCCAACAGAGAAGGCCCTTCCCCTGGGGGCCGCCAGCCAGCATTGCTTGGCGGACGGCACCCTGAGAAGACCCTCTCTATGAGAGCGTACGGGTCGGTGGGAGGCATAAGGTAACAGCAGGCGGTCCTGTAATACCCGGGCCCTAAGCCATGGAGCGCTTTAAAGGTGGTAACCTGAACCTTGAAGCGCACCCGAAAGACCACAGGTAGCCAGTGCAGACTGCGCAGGAGTGGTGTTACCCGGGAGCAACGTGGAGCTCCCTCAATCACCCGCGCAGCTGCATTCTGGACTAACTGGAGTCTCCGAGTGCACTTCAGGGGTAGCCCCATGTAGAGAGCATTGCAATAATCCAGACGAGAGGTGACGAGAGCATGAGTGACCGTGCATAAGGCATCCCGGTCCAGAAAGGGGCGCAACTGGCGAACCAGGCGAACCTGGTAAAAGGCTCTCCTGGAGACGGCCGCCAGGTGATCTTCAAACGACAGCCGTCCATCCAGGAGAATGCCCAAGTTGCGTACCCTCTCTGTTGGGGCCAGTGACTCGCCCCAACAGAGAGGTTGCAGTTGACTGTACCGGGGTGCCGGCATCCACAGCCACTCCGCCTTGGATGGATTGAGTCTGAGTCTGTTTCTCCCCATCCAGATCCGTACGGCCTCTAGGCAATGGGACAACACTTCGACAGCTTCGTTGGGGTGGCCCGGGGTGGAAAAGTACAGCTGAGTGTCATCAGCGTACAGCTGATAACTCACCCCGAAGCCACTGATGACCTCGCACAACGGCTTCATATAGATGTTGAACAGGAGAGGCGAGAGAATCGACCCCTGAGGCACCCCACAAGTGAGGCTGCCTCGCGGTCGATCTCTGCCCTCCTGTCAACACCGTCTGCGACCGGTCAGAGAGATAGGAGGAGAACCACCGGTAAACGGTGCCTCCCACTCCCAAACTCCCCAACTGGTGCAGCAGGATACCATGGTCGATGGTATCAAAAATATACTCAGTAACTGGTTTAAAAGATATAATTGGTCAGTATGGTAAAGTATCTGGATTTAAGGTGAATCAGCAAAAGACAAAGATGATAACTAAAAATATGAATATACAACAAAAAGAAGAGTTAGAAAGAACTTCAGGTTTTGAAATCGTTAAAAAGGTTAAATATTTAGGAATATATATTACAGCTTCAAATGTTAAATTATACAAAAATAATTATGAGGTATTGTGGCAGAAGGTATGGAAAGAAATGGAGAGTTGGAAGAAGTTACAACTATCTTTGCTGGGAAGAATAGCGGCTATAAAAATGAATGTTTTGCCCAGGTTTTTGTTTTTGTTTCAAATGATACCGGTGTTTAAGAATGATATTAAATTACAGGAATGGCAAAAGGGATTAGTAAATTTGTATGGATGGGCAAAAACCAAGAATAAAATTAAAAGTAATGCAGGATATAAGGAAAGCTGGGGTCTTAAAATGCCTAATTTAAAATTGTATTATGAAGCAGTTGTTTTATCATTAATTACTGATTGGATTAATTTAACTGAGGAAAGAGTTCTGAATATAGAAGGTTATGGTTTGTTATATGGGTGGCATGCCTATTTATTATATGATAAGAAAGTTGATAAAATATTTAAAAATAATATAATTAGAAATGCATTATTGAGGGTTTGGAGGAAATATCAATACAAATTAGAGGGAAAGATTCCAATATGGGCAAACCCGAGACACATGATAGAAAATATAAATATATATCAAAAGATGGAGGTAGTTACTTATAAAGAACTTCTTTGTATGGAAAAGGGGGAGTTACAATTAAAATCTAGAGAAAAGATGGGGGAAGAAGGGAAAAATTATACATGGTTCCAATATGGACAACTACAAGCTAGATGGAAATTAGATATAAAAAAATAGGTGTTAAGCAAATTGAGGATAATTTGTTAAAACAAATGAGAGATCAAGGTCAACAGCATATTAAGAGGTTGTATAATGTATTAGTAGAAATAGATTCAGAGACTGATTTGGTTAAGGATTGTATGATTAAGTGGGCACAAAATTTTCAGCA
This sequence comes from Ahaetulla prasina, assembly GCF_028640845.1. Classification (NCBI taxonomy): domain Eukaryota; kingdom Metazoa; phylum Chordata; class Lepidosauria; order Squamata; family Colubridae; genus Ahaetulla; species Ahaetulla prasina. The sequence goes on along the minus strand of NC_080542.1, from coordinate 150,670,114 downwards.
ACCAATAATGTTGGAAACTTGGGAAAGAATTTGGGTGAGGAATGTTAAATTTACACAAGCGCAAAATATGAGAGAAAATTTTTATAAGATGTTTTATAGATGGCATTTAGACCCCAAAAAATTGTCATGTATGTATCCTAATGTACAGGCTAAATGCTGGAGATGTGATTGTGAAGATGCTACTTATTATCATATATGGTGGACTTGCAAAAAGTTAAAGCATTTTGGATTAAAGTATGGTGGATCATGCAGAATATTTTGAAAAGAAGATTAAGTTTACCCCGCAGTTCTTTTTACTAGGAATAATTATGGATTGTACAGCTATAGAGACTAAATTGATTCTGAACTTAATAACAGCCGCAAGACTTTTGATTGCTCAATATTGGAAGAAAGAAGAATTACCTACAATTGAAGAATGGACTCTTAAAGTATCAAATCTGGCAGAAATGGCAAACTCTCTGCTTACTTGAAAGACTATACACAAGAAAAATATATTTTAGAATGGAAAATGTGGATTGATTATATTCAAAATAAGTATCAGATAAAAAAATATCAAATAGCATATGAGTAAATTTAGGAAATAATTTGTATTAGATATATTTTTGAAGGAGAGGGGAATTGAGAGTGTGAATAAGCGTGGAGAGACTAGAGATTATAATTTAGGAATTATTTTAGATTATGATTGTTAGTTTTGATACCCTGCATTTTGTTCTGGGAAGTCGGGGTGGGGGTGGGGGGGAAAAGGGGAAGGGATTGGGGGGTTTGAGGTTAGTGATGGAGTGATGGTTAATGTACAGGGATTATTGAAGATGTATAAATATAATTAATGTAGGGTCGGGTCTGACCAGTTGCCATTTTAGAACGGTGGGGAGGAAAAAGAGAGTAGGAGGTAGGAAAGAGGAGAAGAGGAAGGAAGAGGGGTAGAAGAGGAGAAGAGTGTAGGGTGGAGGGAGGAGAGGAGGTAGATAAGAGAAGGAGAGGAAGGTTTGGAAAGTAAAAGAAGGTAGAAGAGGGAAGAAGGTTAAAAAGGGGGGTGGTGACTGGGCAGGCCCGACTAATTGTATATAACTGTACATTGGATGAATTATTTGATAAGATTGTAAAAATAAAACTTTTTTATAAAAAAAAAAAAAAAAAAAAAGCCGATGAAAGATCTAACAGGACCAGGGCAGAGGAACAACCCTATCCCAGGCCCTCCAGAGGTCATCCACCAACGCGACCAAAGCTGTCTCCGTACTATGACCGGGCCGGAAGCCGGACTGGAACGGGTCTAGATAGACAGCTTCATCCAGGTACCGGGGAAGCTGCCATGCAACCACACTCTCTACAACCTTCGCCACAAAGCGAAGGTCGGAGACTGGACGGTAATTATCCAAAATAGCTGGGTCCAGGGAAGGCTTCTTGAGGAGGGGTCTCACCACCGCCTCTTTCAAGGGGCGGGAAAGACCCCTTCCAACAAAGAAGCATTTATAATTCCCCGGAGCCAGCCTCGTGTCACCTCCTGAGTGGCCAGCACCAGCCAGGAGTGACACGAGTCCAGTAAACATGTAGTGGCATGTAACCTCCCCAGCAACCTGTCCATGTCCTCGGGAGCCACAGAATCAAACTCATCCCAAACAACATCAACAAGACGTGTCTCAGTCATCTCACCCGGATCATCACAATCTTGGTCCAAAGTATCCCGAAGCTGAGCGATTTTATTGTATAGATAACCACTAAAATCCTCGGCGCGTCCCTGCAAGGGGTCATCCCATCCCCCCTGGTGTAGGAGGGAACGGGTCACCCAAAACAGGGCGGCCGGGCGGTTATCTACCGACGCAATGAGGGTGGAAACGTAGGAACGTTTCGCCACCCTTAATGCCACTAGGTAGGCTTTTGAAAAAGACCTAACTAGTGTCCGATCAGCCTCGGAACGGCTGGACCTCCAGGTACTCTCCAGGCGTCTTCTCCGGCGTTTCATCTCTCTCAGCTCCTCAGAGAACCAAGGAGCCAATTGAGATCTACGCCGGGTCAGAGGTCGCAAAGGCACGACACGGTCCAAAGCCCCAGCCACGGCCTGTTCCCAGGCCGCAACTAGTTCTTCGGTCGTGCCGTGGGCAAGATCCTCAGGAAACGGCCCAAGCTCCGTCAGGAACCTCTCGGGGTCCATCAGGCGCCTGGGACGGAACCAACGCATTGGTTCCGTCTCCCTGCGGTGGTGAGCGGCTGTCTGAAAGTCCAGGCGGAGGAGAAAATGATCTGTCCATGACACCGGTATCATCACTAAATCCGCTAATTCCAGATCATTAAACCACTGTCCAGAAATATAAATCAAGTCCAGTGTGGACCCCCTCGTGTGTGTAGGGCCATCAGTTACTTGAATCAGGTCCAAGGCCGTCATAGAAGCCTGGGGGTCAGCAACCTTAAACACTCAAAAGAGCCACAAAAGTCCTAAACGGAAGCCCCTGCATTCAATTCTGGAGCCGGCCAGAAGTCCAGTTCCCCCACCATAGAGTCTCCTCCTAGCACGGCATCCTTTTTCCTCTACCTGTCCTAATTGAAAGCCCTATCAATTGTGGAGCTGACTGGAAAACCCGGCCCTTGCCATAGAGTCTCTTCCTGGTGCGCCGTGCTTTTTCTCCCCATAACCGGAAGCTCCTCTCAAAATTGTGGCAGCAACAGGGAGCCACAGCAGAGGGATGAGCCACATGTGGCTCCAGAGCTACGGGTTGCTGATCCCTGCCCTAACCCAAAACCTTCCAGCAGTTTGAATCAGCGGCCCTTCAGGCGGCTGGGGAGTGGGAAAGCCCACTGCTTTAATCTGGATTCCTGCCCCAAATTGGGGGGTGGGGGTGGGACAGGCAGCCCTTCACAGAAGGGGTTGGGGGGCTGGCCGCCTCCGCTGGGATAGGGACAGGGACAAAGGACCTGAAAGACCAGAAAGGAACAGGAAAGAGCCCCTCCCCCACCATTGCCCTGCCTGGCACTCAGCTCCTCCTTCCCTACAGCCTATTGTGGGTGATCTCAAAGAGGGAGGGAGGATGGGCGATTGCTTCTCAGCCAGATGCAGCCCAACCAGCTGCAAAGCAGGTTGGATGGGGCAGCTGCCTCACCCCAAACCTGCCTTACCTTGCTAGGGGTACCCCGAATCCCTTCTAGCTCCATGGGCTGCTACCCTTTTCGGGGCACCCATGATGAAGCATCAACTTGATTGGGTGCCAGTTCCCCAAGGAACACCCCCATTGGCTGGGGGGAGCCTCAGGCATCCTGGCCTGCAAAGGGGCCACGGGTTCATGTAGAAGCATCCCCCTATACCCAGAGGTCACCTTCCTGCCCCTCCCCCCGCCACCCCAAATCTTAGAGGTCAAAATCGGTTTTCCAAGTCAAAGGTACTGGGTGGGGGGATCCCAAGAGAGCCACCAAACTCATCCCTCGTCCTGGAGAGGCGTCCCAGAGAGGCTTCCTTCCCCAAACAATCCCCTCCCAAAGCAAGGGAAAGCAGTGTTTAGAAGGCTTCTGAGTCCCCTCCCCTCAACTGAAACACCAGTGTGCAGAACGGCATTGTGGCCACCAGAGAGCAGCAGAGACCAGCAATGGAGGTGCTGCGGAGGAAGAGGGCAGCTAGACATAGTAACAACCACAAAGTTGTTTTTAAACAAAACATAGCTAAACCCTAAAAAACCCTTTTTTTTAGGAGTTAAGTTAAATTGAGTAAATTAAATTAAACTGAGTTTTGAGTTGAGTTTTGAGTTGAATTTGAGTTAAGTTAAATTGAGTTAAGTTAAATTAAACTGAGTTCGAGTTGAGTTAAATTAAATTAAATGAGTTGAGTTTTGAATTGAGTTAAGTTAAATTGAGTTGAGTTCAGTTAAGTTAAGTTAGTTAAATTAAATGAAAAATGTTAAGATTAAACTTCAGGTTAGGTTAACTTAACCTAAACGTCAGGTTAAAAAAGTTTTTTTTATTTTAAAGTTAAAAAAAGTGTTCAAACTTAACTTAAACAACATTTTTAAGTGAAACTCTTTAAAAAAAGCAATTTTAAATCATGTTTTGATCCGGTTTCTTCTAAATGTTTTCACAGTTTACTTTCTTTTTTGACTTGTTCTATAACACAGTGGCTAAGATGTTGAGCTTGTCAATCAAAAGGTCGGCAGTTCAGCGGTTTGAATCCCTAGTGCCTTGTAACTGGGTGAGTTCCTGTTACTTGTCCCAGCTTCTGCCAACCTAACAGTTCGAAAGCATGTAAAAAAATGCAAGTAGAAAAATAGGGACTACCTTTGGTGGAAAGGTAACAGCGTTCCGTGCTCCTTTGGCATTTAGTTGTGCCGGCCATAATGACCACGGAGACGTCTTCAGACAGCGCTGCCTTGCAGCTTCAAAACAGTGATGAGCACAGCCCCCTAGAGTCAGGAATGACTAGCACATTTATGTGAGGGGAACCTTTACCTTTATATCCCGTAAGCCAGCCAGAGTCACCTTGCAAGGGGAAATGGGTGGCATAAAAAATTCAAATAAAAAGGAGAGAAAGGGAGGAATGGGGCAGGAATGCTCTTCATGGTCCAGAAAAGATTCTGAAACCCCAGACAATCTTCTGACACCCACACCCCACCCCCGAAGGACACCCCTGGATGGAGGGTCCTGCCCCTGCCCTGGATAAGAGGAAATGTGTTTAAGTATGGATAAGAGGGGGTGTTGGGAGGGGGAAAGGCAAAGATCAAAGGCTCCTGCCTGAGAAGGGCAGAAGGGGAGGGCTGCTCCCTTCTGGGTCCCAGGTGACTGAAAGACCCCCAAGGCTGTAAACCTCCCACCCCCACCCCATTGATTCACCCAAGGGGACCCAGAACCTAATAAATGTAGAAACCAGAGGAAGAAAATCAACTAAAGAGGCTTTTTTGTCTATTTTAACAAACAATAACAGACTAGGTTGCCCCATTGCTCGGAGAAAATTGCAAGATGCCCATGGGCCCCTCCAGTCCTCCTGCCTCTCTCGCCAAAAGGAGCTGGGTTCCAGAGGGCTGATGGAAGAGAGGACGGGAGATGGGTGGGGAGCCCTTGGCCACCGGGACTGTCCAGGACCGGGCCCATCCGATCCCATCCCACCCCGGGGCCATCTTGGAGCCCCTTTGGGAGACCCCTGGGAGAATTTTTTTGGGGGGAAAAGGCTGCCAGGGGCCCTGAGAAGTCTTCCGGCCTTCAAAACGGGGGGGCAGAGGTCGGCCCCGAGGCGCCTCACTTGTGGGGTGCCTCAGGGGTCGATTCTCTCGCCCCTCTTGTTCAACATCTACATGAAGCCGCTGGGTGAGATCATCAGTGGTTTCGGTGTGAGGTACCAGCTGTACGCTGATGACACCCAGCTGTACTTTTCCACACCGGACCACCCCAGCGAAGCTATCGAGGTGCTGTCCCGGTGTCTGGAAGCCGTACGGGTCTGGATGGGGAGAAACAGGCTCAAGCTCAATCCCTCCAAGACAGAGTGGCTGTGGATGCCGGCATCCCGGTACAGTCAGCTGCAGCCTCGGCTGACTGTTGGGGGCGAGTCATTGGCCCCAATGGAGAGGGTACGCAACTTGGGCGTTCTCCTGGATGGACGGCTGTCTTTCGAAGATCATCTGACGGCCGTCTCCAGGAGAGCTTTTTACCAGGTTCGCCTGGTCCGCCAGTTGCGCCCCTTTCTAGACCGGGATGCCTTATGCACGGTCACTCATGCTCTCGTGACATCTCGTCTGGACTACTGCAATGCTCTCTACATGGGGCTCCCCTTGAGGAGCACCCGGAGACTCCAGGTAGTTCAGAATGCGGCTGCGCGGGTGATAGAGGGAGCCCCTCGTGGCTCCCATGTAACACCTCTCCTGCGCAGACTGCACTGGCTACCTGTGGTTTTCCGGGTGCGCTTCAAGGTTTTGGTAATGATCTTTAAAGCGCTCCATGGCATAGGGCCGGGTTACTTACAGGACCGTCTACTGCCACCGAATGCCTCCCACCGACCCGTGCGCTCCCACAGGGAGGGACTCCTCAGGGTGCCGTCAGCTAGGCAGTGCCAACTGGCGACGCCCAGGGGAAGGGCCTTTTCTGTGGGGGCTCCCACCCTCTGGAACGAGCTTCCCCCAGGACTTCGTCAACTTCCTGACCTTCGGACCTTCCGCCGCGAGCTTAAGACACATCTATTTATCTGCGCAGGACTAGACTAGATTTTTAAATTTTAATTGTTTAAATTTTAGATTTGGTTTTAACTTGGGGTTTTATTATTTATGTCTATTTTAAATATTCGGCCTATTTAATAAGTTTTTTAGATTAATGTTTTACTGTGTATATTTATGTTGTTTTTAGATGGCTGTACACCGCCCTGAGTCCCTAGGGAGATAGGGCGGTATAAAAATATGAATAAATAAATAAATAAATAAATAAAACAGGAGGGGCAAGAAGGGCAGTGGGTAAGCCTAGACCAAGCCAGCTTGTCCGCGATATCAGTGCCAGCTCCAAAACAAGGATTAACCATAGTTAGTTGGTGAGCATTTCAATCCAGAGGAACACCTCGGTTCTCCCAGAGGCTTCCAGGAGACAATCCCCTCCCCCCCGAAGAAAACGGCTGCGGTCAAAAGATCGTCTCCCGGTTGCGGCCGCAAAGGGGAAATCTCCCCCTTTTTCTTACTGCCTTGAGCCCACGATATCCTCTCTGGAAGGGACCCCCAAACCCGTGCTCTGCCTTGTCCTGAAATCGGAATCGTTCCTTCCAAGCCGGCCGCAGCTGCACCGCTGTCACCGTCTCGGCTGTGTTCCCGAGGAACGGTTCTCTCCCGACATCCGGAGCGAGCCACGGTTCGCCAAGCCGGGCTGGTTTTCCAACTCTGCTCCGGACACTTTGGAGATATATGGGTATCTCCACTATTAGACATTGCCTCACTGCCTTTCTACTCGGTTACATAAACAATAGCATTTATTTAAAATCAAAATCACCTGAAGGATTAGGGCCGCTTAGTAAGGCCGCCCCTGGAATCATTTGGTCACCAGGTTACAAAAAAGATGTTGAGACTTTGGAAAAAGTACAAAGAAGAGCAACTAAGATGATTCAAGGCCTGAAGATGAAAACATACGAAGAACAGGATTTGGGTTTGGCCAGTCTAGAGAAAAGAAGGATTAGGGGGGGTGGACATGACAGCAGACTTCCAGGATTTGAGGGGCTACCCCAAAGAGCAGGGGGGTCCACTTATTTTCCAGAGCACCAGAGTCAAGAAACAACGGATGGAAACTAACCAAGGAGAGAAGCAACCTGGAATTAAGGAGAAACTGCCTAATGATGAGGACAATTAACCAGTGGGACAGCTTGCCACCAGAAGTTGTGGGTGCTCCATCACTGGAAGTTTTTAAGAAAAGACTAGACAGCCACTTGTTTGGCATAGTATGGGGTCTCCTGCTTGAGCAAAGAGGTTGGACTATATGACCTCCAAGGCCCTTTCCAACTCTGTTCTGCTGTAATTCTGTAAGAATCTCCTGCCGGAGCAGGGGGTTGGACTAGAAGACCTCCGAGGTCCCTTCCCATTCTATTCCGATTGATTGCTAGCTAGCCAGGAGGATCCAGACCATCCCTGGCACAGCCGAGGCCTCGGTGGGCCATATTCATACTCCCAGAACTCAAAAATATTCAAATTCACCCACAAGACCATTCGTCAGTCGTCCTCCACAAGATTTGCCCAACTGCATGCACAACTCCAGGTGGAACTGAGCAGCTTTGCCCTCCAGATGCCTAGAAAATTCCTCACAGCACCCCCCGGGCCCCTTACCCCCTTACCATGCTCTCATAATTTAACATCTTTTTGCTAAAGTTAGCTTTGCCCCCTCTGCCAGGGCCCAACAGTTCAGCAGAACTCGAACAGAAAAGAACAAAATAATATGGTAGAGAATAGAATTGGCTAGGGTTAGGGTTAAGGTTAGTTGTGCTAGTCATTCCCGACTCTAGGGGGCGGTGCTCATCTCAGTTTCAAAGCTGAAGAGCCAGCACTGTCCTAAGACGTCTCCATGGTCATTGTGGCCAGCATGACTAAACACCAAAGATGCATGGAACACTGTTACATTCCCAACAATGGTGGGATGCTGGGATGACAGAAGCTGGGACAAGTAATGGGAGCTCTCCCCCCCCCCCCGTTAAGCGGCACTAGGGATTTGAACCGCTGAACTGCCGACCTTTTAATCAACAAGCTCAGCGTCTTAGCCACTGAGCCACTACATCCCTTAGGATAGGATAGGATTGGCCAAGTGTGATTGGACACACAAGGAATTTGTCTTGGTGCATATGCTCTCAGTGTACACAAAAGAAAAGATACCTTCATCAAGGTACAACATTTACAACACAAATGATGGTCAATATAACAATATAAATCATAAGGATTACCAGCAACAAAGTTACAATCATACAGAATAGGATAGGATAGAATGATAAACAATAGAATAGAAATGAAATAGAAATAGAAATAAAATAGAAATAGAAACAGAATAGAATAGAACTAACTGGGTTGGAAGGGACCTTGAAGATCTTCTAATCCAATCCCCTAGTAAAGCAGGGGACCCTACCATTTTAGATAAATGGTTGTCCAGTCTCTTCTTCAAAACTTCCAGTGCTGGAGCATTCACAACTTCTGGAGGCAAGCAGTTCCCCTGGCTAATTGTCCTCACTGTTAGGAAACTTTTCCTTAATTCCAGGTTGCTTCTCTCCTCGATTAGGTTCCATCCATCCAGGACATTCCATCCTTCTTGTCCTGCCTTCAGGTGCTTTGGAGAATAGCTTGACTCCCTCTTCTTTGTGGCAACCCCTGAGATATTGGAACACGGCTATCATGTCTCCCCTAGGCCTTCTCATTAAACTAGGCATACCGAGTTCCTGCAACCATTCTTCATATGTTTTAGCCTCCAGTCCCCTAGTCATCTTTGTTGCTCTTCTCTGCACTCTTTCCAGAATCTCGACATCCTTTTTGTAATGTGGTGATGACAACTGGATGCAGGATTCCAGGCGTGGCCTTACTTAAGGCTTTACAAAACGGTACGAACGCTTCCTGTGATTTTTATTCTTTGCCTCCGTTTATGCAACCCAGGATTGTATTAGCTTTTTTAGCTGCTGCCACACACGATCAGCCACTTGGACTACCAGGTCCACCTCGCAGTTACTACTATTGAGTGAGCTATCACCCGTATTGGCTGTCGTGACCATGGGAAACTGCCCACGCGGATCTACCCCGGGGTAGGCAGCCTAAGGAAGACCCCAGAAGGCCTGGGACAGATCCCTGGCCTCTTCTATAAGGAAGACAGGGCCCGGTCCTCCAGTCCCTGAGAATCCTCAAGGGCGAGAGAGTCGGGGAGAGGACCTGAAGGGAAGCAGGCCTGGGGGGCTAAATCCAGGGGTGAAATGCTACCGCTTTGCACCGGTTCACATGAACCAGTAGTAATAAAAGCTACTGATTCGGGCGAACAGGTAGTGAAAAAATCCAGTATTTCCGACGATCAGCTGTGCTGCACAATTTATATTAGCCCACAAACAAGTCCCTCACCTCCAGTTCTCTGCCAAAAGACTGTTGGGATGTCCTAAGTATCTCCAAGGACAACGGTCCAATCTGACGCTGCCAGTTTTATATCAAAATATACAGTATCCTTTATACTGTGTCCATCCTCCCTTAAAACGTCGACAGAAGACACAAAGAACGGAGAATCAGTTTCCCCGAAACTAAGTTAATCAAGTAAAAAGAGCAAGCGGGGAAAAAACTTTTACTCAAACTTCCTCCAATCCTTCAAATAAGTTACTCGGACCTAATCCGCATATCAAAGGATGAGGTCTGTCAACACCAATAGGGTTAATTCAATTTGGTCTCCCAACAGAACTGCTTGTTCACAAAGAATAAACATCATTGGTGTCTCCACACACACACACACATGCACACATCCCTCCAGGGTCCCCCTAGAATCAGCACGTACACATCCCTACCACCAGGACAAGCTCCTGAAATAAAAGTCGCCGCACCCCATTTCTCTGCAGCTGACCTTAAAGGCAATCTCTTTTCTTTTTTAGGAAGAAACATTTCTGCTTTCCTCACAGCTGTCTGGATCTCATTTTTATTTTTGCGCCATCCCAGATCCAGGTGGGACCCCCAAGAATTCTTCCAACACCCCGGGTGGGAATTTCGCTCAGCTTCGGGATGGATTGGACCAAAATTGGGTAGATTCAGGTGAGATAACAGAGACAAGTCTTGTTGAGAACATTTGGGATGAGTTTGATGCTGTGGCTCCTGAGGACGTCGACAGGTTACTGGGAAGGCTGAATGCCACCACATGTTTATTGGACCCGTGTCCCTCCGGGTTGGTGCTGGCCACACAGGAGGTTAAACGAGGCTGACTCCAGGGGATTATTAAGGCTTCCTTGATGGAGGGTGTTGTTCCTACTGCCTCAAGGCGGTGGTGAGGCCCCTCCTCAAGAAGCTTTCCCTGGACCCAGCTGTTTTGGGAAACTACCGTCCCGACTCCAACCGTCGCTTCGGTTGGAGTCGAAGGTTGTTGAGAGTGTGGTGGCACGTCAGTTACCCCAGTACCTGGATGAAACTGTCTATCTGGACCCGTTCCAGTCTGGCTTTCAGCCTGGGTATTGCAGAGACGGCTCTGGTCGCATTGGTTGATGATCTCTGGAGGGCTCAGGACAAAGGTTATTCCTCTGCCCTGGTCCTTTTAGATCTCTCAGCGGCTTTTGATACCATCGACCATGGTATCCTGCTGCGCCGGCTGGGTAGTTTGGGAGTGGGAGGCACCGTTTTTCGGTGGTTCTCCTCCTATCTCTCCGACCGGTCGCAGACGGTGTTGGCAGGAGGGCAGAGATCGGCCACAAGGCACCTCATGTGTGGGGTGCCACAGGGGTCGGTTCTCTCGCCTCTCCTGTTCAACATCTATATGAAGCCGCTGGGTGAGATCATCAGTGGTTTTGGGGTGAGTTACCAACTGTACGCTGATGACACTCAGCTGTACATTTCCACCCCAGGCCACCCCAACGAAGCTGTTGAAGTGCTGTCCCGGTGTCTGGAGGCCGTGCGAGTCTGGATGGGGAGAAACAGGCTCAAGCTCAACCCCTCCAAGACGGAGTGGCTGTGGATGCCGGCATCCCGGTACAGCCAGCTGCAGCCACGGCTGACTGTTGGGGGCGAGTTACTGGCCCTGATGGAAGAGGTGCGCAACTTGGGCGTTCTCCTGGATGGGCGGTTGTCTTTTGAAGAACAGCTGACGACCGTCTCCAGGAGAGCTTTCTATCAGGTACGCCTGATCCACCAGTTGCGCCCTTTTCTAGACCGGGATTCCCAATGCACAGTAACTCATGCTCTCGTCACTTCTCGCCTGGACTACTGCAATGCTCTCTACATGGGGCTCCCCTTGAAGAGCACCTGGAGGCTTCAGTTGGTCCAGAATGCGGCTGCATGGTTGATAGAGGGAGCCACTCGTGGGTCCCATATAACACCTCTCCTGCGCAAGCTGCACTGGTTGCCGGTGGTCTTCCGGGTGCACTTCAAGGTGTTGGTTACCACCTTTAAAGCGCTCCATGGCCTAGGACTGGGCTATTTACAGGATCACCTTCTTCCACCGTTTGCCTCTCACTGACCCGTGCGCTCTCATAGGGAGGGCCTCCTCAGGGTGCCATCAGCCAAACAATGTCAGCTGGCGGCCCCCAGAGGAAGGGCCTTCTCTGTGGGGGCCCCTACCCTCTGGAACGAGCTTCGTCAACTTCCTGATCTCCGGACCTTCCACCACGAGCTGAAGATGTATTTATTCTTCCGCGCACGACTGGCGTAGAATTAGTATTTTTATTCGTAATTTTAAATGGGTTTTTATGGTTTAATGTATTTTAATTTAGGGGGCAAATTTAATAAGTTTTTTATTAGTGTTTTTATTTGTATTGTATCTATTTATTGTTGGTTTTTTATCTGAGCCTGAACCACCCTGAGTCCTTCGGGAGAAGGGCGGTATAGAAATTTAATAATAATAATAATAATAATAATAATAATAATAATAATAATAATAACAACAACAACAACAACAACAACAACAACAACTATTATTGTTGGTTGTTGTTGTTGTTGTTATTATTATTATTATTATTATTATTATTATTATTATTATTATTATTATTATTTATTATTATTATTATACACCAAAACTTGGTTCAGCTTCCTTCAGTCTTGAGTACAATGCCATTGTTCAGAATATGAAAAAGACTCCAGAGACGCAGCGGTCCTGGGCCTAATCCTGACCCCTACCAAAAGATATTTATTATTATTATTTATTATTTATTATTTAAATTTTTATACCGCCCTTCTCCCGAAGGACTCAGGGCGGTGTACAGCCAAGGTTAAAAACAATTAAATATACAAAATTAAAATATCAATTAAAATACATATTCAATAATGGCCAAATTAAAACCATCAAATTGATCCAGACTAAAATACCCCGTATAAAATTACTAAAAATTAAAAATTTGAAAATTTAAAAATCAAGCCAGTCCCGCTTGGATAAATAAATATGTTTTTAATTCACGGCGAAAAGTCCGAAGGTCAGATAGTTGGCGCAAACCGGGGGGAAGTTTGTTCCAGAGGGTAGGTGCTCCAACAGAGAAGGCCCTTCCCCTGGGGGCCGCCAGCCAGCATTGCTTGGCGGACGGCACCCTGAGAAGACCCTCTCTGTGAGAGCGTACGGGTCGGTGGGAGGCATAAGGTAACAGCAGGCGGTCCTGTAATACCCGGGCCCTAAGCCATGGAGCGCTTTAAAGGTGGTAACCAAAACCTTGAAGCGCACCCGAAAGACCACAGGTAGCCAGTGCACACTGCGCAGGAGTGGTGTTACCCGGGAGCAACGTGAAGCTCCCTCAATCACCCGCGCAGCTGCATTCTGGACTAACTGGAGTCTCCGAGTGCACTTCAGGGGTAGCCCCATGTAGAGAGCATTGCAATAATCCAGACGAGAGGTGACGAGAGCATGAGTGACCGTGCATAAGGCATCCCGGTCCAGAAAGGGGCGCAACTGGCGAACCAGGCGAACCAGGTAAAAGGCTCTCCTGGAGACGGCCGCCAGGTGGTCTTCAAACGACAGCCGTCCATCCAGGAGAATGCCCAAGTTGCGTACCCTCTCTGTTGGGGCCAGTGACTCACCCCCAACAGTCAGCCGCGGTTGCAGCTGATTGTACTGGGGTGCCGGCATCCACAGCTACTCCGTCTTGGATGGATTGAGTCTGAGTCTGTTTCTCCCCATCCAGACCCGTACGGCCTCCAGGCAACGGGACAACACTTCGACAGCTTCGTTGGGGTGGCCCGGGGTGGAAAAGTACAGCTGAGTGTCATTAGCGTACAGCTGATAACTCACCCCGAAGCCACTGATGACCTCGCACAACGGCTTCATATAGATGTTGAACAGGAGAGGCAAGAGAATCGACCCCTGAGGCACCCCACAAGTAAGGCGCCTCGCAGTCGATCTCTGCCCTCCTGTCAACACCGTCTGCGACCGGTCAGAGAGATAGGAGGAGAACCACCGGTAAACGGTGCCTCCCACTCCCAAACTCCCCAACCGGTGCAGCAGGATACCATGGTTGATGGTATTGAAAGCCGATGAAAGATCTAACAGGACCAGGGCAGAGAAGCAACCCCTATCCCTGGCCCTCCAGAGGTCATCCACCAACGCGACCAAAGCTGTCTCCGTGCTATACCCGGACCGGAAGCCGGACTGAAACGGGTCTAGATAGACAGCTTCATCCAGGTACTGGGGAAGCTGCCACGTCACCACACTCTCTACAACCTTCGCCACAAAGCGAAGGTCGGAGACTGGACGGTAATTACCCAAAATAGCTGGGTCCAGGGAAAGACCCCTTCCAACAAAGAAGCATTTATAATTCCCCGGAGCCAGCCTCGTGTCACTTCCTGAGTGGCCAGCACCAGCCAGGAGGGACACGGGTCCAGTAAACATGTAGTGGCATGTAACCTCCCCAGTAGCCTGTCCACGTCCTCGGGAGCCACAGAATCAAACTCATCCCAAACAACATCAACAAGACGCGTCTCAGTCATCTCACCCGGATCATCACAATCTTGGTCCAAAGTATCCCGAAGCTGAGCAATTTTATCATATAGATAACCACTAAACTCCTCGGCGCGTCCCTGCAAGGGGTCATCCCATCCCCCCTGGTGTAGGAGGGAACGGGTCACCCGAAACAGGGCGGCTGGGCAGTTATCTGCTGACGCAATGAGGGTGGAAACGTAGGAACACTTCGCCACCCTCAGTGCCACTAGGTAGGTTTTCGAGAAAGACCTAACTAGTGTCCGATCAGCCTCGGAACGGCTGGACCTCCAGGTACTCTCCAGGCGTCTTCTCCGGCGTTTCATCTCTCTCAGGCCCTCAGAGAACCAAGGAGCCAATTGAGATCTGCGCCGGGTCAGAGGTCGCAAAGGCACGACACGGTCCAAAGCCCCAGCCGCGGCCTGTTCCCAGGCCGCAACTAGTTCTTCGGTCGTGCCGTGGGCAAGATCCTCAGGAAACGGCCCAAACTCCGTCAGGAACCTCTCAGGGTCCATCAGGCGCCTGGGACGGAACCAACGTATTGGTTCCGTCTCCCTGCGGTGGTGAGCGGCGGTCTGAAAGTCTAGGCGGAGGAGAAAATGATCTGACCATGACACCGGTATCGTCACTAAATCCCCTAATACCAGATCATTAAACCACTGTCCAGAGATATAAATCAAGTCCAGTGTGGACCCCCCCCCCCCGTGTGTGTAGGGCCATCAGTTTCTTGAATCAGGTCAAGGCCGTCATGGAAGCCTGGAACTCCTGAACCACCATCGATGACAAGCCGGCCGATGGTAGGTTGAAGTCCCCTGTGACCAAAAGTCTGGGGATCTCAACCGCCACCCCGGCAAGCACCTCAAGCAGCTCAGGCAGGGCTGTAGTCACGTAGCAAGGAGCCAGGTACGCGATCAACAGACCCATCTGATTCTTATGGCCCCACTTCACAAGAAGGGATTCACAACCGGCTATCTGAGGCACAGTGGACTCTCTCGGCTCCAGACTTTCTCTCATCACAACCGCCACCCCTCCACTCCTACCCTGGGCCCTCGGTTGATGGAATGCTCGGAAACCCGGAGGGCACAGTTCAACCAGAGGCACACCCCCTTCTGTGCCCAACCAGGTCTCCGTAATGCCCATAAAGTCCGCGGACTCCCCCTGAATAAAATCACAGATCAGGGGGGCCTTATTGACCACAGACTGGGCATTGCACAACATCAACCGGAGGCCCGGGCCCTGAGGATCCTGACCTTCCGGGGAACGGATAAGAACTGAGGGGCCGGAGCACGTTATCGCTTTTAAACAGCGAGCCCGTGCTCCCAGAAAATGATACGGAGATGTTTATGGGACAGGGCTCATAGGGGGCAGGTGAAAGACACCAAGAGGAAAAAGAAAAGTTTGGATTTCGGAAAGTCTGGATGGGAGTGGGTGTCATCCCCCCCTCCGTCGGAGCCTGAATCTGTAGAGGAAGATGAGCTAGAACTGGAGACGATGGGAGGGGGCGGCTTTCTTGCCTTGGGAGGAAAATGGGGAGGGGCAGGCCAAGTCAGGCAGGGCCTTTCAGGATTGGGATAGCTTGTAGGCAGGGAGGAAGGGATGCAGGATGACCAAGAGAGGCTAAGCAGTGAACATGAGAGGCAGAACTCAAGCGATGAGCAAGGATCGCCCCCTCCTGATCCTCGAGCAGAGAGAGTGGAGAGAAGGCGAGAACAGCACAGGCTGACCCCTCTTCACAAGGCACACTTGGGGACTGAGACTTAAGGAGACGTTGCGGGGAGGGATGTCTGTCGGGAACAAATGCTGAATTCATGGAGTGTTGAGTGGGATTGCTGATATTTGAAGTTTCCTGCATTTCCTGCTTTCTTCCTGGCTTCCTGGCCTCCTCGACTGGCTCTGCTGAATTTCTTGCTTTGCAGCCGTCGTGCTCACAGCCTATCACTTTGCTCTGGGACTTGCAATATGGGAGCTTTGGGGGCATTTGGAGCAATAAAGGGGTGGTTTGAACTGTCAGATGTGCCATGGCCCGGGCCACAGTGGGCAACCTCCAGGCCTCAAACACTAGGGGAAGAGAAATGGGCGCTCCAGGAAGCTGTCCTGGGACCCAAAATGCAGCCCACCTACCCACCCACCAGCGTGGAAGCAGAGGGGAAGGGTCCAGAAAAGGGAGGCCGATCACTGACAGGGAAACCGGAGCTCAGCAGGAGAGGAGTAACAAACAGGAGACTGGAAGGGAAAGGAGACTCCAGGTGATTTCTTCTTGCACAGAAAAGCAGTAAACGTGGTGAGAATGGAGTTGCTTATGACAATGTGGCTTGTCTTCTCAGAGGGATGGGCAGACACACACACACACACACCACCACCACCACAAGGCTGGTAAAAGGCACCAAGAACTCACCTCGATCCCTTAACCCAGTTCAAGTCCCCAAAATAATTCCAGCCTGGAGAATCGGAAAAACCCAGGAATACCAGCTGCCATTTGGGAGGACCAGCGAGTGAAGCAAAGACAGTCCCCAGGGGGAGGGGCCCTTGTTGCCAAAAGTTGCTTTTGGCAACCAGCGTGTTTTCCCGAAAATAAGACCCTGTCTTATATTTTTTTGAACCCTGAAATAAGCACTTGGCCTTATTACCATGTGCTCAAAAGCCCGATTGGGATAGGCCCCCACCCATAACACCGGCCCCCGCTGATGGTCAATCTGCGTCCAACATGTGGAACCTTTAGCCTCAATAAATCAGAATCAGAGTTGGAAGGGACCTCGGAAATCTTGTAGTCCAACCCCCTGTCCGAGCAGGAGACCCTTATAGAATCATAGAATGGGAGACCATAGACCATTTCCGACAAATGGCTGTCCAGTCTCTTCTTAAAAGCCTCAAGTGATGAAGCCAGTCACAACTTCTGGTGGCAAGTCGTTCCCCTGGTTAATTGTCCTCCAGGCTAGGAGGACAATTGTGCCTCGCCCCCCTGCAAAGCCAGAGGCACACAAAACCCACCCCATGGGAGCATCCCGCCAGTTGAACCTGTCCCATCATCCCCTGCAGGGCTATGTCAAGGAGGGCAGAGAGAACAAACGATCTGGCTTGGCTCCAGGCAAAGCCGGGGCAGCCCCAGAGGCGGTGCACAGAGGGGAACCACCTCACCACACCGCACCGCTGAAGAGCTTCCTGTCGAAGCCACAAAGAGCTTCCTGTCTGCACCGCTGGTGGGAAGGTCAGCTCGCAACCCACCTGCTCCTATCCAGATCCCCCACCCCTCAAAAGGCTCCTAGGCTTGTAGAACCAGCCCTCGGCAGCTGGGCTTCTGCTAGGCTCTTTCTGGTGTCGCCAGCTGTGGCATCTTCTCCTCTACCCCTCCCTCGGCAGGAAATCCTTGCCCCTAAACACATCAGGCTCTGACGGGCTGCCTCCCTCCCCATTTTTGAAGGATTTCTTCCCTTGGAAATCAAGGGGAACCGTGCCTGAGACCCCCTCCCTTGTAACTGCTTGAAGGAGGGGGTGCCGGGAGGGAGGGGCAGCTTCTCTGCTTTCTCCCCGCCACCCCCGCCCATCCAGGCTTCCTGCTGGGAGACGGTTTCTATAGCAATGGCGGCAAAACACAGGCAGAGCCTCTGGAGGTCTGGCAGCCCGGGAAAGGGGGGAGGCATGCACAGCAAAAAGCCCCCTCTTGTCTGGTTAGCAGCCTACCCAGGAGGTGGGGTGCTGAAGGGGGGGGGGGAAGCAGAGGTGGAATCACTGCTGTGGCTACTTCTGATGGAAGGGGGTTTGCTCATTCTGTATCCCCCTCCTCAAAAAATGGAAGATGGGAGAGCAGAGCCAGCCAAGGGCAAAGGAGGAAGGGGGGGCAAAAGGGGTCTCTGGTCGGGCCTCATCTGATCCTCCCCCCCCGGCCTTAAATGACCTCCTGGTCCATTGGGGATGCCCTATGGCCATCCCGTCTTTTCCAGCCCCACAGTGCCCCCTCTGTCCCAGGAAACATGCCCAGACCCTCCTTCTTCTCTGAATTGCTCCAGGGGTGACCCTCCCCAAAGTGGGTCACACCAGGGATCCCCCTCACCCACCCAGAGAGGGTCCTGGCAGGGGGTGGAGCAGGAATCTGAGTGGGGGGGTCTGCTCGCAAGGCCGGGGGGGGGGGCTTAAAGGCAGGGAGTGGGAGAGCTGCCCTCTGGGGTCCTGCCAGCCACATACTCACGTCAGGGAAATGAAGGCAAACTCTACTCTTCCCCCCCCCACACCGTGGAGTACCCTCACCCATCCTCCTCAGGGGAAAGGGCTGCCCTCTGCTTGTCTCCGTGCCATCTGGGCCATCCCACATCTCATCACACTCCATCTTGCCACTCACGAGATGGGGGGGGATTCCCACCCCGCCACCATCCTTTCCCAAATAATCACCTGGCTCGTACTGAGCTGCCCCCACCTCCGTCAGGGTCCGGGAGGATCAGGGCAGACGCAGGCCTAATGCGGAGCCGAAATGGCTGGAATTGCAGTGCCATCCGCCATTACCTTCCATCCTGGGAGGAGATCTTGCTCCTTGTGGTTGCCCTTCCTTCTCTAGACTTGGGCAATTTAAAGCAGGGTCCCAGGACCACCAAGGGCCCCATCCTCAGCCATCCGGGCCCGGGGAAGGAAGGAAGGGGGACCAGCGATCGTGCCCCTCCTCCTCCGCCAGCTTCCCAGGCTCTAGTCCCAACTGGCGGGGGGCGTCCAGACAAGTCCCTGCCTCCCACCAGGACATCAAGGCTGGAGCTAGCTGAGGCTCTGAGAGGGCAGCCCTTCCCTGCGTCTCCCCCAAAATTCAGGGGCACTCCAGAGTGCTCCAATCCCCCAGGGGTCTCACAACCCCAAAGCCTCCCCAAAGATTTCCCCTTTGTCGAGTGCCCTACATCAGAGAGATGACCACCAAGCAACGGATGGAAGAGAGGAGAGGCCGAACGCAGCGAGGTCTCTTTGGGGTTGGAAGAAGGATGCTCGCTCAACCAGGAATGGGAAGATTTTGGCATGGCAGCAGCAGCCCATAGTGAAGCCTTTGGGGTTGAGGGGCTATTGTGGAACCCGAGAGGAACAGAAGCAAAGGAGGCCTCAGTCAGATTGAGGTGCTCAAACCCGAACAAGCTGAGACGGTTCACGGGATGGTAGCCAAAATGCCAAGAGTCTTAAGTTACAAAATCTGGCTGAGAAGGAAAGATTGGGGGAGGAGAAGTCTTTGCTTGGGGGGGGGGGGCTGCTCATCTTTTTCCTCCTGGGTGACTTTGAGGAGGGAATTCAGTCTGCAGGTGGCCCAGAGCACACAAAATTGGGGGGGAGGGGGTGTTGCAGCCTAGAACCAAGGACAAATGTCCCCTTTTGCTCCTGGGAAGGAAGACAGATGGCGTCAGAGCCACACAGGCACCCTCGATGCCAGCTTCCAAGAATGGCACAATCGGGCCAAGCCGGCTCTATGCGCCCACTGCAACCTCCCCCCCCACCCCTCAAGCAGGGCCAAGTCACAGGAGTGGGTTCTACTTACCTTTACTACCGGTTTGCAGCAGTGATGACGTTGCAGTCAGTGGGCAGAGCCTCCCCTGGGTTTACTACCGGTTCGCAAGAACCAGTCCGTACCGGGGGCAACCCATCATTGCCAGGTCACTAGTGCCCACAAAATAACAGCTTCCAATGCCCCCTCCCCCGGCTACTCAGCCGCTCCTGCCCACCCATCCGTGCAAGGTGGGAGGGTAGGGGGGTTGAGGAGTAGGGGAGAGACCCTGGTCAAGCAGAGGGTGGCGTGGGTACTAGGGGTCCGAATAATAGAATCAAAGTTGGAAGGGACCTTGGGGGTCATCTAGTCCAACCCTTACCCAAGCAGGAGACCCTACATCATTTCTGACCCGCTCCATCCATGGGGCCTCCTCTGTACTGACCCGCTTCTCAAGGGGAGAGCCAATGTGGTCTCCGGGAACGGTGGGGGGGGCAGTGTTTGTGGCAGCTGCCCCCCTCCTCCAGAGGGCTTCTGAAAGACCCATCCTCCTGGCCAGCCCCTGCCCCAGACCGACCCCAGCAGTGGTGCCCACTACAGGCAACAGACATGGGCACATGGCCTCTCTTTGCCCTCCAACCCTGGGGAGGAAATTTGAAAAAGGGTCTGCAGCAGGAAGCATATCAGTTGTTTGGAGAGCGTCTGGCAAAATTGAAAGAAACCCCCCTCCCCAAATTACTATTTACCCTTTGCTAGTTAGTCACTTTGGAGGGCAGGTGGGGGATGGGGAGAACCTGATGGTCCAGAGGGAAGAGAGAAACCACGATGCTCGGATGCTCACGATATCTTTGGACGACCGCAAAAGAAAGCCAGTTTGCTGGATCCAAGAAACCAAATTTCCCTGAAGGAAGACCCCCCCACCCTCACCCCCAGGAAGGAGATGAAAGACACCTCTGAGGAGCTTCACCAGTGCTTCATCAGCCTGTCAGCTGGATCAGGCCTGGACCTCAATTCAAGCTGAGCGAAACAAAGGAATTCTGGGAGTTGAAGTCCACCCCGATGGAGAAAACCTGGGTTTATTACACTGCTCCGGATCGTCATTCGGCTCCGCCGTAGGCTCAGAACCCTCCCTTCTGATGGGAAAGGGGACGTCGGTGCCCCAGAAGACCCCCGAAAGGCTCCCTTCAGAAACCATGGGCCCAAACCGAATGCCAACAGCACCCCAAGGTGCCAGAAGAGACCAAACGGGGAACGCCAGCCTTCCGGAGCTCGGGAAGACCAAAAGACCCAGTGCAGGAAACTGGGATCCACCCAGTTGAATGCCTATCCCAACGGATCAAAGAGGGATCCATTAGCAGGAAAGTCCTGGAGATCCACCAAGTCCAACTTTGGCAGAGACCGGTACCCGCCTCACAAACTGCAGGTTTCAATCGGTGCCAACCAGCAGGCAGGCACAAGGAGGATTTTGGGACGAAGGTGTCCAACTGAAGAAGGGCAGGGACCCTCCCCCTCCCATTGACCCCCAACCAGGTGTGGTGGGCAGTCACTAGGAAGGGGCCGCTTGGTAAAGATGGGGGCTCCGTGAAGACCAACTCTGCCCCGAACATCGGGAAGAAACTAGACCAAATGCTGCCAATCTAAAAGAAGCATCAGGGAGAAGGGAGGTTCGGGCAAGGACCCCTTTGGGTTGAGGCAGCAGGAGCCCTTGAGAACGGGGACCTTCCTGGGCCCCTTCTGTGCGGGATACAGATAGGAGGCCTGGGACTGAGGCAAGGGTCCCAAGACTCCACCCAGTGCCCTCATGCAGTGAGGAGCCAGACGAAGGGGCCCGAAGCCAGAGGAAGGGAAAGAAGGGCTGGGGGGGGGAACCTGTGCCATCGGCCACGCAGAGAACCTGTCCCAGAGGGTCACTGCGCGCTTCCTCCCTGGTTCTGTGAATGGCAGAGACTTTAAACAAAGCATGCCCTCCTTCTATGGGAGCAAAAGCCCCAGAGCATCCACCTGCTGCAGAGGAAGAGCCCCCCCCCCGCTCCTGATGGCACAACCATGGGTTCTCTCCACCTTGCTGATCCAGTTCCCTATCGACCCAATCCAGCCAGGGTCACCCACAGACCCGGAGGACAAAGAAAAACAGCCTTCCCGCGGATGCCACCAAAGGCTTCTCCTCGCTAGGTCAGGTCAGCGCCTGGCACGGGTCTGAGGCTGGCAGTACCTTCCTTAGCCTTTTTCCGAAGAAGCTTGGGGGGGGGGGCAGACCCTGCAGAGAGGGGAGCCTGCTTTGCGTGTGTGTGCGTGTGTGTGTGTGTCTGTGTGTGTGTGCATCTCTGAGCCTGGAGGTCGGAAAGATGCCCGCGATGCCTGCAGCCATGCCAGCCATTCAGAGGCCTTTCCTCCCCGCCAGCCCCCCCTCTGCAGGCCTAAATGCTTCCTCAAGGCTGGTGGAAGGAGGGAGGGAGAGAGAGGGGTTGGAGAGAGGGAGGGAGGAGTGAGCCCCCTCCCCTCCCTGGGATTTTGGCTCCCCCAATTCTGGCTTGGGGATCCCGCCAATGGCTTCGGGCCTTCCAATGGAGCCAGATTCCCAAGAGCAGGAATGGACGGAGGTGGAATTTTGCCGGCTGCCCTCTTCAGCCAGGGTCTCCCAAATCCCTCTTCTTTCGGAGAGGGCCAGGAAGACAAGGCTGACTGGGGGGGTGGGGTGTCTTCTACCCCTTTCCCAGCTTCCTGCCACCCCTCGGCTCCGACCCTTCGTCCTTCTCCTCTCCCCACCGCAAGACCCACGCGCCTGGGCAGAGCCCACCCGACCCCCGCTACTTTAGCCGGGGGAGGGGGGCCGGGGGGGCATCCCGATTCTGGCTTCCCTTTGGCAATCCCCCCTCCAGGGCAGAGCTTCTCTTCCCCGGGAGCACCGACGCCGGGCGGAGGGGACGCTGCAGGATTATTTCCCCGCCCCCGCCGCCCCAAAAGAGCCCGATCCCTCCGCAGGATTTCGTCCACCCTCTCCGCCCGCCACCCCCCCACAGCGCTGAGCCGCAGGGCAGCTTTTCCCAGCTTCGAGGAGGAGGAGGAGGAGGTTCTCCCACGGCCGGCCGCCGTCCTTCCTTCGGGCTGGCCGCCGACCGCGGAGAGAACTCGCGCGGTGCCAGCTGAGCGGCCTCTCTCCCACCCCCTCCCCACCGACCCTCCGCGATTCCCGCTCCCCTCCCGCGGGCCCGATCCTCGGGGCTCGAAGGCGTTTCGTTGCCCGCCAAATGGGGTCTCGAACCTGGCCAAGAGCCGGAGCCAGGCGCTGGCCAGCTCCCTCCCCGGCTTGCCGTCCGCCCAGAGACAAAGCCGACCTCCCTGCGCCCTTCCCGATGGGCCGGCCGGCCTTCCTTCTTTCCCTGCAGACCCCCCGCCCCCGGAGGAGGGAGAAGACCCTCCCCGCGCCAGACCCGCAGCGCCCCCTCCGCTCCCTCCCCTCGGTTGGGCCACGCGGCCCGTGGGCACAGGGAGGGCTTAAAGAGCGAAGCTCTGCCCGGGAACTGGCAAAGGGGGCTGCGGACCCGCAGAGTCCATTTTCTGCGGCGGGTGGGTGGTGAGTGGGTGGGGTGGGGGTAAAGGGAAAGAAAAAGGCGGGCGAGGCCGCGCTTTGTCCGTAAAGGGGGGGGGGTCCTTCCTCGCCTCCCCCTCCCTCTTTCTGCCCCCCCCATCTGCCCCCACGGGAAACACCCCCTTACCCTCGATGGAGATGACGTGCTCGCGGATCTGGTTCTGCAGCGCCAGATCGTCCACCCGCTCGATCAGGTCGTAGATGGCGTAGATGTTGGGGTGCACCGACTCGAAACGGCCGATCTCGGCTCGGATGGCCGCTGAGTTGGAGAGGCCGAATTGAGGAGGGGGCGCCCCGGCCGAGCCCGGCCCGCCCGGGCCCCCCGGGGCAGCCAGGCTAGGAGTATCCCGCGGAGGCGGGGGAGGCTGGCCGGGGCTCTGACCTGGCCCGCCCGGGAAGTTCATGGCTGGCAAGAATGGTGGAAAAAAACGGAGGAAGAGGAGGAGGAAGAGGAGGAGGCCAGGCGGTTCAGCGGCGGGCGGCGGGCTCCCGGCGCTGCATGGCCGGCTGCGCTCGCGATGGCCCCGCCCGCCTGCCCGCCCCCTCCCGTCCTCTCCCTGCCGGCGGCTCCGCCAGCCACAGCAGCGCCGCGTCACGAGCCGCCCCCGCCCAGCCTCCTCCTCCTCCGCCCGCGTCAGCACCGGAGGGAGGGAGAGGGGTGGCGGGCCGGGGTCTCTGCAGCCCAGCTCGGGAAGCCACTGCCGCTCCGCAGAGCCAGGACCCCCGCTTCGGCCGGAATAGCAGAGGAGGCCAGATTGCGAGACAGAGAGAGAGAGAGAGAGAGAGAGAGATTAGATTGATATGGAGATACTTAAAATATAAATTGAGAGGTATTACATAAATAATCTAATAATTATTAATATTTAATATTAATAATTAAAAATAATTAGATAAATCATCTGCTACAATGTCCTACCTGTCAATGACTACTTCAGCTTCAACCACAATAATACACAAGCACACAATAAATTCAAACTTAAAGTGAACCACTCCAAACTCGATTGCAGAAAATATGACTTCAGCAATAGAGTTATTAATGCCTGGAATGCACTACCAGACTCCGTGATCTCATCCCATAACCCCCAAAACTTTAACCTTAAACTGTCTACTGTTGACCTCACCCCATTCCTAAGAGGTCTGTAAGGGGCGTGCATAAGAGTACTTGCGTGCTTACCATCCCTGTCCCAATGTTCCCTTTAATTGTATTCGTTTTATGTATTCAATTCATACTTATATATATATTATCTAATATGTACTCAACAAAATAAATAAAATAATAAAAATAGATTGATATAGATACAAGAGAGAGAGAGAGAGAAAGAGGGAGAGAGATGGATAGATGGATGGATGACTATAGAGATACTGGGGGAGCGAGAAAGAGATTGATAGATTAGATTGATATGGAGATACTTAAATATAGATTGAGAGAGATTAGATATAGATACTTTAGAGATAGAGAGGGATGGATATAGAGACTGGAGAGAGAGAAAAAGATTGATAGATTAGATTGATATAATTAGATAGATAGATGGATGGATGGATGGAGGGAGGGAGGGAGGGAGGGAGGGAGGGAGGGAAAGCTCCTTCCCTGGAATCCCCCCTCACCCAATTCTGGCCTGGGGATGGTGCCCACAGCTTCCCACAGCTGACCTTTTTTTTTTTCATTTCATTTTGTCACAACAGTATATACGATCATCAACATAAACAATAACCCATCATGAGAGAAAAAAGTATATATAAGTAACTTCCTCACACACCTCAATAGCCTACACCCCAAAATACAGTTCACCATGGAAACAGAAGTTAACAACCAACTTCCCTTCCTAGATGTCTGAGTCTACAAGAAACCCAATGGCTCCCTAGGACACACCATCTACCAGAAGAAAACACACACAAACCGCTATCTGCACGCACTCTCACACCACCAACCAGCACAGATCAACTCCGTAGCCAAGACACTCATCTCTAGAACAAAACGCTTAGCTGACGAACAACACCTAAAAACCGAACTACACACTCTCACAAACGTATTAACATCCAATGGATTCCAGAGAAATAAGATTACCAAACTAATCCAAAAAGAACCCCCCACTAAAATCCAAGACAGAGAACAAGAAAACGGCACAGCCCTCCTCCCATATATAAAAGGCACCACAGACAGAATCAGCAAGATCCTCCACAAACATAACATCAAGACAGCATTCTGCACAAACCAAAAAATATCCACCATCCTAAGAAACCCCAAAGACAAAATTGAGTTAGAAAATCAAGGAGTATATGAAATCCCATGCACCGCCTGCCCCACCACATATGTCGGACAAACCAACAGAAGAATAAGTGCACGCATTGAAGAACACAAGAACTCAGTCAAAAAAGAGGAACCAACTTCTTCCCTGGTCCAACACCTTAAAGCCACAGGACACGATATTGACTTTAAAAAGAACTATCGCCAAAACTGAACACTTTAACAACAGAATAATCAGAGAAGCCATCAAGATAGAAAAACGTCCACACAGCATGAACAAACGAGATGATACCTCCCGCCTACCAGCCATTTGGAAACCCGCCCTTATTGACAAACGAGTCCCTAACACGAGGAATGACACCAGACCCACACTCACGAGGTCCACATAGGATGTCACCACCACACATCCACCCAGAAAGCAGACCCAAACCCACACTGATCATGAAGCACGACCAAGGACCAGAAGCCAGACCGCAGCTGCAACATTAGTCATTTCAAACCCCTCCAATCCATACATACAGCAGACAGACACCCACTATGAAGATGTAGCACGACCACAAACACGAAGCCAAACAACAGCAATGCAGCTCACCAGCTCAAATCCCCCTGCAACTCAGACTAATCTGAGCACAACCAAGCCCCCACCAACACAGGACACACCCCCATCCAATCAGAGCACACACAAAAAAACCCCATCCAATCAGAGCACAGCCAAGCTCCCACCCAATCAGTTCAAACCCCCATTAGCAGTTAAAAAGGAAGAAACAGCTGCAATCACACATTGCTCCCAGAAGCAGGAAGCTGAAGCCTGAAGATGACGAATGAGACTTCGTCGAAATGTCGCCAAGACACTTCCAATTTTACGCGGGAGAAAACCCGAACAACCAAAGACCTACATATATATATATATATGTGTGTGTGTGTGTGTGTGTTTTCTGAGGTTTTCGCGGGTGTTTGTATGTAGGTCTTTGGTTATTCGGGTTTCTGTAAAATTGGAATTGTCTTGCGGCGTTCGAAGTCTCATTGACTTCAATGAGACTTCGTCGAAATGTCGCCAAGACACTTCCAACACACACACACACACACACACACACACACACACACACACATATATATATGAAAACCTACGAAAACACATATATATTTGAATATATTTCAGATTTTGCTTTATGATCATGGATCTGGCCTGTCTGCTGAATTAATAAAATTTTGTTAATTAACAGAATTAACAAAATTTTGTTAATTAATAGAATTAACAAAAGAGTTAGGGTTGACCTCCTGAATCGTAAGCCAATCCAATGGACCACGAAGCCTTAAACTTAAAGGTTTTGGTGACCATCTTCAAAGCGCTCCATGGCATAGAGCCGGGCTACCTACGGGACCGCCTACTGCTACCGAATACCTCTCACCGACCCGTGCGCTCTCACAGAGAGGGACTCCTCAGGGTGCCGTCAGCGAGACAGTGTCGTCTGGCGACACCCAGGGGAAGGGCCTTCTCTGTGGGGGCTCCCGCCCTCTGGAATGAACTCCCCCCAGGACTTCGTCAACTTCCGGACCTCCGAACCTTCCGTCGCGAGCTTAAAACGCATTTATTCATCTGCACAGGACTGGACTAGATTTTAAATTTATAGGGGTTTTAATTGGTTTTAATATTTATACTATTTTTAATAATTTGGCTTTTAGAATAAGTTTTTTAATGGTTATCTTAATTTGTACATATATGTTTTTATTTGCCTGTGAACCGCCCTGAGTCCTCCGGGAGATAGGGCGGTATACAAATACGAATAAATAAATAAATAAATAAATAAATAAATAAACTCACCTGCTTACGTGCTTACTGGTGCCAACCTGGCCTGGAGAGAGGTTGTCTCCTGCTTGATGGTGCTTGCGGTTGGAAAAATCCTCCCCATTTCAAATGTGGATCCCAGTTCAGGAACATTAAAAACAGGAGCCATCCGCTGCCAGGTGGGATCCCTGGATCCATCTAGCCCAGCCCCGTGTGCTCCTAGGGGCCAGCCAGTTGCCCAGGAAGCCACCTGTCTGCTGGCCGATGCCCTTCAGAGGCAGTCCTGCAGCCATCAGGTCTAACAACCCTCCATCCCCGGGACCTGAACTGGTGCACCCTGTTTATGTCTTGGCCAGCAGATCTGCTCTCAACCAGCTGCCCCCCACCCCCAGCCTTGGCTCTGGGTTCAACCAGGAGTTGAGTGCTCCATGCAGGGAGGTTGCAACACAATTTACAAGGTGGAGCAGGAGATATCATCCCTTGTCTTTTGCCATGTCCCAGTATGCCCCGGAGAAAGGCCTATTCCACCCAGAGAATGTAAGGGCCATCCACTGAGGGGGCATTGGCTGTTGTGGTTAAGGAACAGCACGGACCACCACTGCTGCAGCTTGAGGAAGGCATTAGTGGCTCTCAGGCCATGGGAAATGCTTCACAACCACATCTTAGAAAATCTAAGAAAATCTTTAGAAAATTTAGAACTACGCTGCCTTCGACATGACCTGAGTTTAACTCATATGGTAGAATCATCTATTACAATGTCCTTCCTGTCGAAGACTACTTCAGCTTCAATTGCAACAATACAAAAGCAAAAAATAGATTCAAGCTAAATATCAACCGCTTCAAACTTGATTGCAGAAAATATGACCTCTGTAACAGAGTTGTTAATGCTTGGAACTCATTACCTGACTCCATAGTCTCTACTCAAAATCCCAAAATCTTCAACCAAAAACTGTCTACTATTGACCTCACCCCATTCCTAAGAGGACTATAAGGGGCGTGCATAAGAGCACAAAAGTGCCAACCGTTCCTGTCCTAATGTTCCCTTTGATTGTATCCAGTTCGTATGATTATTTCATGCTTATACTTACATATGTATGATAAAGTATGATAAAGTGGGCACAAAATTTTCAGGAGCCAATATTATTGGAAACTTGGGAAAAAATTTGGGTTAGAAATGTTAAATTCACGCAGGCACAGAATTTGAGGGAAAATTTTTATAAAATGTTTTATAGATGGCATTTAGATCCTAAGAAATTATCGTGTATGTATCCAGATATGCAAGCAAAATGTTGGAGATGTAATTGTGATGACGCTACATATTTTCATATTTGGTGGACTTGTAAGGATATAAAGGCCTTTTGGATAAAAATTTGGTGGATTTTACAAAATGTTTTGAAAAAGAAGATAAAGTTCCTGCCACAATTTTTTCTGTTGGGAATTATTACGGACTGTACAGTAATTGAGACTAAATTGATTTTAAATCTAATAACAGCAGCAAGATTACTAATAGGACAGTACTGGAAGAAAAAAGAAGTACCTACAATAGAAGAATGGATATTGAAAGTTGCCAATTTGGCTGAGATGGCGAAGATATCAGCCTTTTTGAAAGACAATACGCAAGAAAGATACTTAAAGGAATGGAAAAAATGGATTGACTATATTCAAAGTAGATATCAGACTAAGAGTTATCAGACTGCCTTTGAATGATTATGATGTATTATTTTTGATTGTTTTCGGGGGAAGTTAGGAATTGATGATTGTAGGGGTATAATTAAGTTGGGACGAAAATTTTTTAGCATATGTTTGTTTTATTTTTAACTATACCTTGTGCTTGTTCCGGGAAGTCGGGGGAGGGGTTGTGAAGGGAGGGGAGGGAGGTGGGGAAGGGGAAAAATTTTCTGTTAAACTTTTTGAAAAAAAAAAAAGAAAGAAAATTTTATCAGAGGCTTTGGCTGAAAGGTTAGGACTTGATCCACAAGAGGCTGCTTTTCAAATTGACAAAGTATATAGGGTTAACTCATGGATTGCTGGACAAAAAAAATTGCCAAGAGACATTGTGGTTTATTTCTTGACAAGAACAATGAGAAATCAAATTCTGCAAGCCACGTATCAGAAAAAGTTGCAAATAGCAGAACAAGAGGTGATGGTTCTGAAAGAGATTCCCCCTAAGATGTTAAAAGACAGGAAAGAGTTTATATTTTTTACACAAGAGCTCAAGAATCATCAGATTCAATTTAGATAGGAGGTTCCAGCTGGTCTCACAGTGTTTTTTCAGGGAAGGAGATATGATATTGAAACTGTGTTGAAAGCGAAGATTTCCTTTTTAATGTGTTGAAAGTTGATCCCGAAGCAACAGATAAAAGCCCACAAGAGAGGCAAATGAATATGGAAGCTCATATGGTCCCTTTGATGTTATTATCCCAAGAACAGCCACAAGAACAAAGGATGACAAGGGCGGCTACTAAGCGTAAAGAAAAGGAGGATCAACTTCAAAGTAAAAGTCAAGATTCTACTACAGAAGCAGAAGCAGTGGGAGGAGCGAGGCCGAAGACAAAGGGAAGTGAGGATCTTCAGCTGATTGCTCAAAGGCTTCGCGAGGCCACAGATGGCAAATAAATTCGTGACTTGGAATGTTAATGATTTGAATTCAGTGCAGAAAAGAAGAAAAATATTTCATTATTTGAGACAATTTAAAAATGATGTGATTTGTTTACAAAAGACACATATTAAACTATTACATCAAAAATACCTAATAAACTCAAAATTAGGTAAACACTTTGTTGCTTCAGCTTTGGATAAGAAAAATGGTATAGTGGTATATTTGAGAAAAGATATACCAGCCAAATTAACTGAAGCAGATATCCAAGAGATATATCGCTATTGAACTTGTGTTAGAAGGAAAAAAGACACTCTTGATTGGTATATATGTACCTAATCAGCAACAAGAAAAATTCTATAGGATGTTGCATGATAAACTGACTCTCTGGGATTATAAATGGTTTATTATTAAATATTAAATTAAAAAAATATTCTATTATATTAGGGGATTGGAATGGTGTAATAGATACCTGAAAGGATAAGAGAATTCTCTCTAAGAAAATTCCTACACATGCAAAGCTGCCCAAATCTTTTTTTGAGATTAGAAGATTTTGAGTTGAGAGATGTATGGAGAATGCGGAATCTTGAAGATAGAGATTTTACTTCTTTTTCTGATAGGCATCAATCTTTTTCACGTATTGATTTTATATTAATCACTAATGATTTGCCTCTTAGGGTGAAGAAAACGAAGATATTTCCAAGGTGCTTATCTGACCATAGTCCAGTATGGTTGGAATTGCAACAAGAAAAAGGTGGTAGAAAATCCTGGAGAATAAATGAAAATTTGTTTAGATATGAAGATAATGTAAATCAATGTAAAAAACAAATGAAAGAATTTTTTGATGATAATTTGAATAGGGGAACATCAATAGAAATAGTTTGGGACGCGAGTAAGGCCTTTATGAGAGGAGTCTTAATATATATTAATAATAAACAGAGAAGAAAACAATAAAAACAGCGTAGGTATTTAGAAGAGGAAATCCAAAAGAAACAACAATTATTAATACGTAATCCACATGATCAAAAACTAAAAGATGCAATAAAGATACTACAGAGTCAATTTAATATGATAATGGCAGACCAAGTGGCAACAAACATACAGTATGCTAAACATAATACTTTTTGTAATGCAAATAGACCTGGTAGGTGGTTAGCATATATCTTAAGGAAAAAACAAAAAGCACGTATTATAGAAAAAATAGAATATAAAGGTAAAGAGAGATATTAACAGGATAAAATTTAAAAAGCTTTTTTAGAATATTATACAAATTTATATGCTAAAGATACAATCTTGAACATGGATATTGATAAATATTTGAAAGAGTACAAGGCTAAAGGTTTAACCTTAGGACAAAGGGAAGAATTGAATCGGCCTATAACTTCTGAAGAAATTATTTTGACAATAAAACAATTAAAAATGGGGAAAAAAACCGGTACGGATGTACTTACAGCAATTTATTATAAAAATTTACAGAATGAGATAGTAGGTCCACTTAAGGAATTATTTAATCAGATACAATTAGGAGGGGGAATACCCCCATCATGGAGAACTACTTTCATTTCATTGATACCAAAAGAAGAACAGGATTGCTCTAAACCTGGGAATTATAGGCCGATTTCACTTTTGAATAATGATTATTTTTGCTAAAATAATAGCGAATAGATTAATGTTAGTTCTGCAACAAATAATTCATACTGATCAATCTGGATTTATAAAGGGGAGGCAGATGAGGAATAATATTAGACAGATTGTAAATTTATTGGAATATTTATAAAAGAACAATCAGATTTCTGCAGCATTTATTTTTTTGGATGCAGAGAAAACCTTTGATCGCCTGCATTGGGAATTTTTATTTAAATTAATAGATAAAATGCAATTTGGAGATTGTTTTATGAGAATAATTAGAACGATTTATGGAGAGCAAACAGCCCAGATAATAGTTAATGGTAGTTTGACAGAAGTTTTTAAGATTGCGAAAGGAACAAGACAGGGGTGCCCCCTATCACCATTATTGTTTATTTTAACTCTGGTGCCATTATTGGATAAAATAAGAGAGGTAAAGGAGATAGAGGGAATTAAAATTAGACAACGTGAGTATAAAGTGAGAGCATTTGCTGATGATTTGGTGATTATTTTGTCAAATCCTATAAACTCAAGTGTATGTTTGTTGGAAATAATTGATCAATATGGAAAAGTTTCAGGGATTAAAGTAAATCAGAATAAAACAAAAGTGATAACAAAAAATATGACTAGACAACTGAAAGAAAAATTAGAGGAAACAACAGGATTTAAAATTGTAAAAAAGGTCAAATACCTAGGGGTTTATATTACTTCTTCAAATGTGAAATTATATAAGAATAACTTTGAGGAATTATGGCAATAAGTTCAGAAGGAAATGCTCGGTTGGAAAAAATTACAATTATCATTATTGGGGAGAATAGCAGCCATTAAAATGAATGTTTTACCTAGATTTTTTTTTTTTTTATTGAAAGAGTTTTAAAAAAAACAAAAACATTTTTCCCCCTTTTTTCCCCCTCCCTCCCAAAAAAAAAAAAAACACACCTCCTCCCCACCCCGGCTTCCCGGGTCAATCACAAGGTAAAGTTATACATAAACCAAACATAGAATAAAATTTTCCCTTCCAATCCAAATAACCACATCCAAAGCTTTTCGTCTCCCAACCCCCTCCCCATTACATAAAATAACTTTCTAATTATTCAAAGGCAATCTGATATTTCTTAATCTGATATCTGTTTTGTAGATAATCAATCCATTTTTTCCATTCAATTAAATATCTTTCCTGCGTATTGTCTTTTAAAAACGCTGAGATTTTAGCCATCTCAGCCAAATTAATAACTTTCAATATCCATTCTTCTATTGTAGGTATCTCTTCTTTCTTCCAGTATTGTCCAATCAACAGTCTTGCTGCTGTTATTAAGTTCAGAATCAATTTAGTCTCAATCCCTGTACAATCCGTTATAATTCCCAAAAGGAAAAATTGTGGCAGGAACTTTATCTTCTTCTTCAGTACATTTTGAATAATCCACCAATACCTATACATGCAAAATTACCAAAATCCTTTTTTGAAATGATGGAAGACTTTGAGTTTAGAGATATATGGAGGTTACGGAATCCAGATGAGAGAGATTTTACTTTTTTTTCTGATAGGCATCAATCTTTTTCACGCATTGATTTTATTTTAATTTCTAATGACTTGCTTTCTAGGCTGTTCTAAAGGACTTATTAAATTGATTGATATTCTAAGCAGACGGGAATTTCACAAGCGTTCGATCTTTGATGTAGAATCAGCACGGCAAGTACCGACTCCCTTTTTGAAACTTGAAACCTTTCTTTGTCTTTGATTAATTGACTTTTAAAATGGTGTCTGAAAGTGAAAGTAAAAATTTTTAGTACGATGAAGCAGCGTTATTTGTGGATTGTTACAAACGGAGTTTTTTTATACTGAAAGGAGGGAAGGAGAGTTATTAAGTTTGAATTCCTGATTCTTTTGAAGACAGAATGGCAGCTAAACCTTTAAAGCCTTCTGGAAGAAGGGGATCTGAACCAAGTCTTGAGGAAATATTGAAAGAACAATTAAAACTTTCTGAAGATAGGCAAAAAGAGATAATGGAGAATTTTAATGAAAAAATAAGAGAAGATATTCTTATGGCAGTTCAAGGACTGAGTAAAAAAATTGAAGGATTGGAAGTGGAAATGCAACAGATCTCTCAGTCAAATAAGCATTTAGAAGACAAAATGAAAGGTGTTCAGAAAAAAGTGGATCAAAATGAAGATCAGGTTGTGATATTACAATATAAACTTATGGAAGGAGCTCTTAGAATTCGTGGTATGCAAGAAGAGCGAGGAGAAGACTTAAGAAAAATTATATCAGAAGCATTGGCTGAATTTATTGAAGTGGACCCCCAAGAGGTAGCTTACCAAATTGATAAAATATATAGAGTTAATTCCTGGATTGCAAGACAGAGAAAGCTTCCTCGGGACATTGTGGTTTATTTTGTGAAAAGGACTATGAGAAATCAGATTCTGCAAGTTTCATATCAGACAACTTTAAAAATTGGAGAACAGGAGTTGAAGGTGTTGAAAGAGATTCCTTCAAAGATGTTAAGAGACAGGAAGGAATTTGCTTTTTTTACACAAGAACTTAAAAAACATCAGATTCAATTCAGATGGGAGGTGCCAGTTGGACTGACAGTATTCTATCAAGGAAGGAGATATAGAATTGACACTGTTTTAAAGGCAAAGTTTTCTTTCTACAGTTTTGAAAGTCGAAATAGAAGTGATAGAAAACTTCAAGAGACTCAAGAAGGCGTGGTGATCCAAGAGCCTTTATTGCTGCCAGTATTAGAGGAACCACAAGAGCAAAGGGTGACAAGAGGGCCCTTAAGCGTAAAGAAGAGCAACAGTCTCAAAGTAAAAGTCAGGATCCCAGTATGGAAGCTGTGGGAGGAGCTGACGGAAGATACCGGAGGAGGAGCTTCGTTGTCTGCTTCAAAGCTTCAGGAGGCCAGTAATGGCAAATAGAATCTTGTCATGGAATGTTAATGGCTTGAATTCAGCTCAGAAAAGAAGGAAAATATTTCACTACTTGAAACTATTTAAAAATGATGTGATTTGTTTGCAAGAGACACATATAAAATTATCAGACCAAAAATATTTAATTAATTCAAAATTGGGTAACCATTTTGTTGCATCAGCTTTGGAAAAGAAGCATGGAATTGTTGTATATATCAGGAAGGATATACCAGCTAAGTTAATTGAGGCAGATATTCAAGGAAGATTTATTGCTATTGAACTGGTGATAGATGCAAAAAAGACTTTGCTGATAGGTATTTATGCACCTAATCAGCAACAAGAAAAGTTTTACAAAATGTTACATGAGAGGTTGACCCTCTGGGATTATAGTTCGTTTATTTTATTAGGAGACTGGAATGGAGTAATTGATACAAGAAGGGATAAGAGAACCTCCTCCAAGAAGATACCTATACATGCAAAATTACCAAAATCCTTTTTTGAAATGATGGAAGACTTTGAGTTTAGAGATATATGGAGGTTACGGAATCCAGATGAGAGAGATTTTACTTTTTTTTCTGATAGGCATCAATCTTTTTCACGTATTGATTTTATTTTAATTTCTAATGACTTGCTTTCTAGGGTGAAGAAAACAAAGATATTTCCGAGGTGTTTAACTGACCATAGTCCAGTATGGATGGAATTATTACAAGGGAAAAAAGGTGGTAGAACATGGAGGTTGAATGAAAATCTGTTTAGATATGAGGATAATGTAACTTATTGTAAGAAACAGTTAAAAGAATTTTTTGATTTTAATATGTACAAAGGGACACCTATAGGAACTGTGTGGGAGGCGAGCAAAGCGTTTATTAGAGGGATATTGATTTACTTGGACAATAGGCAAAGGAATAATAAACAAAGGCAGCGTAGGTATTTGGAAGAAGAAATTCAAAGGAAGCAACAGTTATTAATTCAAAACCCACAAGATCACAAACTTAAAGAGGCTATAAAATATTACAGAGTCAATTTAATATGTTAATGGCAGACCAGGTGGCAACGAATATACAATATGCTAAACCTAATACCTTTTGTAATGCAAATAAACCTGGGAGATGGTTGGCATATAATTTAAGGAAGAAACAGAAAGCACGTGTCATACAAAAATAGAATATAAAGGTAAAGAGATATACCAACAGGATAAAATTAAAAGGCATTCTCAGAATTTTATACTGCACTATATGCAAAAGACAAAATATTGATAGGGACATTTATGATTATTTGAAAGATTATAAGGTTAATATTCTAACATTAGAACAGAGGAGGAGTTGAATCGGCCGATAGCTACTGGAGAAATAGTGGAGGCAATTAAACAATTAAAATGGGAAAACCCTGGTACAGATGGTCTTACAGCAACTTATTATAAAAACACAGGATGAAATATTAGGCCCACTTAAAGAATTATTTAATCAGATACAATTAGGAGTGGGAATACCCCGTCATGGAAAACATCTTTTATTTCACTGATACCAAAGAGGAGCAAGACTGCTCTAAACCTGGTAACTACAGGCCGATTTCACTTTTAAATAATGATTATAAGATTTTGTAAAAATAATAGCAAATAGATTAATGTTAGTTTTACAACAAAGAATTCATACTGATCAATCTGGTTTTATAAAAGGGAGGCAGATGAGGAATAATGTTAGACAGATTATTAATATATTGGAATATTTGGAAAAGAAGAATACTTCAGCGGCACTTATTTTTTTGGATGCAGAGAAAGCCTTTGATCGATTGCATTGGGATTTTTTATTTAAATTAATAGAGAAAATGCAATTTGGAGACTGTTTTATTAGAATAATTAAAGCGATTTATGGAGAGCAAACAGCACAGATTATAGTAAATGGTAGTTTGACAGAAGTTATTAAGATTGCGAAAGGAATGGGATGTCCCTTATCACCATTATTGTTTGTTTGTTTTGACTCTAGAACCATTATTAGATAAAATACGAGAATTAATGAAAATAGAGGGAATTAAGATTAGACAATATGAGTACAAAGTTAGAGCTTTTGCAGATGATGTAGTGGTTACGTTAACGAATCCTATAAATTCAAGTAGATTTCTGTTGGAAGTAATTGATAAATATGGAAAGGTATCAGGATTTAAAATAAATCAGAATAAAACAAAAGTGATAATTAAAAATATGTCTATACAACAGAAACAAAAACTAGAGGAAATGACAGGATTTGAGGTAGTAAGAAAGGTTAAATATTTAGGGGTCTATATTAGCTCATCGAACAAGAAACTTTATAAGAATAATTATGACTTGCTATGGCAAAAAGTTCAGAATGATATGAGTGGCTGGAAGAAATTGCAGTTATCCCTATTGGGAAGGATTGCGGCTATTAAAATGAATGTGTTACCTAGATTTTTGGTTCTGTTCCAGATGATACCAATAATTAAAAGGATAAAAATTTGGAAGATTGGCAGATTGGGATTAATAAATTTATATGGCAGGGTAAAAAGGCGAGGGTTAAAATGAAAATAATACAGGACTCACGGGAAAGAGGTGGTTTAAGAATGCCTAACTTTAAATTATATTATGAAGCAGTAGCCCTTTCAGTAATAAGTGATTGGTTTAACTTAACAGAGGAAAGAATTTTGAATATAGAAGGTTATGACTTGTTATATGGATGGCATGCGTACTTATTTTATGGAAAAAAAGTGGATAGGGCTTTTAAGACTCATGTGTTGAGAAGTGCTCTTTATGGTCTGGAAAAATATTCCTATAAATTAGAATACAAGATTCCTATATGGGCGAGCCCTAGGCATGCAATAGAGAATATAAATATAGAACAGAAACAGGAAATGATTACTTATAAAGAACTTTTGTATGCTGAAGGAGGTAGATTGCAATTAAAATCATTACAGGTATTAAATGAAGAAGGGAGGAATTATACTTGGTTTCAATATGGGCAAATAAGTGCTAGATGGAAAGAAAATCAAAAAATTGGTATAATGCAAAGGGAGGAAAATTTAATGAAGCAAATTAGAAATCAGACCCAGGAGCATATAAAGAGATTGTATAATGTGTTGCTTGAAATAGATTCAGAAAAGGATTTGGTAAAGGATTGTATGATAAAATGGGCACAGAATATTCAGGAACCAATAATGTTGGAAACATGGGAGAAAATTTGGGTTAGAAATGTTAAGTTTACACAAGCACAGAATTTAAGGGAAAATTTTTATAAGATGTTTTATAGATGGCACTTAGATCCCAAAAAATTATCATGTATGTATCCTAATATCCAAGCTGAATGCCACCACATGTTTACTGGACCCGTGCCCCTCCTGGTTGGTGCTGGCCACGCAGGAGGTGACACGAGGCTGGCTCCAGGCGATTACGAGCGCTTCTTTGGTGGAGGGTGTCTTTCCGGCCGCCTTGAAAGAGGCGGTGGTGAGGCCCCTCCTCAAGAAGCCTTCCCTGGACCCGGCTGTTTTAGGTAATTATCGTCCGGTCTCCAACCTTCGCTTCGCGGCGAAGGTTGTTGAGAGTATGGTGGCATATCAGTTTCCCTTACACCTGGATGAAACTGTCTATCTAGACCCGTTCCAGTCCGGTTTCCGGCCCGGTTACAGCACGGAGACCGCTTTGGTCGCGTTGGTGGATGATCTCTGGAGGGCCAGGGATAGGGGTTGTTCCTCTGCCCTGGTCCTATTAGACCTCTCAGCGGCTTTCGATACCATCGACCATGGTATCCTGCTGCGCCGGTTGGAGGGATTGGGAGTGGGAGGCACCGTTTATCGGTGGTTCTCCTCCTATCTCTCCGACCGGTCGCAGTCGGTGTTGACAGGGGGGCAGAGGTCGGCCCCGAGGCCCCTCACTTGTGGGGTGCCGCAGGGATCGATCCTCTCGCCCCTTCTGTTCAACATCTACATGAAGCCGCTGGGTGAGATCATCAGTGGGTTCGGTGTGAGGTACCAGCTGTACGCGGATGACACCCAGCTGTACTTTTCCACACCGGACCACCCCAATGAAGCTATCGAAGTGCTGTCCCGGTGTCTGGAGGCCGTACGGGTCTGGATGGGGAGAAACAGGCTCAAGCTCAATCCCTCCAAGACAGAGTGGCTGTGGATGCCGCATCCCGGTACAGTCAGCTAAATCGCGGCTGACCATCGGTGGCGAGTCATTGGCCCCGATGGAGAGGGTGCAACTTAGCCGTCCTCCTGGATGAACGGCTGTCTCTAGAAGATCATTTGACGGCCGTCTCCAGGAGAGCGTTCTACCAGGTTCGCCTGGTGCGCCAGTTGCGCCCCTTTCTGGACCGGGAGGCCCTATGCACGGTCACTCACGCCCTTGTGACGTCTCGCCTGGATTACTGCAACGCTCTCTACATGGGGCTTCCCTTGAAGGGCATCCGGAGGCTGCAGTTAGTTCAGAATGCGGCTGCGCGGGTGATAGAGGGAGCCCCTCGTGGCTCCCGCATAACACCCATCCTGCGCAGGCTGCACTGGCTACCTGTGGCCTTCCGGGTGCGCTTCAAGGTTTTGGTGACCACCTTTAAAGCGCTCCATGGCATAGGGCCGGGTTATCTACGGGACCGCCTACTGCGACCAGATACCTCTCACCGACCCGTGCGCTCTCACAGAGAGGGACTCCTCAGGGTGCCGTCAGCTAGGCAGTGTCGTTTGGCGACGCCCAGGGGAAGGGCCTTCTCTGTGGGGGCTCCCACCCTCTGGAACGAACTCCCCCCAGGACTCCGTCAACTTCCTGACCTTCGAACCTTCCGTCGCGAGCTCAAGACACATTTATTCATCTGTGCAGGACTGGCTTAGATTTTTAAATTTAGAGGGGTTTTAAATTTAAATTGATTTTAATATTTATATTTTATATTTATATTTCTATTTTTAATAATTCGGGCGCTAGAATAAGTTTTTTAAGGATTATTTTAATTTGTATATTGATATTGATGTTTTATATGCCTGTGAACCGCCCTGAGTCCTTTGGGAGATAGGGCGGTATATAAATTCGAATAATAAATAAAATAAAATAAATAAATAAGCGAAATGTTGGAGGTGTGATTGTGATGATGCTACATATTTTCATATTTGGTGGACTTGCAAGAAAATTAAGGTCTTTTGGATAAGAATTTGGTGGATTATTCAAAATGTACTGAAGAAGAAGATAAAGTTCCTGCCACAATTTTTCCTTTTGGGAATTATAACGGATTGTACAGGGATTGAGACTAAATTGATTCTGAATTTAATAACAGCAGCAAGACTGTTGATTGGACAATACTGGAAGAAAGAAGAGATACCTACAATAGAAGAATGGATATTGAAAGTTATTAATCTGGCTGAGATGGCTAAAATCTCAGCGTTTTTAAAAGACAATACGCAGGAAAGATATTTAATTGAATGGAAAAAATGGATTGATTATCTACAAAACAGATATCAGATTAAGAAATATCAGATTGCCTTTGAATAATTAGAAAGTTATTTTATGTAATGGGGAGGGGGTTGGGAGATGAAAAGCTTTGGATGTGGTTATTTGGATTGGAAGGGAAAATTTTATTCTATGTTTGGTTTATGTATAACAATACCTTGTGATTGACCAGGGAAGCCGGGGAGGGGGAGGGAGGGGGGAAGGGGTTTTTGGTTTTTTTTGGGAGGGAGGGGGAAAAAAGGGGGAAAAATGTTTTTGTTTTTTAAAACTCTTTCAATAAAAAAAAAATATTGGAAGAATGGCAGATTGGAATTAATAAATTTATATGAAAAGGTAAAAAAGCGAGTGTTAAAATGAAAATAATTCAAGACATACGGAAAGGGGAGGTTTAAAAATGCCCAATTTTAAATTATATTATGAAGCAGCTACTCTTTCGGTAATAAGTGATTGGTTTAATGTTGCAATCTAGCCATATGGACTCCTTTGAGAGATTGCTTACGTGCAGATCAGCATGGGTAACCTCGGCTGATTGAATCACATACAAAAGAAGTAAGCAGAAACTTGTTTGGTGTAAATCACATCAAGGCTGCAGGAGGTTTACCTCTAACGATGGTGTGAAATGCATCAACAGTTTGGTGATTAACCACAGGACATCCCTCTTCCTTCCTCTGATAAGATTCCTCTCACAAAGTTCTTAGAAGTTTCTCCTACACACAATTATGTGAGATCAATTAGCATGTAGGGTCAGGATGTCACAGGATGTATTGCTATGTTTGCTACGTGATTGCTTTAGTCTTTGTCTTTAATGTATGCAAGTCATTGTCTTTGATGTAAATGCCTTCTGATAAGAATCCCAATAAAAGAGGGGCTCAAACTCTGTTCTGGGCACTCTCATCCTGAGGAAAACCATGTGTTTGACTCTTGCTTCATGAGAGACGCAGCAATTGGTGACCCCGACGTGATTCTGCCAAGAATACATCCCCCGACATGATCAACAAACGATACGTCTTTGGACCCCTCATCCTTATCGCCTGGAAAAGGCTCGGTGCACCTCATCTGTCTCTCGCTGGCGAAAACGGACCTTTCGTAAGTATGGGGGGAGGATTCTCTAAGGCTCAGGAAAAGCATTTACGTGAGCTGCGGGAATTAACCAAATCAAATTTATTCTTTTTTAACCATGCTGGCCAGCTACAAGCTGCCGTAACAAAAGGAAAACTGAAGGATTTGTTGGAATATATTTGGCACCACTGTCCTCCTTATCCTGAGATGGGCTCTTTAAAACCGGCAACGTGGAGACAGATTGGCAATTATCTCCACGCATCCCCACGAGTCCCAGCTCCT
Source organism: Ahaetulla prasina (assembly GCF_028640845.1). Lineage (NCBI taxonomy): Eukaryota > Metazoa > Chordata > Lepidosauria > Squamata > Colubridae > Ahaetulla > Ahaetulla prasina. The sequence continues at coordinate 150,629,101 of NC_080542.1, read as the reverse complement.
ATTTTAAGTACCTGGAAAATAATTATGGAAATTCTAGCAGCTCAGAATCAATCTCTCCTTGAGCCTTTGAAACAGCCTCCGCCACATGAAAATGCTGCTATTAAATTGACCACTCCTGCCCCGAGGGATATCCTTTCCCGTCCTTCGGCGCCCCTTTCTGATACTAACTCTTCGTTTCCCCCCCCTCCATCTTCGCTTTCCCCCCTGATAGCAGAAAATCCTCCTTCATCCAATACCCCTTGTGTTTCTCCCCCCCTCCCCCCACTCCTATTTACCCTTCTATCAGTGCCGTCCGGTCCAGTATTCAACAGGCAGTACGGGACGGTACCTTAGAACCAGATGAGCTTTCTGCAGCTTCCCTTTTCCCCTTAGTTTACCAAAGAATGCGGCCGGTGTTGTGACACCCCTATTCCAATAGACACCCCTATTCTAATAGACAACCTATTCCAATTAAAACAATCAGGGATGTTAAACAAGCTGTCATGGTATATGGTCTGCAAGCACCGTATACCGTAGGACTCATTTGCATGATGGCTAATACGTATGTTATGATCCCTGCAGACTGGAAGGATATGTTTCGCATGATCTTAACCAGCACTCAGTATGTGGTTTGGGAGTCGGAATTTCACCACGAGGCTGAGGCCCTAGCGGCAAGAAATCCTGGCTTGCAAGCACTTGAGATCTGCGGAGAAGGGGTGTTTGCTCCTCCTACCGCACAATATAATTCAGCCATGGCTACTTTTACCCTTGTGGCCTTGGCTGCTGTTCAGACTATTACAAGGGTTGATGATCCCTGTTCAATACGCCAATCTTTTGCAAAAATTGTTCAAGGGCCAAATGAGTCATACTCGGAATTCATTGACAAGCTGCAGACTGCTATCTCCTGCCCAAATCTCTAATGCAGATGCTCAAATGGAAATCCTTCTGAGATTAGCCTATGACAATGCAAATACGGACTGCAAAAATTTGTTAGCCCCCCTTGTAAACTCTCCAAACGTTACTCTAGCGCAATTCCTCAAAGCATGCCAGCATGTGGGCACACATACTTATAATGCAGAAGTTTTGGCTAGTGCCATATCAAAGGCTTCATCACCATCTGGTAACTGCTTTAATTGCGGCAAACCCAGCCACTTCAAGGCGCAATGCCGAGAGAGTGGAGGGGGTGCCTCTTGCAGTGCGATGGACAAAGGGGCCAAGCCAAAATCAGTGTGTCCAAAATGTAAAAAGGGATATCACTGGGCAAACCAATGCCGATCCAAACCAAATCCCGAACTCGGGAAACTAGAGATGGGGTCGGCAACTAGCCCCGCTCCAAAGGTTGCTCATTTAAACTCATCCTTTGATTTGTGCGTCTCTGAACATATTTCTGCTGATCTCCCTCATTCAGCTATGTCTGCCTCTGTTTCCCTGCCGCATGCATTATCGCAAGACTGCTCTGCTCTTATCTTGCCCCATGCGGAAGCACAGCTTTGCGGGATATCTGCGATCCCCTGTCTTTTAGAAAAAACTGGTAACTCTCTTGATACTACGATACATTTCATTTTGGATCTCCCACAAACTATACAAGTAGGGACCACAATTGCTAAATTGGTCATCATTCCAAAAGACTCCCCCAATTCGGAAATCTTGGCGCTCACCCAACCAATCACAGAGACTAAACCCACCCTCTCTGTTTCCATTAAAGGCTCCTCTTTCACGGGTCTACTAGACTCTGGAGCAGATGTTTCTGTCATAAGGACCGCGGAATGGCCATCAACCTGGCCCACTGAAGCAGCTCCCTCGGTGAGGAGAGTGGGGGGAATTCAAACCGCCCGGGTAAGCAAACACTGGCTGCCGGCAACCACGCCTAATACTGCCGGCACTGCGTACATCAAACCTGTTGTGCTTCCGTTGCATATCAGTCTGTGGGGGCGTGACTTGCTTTCTCAGTATGGCGCAAAGCTCCCTCTGGAGTGATGCCGCCGCCTTCTCTTAAACTATCCCTGACCACTGACATGCCTATTTGGGTAGATCAGTGGCCTTTAACTCATGAAAAGTTGCTTGCCTTGCATTCTCTGGTCCAAGACCAGCTACTTAATAATCATATTGAACCTTCTCTCAGCCCCTATAACACCCCAGTTTTTGTTATAAAAAAGAAGTCCGGCAAATGGAGATTTTTGCACGATTTAAGATCCATGAATTTAATTATTAAACCCATCGGTCCGTTACAATGTGGGATGCCTAATCCGAACCTAATACCCAAAGATTATGACCTAATTGTCATTGATCTAAAAGATTGTTTCTTCTCAATCCCTTTGGATCCAGCAGACAGACAGCTGTTTGCCTTCACTGTCCCAGAACCTAATAATGCTAAACCTACTAATTGATACCAATGGAAGGTTCTTCCCCAAGGAATGCTCAATAGCCCCACCATGTGCCAATATTATGTCAATCAGGTTCTGATACCATTTCGGCAGCAATTTCCTTCTTTTATGATTTATCATTACATGGATGACATTTTAGTCGCAGCCCCAGGCCCACCTGGCACAGTCGCTGCAACATTACCCACCTTAACTTCTTTATTAACCAATAATGGCTTACTTATATCTCCTGACAAAATTCAAACTCAATCTCCCTTTAACTATCTTGGTCATAAACTTTTAGCCTCTCACTCTGCTCCTACTTTTCCTATAATCTCTCTCTCGCCTGTAACTACATTGATTAAGCTTCAGCAATATCTAGGTGCTATCAATTGGGTTAGATCATATTTTGGTATATCTACCTCATTCCTGCCCCCCCTGTTTGCGGCTCTAAAAGGGGGAAAGGAACCCGGTGATAAAATCACCTTGACATCAGACCAGCTACAACTCCTTTCGGATTTACGGGTACTTATGGCCCCGCATTGGGTAGATCGTTGTGTCGAAAACACACCTTTAATTGTTATTATTATTAATACCCCTGATATTCCTACAGCGGTATTAGCTCAAAAAACTACTCAGTTGCTGATTCTTGAATGGATACACCTTCCGCATACTCCTCGCAAAACTATTAATCCTAAACCTATCCAGATTGCTAGCCTAATTGCTAAAGCACGCCTACGCTCTAAAGCTCTTCTGGCTGTTGAACCTTCTACCCTATTTGTTCCTATGTCTCTTTCTCAATGGGAAGTTATGTACCTTAATTCTGAACCTTTACAAAATGCTCTCTCTGAATGGCCTGGTAACATATCATGTCACCCCCCCACCGACCCACGCATTGATCTGCTAAAAACTGTACCCTTTTCTTGGCAGCCACCTATTGTCAAACATCCCCTACAGGATGCTCTTACTATATTTGCAGATGGGGGCAAATGCTATGGTGCCTGTGCATGGCAAGAGAATGGAGAATGGCACACAAAGAAAACTCCCACACAAAGCTCTGCCCAACGTGCAGAATTAGCAGCGGCAATATTAGCCTTTCAACATTTTAGCCAAATAACCTTTTAATTTAATCTTGGATAGTTTATATGTTACCCAGGTCATCACCCATATATATTCAGCATATTTGTCTCCCTCTTTAGATGATTCCTTGCTAGCTCTCTTTCTGACTCTACAAAAGCTTATCGTGGCTCGCTCTCAGCCTGTGTTTGTAGCACATATTCGCAGTCATCAGCCCTTCCCTGGTCCTTTACAGAAAGGCAATGACAAAGCAGATGCCGCCGCATCAGCAAAGAATGCCTTCCCTTTAACTAAGCTTACCCCCTGGGAAAGTCATTCTTATTTTCATCAAAACAAAAAGGCCCTTGTAAAACAATTTGGCATAACTTTACAAGAGGCCTCAGCTATACTGCAGTCATGTCCCACTTGCAGTCAAAAAGCGATCTCTCTCCCTATGGGAGTAAACCCCCGAAGGATAGAAGCTTGTCAGCTCTGGCAGGTGGATGTCACACAGTATCCATCCTTCGGTCAGTGGAAATACTTACATGTTTCCGTCGACACATTTTCAGGCTTCATTATAGCCTCTCCACAAAAAGGAGAAGCTACAAAACACGTCATCAATCACTGCATTCGATCCTTTGTCATGCTGGGACTGCCAAACGAATTAAAAACCGACAATGGGCCTGCTTACACAAGCACTGCATTTGCAGAATTCTGCAATAAATGGTCCATTGTCCATAAATTCGGAATTCCGTACAACTCCCAGGGACAAGGAATCATAGAAAGGGCGAATCAGACGCTCAAAAACGCCCTTCAAAAAACCAAAATAGAGGAAAAATGCCTCGGCCTCCCTGCTATGCAAAACAGGCTTAACCTGTGTTTATATACTTTAAACTTTTTAAACCTGACTGGGCAACCTCCAACTTCGGCTGCAAATAGACATTTTTCTGCTTCCCCATCTGCCCAGCAACGACCATTGGTGTACTACAAGCAACTTCCTGACCCCGCCTGGAAAGGCCCTGCAGAACTCATCACCTGGGGAAGAGGCTACGCCGCAGTACAACACGACGGTACGACACTTTGGGTCCCCGGATGACACATTCGACCTTTTCACCCAAAGCCTCACGCCACAAAAGCTTCTTCAACCACCCCCTGCTAAGGCATACCGGCAATTGCCTTTCTACGCACGGGCATCATGAACTGCATCATGAACTTTCTTGTTTTTATAATGTTATACTACACTATGGACATAACCTTTACCCAGCCATCAGTTGTTACGCCCCGGATTGCAAACACAGCCTCCGAACAACTGCATGACCTCCATGAGAAAGGAGATATTGCTCAACCTCCTATTCCTCAACCAAAATGCCGCATCCAGGTTCGGGTACAATGACAAGCCACAGCCACAGACAACGCAAAGCATTGCAATCCGTGTTTGCAGACCACCAAGCAAGGTACACGAATCATTAAGACTCTTTTATATCATTCCAACATGATTTGCAAGAACAAAGATCCTCAAACCTGCACCATAAATGGTACTACTTATAGCATCTGCAAGGACGGAAACAAAACGCAATGCTATGATCCCACCGGTCCTACGCATAGATATAACATTAAAATCCTTGCTGGAGAAGGACAAAATAAAAAGATTATGGCTAATAAGGACTTTTACAATCCCAGCAACACTCAATCCGTAACATTTGATGCTTGTGAAGCAATGGACCAAGGTACGTCAGAATGTGGAAGCCTCAGCTGGCGCAGAACATATTCCCACAACGAAAAATACATCTGTGTGCGCATCTCGAACCAACATGATCCTTGTGGCAGAGGCACGTATTGCGGAGAATGGAAGTGTGTGGACTTTCAGTCACGAGGGACTACGGTGCGTACTGACACCATACCAAAAAATGACAAATTTAAAACACTATACATTACACGAGGGACACCTCCCTCCCTCTGTTATCAACATACCTGTAACCCCATAAACCTGACTTCCCGTACCAAACAATTGGCTACAATCCCAAACTTGGAAAGGTTACCACAATGACTATGGACTGGGTATTGATGGCGAAGGAAGTGACCCTTCTGTTAAAATCAAGATTCTTGTTACAAAAATCTCACTCAACCCCACCGCATACTCTCTTTTTCATTCATCCTACGAGGTGTTTCAAAAGCTTGAAGAGTTACCAGTTCCAGCAGCAACGAAAAACACGTTCCTCACTCTTGCAGAAATAATAGCAAAGACTTTGCAAATAAAAAATTGCTTTGTATGTGGGGGGGCAATGATAGGCGAGCAATGGCCATGGCAGGCACAAGAAGAAATCACAGTCATATCGCGAGTTCCTGGTCAAACTTCTCAAAACCTACTGACAGAAATGAGACATGGGCACTTACCACCAATCTCATCGGAAAGATCTGTCATCAAAGATCCAACACTTCTTCCCGAACTTTCAACGCCAGCTCATTGCTTTGCCTAGGCACCTGGGAAAAGAATACCTGGTGGTCTGGGTCCAACATCTCTGCTCCCCCTCGTCCCCTCCAAAACTATTTGACCTTTTTGAATGACACTGAAAATGATACAATCAGCGGGATGGCCCCCTCTGGACTTTACTGGATCTGTGGCCGTTTTGCCTACAGCATCCTGCCAGCAGCCTGGTATGGTTCTTGTGTATTAGGTACCATTAGACCTGGCTTCTTCTTGCTCCTGCTACAACAATGCCAATATTCGGGACACCCAGTCTGTGAAGAAATAGGGCATATCCAATGCAAACGGCGAGAAATACCAAGCTTCCACACAAAAGATATCCATAAAGGAATTTGAAAGGACGATGAATGGCCCCCACAATGCATAATTTCATATTATGGTCCAGCCACGTGGACAGAAGACAACATGTGGGGATATCGAACTCCTATTTATATGCTCAATTGTATTATTATTGATACGGATAATTGTATTATCCGTTTGCAAGCAGTTGTTGAACATTGATTACTGATGAAACATTGGTGACTATGAAAAAATTAGCTACAGAAAATGTCAAATCACGAGCTTATATTATGCAGAATCGCCTTGCTTTAGATTATTTGTTAGCAAAGGAAGAAGGGGTATGTGGGAAATTTAATCTGACTAACTGTTGTATAGAAGTAGATCAAAGTGGCAAGGTAGTAGATGAGGCAGCGATAAATATGATTAAACTTGCACACATTCCAGTACAGACATGGAAGGGATTTAACTTTGAAGATGCCTTTTCAGGATGGTTGCCTAAATTACCTGGTTTACAAGCTATTATAGCTTTAATTGGTATGATTGCATTAGGATGTATAATTTTACCTTGTATTCTACCTATTTTTGTTAGAACAATTTCTAAAGGTTTATCTCTACTAGCAGAAAAGAAAGCAACTGCACAAGTCATGGCATTGTGGCATAAGCATGACCCTGTTCGTTACCAACTACTAGCTGTTGAGGAACTCAAAGATGATTACACCCTGCCTGCACCTAACACTTTCTGCCTGGCTGATGACTCAGAAATAGACAAGGATAGTATGGCTAATATCAGTGTCTACACCAATGAAGAGTATATAATGAAACCGACTGATTGTCTGGCTTTAAAAAATAAAAACAGAAGAGATGTTGCAATCTAGCCATATGGACTCCTTTGAGAGATTGCTTACGTGCAGATCAGCATGGGTAACCTCGGCTGATTGAATCACATACAAAAGAAGTAAGCAGAAACTTGTTTGGTGTAAATCACATCAAGGCTGCAGGAGGTTTACCTCTAACGATGGTGTGAAATGCATCAACAGTTTGGTGATTAACCACAGGACATCCCTCTTCCTTCCTCTGATAAGATTCCTCTCACAAAGTTCTTAGAAGTTTCTCCTACACACAATTATGTGAGATCAATTAGCATGTAGGGTCAGGATGTCACAGGATGTATTGCTATGTTTGCTACGTGATTGCTATACAAGTCTTTGTCTTTAATGTATGCAAGTCATTGTCTTTGATGTAAATGCCTTCTGATAAGAATCCCAATAAAAGAGGGGCTCAAACTCTGTTCTGGGCACTCTCATCCTGAGGAAAACCATGTGTTTGACTCTTGCTTCATGAGAGACCGCCACAATTTAACTTAACAGAGGAAAGGATTTTGAATATAGAAGGTTATGATTTACTATATGGATGGCATGCATATTTATTGTATGATAAAAAACTGGATAGAGCCTTTAAGAATAATGTGTTAAGAATTGCTCTTCTGTGTGTCTGGAAGAAATACTATTACAAGTTGAATTATAAAATTCCTAATTGGGCAAACCCCAGGCATGCAATAGAGAATATAAATATAGAACAGAAACAGGAAATGATTACTTATAAAGAACTTTTATATTTTGAGAGAGGTAATTTACAGTTAAAATCCTTGCAACAATTAAAAGAAGAAGGGAGAAATTATACTTGGTTCCAATATGGGCAATTACGAGCTAGGTGGAAAGAAGATCAGAAAATTGGTATCATGCAGAATGAAGAAAACTTGGTAAAACTAATTATAAATCAAACTGAGGCGCATATAAAGAGATTGTATAATGTGTTGATAGAAATAGACTCTGAAAGGGATTTAATAAAGGATTGTATGATAAAAAGGGCACAAAATATTCAAGAACCAATATTTTTGGAAACTTGGGAAAAAATTTGGGTTAGAAATGTTAAATTTATGCAAGCACAGAACTTGAGGGAAAATTTTTATAAAATGTTTTATAGGTGGCACTTACACCCTAAGAAATTATCATGTATGTATCCAGATATGCAAGCGAAATGTTGGAGATGTAATTGTGATGATGCTACATATTTTCATATTTGGTGGATTTGTAAGAAGATTAAGGCTTTTTGGATAAGGATCTGGTGGATTATACAAAATGTTTTGAAAAAGAAGATAAAGTTCTTACTGCAATTCTTCTTATTGGGAATTATTACGGACTGTACAGTAAGTTGAGACTAAGTTGATTTTAAATTTAATAATAGTGGCAAGACTACTGATAGGACAATACTGGAAGAAAAAAGAGTTACCTACAATAGAAGAATGGATATTGAAAGTTGCTAATTTGGCTGAGATGGCTAAAATCTCAGCCTTTTTGAAATGCACAAGAAAAATATCTAACTGAATAGAAAAAATGGATTGAATATATGCAAAATAGATATCAGATTAAGAGATATCAGATTGCTTTTGAATGATTAGGATGTATTTATCATTGATTTGTATGGGGGAAGTTAGGATTTGAGAAGAAGGGGAAGATTACAATTTGTGTTAGGGGAAATTTAGCGAATGATTGTTTTTTCTTTTGAACTATACCTTGTGTTTGTTCTGGGAAGTCGGGGGGGGAGGGAGGAGGATGGTTTTGGAGGGAGGGGGGAGGGGATGGAGTGGGGAGGAGGGGGGAAAAAGGGGGGTGAAAATTTTTGTAAAAACTTTTTCAATTAAAAAAAAAAATTCCAGGGATGAAGCTCCCACAACCTCCAAAGGCAACTTCTGTTCCATGGGTTGACTGTTCTCATTGTCAGAAAATTTCTTATTTCCAGGTTGAATCTCTCCTTGATCAGTTTCCATCCATTATTCCTTGTCTGGCCTTCAGGTGCTTTGGAAAATAGCTTGACCCCTTCCTCTCTGTGGCAGGGCTTCAAATTTTGGAAGACCGCTATCCTCTCTCCCCTGGTCCTTCTCTTCCCAGATTGATGGAGAGCAGACCTGAAAGACAGACACATGTTGACCACGGAATTTTGTCTTTCAAAGGATCCCATCTAGGTCAGTCGCCTGGGACAGAGTTTTGTCTTTCAATTCTTGAATCCAGTCCTGTATCGCAGTAGCCCCAGTGGCCATGTGATTTTGGATTATGTGTTCTGCCAAGCTTTGTACCTGATAATCCTCAGAATGGAGCTGTAGAGAGCAGGGAAGTTGACTTGACGGAGTTGTGCAGGAACTGTAACGGAAGTAGTTTTTAAGTCTCAAACTAAGGGATGGTACTCAGAAACAGCTAAGGAGACAGTTCCCTAATTCACTGGAGCATAAAGAGAAAGAGGAGGAGGAGGAGGAGGAGGAGGAGGAAGGATGGACTGTGGGGTCCTTGGTGCTCTCTGAGCTGGATGGTTTTCTTGTGAACATTTTGTGACCCAGCTAGGTAACATCATCATCATCAGTGCTAGAAGGGAGTGGGATTTGCAGAGAGGAGGATGAGGACGAGGAGGACGAGGACATGGAAGAAGAAGAGAACAATGAAAGGTTCTGTTATTGGAGCCAATCTCAATCAAAGAACCGGTAATTTTTAGCTATCCTGTGCGTTTGACTTCTTGGTCCAGTCTACTTGTGAGGCTGACAGGAAATATGAAATTTTCTCCCTCTGCAATTCCTTTGAGCCGGACCGGACTGGCCTCTGCAAAGCTTTTTCTCAGACAAAGCCTCTTTTCTTCCGGCACAGCCGAAAGCTGTGGAGACACCCACGGACTCCTTCCTGGAAGTATCTTTTGACAATTCTGCATACCAACATTGTGGTCCAAAAATCCACCACAGAGGAAGCTGGTTGGACAGTATCCCCATTTGGGGTTCCAGGCTTTTCAAGACGGAGCCAATACCCACCAGGGTGGGCCATTCCTCCATGCCCCAGAAAGTTTTCCAACTCTGCTCCATATACTTTAGGACAGGGGTCTCCAACTTTAGCAACTTTAAGACTTGTAGACTTCAAGTCCACAAGTCTTAAAAGTGCCAAGGTTGGAGACCCCTGCTTTAGGAGATACATGGATCTCTCCAATATTAGATATTGCCTCACTGCCTTTATTCTTTATATATATATATATATATATATAAAAGTTTTATTTTTACATTCATAACCAACAACTCATCCAATGTACAGTCATATACAATTAGTCGGGCTTGCCCAGTCACCACCCCTCCTTTTAACTCTCTTCCCTCTTCTACCTTCTTCTATTTTCCAGACCTTCCTCCCCTTCTCTTATCTACATCCTCTCCTCCTTCCACCCTATATCTTCCTTCTCCCTCTTCTATCCCTCTTCCTTCCTCTTCTCCCTCTTCTCCTCCTCTTCTCCTCTTTCCTACCTCCTACTCTCTCCTTTTCTCCCTCCCCACCATTCTAAAATGGTAGCTGGGCAGACCCGACCCTCCATTAATTATATTTATACATCTTCAATAATCCCTGTACATTAACCATCACTCCATCCTCTACCCTCAACCCCCCCCAATTCCCCTCCCCCTTACCCCCCCCCCCCGACTTCCCAGAACAAAATGCAGGGTATCAAAACTAACAATTATAATCCAAAATAAATCCTAAATTATAATCTCTAATCACTCCACATATAATCACACTCTCAATTCCCCTCTCCTTCAAAAATATATCTAATACAAAATATTTTCTAAATTTACTCATATGCTATTCGATATTTTTTAATCTGATACTTATTTTGAATATAATCAATCCATATTTTCCATTCTAAAATATATTTTTCTTGTGTATAGTCTTTCAAATAAGCAGAGATTTTTGCCATTTCTGCCAGATTTGATACTTTGAGTGTCCATTCTTCAATTGTAGATAATTCTTCTTTCTTCCAATATTGAGGAATCAAAAGTCTGGCGGCTGTTATTAAGTTCAAAATCAATTTAGTCTCTATAGCTGTACAATCCATAATTATTCCTAGTAGAAAGAACTGTGGAGTAAATTTAATCTTCTTTTTCAGAATGTTCTTCATGATCCACCATACTTTAATCCAAAATGCTTTAACTTTTTTACAAGTCCACCATATATGGTAATAAGTGGCATCTTCACAATCACATCTCCAACATTTAGCCTGTACATTAGGATACATAGATGACAACTTTTTGGGGTCTAAATGCCATCTATAAAACATCTTATAAAAATTTTCTCTCATATTTTGCGCTTGTGTAAATTTAACATTCCTCACCCAAATTCTTTCCCAAGTTTCCAACATTATTGGTTGCTGAAAATTTTGTGCCCACTTAATCATACAATCCTTAACCAATTCAGTCTCTGAGTCTATTTCTACTAATACATTATACAACCTCTTAATATGCTGTTGACCTTGATCTCTCATTTGTTTTAACAAATTATCCTCAGTTTGCTTAATACCTATTTTTTGATCTAATTTCCATCTAGCTTGTAATTGTCCATATTGAAACCATGTATAATTTTTCCCTTCTTCCCCCATCTTTTCTCTGGATTTTAATTGTAATTCCCCCTTTTCCATACAAAGGAGTTCTTTATAGGTAACTACCTCCATCTTTTGATATATATTTATATTTTCTATCATGTGTCTCGGGATTGCCCATATTGGAATCTTTCCATCTAATTTATATTGATATTTCCTCCAGACCCTCAATAATGCATTTCTAATTATATTATTTTTAAATATTTTATCTACTTTCTTATCATATAATAAATAGGCATGCCACCCATATAACAAACCATAACCTTTTATATTCAAAACTCTTTCCTCAGTTAAATTAATCCAATCAATAATTAATGATAAGACAACTGCTTCATAATACAATTTTAAATTAGGGCCGGGATAGCTCAGGCAGTAGAGAAGCCTGTTATTAGAACACAGAGCCTGCAATTACTGCAGGTTCGAGCCCGGCCCAAGGTTGACTCAGCCTTCCACCCTTTATAAGGTAGGTAAAATGAGGACCCAGATTGTTGGGGGGGCAATAAGTTGACTTTGTAAAAAAATATATACAAATAGAATGAGACTATTGCCTTATACATTGTAAGCCGCCCTGAGTCTTCGGAGAAGGGCGGGGTATAAATGTAAACAAAAACAAAAAAATTAGGCATTTTAAGACCCCCCCCTTTCCCTTGTATCCTGCATTATTTTTAATTTTATTCTTGGTTTTTTGCCCATCCATACAAAATTATTAACCCCCTTTTGCCATTCCTGTAATTTAATATCATTCTTAAGTACCGGTATAATTTGGAACAAAAATAGAAACCTGGCCAAAACATTCATTTTTATAGCTGCTATTCTTCCCAGTGAGGATAGTTGTAACTTCTTCCAATTCTCCATTTCTTTCCATATCTTCTGCCACAATACCTCATAATTATTTTTGCATAATTTGACATTTGAAGCTGTAATATATATTCCTAAATATTTAACCTTTTTAACGATTTCAAAACCCTTAGTTCTTTCTAACTCTTCTTTTTGTTGTATATTCATATTTTTAGTTATCATCTTTGTCTTTTGCTGATTCACCTTAAATTCAGATACTTTACCATACTGACCAATTATTTCTTTTAAACCAGTAGCTGAGTATATTGATTGAGATACAGTAACAACCAAGTCATCTGCAAATGCTCTTAATCTATAATCTTGATGTTTAATTCTAATTCCCTTTATTCGATCGGAACCACGTATTCCAATATCTCAGGGGTTGCCACAAAGAAGAGGAAGTCGGGCTGTTCTCCAAAGCACCTGAGGGTTGAACAAGAAGCAATGGGTGGAAACTAATCAAGGAGAGAAGCAACTTAGAACAAAGGAGAAATTTCCTGACAGTTAGAACAATTAATAAGTGGAACGACTTGCCTGCAGAAGTTGTGAATGCTCCAACACTGGAAATTTTTAAGAAAATGTTGGATAACCATTTGTCTGAGATGGTGTAGGGTTTCCTGCCTGGGCAGGGGGTTGGACTAGAAGGCCAAGGTCCCTTCCAACTCTGTTGTTATATTATATTATATTATATTATATTTTATTCAAAAGAATTTCTAAAGTTAAAATAAAAAGTAATGGAGACAAGGGGATCCCTGTCTCGTCCCTTTCCCAATTTTAAAAGTTTCTGTTAACCCACCATTTACTATTATTTGTGCTGTTTGCTTCTGATATATTGCTTTAATTGCATGGATAAAATAATCCCCAAATTGCATTTTTTCTATTACTTTAAACAAAAACTGCCAATCCAATCTGTCAAAGGCTTTTTCAGCGTCCAAAAAAAAGAGTGCTGCTGAGACTTGGTTGTTTTGTTCCAAATATTCAAGTAAATTTACAATTTGCCTCACATTATATCTCATCTGCCTACCCTTAATAAATCCTGATTGATCATTATGAATTATTTGATTCATCACTGGCATTAATCTATTAGCAAGTATCTTGGCAAATATCTTGTAATCAGTATTTAAAAGTGATATAGGCCTATAATTCTCTGCTTTAATACCATCTCGATCTTCCTTCTTTTGTATTAACAAAATAAAAGCTGTCCTCCATGAAGGGGGAACATCCCCTCCCATTTGAATTTTATTAAATAACTCTTTAAGTGGTTCAACCATCTCATTTTGTAAATTTTTATAATAAACAGCTGTTAAACCATCTGTACCTGGTGCTTTACCGATTTTAAGCTGCTTAATTGCTAACAAAATTTCCTCTGAAGTAATTAATTGATTCAATTCTTCCCTTTGATTTTCTGTAAGCTCACAAATATCTTGTTGTTGTAAATATCTTTCTATCTCTGTATCATCAATCATATCCCTAGTATATAAATTAGTATAATACTCTAAAAACGCTTTTTGAATCAAATTCTTTTGATACACTTCCTTGCCCCTATATTCTATTTTATCAACCGTTCGTGATTTCTGTTTTTTCCTTATTAAATAAGCAAGCCATCTTGTTAGCATTATTGAACGTATTATGTTTTACATATTGTAAATTAATTGCTACTTGATCTGCCATCAACATGTTAAACTGACCTCTTAATATATTTATTGATTCTTTTATTTTACTATTTCCTGGGCTATTTATCAATAACTGTTCTTTCTTTTTAATTTCCTCTTCCAATTTCTTTTTCTTTTTCTGCATTTTATTTTTATATTTAATATTCATTTGTATAAGATTTCCTCTCATATAAGCCTTACTAGCATCCCAAATCATCTCTATAGATGTCTCTTTTTTCATATTCATAATAAAAATTCTTTCATTTGCTTTTTACATTTATTTACATTTTGTTCATATTTAAACAAATTCTCATTCAGCCTCCATGATCTCCTAGCCTCCTTTTCCCAATTAAATTCAATCCAAACCGGACTATGATCAGATAGAGTTCTTGAACAAATCTTCGTCTTCTTCACTCTGGAGTACAAATCATTAGAAATCAAAATAAAATCAATCCTCGAAAATGATTGATGCCTGTCAGAAAAGAAGGTAAAATCCCTCTCTTCTATATTATGTTCTCTCCAAATATCTCTTAATTCCAAGTCCTCCATCATTTCAAAAAAAGCCTTTGGTAGTTTCGCCCAGCTTGAAATCTTCCTTAAATTTTTTTTGTCTTTTTGAGTATCCAACACACCATTCCAATCACCCATTAATATATATGATTTATAATCCCAAAATACCATTCTTTTATGTAAAAACTTGAAAAAAATTTCTTGTTGTTGATTCGGAGCATTAATAATGTCTTCTTTCCCTCCAACAAAAGTTCAATAGCAATGTATCTTCCTTGTTTATCCACCTCAATTAATTTTGCTGATATATCCTTCTTTATATATATAACTAAACCGTTTTTTTTTTCCAAAGAGGAGGCAACAAAATGTACTCCCAATTTTGAGTTTATCAAATATTTCTGGTCTAAAGATCTAATATGTGTTTCTTGTAAACAGGTAATATCATTTTTAAATTGTTTCAAATAATGAAATACTTTCCTTCTCTTCTGTGGTGAATTCAAACCATTAACATTCCAAGATAATAGTTTAATTGCCATTATCGGCCAAAGGAAACTTTTGGAACACCAGCCGCAGATCACATTTTGCTTTAGGCCTTGCTCCTTCCACTGTTTCCATTGTAGTAGTTGCCAATTGTTGTTGTGCCTTTACCTCTTGTTCCTTGCGTTTAGCAGCAGCTCTTGCCAGCCTTTGTTCCTTTGGATCTGAACCCGTCATAGGTATTTCCAACACTTGTAATAAATCTTCTTCCATCACAATCTGTTCTTGTACCTGCTTCACTTCTCTTTCCTTCACTTCAGCCTCCCTTCTTCTAGCTTCCAATGAGGGAAGACTTCCAGCTTTTAATGCCTCAACCTAAAATTCTCTTGCTTTTCCAACTGCATTGAGACAATGTACTTTCCCTGCATAATATACTATTATACCAGTTGGGATATCCCATCTATATTCAATCTGGCGTTTTTTAATTTAATTCACCAGGAAGGCAAATTCCTTCCTAGCCCTTAACATTTTTGGTGGAATTTCCTTTAATATTAAGATATCTTGACCAGCAACCTGAATCTTCTCTCCTTATATGAAGCTTGCAGAATCTGATTTCTCGCTGTTCTATTTGTAAAACAAATAACAACATCCCTTGGCAACTTTTTTTGCCTTGCTATCCAAGAATTCACACGATATATTTTGTCAATTTGATAAGCCACATCTGCTGGATGGGCTACTAATATCTCAGCAAATACTTCAGAAAAAATTTCCCTTAAGTTCTCTTCTCTATTCTCCTTTAAACCGCGGATTCTTAAAGCAAATTCCATATTTCTGTATTGTATCAAAACTATTTCATCATCTGTTTTTTCCATTTTACTTTGAAATTCAGCCATTTTATTTTCTAATTTTGAGTTAAATTGCTTGGTTTCCTCAACTTCCTCTTCTAATAAAATCACATTTGTTGCCAAACTTTGTACTGCAATTACAAATCCTTCTTTAACTTCTTTATTTCCCACTTGAATTTCTAATATCTGCTCTTTCATTTCAGACATCTCATCAGTTATTACTTTAAATTTTTCTTGTATAAAGTCCTTCAAGTTCTCCTGTAACGCCTCCAAATTCAATGTTCTAGTATCTGCTGTATGAGCTGGAGAGGCACCAGCTGATGAAATTCCAGAGCCCTTTGTTACAGTAGACTTTAATTGTTTGGCTGCCATCTTCTATAAAATTGTTTTTTTATTTATTTATTTCCAACTTAATATTCACTTCTTAACCTCTAAAAAACACAGTCTTTTAAAGCAATATTTAAACATCTCCCCTAGATTCTATCAGCAGGCAGCAAGGAGTTAAAGTAGCAAACAACATGCAATTTACCAGCGGCAGGCGGCAAGCAGTAAAAGTTCTATCACTTTCGCTTTCCACTTGTTAGCTTGTTAACAATTCGCCTCCATTTTCTTGCTATTTTCAAGCTTGTTACAAAGTAACGGGGAATTGGCTTGGCTACTTGCATAAAGTTCTCCCACTTTCGTTCTGTCCTGTATAATCCTTTATTGTCCAAAATAAATCTCGGCGTTTGGTCGTGGTGATTGATTCTGCCAAAGCAGAAAAATCCTCGGATCTGGAGCACTTTGGGAACTTTGAAGGGAACTTAACCCTTCAAACC
The DNA here is from genome assembly GCF_028640845.1 of Ahaetulla prasina. NCBI lineage: Eukaryota > Metazoa > Chordata > Lepidosauria > Squamata > Colubridae > Ahaetulla > Ahaetulla prasina. The sequence continues at coordinate 150,612,355 of NC_080542.1, read as the reverse complement.
CCTTTTTTCTCAGGGGTTTTAGGGAAGTTCTACCTCTACCCTGCAGTTCACCTCCTCTTCTTCTCCTGAAGAGGGTTTTTTTCAAACCGCTGGATGGCAGATTTAAGCTGTCCTAGCAATTCCACATAATCCAGAAGTTGGTGATCGTAAAGATCACCGCCATTACCTATGGTGCCAAACCGGAAGCCTCACTGCCTTTATTCTTGATCCTCGGTTGCATAAACGGAGGCATAGATGTTGTGGTTCACCAGCAGCCTGCTGAGCCGGCAGCAGAGTCGGATAGTGAGGAGGCTGGGGAGGACAGTGGGTCAGTCTGGGAGTCAGGGGAAAGCCCTGATCAGGGCTCTGTGTCGGAGGCAGAGATAGGGCCAGGGCCATATGAGAGCAATGCACAGACTCCAGAGTCTCCAGAGGCGGACGGCAGAGAGGCAGAACAGGAGGAACCTGTTCCTAGTGCACACATGCGAAGAGCTGCCAGCAGGCAAGAGCAGCTAAAGCAAAAAGGACGACTCAGGAGTAAGGCCAGGAGATGATTGGCCCCTCCCATAAGGCTTAAAAGAGCAGCAAAAGCTCTTGGGCTCTTTGTAGGAAAGGAACGTTGCTACATTTGTTTCTAGTCGGCATCTCTTGTTTCTGAACTTCATGGGGCTTTGCCAAGAAAAGTCGAAGTACTGTCCCGGTGCCTGGAAGCCATACGGGTCTGAATGGGGAGAAACAGGCTCAAGCTCAATTCCTCCAAGATGGAGTGGCTGTGGATGCCGGCACCCCGGTACAGTCAGCTGCAGCCACGGCTGACTGTCAGGGGTGAGTCATTGGCCCCGATGGAGAGGGTGCGCAACTTGGGCGTTCTCCTGGATGGGCGGTTGTCTTTTGAAGATCACTTGACGACCGTTTCCAGGAGACCTTTTTATCAGGTCCGCCTGATTCGCCAGTTGCGCCCCTTCCTTGACCGGGATGCCCTATGCACGGTCATTCATGCTCTTGTTACCTCTCGCTTGGATTACTGCAATGCTCTCTACATGGGGCTCCCCTTGAAGAGCACCCGGAGGCTCCTGTTGGTCCAGAATGCAGCTGCGCGGGTGATAGAGGGAGCCGTTCGTGGCTCCCATATAACACCACTCCTGCACAGGCTGCACTGGCTACCTGTGGTCTTTCGGGTGCACTTCAAGGTGTTGGTTACTATCTTTAAAGTGCTCCATGGCTTAGGGCCGGGTTACTTACGGGACCGCCTACTGCTACCGATTGCCTCTCACTGACTCGTGTGCTCTCACAGAGAGGGACTCCTCAGGGTGCCGTCCGCCAAGCAATGTCAGCTGGTGGCCCCCAGGGGAAGGGCATTCTCTGTGGGGGCTCCCACCCTCTGGAATGAACTTCCCCCAGGACTCTGTCAATTGCCTGACCTTCGGACCTTCCGCCGCGAGTTGAAGACATACCTATTTATTCGCGCAGGACTGGCTTAGAAATTTTTAGTTTTTAATATTTGGATGTAAATTTTATGGGGTTTTATGGTTTTAAATGGATTTTAATTGGGCCTTATATTTAATAAGTTTTTTAATTATTGTTTTATTGTGCACATTTTATTGTTTTATTTTGGCTGTGAACCGCCCTGAGTCCTTCGGGAGAAGGGCGGTATAAAAATCTAATAAAATCTAAATCTAAATCTAAATCTTTGGCAGGGTTCCAAAGAAGACAAATGTTTGTGATAAGGCCGAAGGACTTTTTCTGAAGAACTTGTTTTGGAATTAATTTGGACTAAGCTGGGAATGAAGTAATTCCCAGCTGTTATAATAAAATAGGGTTTTTTTAAAAGACTAATTGTGTCTTTTATGCATAAGTGAGCCTAGGTCACAACAATAGAATCATATCAAAAAAGTTTTTTTATTTCCATTTTCCAACATCATATTTATGTACAATCTGTTATCCATCATTAATCATTAATTTTTTATTTATTGCTGATTCAGTCCTGCCCGACTGCCACTTCCTTTCTTCACAACCTCCCTCTACCTTCTCCCCTTCCTTCATCTCCTTCACTTTACTACTTCCTCTCCTCCTTCTCCACTCCTCCCTTCTTCCACCCTTTCTAACCGTCTTATTCCCCTCCTCCTTCTCACCTTTTTCCTACCTTTCTTCCCTCATTCTACTCCTCTCTCCCTTTCCTTCTGAAATGGCAGTCGAACAGTCCCAATTTCATTTCAAATTTTAATTTCATATCTTCAATCATTACTGTATATTGATAACCAATCCATGTATAATTTTCCACCCCTCTCCCCCTCCCTCCCCCCTTCCCCCTCCGGACTTCCCAGAGCAAATACTGGGTATTATAATCAACAATCTCAAGCTAAGATATACTAAATATACATAAACTCCCACCCCTCTCTAAAACTTTAAATCCCCTTACAATAAAAATAAAGATAAGAAAGAATTTAAAAAAAGGAACAATACAAATACAATCTTCCCTTCATAGATTACTTCTTACAGTCCATTTTTAAAATTAGACCATCTTCTCAAGTTCAAATTTTCTCCACTTGTATATTTCTTCAAATTTCGTAAGTCCATTTCTTAAATTACAGTCCATCTTCTCGGGCTCAAATTTTCATCACTTATATATTTCTTCAATTGTCATAACGTTTACTGTCCAGTCTTCCAATATTACTCCATCAATCAAATATCATTACGAATAAAGTCTCTCAGATACGATGTTTCTAACTTAACTTCATAACTTTATAGATAGCAAAACTTATATCCAAGGCATATCAATTAAAACAAATAATCATTTAAGTTACATCCAAAATATAACAATAAACAATTAACATCATTACATCCACATTATCTAAATTCATAAATTTTACTTTCCATCCTTCAAAATTAAACAGTATCATCTCATAGATTTATACCTTACAAATAACAAATAACAAAAATCCTATAATTTATATCCTAAACAAATCAATTCTAAAGATTAACTATAATCATCATATTCACATCTTAAACATTCCTCCCCTCTCCTATTCTATTTTCCATCATCTCCAAACCAGTTAACTTAGCATCTAACAACAAAGGATTCCCACTCTTTAAAACATTAGTGTAAAAATCTCTTGCTTTCATAACTATACTAAGAAAATACTTTCTACCTTTAAAATTCACTGACAAACCCATTGGAACTTCCCATCTAAAATATATTTGATGTTTCTTAAACTCATCCACTAAAAAAGCAAATTCTCTTCTCTTTCTTAACATTTTAGGAGGAATTTCCTTCATCATTTTTATATCTTGTCCCAATATTTGAAATTTGTTTTTATAAAAGGCTTGCAAGATTTCATACCTAACCTTTTTAGTTGTAAAATAAATAACCACATCCCTTGGTAATCTATTTTGTCTTGCCCACCAAGAATTAACACGATAAATTCTTTCAATATTAATCTCAAAGTCTTCTGGCTCCACACCCTTTATCTGAGCAAAAGCTTGCATAAAAATCTCTTTTAAATTTTCCTTCCTACCTTCCTTCAACCCCCTCACCCTTATAGCATATTCCATTAATCTATATTGTAATATTACTCTTTCTTCATCTGCCCTATCTACCTTAGCCTGTATATCTTCTATCTTATTATCTAAGTTCCAGTTATTTTGATTCTTTTGAATTTCCTCTATTTGCAACTCTAAATTAACTTTATTGAGTTCTTCCAAACTATCCTCCATCTGAATACAAGACCTTAATATTTGCGAAATTGCATCCTTTACCATTTTCATTTCCCTCTTCTGCTCTTCCACCACTTCCTTAAAATCCGACATCTCTTTCTCTATTTCATCAAATTTTTGATCTATTTCTGAAAGATGAGCCTCCAGAAACTCCTGTAAAAAATTCCTTAATTCCTCTTTAATACCTTCTTTTAATTTTCGTATCTGAACTGAAGAAGTTTCAAAGTTTTTAGTGGCTTTTGGACAAAAAAGGGGTTTAAAAGAAAAGATTCAAAAGGCTTTTCTTCTAAATCACTATAATTCCAAAGAAGAAGAAAAAATATAAATCATAAAATTCTCATTTCTTCCATCTAGTCAGTATCTTCTTGTAAACCTCCTGGTTCCACACTGGCTGTTAATAAGCATTTCCTTAACTTTCGTTTCCAATACATAAATCGCCATTTGCTTGCATTCCATAAAATGCCATTTGCTTTCTTCTCTCCTATCTTTGCAACAAATGTATCCTCTATTAGGGGCTTACAGTCTTCTTGCAAACAAATGCTAGAACTCCAGTTTCTGCTCTATCCGCGTTACAATCCATCACAAATCCATTTCTGCCGCGGAGATTGGACGCTACGTTTTTTTCTGCCAAAAGGCAGATGCCCTCCGGGTACGGAGCTTCTTTCAGGCATTAAAAGGAGTGTTCCCCTCAAGCCTCTAGAAACTTTTCTGGGGCTCCTCCGGGGGGCTCAACTTCAGCCTGAATGCTAATCTCTCCCTCTTCACCCGAGGGAGAGATTTTCAAGTCACCGGACAGCTGATTTACGCTGTCCTGGCGGCTCTACAGACTCACGGGGTTAGCGGTCTAAAAAAGATCGCCATCAATGAAGCGGAGCCAACCGGAAGTCGGTCACAACAATAGAATCAAAATCCTGTGAAGTATTAGTATCACTTTATAAAACTTTAGTAAGGCCACCCCTGGAATGCCGCATCTAGTTTTGGTCACCACATCGCAAAAAAGAGCTCAAGGCTTTGGGAAAAGTGCAGAGAAGAGCAACTAAAACGATTCAAGGCCTGGAAACAAAAACATACAAGAATGGTGGCAGGATTTGGGTTAGGCCAGTCTGGAGAAAAGGAGGACTAGGGGAGACCTGATAGCAGAATTCCAGGATTGGATGGGCTACCCCTAAGACCACCACTTATTTTCCAAAGCATCAGAAGGAAAGACAAGAAACAATGGATGGAAACTAATCATGGAGAGAAGCAACCTGGAATTAAGGAGAAACTTCCTAAGAACAATTAACCAGTGGAACAGCTTGCTACCAGAAGTTGTGGGAGCTCCATCACTGGAGGTTTTTAAGAAAACACTAGACAAGCACTTGTTTGGCATGGTATGGGGTCTCCTGCTTGAGCAAGGGGGTTGGACTAGATGACCTCTAAGGCCCCTTCCAACTCTGTTATTCTATAATTCTGTAAAAATCGCCTGCCAGAGCAGGGGGTTGGACCAAAACAGCTCAGAGGTCCCTTCCCACTCTATTCCGATCGATTGATAGCTAGCCAGGAGGATCCAGACCATCCCTGGCACAGCTGAGGCCTCCATGGACAGGCACTTTTCTGAAATGCTAGAGGGTTACCTGCCTGAGCAGCAGGTTGTACTAGAAGACCTCCAAGGTCCCTTTCAACTCTGTGGCTCTGTAAGACTTTCCTACTTGAGCAGGGGGTTGGACTGGATGACCTCCAGGTCCCTTTCCGGCTCGATTCTGATCGATTCACAGACTGGTGAGGAGCATGGCATGGTAGCTTCCCTGGTACCTGGATGAAGCTGTCTATCTAGACCCGTTCCAGTCCGGCTTCTGGCCCGGACATAGTACGGAGACAGCTTTGGTCGCATTGGTGGATGACCTCTGGAGGGCCAGGGATAGGGGTTGTTCCTCTGCCCTGGTCCTATTAAATCTCTCGACCATGGTATCTTGCTGCACCGGTTGGAGAGCTTGGGAGTGGGAGGCACCGTTTATCGGTGGTTCTCCTCCTATCTCTCTGACCGGTCACAGACGGTGTTGACAGGGGGGCAGAGATCGACCGAGAGGCGCCTTACTTGTGGGGTGCCTCAAGGGTCGATTCTCTTGCCTCTCCTGTTCAACATCTATATGAAGCCGCTGGGCGAGGTCATCAGTGGCTTTGGGGTGAGTTACCATCTGTACGCTGACGACACGCAGCTGTACTTTTCCACCCCGGGCCACCCCAATGAAGCTGTCGAAGGGCTGTCCCAGTGCTTGGAAGCCGTACGGGTCTGGATGGGGAGAAACAGGCTCAAGCTCAATCCCTCCAAGACGGAGTAGCTGTGGATGCCGGCACCCCGGTACAGTCAGCTGCAACTTCAGCTAACTGTTGGGGGCGAGCTATTGGCCCCAATGGAAAGGGTGTGCAACTTGGGTGTTCTCCTGGATGGACGGCTGTCGTTTGAAGATCACCTGGCGGCCGTCTCCAGGAGAGCCTTTTACCAAGTGCGCTTGGTCCGCCAGTTGTGCCCCTTCCTTGACCGGGATGCCTTATGCACAGTCACTCACGCTCGTCACCTCTCATTTGGATTATTGCAATGCTCTCTACATGGGGCTACCCTTGAAGTGCACCCGGAGGCTTCAGTTAGTTCAGAATACAGCTGCGCGGGTAATAGAGGGAGCCACACGTTGCTCCCATGTAACACCACTCCTGCGCAGACTGCACTGGCTACCTGTGGTCTTTCGGGTGCGCTTTAAGGTTTTGGTTACCACCTTTAAAGCGCTCCATGGCTTAGGGCCCAGGTACTTACGGGACCGCCTGCTGTTACCTTATGCCTCCCACCGACCCGTACGCTCACACAGAGAGGGTCTTCTCAGGGTGCCGTCCGCCAAGCAATGTGGGCTGGCGGCCCCCAGGGGAAGGGCCTTCTCTGTCGGAGCTCCTACTCTTTGGAACGAACTTCCCCCTGGCTTGCGTCAATTGCCTGACCTTCGGACCTTTCGCCGTGAGCTGAAAACGCATTTATTTATTCAAGCGGGACTGGCTTAAAAGTTTACTAAATAATTTTAATTGGGGTTATTTATGAATTTTAAGGGTTTTAAATTGATTGTTTTAAATTTTGGCCGTTTATGAAATATGCTTGTTTTAAGTTTTTGTTTTAATTTGTATATTGTATTGTTTTATAATTTGGCTGTACACTGCCCTGAGTCCTTCGGGAGAAGGGCAGTATAAAAATCTAATTAAATAAATAAATAAATAAATAAAATTAAGGAGCTGATTTAAGCCATGGGAAGGGTGTTCATGTAAGCTGTTCAAAGGTACGGTACCTGAGACCACCTATACAAAACCTTTCTCCCTCTATAATGGGCAGTTGCCCACCAAAGCCTCCTCATCTGGGGAGAAACTCCAGTGACCCAGGCAGGACCAGGGTGGAGGCCACCCAGCATCACACCAGCAAAGCGGTCGTGTGCAGGAGCCTTTGGGCTTTGCCCCAAGGATACAAATCCCCTCCCTCTTAACCTGGACCATGTCCCACAGTGGGTTGCCTCGGCCTTTTCTACTCCCTTCTCATATTTTTTTTGAATAATTTAGTATCTCCCACAGATGCAAGCAGCTGTTTACCTGAGTCAAGATGGTTTACGAAAACACCAGCTCTGCTCTCGGCTCCGTCCTCAGGGAATTGACTCGGAGCCTCCGAGAGGTAATTTTGTGTGTGTGGGGGTTGTGTGTGTGTGGGGGGGGGGGAGGAATCCAAGGGGACAATGCTGACGGCGGGGTCTCTGGCCACCCTTGACCTGACCCTCTCAGCAATCCTCAGGAGCCGATGAGGAAAAGTCACCCTTGCACAATTGACGTTGATTTTTCTTCATTGGGGCTGTCCCTCCACACGTTTAATTACCCTTTTTACAAACAATTGTAAATCAAAATGGTTGTGTTTGTGAGAGTGTAGAGGTGCACGGTTCTTCCAATGTTTTTTTTTTAATTTGCATTTATATCCCGCCCGTCTCCGAAGACTCAGGGAGGCTTACACTATGTCAAGCACTTTTTTTTCTCATTTTACATTTTAAATTGCCATGAGCTGCCCACTCAGTGTGTTTGAGCTATAAATACTGTAATAAGAAATCTATCCAAAATTTCCTGTGCAAAAGGTGGCTGCTCAGCTTCAGCGTGCACCAGCTGATTTTCGGACCTTCTGGGCCTACCAGAAGTAGGGAAATGGCTGTTACCTGCTTCCGGAGAGCCTTGGGGTGTGTGTGAGGAAGGCCAGTTTTTTGCTGTCCCCAAACTCCAGGGCCTCTCTAGGAGTCTGGGGAGGACAAAACGGCCTTCCTCACTCCCCCCTCCCCGAGGTCCTCTGGAGGTCGAAAGCAGCCCGTTTGTCAACTTCTGGCCGTTTTCGCCCTCCTCAGACTCCTAGAAAGGCTCTGGAGCCAGGTAAAAGAAAAAAATGGGCCTACCAGGCCATCGTGTGCCTGGAGCAGGGGAGGTCGCGCATGCATGCGTGGGGGTGGGGGTGGGGTGCATAGAACAATGGATGTGGGCACACACGTATGCAACCGCCCCACCCCCTCCTGGCACATGATGGCAAAAAGGTTAGCCATCACTGGTATAGGGTCTCCTGCTTGAGCAGAAGATTGGACTAGAAGACTTCCAAGGTCCCCTCCAGCACTATGCTGATTGATTGATGGATGGATCGACTTTTCCTTTCATTACCTGTTAGGGCATATTTGGTGTCCCAAAAGGACAGGACCTTTCTCTGGCCAAACAATCAGGGCCAGCAAATGAAATCATGGCTGGTTCTGCTTCCTAAGGTCTCCGTGCTTCAAGGCACGGCCTCCAGCATGGCTGTGTCAAGCGATCCACTCTACTCTGGCTCTGACAGAGCTCCCGCTGCCCTTCTTGAACCAGGAACAGGCATCCCTGAAGGACAGAGAAGTTGCAGCTGCTACGCCCTGTAAGAAGAGGTCCCCAATTTCTACGAAGGAAAAAAAAAACATCAAAGGCATTCACCAGAGACCAGTCAGCTGCACAACGCGACACCTGCCAGGTGCGTGGATCAGGAGGTGGCTTCTAAGCTTATCTGATCCAGTGACATCCTTCATCACTGGAGGTTTTAAGAAGAGACTAGACATTCACCTGTTTGAAATGGTATAGGACCATGATGGCGAACCTATGGCACATGTGCCACAAGTGGCATGTGGAGCCATATCTGTGGGCACACGAGCGTTGCCCTAGCTCAGCTCTAGCGCATATGCGCACATTGGCCAGCTGATTTTCGGGCCTTCTGGGGCCACTGGAAGTTGGGAAACAGGCCATTTCCAGCCTCCAGAGGGCCTCCGGGAGGGGGCAGCGGGCAAAGGCTGTTTGTGCCCTCCCCAGACTCCTAGAAAGCCTCTGGAGCCTGGGGAGGGCGAAAAATGGACCTACCGAGCCTACCGGGCCATCGTGTGCCAAAAGCGTAGGCAGCGGGTGTGTGTGTGTCACATGCGCACGTGCAGGGGCGGGGCACGGGGGTATTGAATTATGGGTGTGAGCACATGCACATGTAACCCCACCGCGCTCCCCCTGCTTTTGGCACGCGACAGCAAAAAGGTTAGCCATCACTGATATAGGATCTCCTGCTCGAGCAGGAGGCTGGACTAAAAGATCCCCAAGATCCCTTCCAAACTCTTGTTATTTTCTTATTCTGTAAGGGTCTCCTGCTTGAGCAGGGGTGTTGGACTAGAAGATCTCTGAGGTCCCTTCCAACTCTTGTCATTCTATGATTCTGTAAGGGTTTCCTGCTTGAATAGCAGGTTGGACTAGATGACCTCCAAGGTCCTTCCAACTCTGTCCCCCTGTGATTCTGAAGGGTCTCCTGCTTGAGCAGGGGAACTGGACTAGAAGACCTCCAAGGTCCCTCCCAGCTCTATTTGGATTCTGATACTTGCCTGCCAAAATCTGCCAAGAACAGGGTCCTTAGCGCTCTCTGAGTGAGCTTGGTGGTTTTCTTATAGACGTTGTCTTACCCAAACTAGGTAACATCATCAGAACTCTGCAAGAAAACCCCCCCAGCTCAGAGAGCACCAAGGACCCCTCACTTCAACCCTTAGCTACAAAGATCCACTTTCCAGATCAAAGGATCATGGAAAGACGTGCAAGGTATCCGAGGCTCGTTGCCCTTCTCATCTATTCGTCCGACTTTGTAAGAGGAAAAGCAAAAGATATGTTCCTGTGTGCTTCTGATTTCTCTGACTTTCAGTCAAAGTAGACAGAGCTCCTGGCGAATGAATCGGATAATATTGCCAATAGTATCTAACTCGTAAAAAGTGGCGCAGTGGCCTAGAGGTGGAGCTCTCACCTCACAATCAGGAGGCCGTGAGTTCGATTCTAAGGAGAGGGAGCTATTTCTCTCTCTCTCTGGGCACAATGAGAATATATCTGCTGAACAAAACTCTGCATCGGTAACAGGAAAGGCATCTGGCCATTCAAACACTCTGGTAGTTCCTGCCGCAAAGGATTATGGGATCATTAAGAGGAGGAGGAGGAGGAAGAGGATGATAGTCTCTAATTCGTAAGTGGAACTGCAGCCCAGCAAGGCTAATGGCGATATTAGAGTGCAGATGAATCAGAAGAACAGAGTTGGAAGGGACCTGGGAGGTCTTCTAGTCAAACCCCTTAGGCAGGAAACCCTCTACCATTTCAGACAAGTGACTGCCCAATCTCTTCTTGTTCACAACTTCTGGAGGCAAGTTTTTCTACTGAACAATTGTAAGGAAATTTCTCCTTAGTTCTAGGTGGGTTGTCTATGGAGATTCTCCATCTTTCAGGCCACGGTTGTCCCAAAGGTGCTTTTTCAAGAGGCAACTGGACTTTCTTGGTTTTTCTTTGAAGACATTTCACTTCTCACCTAAGAAGCTTCTTCAGCTCTGACTGGATTGGGGGGTGGGAATAGAAGGATTTGTAGGTTTCTCGGGTGGTTCTCGCTTTGTCAATCAATCAATCAATCAATCAGAGCAGATTAGTGTGTAGCAATATGGTGATTACCACTAATGAATTTCTCCAAATGCCTTTCCAGAGTAACTTTAGTTCATGTTTTGGATGACTAATTCTCTTAATAGACTGCAGGAAGGCTTTAGCTGTAATGTATTTTAATTTCAGCCAAACATTTATCTGTTTATATATTAAATTCAGAACCACAAATCACACTCAAGAGAGTGACTTGGGGCAGTGTACAGTTAAACTAGGAGGGCGTCACAATGAAGTAGGGGTAGGGGCCTTATAGTGCCAACCCATCCCAGGTGTGTGCCCCAAGTGTTCAGGTGTTCAGACACTTCAAAACCAGGTGTGTGTGTGTGTGTGTGTGAGGGGTGAAATGGTTTGGACCGGTTTGTGCGAACCGGTAGTACTAAAAGCTACTGGTTCGGGCAAACCAATACTAAAAAAAAATAAACTATGCGGCACAGCTGATCGTCGGAAATACCAATTCCTCCAAACTGGTATTTCTGATGCTCAGCTGTGCCGCGCAATTTATATTAGCTAGAAAGCAGGAAATCCTGTTTATACAGGATTTTAGTTATATAGATTTACAATATAAATTGTGCGGCACAGCTGTTCCCACCCTCTTCATTGTTCTACTTACCTTAGAAAAGGCTTTTTAAGCCTTCTTTTTCAGCGCTGCTTGGTAGCGCCTGTGGTGCGGATGCACGCAAAGCGCGCATTTGTCGTACACTGCACACGCACACGCAAAGCAAATTGGTGGCAGACGTTGGAGGATTTCACCACTGGTCTGTGTCTGTGTGCCGACTTCACATCTGAGGTGGGAGTGGGGTGGAGAATGTTCCAAAGGGTTGGATGATGGCCAGAAAACTCTCTTTCTGACCCCTGCCAGTTCTTTCACTGACCAGGTCCATAGGATGCTGCCCACCCTGTAGATGTAGTGGACAAAGATGCTTCCGCAGGTCACCTGGCCCCATGCAACGTATTTTAGAGTTAGGGTTAAGGTTAGGGTTAAATTTAACCCATGCATTGCATGGCTATGAAGTCCATATTCAAAGCTTTGATTTATTCAAGAGGGCAGAATACAGGAAGTCCTCGACTTGCAACGGTTCACTTAGCAACCATTCTGAGTTATGATGGCACCAGGAGAAAAAAAAAGACCGCTTTTCACACGTACAACTGTTGCAGCCTCCCTGTGCTGACACGGTCAAAATTCCGACGCTTGGGGATGCTTAGGAACTGACTCAGTGTCCCTGGGTCACGTGATACCTTCTTGTGACCTACCTCCCTTTTCTGTCTACCACTCCTTCCTTCCTTCTCTTTTTCTCATTCCTTTTTCCATTCTTTCTTTCTTCTCATTCTCTCTCCTTCCTTCCCTCCCTTTCTTTTTCTCTCTGCTCATTCTTTTTCTTTTTTATTCTCGACATTGTCTCTCCTTCCCTTCTTCCTTCTCTCTTTCTTTTTCTCTTCTCATTCTTTTTTCCTCTTTTTGTCTTTCTTTATTCTCTCTTCTCATTCTCTCTCCTTCCTTCCCTTTTTTTCTCTTCTCATTTTTGTTTTCCATTCTTTTTGTCTTTTTTATTCTGGTCTCATTGTCCCTCCTTCCCTCCTTCTTTTTCTGTTCTCGTTCTTTTTTCTTCATTCGTTCATTCCCTCCTTCTTTCCTTCCCTCCCTTTTTCTCTTCTCATTCTTTTTTCCATTCTCTTTCTCTTTCTTCCTTCTCTATTCTCATTGTCTCTCCCTTGCTTCCCTTTTTGTTTTCATTCTTTTTTCTTCATTCTTTCTTTATTCCCTCTTTCCTTCCTTACCTCTTTTTCTCTTCCCATTCTTTTTCCATTTTCTATTTCTGTCTTTCTTCTCATTCTCTCTCCTTCTTTCCTCCTTTCCTTTCCTTCATCCATCCTTTCTTCCTTCCCCCTCCCTTCTCTATCTTTTCATTCTCTCTCTCTCTCTCTCTCTCCTGCTCCCCCCCACCAATTCCCAGCGGGGGCGGGGCGACCGGGGAGCATCCACTTCCGCCTAGCCCCCCACCGGAAGCGCGTCAAGGCCTCCCACTACAGCGCCCAGCGGGCCCCGCGGCCGTCGCGCGCGGGTGACGCAGGGGCCGGGGCAACCCGGAAGCGCGTCCCGGGGGCTCCCCCTGGCGGCGGCGGGCGGCGGGGCGATGGCGCTAGTGGAGGGCGTCGGGGACGAGGTGACGGCGCTGGCGGCGCTGGTGGCGGCTCTGGGGCTGCTGGGGCTGGCCTGGTTCTCTACGCGGACAGGCGAGCGGGGGGACGGCGCCCTCCCCGCCGCCCCCGCCCGCCGGGACCAGCCCCGCCCCGCCGCCCCCCGCCCAGACCAGCCGCGCCCGCGCCCCAGGGACGGCGGAGGGGCCCGGGAGGGGGAGGAAGGGGAGGAGGAGGAGGAGGAGGGGGGCTCGGGGTCCCCCTTCGTGCTGCGGCTCAAGTTCCTGAACGAGACGGAGCGGCTGGCCAGGGTCCGCCCCAGGGACACGGTGGGCGCCCTCAAGAGGTCAGCCACGGGGCAGCCCCCCACCCGCAAAGGACCCCGCTTTCTCCGGGGGTGGGGGGGCATCAAAAGGAAGAGGGGGTCGCGGAGGCTGCCCTTCCTCGCCCACCCGCCTAACCCCTCCTTTGGGGTTGGAAGAGTAGTGCGGGCTGCGGTGGTGCAGGGGGGCTGGATCAAAGTGGGGCAGGAGTTGGGCAGGAGCAAGGGGGAATGGGTTCAGGGGAAACAGGGAGGAGGGAGTGGGAGCAAAAGGGGAGGATAGAATAGAAGAGAACAGAATAGAATTTTATTGGCCAAGTGTGATTGGACACACAAGGAATTTGTCTTGGTGCAGATGCTCTCAGTGTACATAAAAGAAAAGATACCTTCATCAAGGATGGGGGGGGGCAAGGGGGAAGGAGGGGGCTGGATCAAAGTGGGGCAGGAGGAGTTAGGGGGCAGGAACCTCCTCCTTTGGTGTCCTGGTCCCACTCCGAATAGTGCCTCCTCCGCCTCCCTCCTGCCTGCCTACCGCCTCTCTCCTTCCTCGCCCTCTAGGCTCTACTTCCCAGGCCAGGAGCAGCTGGTCCGCCTCATCTACCAGGGCCAGCTCCTCAGGGACGACGCCCAGACTTTGGCCGCCCTGCACCTCACCAACAACAGCGTGCTCCACTGCCACGTTGCCCAGCACCGGCCTCCGCCAGTCGCTGCCAATGCCGGCCCCCGGAACGACGCCGAAGCAGCCCACGCCGCCCTGAACGTGGGCAGCCTGATGATGCCCCTCCTGGTGCTGATGCTGGCTGCCCTATGGTACTTCCAGCTGCAGCACCGCCACGTCTTCACTGCCACAGCCACAACCTGCCTGGCCGGCCTCACCCTGGTCTTCAGCTTCGTGGCCTTTGCCGTCTACCGCAGATGACGCCGGTGGACGCCCACTCTGTGCCCAGACTCGGGGACGTCCGTTGGGGGACTGGGTGCCGTTGCGGGACTCGGGGACACCAGATCTCGTTGGGGGGATGCGCCTGGGCTCTGAGCCCTAGTGGGGGTTGGTGAGGACATGTCTGGGCATCTCCTTGCCAACCTAAGCAGTGGGTTGGACTGGATGACCTCCAAGGTCCCTTCCAACTCTGTTATTCTATTCTATTCTATTCTAACTGCCGGTTATTGTTTTTCCATTAAAGCTGTGAAGGAAAAAGGGAACACACCGTCTCCATGGTGGGTGCCGGGTGGGGGGGGAAGAGAGGGAGGGCTTCTGGTTGGGCCCTACCACCTCCCCAAACAAGGGGGCAAGGGTTCACCCCAACGACTGCTGCTTGGGGGACAGGAGGAATCGGGGCGCTCCTTTGGTGGCCTCTGGAGCCTCTTTAGGGGGAGCGGGCTGCAGTCCCTCCCTGGACCCCCCCTCTCATCCTCCCTTCTCCTCCCCAGAAGTTTGGAGCCCCTGGACTTGTTTTGGGGTGCAATTCAGTGGGAGGAGAATACAGGCAGTCCCCAACTTACAACAGTGCATTTAGCAACTGTTCCAAACTCCGATGGCTCTGTGAAAAAAGTGGGACTTGGGACCGTTTCTCAGCCTTAGGACCTTTGCAACCTCCCCATGCTTGGTGGCTAATTCGGATTGATGACCGTCACGGTCCCCAGGATGTTGCAAAACGGGGCTAAGCTCCCTTAACAAATCTTTCATTTAGCAAAATAAATGTTGGGGTCAATTGTGGCCGTAACTCAAGGACAATCTGTATTAAACTCAGCCTTCCTGGCTTTTTTCCTCCTCTTCCTTCCTTCCTTTTTCTCTTGCTTCCTTATTCCATCCCTCAATTCTTTCTTTTGTTCTTTCTCTCGTTCTTTTTCTTCCTTTTTCTCTTTCTTTCTCCTTCCTTCTTTTTTTCTCTCTCTCTTGCTTCCTTCTTCCATCCCTCAGTTCTTTCATTTTCTTTCTCTTTCTTGTTCTCTTTCTCTTGCTTTCTCTCTTTCCATCCTTCCTTCCTTCCTTTTTCTCCTATCCTCCTCTCTCTCTCTCTCTCTCTCTCTCTCTCTCTCCTCCCCATAGCTCTGTTACCCTTCATCTGGTAAATATTCTTACACTGGGGATTTCTAGGGGCTAATTCCCTTCCTTCAGCCCAGGAAATCTTTAAAGAGGCCTGACAACCACAATAGGGACCAGGGGATTTGTCATTAAGTGAGACATCATGCAAACAGGACTTGAGACACCCCCCACCCCTCTTGTTGGCTTCCCTGGTTCCTTGGCTGGTCAGAACTTGGCTTGGAAGGTTGCCAACGCTGCGGACTCACGGATGCTGTGGCCATCCTCACTGTGCAACCGCTAAATCGCAATCCTGTGTCCGCTGCGTCGGCCATAAGTGCAAGGATCGGTCACAAGTCACTTTTTGGCCCATAATGGTCACTAAATGGATGCTTGCCTGTCAATTGAAGTCAAATTGCTCAGGGCACGTAAGGGCGGAAACCCGGTGTGGGTCTCCCCCAACCCGCCCCTTCTCTCCCAATCTTGGTGTTTTGATTGCTCCTCCCCCCCAAATGCTAACTTGCAAAAAAAATAAAAAATCTTGGAAATAGGTTTTTTTGCGAAATAAAGGAAGCCAGTAGACATCTGAATGTAGATTGGTTTTCCATAAAATTGGACGCTTTGGCAGTTTGGCTGGTAGAAATCGCAGTGTGTTGCATTCTTTTTATTATTATTATTATTATTATTACTATTACTACTATTATTATTTTTCAATCCGTCCGTGATCTTCCGATTCTTCAAGAAGAAAAGCAGCCTGGAATTAAGGAGAAACTTCCTAACACTGAAGACAATTAACCAATGGAACAGCTTGCCACCAGAACTTGTGGATGCTTCATCACTGGAGGTTTTTAAGAAGACTGTAGGGATATTGGGTTTCCTTCCTGAGCAGAGGGTTGGACTAATGGCCACCAAGGTCTCTTCTAGCCCTCTTAGTCTTATGATTCTGTGAGGGTCTTCTGCTTGAGTAGTGGGTTGGACTAGATGACCTCCAAGGTCCCTTCCAACTCTGATTCTGTAATCAAGGAGAGAAACAATCTTGACTTAAGGTGAAATGTCCTTACAGCCAGAACCATTAACCAGCGGAACTGCTTGCCACCAGAACTAGTAGGTGCTCCATCACCGGAGGCTTTGAAGAAAAGACTGGACAGCCATCGGTCGGGAATGCTATAGGGTCTCCTGCCTGAGCAGGGAGGTGGTCTAGATGACCTCCATGGTCCTCTCCAGCTCGATTCTGGTTCTGATTCAAATGCTGCCTCTTCTTCCTGAGACTGAACAGGCAGTTGCTTTGGCCGACCCGGTGGCTTGTTCCGACAGGATTTCACCTGCATGGATCCATCTGGAAAGATTGGAAAGGGGCCCGAAAGATTGGGTGGGTTGTGGGTCCCTCCATCCATTTACTCTACAGCACACCCCCCCCCCCAACTTTTGAGGCACCGGGAATCGGTTCCGTGGGGAGAGGTTTTTCCATGGACCAGAGGCCGCCTGCATCCCATGGATGGGATGCTTTGCTTGCTTGTGCCGCCCGGAGGTTGCCAGCTCCTGCTTTACAGGTAGATTCATTTAGTACCTGTTCGACGTTACAACAGGCCTCCTCTGTTTCCCCCATGACCGTGAGTATCCCCACGGCCATTGTGATCTGTCATGGACTCCTATTTATGATGGCTCCGGGGTCGGCCCCGCGATCCCCTTTTGTGACCTTCCCATGAGCCAAGTCCGGGGGTGAGTGGGGAAGCTTCACCCCCTGCGTCATTAACTCAACACTGACAGTGATTCACTGAACAACTTGGTGGGAAAAGTCGTACAATGGAACTCAGCAACGGAAATTTGGGGCTTGGGGTTGTAAGACAAGGACTACCAGGATTAAAGGGAAGCACCGGGTGGTTTACCTGACGTAGACCGCAATTGAGCCCAACATTTCTGTTGTTAAGCGAGACCTTACGTTAAGGGTCTTTGGTTCAGTGTTATGACCTTTCTTGCACACTGTCATTAAATGAATCACTGCTCTTGTTCATTACCAACCCAGTCAGAAAGTGAACCTGGCTTTGCTAGTCTGGAGATGGCACAAGGGAGAATCCCAGGACCATGGATACTGCGCCTGTCGTAAGTACTGACGGTGGCCAAAAGCATCCGAATTTCGTTCAGGGAATCACTGCGCTTGTTAAATCAGTCACCTGGTCGTTAAGCAAATCCTTCCCCCTTGTTGGAAGGTTGCGGTAAAAGAGGGATCCCGTGACCCCCAGGACACTGTGACCGTCGTAAATACAGGATGGGACCTTCGAAGGACCTCCCTCTGTCGGGCCATCCTGAATGTCAGGCTGAGTAGCAGGCAGGGCTCACCTGTCCTCAGGTGGCTTCAGGTGTTCGGCCCCTGAGAAAGGGTACCGATTGGTCCTCACAGAGTGGCATCCCCCCTCCCACTCCCTCTTCCTCTTCCTGCCTCCCACTGAGGAGCCCGTCTGAGTCCCACCTGGTGTGGACAGTGCACAAGTGGACTTTGGTGAATTGGGGGGTGGGTGGGTAGCCAACCATTTGCTTCCTCTCCTGCTGATTCAAGACCCCCCTCCCTCCCCAGCGCATGTGGAGCAGCACCCAGATTCTTCTGTTGATCCTGCACACTGCCGCTCTGGTCATTGCTCTCTTCTGCTTTGGATACGGTCTGCACTACCTGTGCTGCTCCTGCTGGGTAGATCAGGGGAAGGGCGCAGAGCCCCAGCCACAATGGACACAGTTGGATTGGGCACTCTGGAGGGCTCCATGGGGACTGGGGGTCTGCACCTGCTTGGTGTGCCGGGCTGTTGTCACTCCAGGTCAGGGTTGTCACACACAAGACCTGCAGGGTGTTTAGATCTGGCCCTCCCTGGAAATAGGGAAGGACCGGCCTGCGATGCCCCTGCCAGTGAAAATGGAGCTCAGAAGGCAGCGTGCAGCCGCCTGGGCTCTGTGTTTGGGTCATGACGGCCTCCTGCAGCCCTCTGCCAGCAAAAACTGAGTTTGGCTGCACACAGCTGCCTGGGCTCCATTTTCACTGGCAGAGGGCAGCAGGAGGCCGTCGTGGCCAAAACACAGAGCCTCTGTGACGACATGGCCATGCCCGCTGGCCATGCTCCCCCCTGCCCCCAAGGTCAAACACAAACCTGTTGCAGCCCACAACAAAATTGCGTTTGACACCCCTGCTCCAGGTACTCCACAAAGGTTCACACAGCATTCACGAAGAGCAGCCTGTGTCCTGTTCCGCCTCTGGGCCCACGTCCCCTCTGGAGTAAATGGCTAGGGGTGGGGATGGGGTGTCGCATAAGCCACATTTCTTTTTCTTCCAGGGGGGCTGGAAAGACTACATGGCCGTGGAAGAAGCAGACACCCCTCCTGCGCCCGAAGAGCTGGGCAAAGAGCAGAACCCCACCTGAGGGCATGGAGAGAAGCCCCCTCCCCAACCCGGCCTTTGGTTCTTCTTGGGGAAGACCAGCGCTTCCCTGCAGACACTCCCAAACTCAACCGCTCCCTTCACTGCTTCTCACGCCAGCCAACTCTCCTTGCACACCCAATCAATAAAAGTGGAATTTCTAGAATTTTAGCTCTTGTCTATCTAGAGGCTCGGCCCAACTAGGGGGCCCCATGGGACATGCGGGGTGGAGGGACTCGTCTGCCAGGGAAAGGCTACCCTGATGCCCAGTCCTGGCTCTGTGTCCAGAGGCAGACGGGCCTGGATGAGGCAGCCCTGCATCTCTGGGTCCTCCCCTGGGCAGCTGTTTTCCTGGGGTGGTAGAGAATTGGGGAGGCTTTTAATGGAGCAAATGGCGCCAGAGCAGTGTCCCCCCTTGTCTGGCCTTCTCCTGAACCCCACACGAGGCTGCTTCCCCTAAGCAAGAGACACACACACCCCTCCAATAAAACTGGCGAGACATCTATGCAGGAGCCCTCCATTTTATTATCTGTCAAAGTTTCCCGTCTCTGCTTCCTTCCTCCCTGGACCCCGATTTCAACACGGCCTGGCCGGTGGATTAAAAGGGGGGGGGCAGGTACCTGCTCCAAGAAAGGTCCCTCCTGTGGCTTAGGGCCTACTCCCTGCTGCTGGCTCTCCTTGTCCTGAATGGGGGGGGGGGGGAAGGCTGGGGAGGCTCAAAGGCGCCAGGGCCCAGTCCTGCCTCAACCGATTTCTCTCCGGCCCCCCACCTCTGATAAAGCTGTGGATTGAGATCCTAAATGCAGTCGTGGTCCTTCCTGGAGGGGTCGCGCCCCCCTCAGGCTGGTGCATAGAATTGAAGGATGCGCGTAAGCTCTCCAGCGGCTGATGGGGCGCCGGGCAGGGGATGCTGCTCCGCAGACAGACCACGCAAGGGATCAGGAGGGGCTCAAGACCGGCCCTTCCTCCCATATTGACACGCAAAGGCACTGGGGTGAGAGGAGGGGGTGGTCAGCTCTCGGCATCTGAGGTTTCAGCGTTCTCTCGTCACACCGGCATGGGCATCTCGTTGTACTCGTCCACCCCTTCCCTCTCGTCCAGGATGGGCTCTGCCTCGGCCGCGTCCAGCTGCAGGGGACAGAGAGAGAGACCCGCATGGATGATGGGCTTGGTCCCCTCCAGGACCAGCCCTCCCCACACACCTCTGCACCCCAAACTTACACACTTCATCTCCCGCTCCGTGAAGATGCGGCTGAGCAGGCACAACCGGAGAGGCACGGTGAGGATGAGGATGAAGGGGAAGGCCAGCGAGGCCACAGTGGACATGACGGCCCAGAGCACGGCCAGGCAGGCCAGCTGCAGGAGCGTGAACAGGTGCATTCGCATCGTGCGTACCTGGGGAGGAGGGAAAGGAGGCTGTGTTGGGCAGGCGGCCTGGTTCCCCCCGTTGCGCAGAGGCTCTTCCCACTTCCACCCCTTGACCCCCCACTCCAGACATCATCCCTGCCAAGCAGCGAGTTGGGATGAGAGCCGGAGGTAGAAAGGTGTAGCAGTGGTGGGATTCAAATAATTTTAACAACCGGTTCTATGCCCTAATGACTGACTGGGTGAACGTGACCATAGTGGGTGTGGCCAGGTATGTGACAGGCAGCACTCGGCCCTCCTGCACCCCTCGGAGAGCAAAAACGCTGGGGGACACACACACTGCCTCCCCTGGGCCCCATTTTGGGCCTAGTAGGCCTCCCTGCAGCCTCCTGGAAGCCAAATGGGGCACGTGGGGACTCCTGGGAGGGGCGGGACGGGGCAGGGTGGAGCCAGCCAGCAATTTAACTCCTGATTTTCCCGAACCGGCTGAATCCCACCGCGGAGGTGTAGGCAGCCAGACCTGCGACATCACGCACACACGTAGACACATGACACAAAACAGCAAGCCAAACATGGCTCCTTTGGAGGGTGCATGAAAAGCACAAACCCCTGTGAAAGACGCTTTCCTCCTATGTAACCACCGCGTAGTCAATGGATGGTCAAGGGAAGGGGAGGGAGAGCGTCCCACCAGGAAGATTCTCTACTTAAAGTGAGTGTGTATGTGGGTGTTTCCCCTGGTGACCGGAGGGCCATCATGCCCAGGACTCATCCTGGGATTCATGGGACGGGGGACAAAGCGCCCCTTGCCGGGGCTCTGGTGTGTGTGTATAAATCCAAGCAGGGCCAGCCAGCTGGGCCCCCATTCGGGGTGAGAGCCTCGGCAGGCACCATTTGGGGTCTGTCTCTGCCAGATCTCAAACCACGGACATCTTTTCCGCCAGTGGCCTCCCAAGGACACCAGCCCGAGAATACCACATCAGTTGTGTTCCCTGGACACAGCGTGAATGGCATCGGTCGTGAAGTGACCTTGCTGCAGGAGCTATAACAACTCGCTGCGGGACAACTGTTACACTAATATCTCAAAAATAACAGAACAGAATCCTTAAAGAAAGTGTGCCGAAGAAGGAGGACAAAGTGGAATGTGAATAACAACATTTTTAAAAATTATTTGAAATGATTTAAAATGACTAAAACAGGGATGCGGTGGCTCAGTAGATCGGACGCTGAGCTTGTTGATTGAAAGGTCGGCAGTTCAGCGGTTCACATCCCTAGTGCCGCGTAACGGGGTGAGCTTCTGTTACTTGTCCCAGCTTCTACCAACCTAGCAGTTCAAAAGCACGTAAAAAAATGCAAGTAGAAAAATAGGGACCACCTTTGGTGGGAAGATCACAGCGTTCCGTGCGCCTTTGGCGTTGAGTCATGCTGGCCACATGACCATGGAGACGTCTTCAGACAGCGCTGGCTCTTTGGCTTTGAAACAGAGATGAGCACCGCCCCCTAGAGTCAGGAACGACTAGCACGTATGTGTGAGGGGAACCTTTACCTTTTACCTAAATTGATTAATCAAGGGGTCCCCAATCTTTCTGGGTTGGTGGCCTGGAGTAGGGGGAGGGGGGAAAGAAAGGATGATTTTGTGGGAGGGGCAAGCGTAAGTTCATGTGTACGCACGTGCAAACGTCACGTTCATAGTGACCCTGGTGCAAATGGGGCCACGGGCAATGAGGCTCAAATGAGTGGGGCTGTCGCAGAGGTCACAAAACGGTCCCAAGTCACATTTTTTCAGTGCCGTCATCATTTTGAATGGTTGTAAATTACATGTAGTCGGGGTACAGGAGGAGGAAAGAGTCGAGTAGCAAGCAGTGAATTACTAGCCTTACAGTGCTAGTCTGTGTGTATCCCAGAGACCTGTGTGGTTGTGTCGGCTCTGGGGGGTTTTTGGAGCCTATCGACTCACGTGTATGTCAAAGAGAGCATGAAAGGAATCGCTGTAGCCGTGGTATGTGCCCCCAAATAGATGGCTCAGTCATGAGACAAAGCCGGCAGATCTATAAAAACAGGTGGCAACCAGGTGTGGTGGAAAAGCTTGCATTCAAGGTAAACACTTTGTAAAAAGAAATGCAGTTTTGGCTGGAAAAAGGGTTGCAAAGGGAAGGGAGGGGAGCCCAGACATGTCAGGAATGTGCCAGCTGCCTCCAGGCGGCAGAGCAGGCAGATCCGGAAAAGGCCAAAGGGGCAGAGCTCCCTTGGAAAGGGCTTAGCAAAGTCAGACCACCCCTAGCTGGTAGTTCAGCCAAAGGAGACGAGCCGGGTACAGACGCCTGTGCCAATATGCCAATATTACCACCGAAAGGGTTGAACCCAGAGGAGAGACTGACACTCGCGAGAAAGAGGGAGGAGAGAGGCTTTGCAGGGAGAAAGGAAGGAACGAGAAAGGAGGGATGGAAAAGAATTGAGGGGGCGGATAGATGACTTGAATCGCATCACAAAAGCAGAGCATCCCTACAGCAGGACCCACAGGCCTCTACCCTCCTCCCAGAGGCAGGGACAGCCCTGCGTCTGGGGAGCCTGACCTTCTTGACGTAGGGCACATCCGGGTGGTGCTTGGGGGGCATCAGCAGCAGGTGGAGGCGCTCGTAGAACTGGATCCCATTCAGCGAGGTGACGCCCATGTAGAGGAAGATGCCGAAGAGCACTGCCAGCGGGATTCTGCGCAGCAGGTCCCCGATCACAATGGACAAGCCTGGTGGGAGGGGCAGGAAGGATGCACTCAGTCCCCCCACCAGCCCTCCTTCCAAATCCAGCAGCCGGAGTGAGCAGTGAGGCCATGCGCACAGGGGGGTGAACAGTAGGCCAAGCCAGTCAACCACCCTGCAATAAACGGGGGAGTAGAGAGACTCACCCACGAGGACAGCCACCAGCAGCCCAGTGACCCGCTGTTCCTTCACCTCCTGGATTTTGGGCTTGTCCCCCGGGGCCACGGCCTTGCTCATGACAGTGAGCGCGTTGGCGTGTGTGACGGAACGCACCGTGGCAGCTGCCAGCCATGGCAGGCCAAAGAGGGCGCAGAAGCCGCCCATGGCCACAATCAGCAGCAGGTCCAGATGGAAGCCAGAGCCCTTCTGCAGCTTCCGCTCCTTCTTGCTGATGATCAGCCTGGGGGCAGAGGGGGAAGTGGTGTGTGTGTGGGGGGGCTCCTCTCCATGTATGCCCCAAAGGCCAGTGGGGGAGGGTAGGAAGAGGACCCCGGGCCAGCAACACTCACGTAGTGATCTGTGTCTCCATGAAGATGAGGATGAAGACCAGAACGGCAGGCAGCACACTGGCCACCATCATCCACACCGGGAAAGCCTCGCTGCTGCCCAGAGGGTTGATCACCCAGCCTCGCTTGTCGGGGGATGTGACTGAGAAGCCACTGGGCACCGACAGTTTCTGTATGTGGGGAGAACAGGAGAAAAGAATTGTGGGGAGCAAGCAGGGGCTGCTTAGGATCTGGCCAGGACGTCTTGTGAGCCAGCCAGGACGCATGCCTGAGCAGGGGGTTGCATGGTAGCAGCTCCCTTGCGAGGAAGCCCAAAGGGGACTCCAGGAACCCCCCTCTTACCTGAGTGTAAGTGTCCTGGATGCTAGAATCCACCAGCACCATGAGGAGGATGGCGATGGGCACCCCAAAGTCTCCGATCACCCGCCGGACCTGCCCGGAGAGACCTGCTCAGCCATAGGGGCCTCTGAGCGCACGTGGAGTGTCGTGCCTCCTCCCCTTCTGCATCGCTTCCATTTTTTGACAAGAGCCTCCCCCAGACCCTCCCCACCTCCGGGATCCCTGGTACAGGCCACGCACCCGGCCGGGGAAGAAGCGGCTGTTCTTGAATTTCCGCAAGAAGAAGGCGATGAAGAAGGTGCCAGCCATCAGCACCAGTGAGAGGAGGGCCGTGTTGGGCTGGCCGGTCATTTCCAAAGCATCGCGGCTGATTGTTCCGTTCTCTAGTCCCAGAAGGTCGCTGGTGCCATTCCCGCAGCCGTGCAGCGGGTGCGCCTGGAAGATCTGAGCGGAAGGAGGGAAGAGAAGGGGTTCAGGCGTCACCTGGAGGAGAAACCTCTGGGCCATCTTGCCACCAAGGGGCCCCTTCCCAACCAGCCTGCTTGAGTTTCCGTCCGTGTCCCCCCTTCCATGTCTTGGCCATGGGACCCTCTCCCCACTCTGGTCACCTTGATGAGCTTGAAGAAGGTCTCGTAGATGAAGATGAGGGAGATGAGGAAGGCGAAGATCTCCTGGGTGAAGCGGGAGACGAAGCGCACCAGGAAGCTGCCCTCGAAGGCCACAATGGCCAACACGATCAGGATAAGCCAGAAGCCAATCCAGACGCGGCCCACCAGGTACTCCATGCCATGCGAGGTGCAGAACTGCCCACGGGCAAAAAGAGGACAAAGACCCAGCTGTCCATGGGCTGCCTCTGTGGGATCAGGAGGGGCGAGCTGCGGGGGAGTGACGTCGAGGGGCCCCCTGCTCCCAAGGTGCCGAGAGTTGTCCCAGAGCCTCTCGCCTCCGATCTAGGGAATGCGGCAGAGGGGCTGCATCTGAATGGACACCCCTCAAAAATCTGGGCAGCCCCCAAACTCACCGTGAAGAAGGCTTCCTCAAAAACCAGGAGAGGCCCTGAGAAGCCGATGACCAGGAGTGGCTGAGCTCCCAGGAGACAGAAGAGAACGCCCTGAATGGCCGTGGAAATGATCAGCTCCGAGACCCCAATTAGCCCCTCGGTCTTCTCGCCTGGAAGAGATGGAGGGGGGAGCTTAAGTTTAGGGGGGTCCCCAGCCCCAGCTCCCTTGCCTCCCATGGCCCCTTGAGCCAGCCCCAGGCGTGCAGAAGACAGGGACTCCGCTTTACCTGGAAGAGACAACAGTGGAGCACAGGGTCTCAGGGTTCCCAGGGTTCCCAGGGTCCTGAGCCCCAGCTCCAAGGGCCCTGAGCCCCAGCTCCCTTGCCTCCCCTGTGGCCCCGAATCCAGCGCCGCCACCCCCTGCTCACCTAGCAGCCCCCCAAAGGTGATGGCTGGTGAGAGGGCCGCAAAGTAGATGAAAATGACAGCCGCCAGGCACTGAGGGTCCAGGGCATCCCGGAAATCGCTGAGATACTTGGGATAACGCCGACGGACATCCCGGACAAGCCCCCCAAAAGGTCGGCCAGTGCGTTGAAGAGGATCGGCCTCCAATTCTTCTTCCTCCTCCTCCACCTTCAGCTTCAGCAAGGCTGGGGGATGCGGACAGGGAATCAGGGAGAGTGAGGCCTGCCAGAGCCCCACTTCCCACCCCTCTCTGATCACAAGAGCTCGCTTTGCGAGAAGCTCTTGGGCCAATGAGCACTTGACATTTCCCAGAACAGACCTCGGTCTGCCTTATGTGTGGACAGAAGAAACAGAGGAACCAGAGCAGAACACACACACACACACATACACACACACACACACACATACACAAATGGCTGAAGCCAAAGCAAGGATCTGCAGCCTCCACCCCATCCTCTCCCTAGCCTACCTTTCTCCTCCGGTGATTTGGGCTCCAGGGCTGCCCCGGCCATCAGCCGCCGTTCCTGTTCCTCCCTCCGGCGTAGCATTTCCCGCTGGAAGTGCGCTACACTCCGTAACAGCTCCTCACCCTGCACCTCCGAGGGCGGCAGCACCACGCTGCAGTCCAGGAACTCATTGATGGCCTGCAGCAGGTCGTGCCGGTCGTCGGCCAAGTAAGCTGCTTCATGGAATTGCTGGGGACCAAATGCAGAAGGGGACGGTTGTAGTCAGGACAAGTTGCCGTGGCCAACTCGCCACGGCCAACTCGTTCCAGTCAACTCACCACGGCCAACTTGCTATCGCCAACTCTCCGCAGCCAACTCTCCATGGCCAACTTGCTACGGCCAACTTGCCACAGCCAGCTCTCTGCCACCAACTTGCTATAGCCAACTTGTTACAGTCAACTCACCATGGTCAACTCACCGCAACCAACTTGTTGTGGCCAAATCTCTGCAGCCAACTCGTATCCGTTCTTTAATCATTCTAATCCAACATTTTTTTCATATTACTGTAATTCTTGTCACACAGCAAGTTGTCCTGGGGTGAGATAGCTGTGGCGAGTTGCCAATGGGGAGTTGGCCATAGAAATTTGGCCAGAGACAGTTGGCCATGAAGAGTTGGCCACAGTGTGTTAGCCACGGCAAGTTGGCCATGGCAAATTGTCCTAGACCCTGCCAGAAGGCCCCGAGCGCCGGGTCCTAGGATGGCACTTACCTTGTCAGACATCAGGGTGGAGATGGAGCGCCCGATTTCGTGGTAGTCCATGTTGGCACTGCTAGGGCCCAAGAGCACAAACAGGAAGCGTACCGGCACTGGCACCTCCAGGACGGCGTCCAGCTGGGCAGCCTCCTGCAGCCGCACAAAGGCCATGGTGGGCTGGTCCAGGAAATGCACACAACCTGCAGGGAGAAGACGGGTGTGGAGTGTTTGTCGAGGCCTGCCCCCCCAAGTCCTCCAGGGGCTAGAGTCTCCTGTCACCCCTCAATTTCCTTACCCACAAGCACTACGGTGGCTTCAGCATTGTCTGGAATCTTCTCTAGCAGCTTCAGCTCATGTTTCGACTTGGAGCGAGTGATGGTGCCGGACAGAACAGGGGAGACCACTTCCTTCTGCAGGGTCTACAGGAGGGGAGGATGGGACCCGGAATCCATTGGTTGCTGGATGCCCCATCAGTGCTCCCCCAGATACCACTCAACTCTTCCCCAGCCCCCAAACCTGATTCCTGTAAGAAGCTCATGAATAACAGAATGACAAGAGTTGGAAAGGACCTTGGAGGTCATCTAATGCAACCCCCTGCTCAAGCAAGAGACCTTTACAGAATCAGAGTTGGAAGGGACCCTGGAGGTCATTGGTCCAACAGCCTTCTCAGGCATAAATGGCCAAAACCGGGAAAAAGCATCACGAACTGCAGTCATGGGACCGTTGAATGCCGTGGCCCATCCTGGGGTCATGGAACCTTGGGGTTGGGGTGTCCCAGATTGTTTACGGTGGTCAGGGCTGCTTGTCTGGCAATGAGCACCTATTCTGTGGGTCTCAGAATTTTGAGCAGTCATAAAAATGCCTGTTGTTAAGCGAGGACTAGCTGTAATTTTACTGCAAGGCTTCTCCTGGGACTCAAAACATTTCCTGTTCCACTTTCTCATCCTGTGCTGGGTTTTCAGGTCAACAATGCAGCTCAACTAAATTTATAGCTCCTCCCGCCCAGAGGTTTCTCTGCTGGAGCGACCCATGGGGGGAGGGGAAGGGGGCGAGCGGGGCTTGAACCCACCTCCCTGAACAAGAGCCCCCTGATCTCAACATCCGTCACAATTTATTTAGTGCTCTCTGAGCTGGTTGCTTTCCTTGCAGGCATTTTACTGCCAAGCTAGGTAATATCATCAAGCGCTAAAAAGGTTTGGTCTCGAAACGCCTTTCTTGCACTGGGAACATTACTTAGTCGGGTCACGAAACGTCTGCAAGAAAACCACTTAGCTCAGAGACCACCAGCGACCCCCCAGTCCTCCTCCTCCTCCTCTTTCCCTCCTCAATCCCCCTCCCTTCTAGCACTAATGATGTTTGTTTATTTATTTATTTATTTATTTATTTTATTTATTAATTAAACTTTTATACCGCCCTTCTCCCGAAGGACTCAGGGCGGTGTACAGCCAAGATAAAAAGCAATAAGTATACAAAGTTAAAAATCAATTTAAAATACCTATTCAATAGTGGCCGAATTAAAACCGTCAAATTGACCAACCTAAAATACCCCATATAAAATTACAGAAGATTTAAAAATTTAAAATTTAGAAATTTAAAAAATCTAAAAAATCAGTCCAGTCCCGCTTGAATGAATAAATGAGTTTTTAATTCCCGACGAAAGGTCCGAAGGTCAGATATTTGGCGCAAACCGGGGGGGGAAGGTCGTTCCAGAGGGTAGGTGCTCCAACAGAGAAGGCCCTTCCCCTGGGGGCCGCCAGCCAGCATTGCTTGGCGGACGGCACCCTGAGAAGACCCTCTCTGTGAGAGCGTATGGGTCAGTGGGAGGCATAAGGTAACAGCAGGCGGTCCCGTAAGTGTTACCTAGCTGGGTCCCAAAAAGTCTGCAAGAGAACCACCAAGCTCAGAGACCACCAGGGACGTCCCCTCCCTTTGTAGGAACTACAAAGATCCTATCACCACAATTCATTTGTTTGGACAGCTGTGGGCTACGATTGGTGGTGGTCTTGAACCCGGGTCTGCTCTATTCTAATGTCAGATCTTCTTTGGCCGTTCCCACCTAGAAGGCCAGCTGCCATGTCTGCCCCACCCCCACCCCAGCCGATTCTCTCTTTCTCCCTCCTTGTCTCACGGGCAGGGAGCGTGTCTCTTCCTCACCCAGAGGGTCCGGGCAAGTCGGCTGCCCCTTGGACCAGGCAGGGGATCTCCATGAAAGCTCACCTCCTTCTCAATGTCCACCCGCGTCTCATGCTCACCCACAGGGCCAATGAGTGGATCAGTGACGGTGGGCTCGGGGCCTTCTCCGACATGGTTGGCGCTGTGATGGTGACCCAGCAGAGAGCCGAGCGAGCCGGCCGAGATATTGCGAGGGAAGGAGAACTCTTTCTCATCGGAGGGATGACTGCAGGAGAGACCGGCTTATGCATCAAGCTGTGCCTTGGCCAGCGTCTCCGGCACCCCCTGCTTGGCAGCACCCCAGGAAGAAAGAGGGGCTCTGGGGAAACTAGTGCCCAGACGAGCGACCCTCATGGTCCGGACGAGAATTCCAGGTCCTTCAGCTGGGTCCAAGGCAGAGTTAGCTGTGTGACGCTGCCTCCGTCTCTCCTCAACCTTCGGCCGGACAGGGGTAAGCCCAAGACACTCACCTATGCTTAAGCAGTAGTGCCCGCAACACGTTGGCGCGGTCCTCAGCACGGATCTGGTCGGAGATAATCATCTGCTCCACCACTTGATGGGCCACCCCCGGCAGCGTCCTCTGATCCAGGTCGAGAAGGACTGCACCTGCAGGGGAGAGGAGGGGGGAAAGCGGGCGGGCACTCTTGAGCAGCCGCACCTGCTGCCAGGGGTCCTACGGTTGGCTCCCTGGGTGAGAAGGACTCATGCTGTGGGGGGGACCATTGGCCGCCCGTGTCAGCTGCTCCCGGTCCCTTCGTCCTTCCGTCCTGGACATATAACTGATTCAAAGGCAGTCTGATCAACCTCCAGCCTAAGTTTCCCTCCTGCATTAATCCTTGTACCAGCCTGGTGGAAAGGCTCACTTTCAGCTCTGCACCCACCCCAATTCCAGAATCTCCCAACTGGCAGAAGGAACCGGTTTTCTCAGCAAAGCCTCCACCCCACTCCTCTTGCCCGCCTCCCCTCCCCTCCCCTTCCCTTTTTTCATCCAGGTGCTTGGAGCAAAATACCAAAACGGCCCCTCCCCCTGGCCCCTCCCACAATCTGGACCATACAAGGAGCCAGAAGCAGCGTCGCAAAGCAGGCACAAGAGGCTCTGGACCCTACAATGATAGCTTGGGCAAAAAAAAATTGGATATTCAACTGAGTTAGAAAAATGGCAGCAGCTATGAGAAAGAAATTACAAATTAACAATGTCCACAGCATATAAGGAGAAACGATATAAAATGTTTTACAGGTGGCACATGCCACCTGAAAAATTGGCAAAAATGTTTAAAGATAAATCAGCTAAATGCTGGAAATGCCATCATACACCAGGATCGTATTATCATATGTGGTGGATGTGTCCAGACGCGAGAAATTATTGGATTAAAATTAAAACATGGTTAGAAGAAATGATACAACAACTAAAACCTGAACTGTTCCTATTGGGTATCCTACCAGAGAAAATTAATAAAGAAAACATATATTTGATGATACATGTAATAACTGCAGCGAGGACAGTATTTGCGCAAAGATGGAAAGCAGAGAAAATCCCCACAGAGGGAGAAGCAATTAAGAAAATATTGGATTGTGCAGAAATGAATAGATTGACTTTGACAATTAATGAAAGAGAGGAATCGGAATATTTTAAGATATGGGGACAATTTTACTGTTGGTTAGAGAAGAGATGTATATAGGGTAATGTTGTAATAAAACAAGGAAAGAAGAAAAAAAATAAAGGGGAGAAATTAGAAATGTACAATATGTAAATAATAAATATATAAGAATCTAGAAAAGTAAAGCTATTAGTATTAGATAATGTAAATAAAGAAAATGGGGTAAGAAAAAATAATAATAAATGAGATATGGGGGAAGGTATAAAAGCGAAAGACCACTAAGAAACATTGTTTAAAAATAGTAGATATTTATATGTTGTATGTTGTGTGTGTGTCAGATTGTGTATCACAATAAAACAATAAAAAAGTTTTAAAAAAAGAAAAGAGAAGAAGAAAGAGGGGAGAGAAGATAGATAAATGTATTAATAGTAAAGCAAGAAATGTGGGAGAAATGTTACAATAAATGAAATGATATATTATGAAATGATTAGTATTGGAGGAACAAGACGACACAAAAGATGTACATTGAGTGATTGATTATGTATCCCCCACAAAAGAGACTCTGGACCCAGAGAGCACAGCCAAAGTCCGCCCCTGCCCCTCTGAACTGGCAGCAGCATTCCGGGTCTGTTCCATTCTGGAGAAAAACCCCAGTGGGGAGCAGCCCTCACCGCCCACTCGGACCCAAGAACGCCCCCCCTGCCCCGTTGCCTACCGTGGGCGAGGGTCCTGCGTAACTCCAGCAGGCTTCGGAAGGAGAGGGAGGCCACATGGGGCTTCCCCCACCGGTCGGTCTCTTCCTCCACATCTTCCTCAAATTTGATCCAACGGGCCGTCTCCTTCCATTGCAGCTCCTGGTTCTTGTCCAGGATCAGTTCGTTCAGCTCCACAAAGACCTGTGTCGGAGGGGGAGGGGGGCAAGAGCAATGCTCAGATGGGGGGAACTGGCAAGACACCCCCCTCCAGTCTGGCGGGTGGACCAGAATGCCCCGACAGCAGTTTCAAGGCCTCGGTTTCCGAGGTTAGCCACAGGCAGAAAGCTGAGCGCCCTCCCTCCCAAGCCCAGATTTTTCCTCCTCCCCCCCGCCCCCTCACCTCGTGGGGCTTCCGGTCCTGCTTCCGCAGGCGGGCGCTGGCCTCCTGCCGGTCCTTGCCCAGGTGCACCACCTGCCCTTTGGTGCTCTTCCGAACCAGGTGCCGGCGCACGCCTGGCACGTCCTCAAACCTGTGGCCTGCGGT
Organism: Ahaetulla prasina; assembly: GCF_028640845.1. NCBI lineage: Eukaryota > Metazoa > Chordata > Lepidosauria > Squamata > Colubridae > Ahaetulla > Ahaetulla prasina. Next base: position 150,581,157 of record NC_080542.1, on the reverse strand, counting down.
AGAGGATTGGTGGGAGGATGGACACTAACAGCCAGATACCCACCCCCCACAAGGCCTTCCTAGGAAATCCCCCGGCGATCCTCGCTCACGGCCCAAACCGCAACAAGGAATGAGGTCTGGGCACTCAGTTTCCAGGCAAGAGATGACACTTTCCACGCGGACAGAGGGCGTAGAACAGGGATATCAAACTCAAGGCCCAGGAGCCGGATCCAGTTCACAATGTGCTTAGATCTGGCCCGCAAGGCTACCCTGAAAGCAGTGAAGGAACGGCCCCTGGCGCCTCAGCCCCACAACTGATCTAAAACTTGGTGGCGGACATCTGGGCCCAAATGTAGTCAGCCTTAGATCTGTAGGGTCATCATGGAGTCAGAGAGGAGCCACCGCTGTCCCATGGAGACAAAGGATTCCTCTAGCCTCCCCCCGCAGACCACTACAGGCCCCCCTCGACACGAGCAACATTGAGCTGTTTACGACCACCCCAGCCATGTCCACTTGGCCCGCAGCCCAGAAACCAGCTCTCCCGCCCTCCCGGCCTGACTCACTCTTCATGTAATCCAGATCCGCCGAGGCCAAAGTCAGGGCCTCCGACTCATCAGTGGGCACCTTCTGGTACCGCGCCTGCTCCATGCCCGTCATGCTGCCGATGCGTCGGCGTTCGTTGAGGTTATAGCTGCGGTGGCCCAGCTGTGATTTGGAAAGCGGGCGTTCGGGAGGGGAGACGCCTTCGGCCAACACAGTGGCCCCAGAGTCCTCCAGGTCGGAGCTGCAAGACATAGGCCCATCTCAGCAACCCAGGCCCAGTAATCCTGTCCTGGATTGACCCCCATTTTCTTTGCCTCTAGATGCCCAACAGAGACCCTGGCATTCCCCTGGCTCCCCAGGTGGCACTGTGTTCATCGAATAGGGGAAGAAAGAGCCCACGACACCCACAGCTCTTCCAAAGCAGAGTTGCCACTCCTGCCCTCATACCACTTCTTTTCCCCACCCAGGAAAGCCCCCTTGGCCTATCCTGCACGTCCCGAACTCTGCAATCCGGAAGGACCCTCGCCCTGTCCTTCCCCAAAGCTGCCTCGGGTCTCCTTACCTGCTTGATTTAGTTCCCGCCACTGCCTGGGGACTCCCGGCATCAGCCCTTGGCCCTGAGGGCAGAGCGGCGGTCCCAGCTGGCTCTCCGGAGAGGGGACTCTGCCGTTCTGCGTCATCCTCCTGCAGGAAGAACTGGAGGTTCCAAAAGGAGGTCAGCTCCAGGGTAGGATGGTTCCCCCTTCCCTCCTTCCCCCCCAGACACCCACTCCCCATCCACCCCTACCTGCACGCCCTCAGGGGAGCTGTTTGGCAGCAGCTCCTCTGGGGTGGGCTCGGTCTCTGTGTCGCAGGTGTCATCCTCCCCTTCCTCTTCCTGGCCCCCTTCCGCCTCCTCTTCAATGGTAGGGGTCTCTCCGGCTACCGAGGCCCGGGCTCTGGGGGTCTTCTTCTTTTTCTTGCTTTGCGAGCCCTTTTTCCGCCGGCCCTCGGAGGGCAGGTGGGATGATAGCGGGTGATGGATATGACGGGAAGACTGGCGGTGGTCTGTGGAAGAGGCAGGGGCTGTGACTCCCACAGACGTCCTCTCCCTGGCCGCAAGACACAGGGCAACCCCTCCGCACTTGCATCACACTGCTGATCCTTCCCCATCTCTGCTTCACTGGGAAGAGCTTCTCCCTTCTTTCTTTCCCTGCCCCAGAGACCACCGCCCCCTCCCCATCACTGGGGGACTGGGAAAACTGCCCTCCTCTTTCCTTCCCTGCCCAAAGACCACCCCCATCCCCATCATGGGGGGGGCTTGGAAAAGTTGTCCCCCCTCTTTCCCTCCTTGTCCCAAAGACCACCTCTCCATCTACTTACATTCAAAATCCTCTTCACTGTAGCTCCGTCCGGCTTCGTCCACACCCCGCGGGTGCGCCTCCTGCAAGAGCTCCTCAAAGCGCTCCACGCGCAATGCCCGGCTCAGGTCCTTCTCCTCCTCCTCCTCCTCTTCCTCCTGTGGCCCCGCAAAGGGGGGAGATGCGGGGTGCTCCGGCTGCCAAGCAAGCGCACAAAACCCTTCAACACTGGCACTCCACGCAAGTTTTGGGTGGGGGGGAAAGGGATGCGCAGAGAGCGGGCAAGGGACCCACCCAAGACTCTTGCCTACCTGAGCCATGCAGCTCCAGCTAGCAAAGGCAGCTGTGGGCCGGTCGCGGGATTTATTTGGCAGTGGGCAGCAGGGGGAAGGTCAGGCCGTCCACGGGTGGCCGGCGGCTCCATCGTGTCCCGTGCCACTCCAAATATTGACTGATTAGTGCGCCCCTCGAGCCAGCCGACACCGGCACAGATTGGCCCGTCCTGACCGCCTCCCCTCCCTGCTCAAGGTGACTCACACAAGGTCTCCAGCCATGCAGGGAAAAGCCAGGGTCCCCCCCTTCTTCCATCCCCCCCCCTTCCTTCCATCCCCGTCCCAAATATTTGCGGGACTCGGAACCGACCCCAGGGCTTCGCTGCTGGGTCACAGTCCAGATCACCTGGGAAGAAGGGGTGGCCCCACCCCCAAGAAACACCCTTCCCTCCCCAGCTGCAAGAGCCAAAGGGCCACCTATTGGGGAGGGAACCCCCCTCCTGCTCCAGTCAGCCCCTCCCTCCGGGAGCTGCCTCTAAAAAGCCTCTGAGCACATGCAGAGTGCAATACACACAGACACACCCCAAATTAGAGGAAAGCACCTAAAGAGCGGGCTCTTTAGCTTCTGTTTATGGGGCGGGGGGTGGCTGTGAACCCAGCCGAGCGATCCTGGTGCGCTAAAAAGGCTCCCCGGGTCAAAAGGATTAAAGGCCTCCTGGCAATGTCAGAGGTGGGGCACATGGGCTTGGGAGTGCTCGTCTTTCTTCTCCCATCCCAGGCATGCCTTGCTCTGCACTGGGAGCTTCACTTCTGCACCCACCTTGTGCCCTGCTTGGCCTCCCTCTTTTCCTCCTTCCTTCCATTTTTCTTCTCTCCTTCCATCCTCCCTCCCTTCCTCCCATCTTCCTTCTCCCTCATCCTTCCTTCCTTCATCCCTCCCTTTTTCCTTCCTTCCCTCCTTCCCCTTTTCTTCTCTCCTTCCTTCCTCCAATCCTCCCCATTGTCCTTCCTTTCTTCATCCTTCCTTTTTCCTTCCTTCTTTTCCTTCCTTCTCTCCTTCCCCTTTTCTTCTCTCCTTCCTTCCTCCAATCCTCCCCATTGTCCTTCCTTTCTTCATCCTTCCCTTTTTCCTTCCTTCCTTTCCTTCCTTCTCTCCTTCCCCTTTTCTTCTCTCCTTCCTTCCTTCCTCTCATCCTCTTGTCCTTCCTTCCTTCCCCTTCCTCCCTCCCCCTGCTCCTTCCTTCTCTCTTTCCTTCCTCCCATCATCCTTCTTTCCTTCATCTCTCCCTTTTTCCTTCCTTCTTTCTTTTCCTTCTCTCCTTCCCCCTTTCTTCTCTCCTCCCTCCCTTGCTTCCTTCCTCTTGCTTTTATTCAAAGGAGGGATCCATGGGGCTGGGCGGGGGCTCCTGGGCACTTGGGGAATCTGTCCCACAGAGGGACACCCGGCATCCCAACGCAGGTGGCTCCAAAACCCTTCCAAAGTCACCCTTACATGTTCTTGGCTCTAAATCTTTTCTGCCAAGGTTGCTTGCTTTTAATGGGCTGTTCTGGTGTTTGTTTATTTGCTTTTTATCAGGACAGATCTGCAAGGTCTTAAAAACAAGCAAAGCAGCTAGGAGGAGTTTCCCAAGATCACGCCATTGACAAAGTGACTATGAATTAATGGATCGGCAAAATGCCATTGACAGAGTAGACCACAATCGACATCTTGGTACAGTAGAAAAAACGAGGGATGGACCACATCACCACCAGATGGATTTGTATCTGGCAGACAAACTGTACTCAAGTAGTAGTCCTTAAGGGTACTAGATCGACAGGGAGGGGAGTAAGCTGTTGGAGAGGAGGTTACTACAAGGTTACATTTTAGGCCCAGGACTCTTCAATAGCTTCATCAATGACTAAGATGAGGGACCAGGGGTGGAGGTGGGGAATTGGCAGGCCAAATTCGGGTCCCTATCTCTTTCTGGCTGCCAGGGCTATGGATCAAGACCTCCACACACAGCCAGCCACCACATTCCCCCCCCCTCATCCAAGGGTGCCTGATGGGGCAGCTCCCAGTTCAGCCCAGGAAAATCTGCGTCCCAAAGAAAGGCCCCCTTGTGCCTGCCCCCACCCCCGTTCTGCCTCGGGCCACTCTGTGTGTAAGCAGCAGCTCCCTGGGTGGCTTGACCTTCACAAGCCCCACAAACAGCCCAATGGGAGGAACCCCCCCCCCAAGAGTTCCATCTATTGGATGCTAGCTTGGTCTAGATGACCTCTGGGATCCAGGCTGGGCAATGGGGAAGGGAAGGAGGAAGGGATGTGTGGTCTGAAGGATGGTCTCCTAGGGCTGCTCCGGAGGGGTGAGAAGGGCAGCAGTCCAGACTCGGGACTCCCCCCCCCACATCCCAGTTACCCCCTCCTCACCCCACAGATCAGAGACTCAATGGGGGTCTCTTCTGGCTCTTCCCCAGGGCATTCCCCACATATTTGGGGAAATAGAACAGGGAGAGGGGAGGTGGGCAGCCCCTCTGCTCCTTGACCCACGGGTGTATGGGGGGGGGAAGGAAAGCCGGCTTGGGGCCCTGATTCTGACCTCCCCCTTCTTCTGCTCCTCGGCATTTGGGGCCAACCGCCCTGAGACCCCCCCAAACGTGCTAGAGATGCCAGACCCAGCGAATCCAAGCCCCCACTCCCGGGAAGTGGAGGGTGACTCACCCCTTCGGAGGCGCTGGAGACGACATGACGGTGCTCGGCCCGGCTGCGGCTCATGGCAACTTCCTCCTGGAGGGCGAGCCCGACCCTTATCCTTTCTCGTTCTCCTTAGGGCTCAGAGGAAGGAGTGGCGGCACCATAACCTGCACGGGAGAAGTACGGTCAGTAGGGAGGGGGGGCACCCAATTCCCCACCGCCTCCCAGGGGTCCAGAGAGCCAATTTGGAAAGAGAAGGGGCCACCGGACCCTCTTTCTGGCTTGGCAGACTGACCATCCCCATCCTAGGGACCCGGCAGAGACCGAGCTGTCTTAAAATTCTCCGGCCAAAGATGGGAGTTTGGCACATGCGTGGAGGTGGCCACGTCACAGGGGCTGCATGGATCTGATCCATGGGACGTGTTGGGCGATTGACTGAATCCCCCTCTCCAAAATGGTTGGCACCCAGGGAGAAGTGGCCTTAAAACCGGCTGCTGCCTTGAAGCTGCCCCATGCCAGCTGGTCTGTGCCAACAGGTCAGCGGATAGAGTAAGAGGAAGGGGCTGGGCTGCATCCCTTCCCTTCCCCTCACGCAATGGGGAAGCAGGCCCTGGGGGGCTAAGGTTCATGGGACCCATTCATGGGGGTCCCAAATAAATGAACCCCCCCAACAACCGTGTGAAGGCCTAGGCTGCCCGCAGTCATAGGCACTGGCCAGCAGGGAGGGTGTTGCCAGTCAGGATGGGGGAGGCCCTTTGCTGCCAATCATTAACCGGTGGACTTTGGCTCTCCAGTCTTCAGCGGGTCACGAGTGCGGGACAGGCTTCAGAAGGGATTAGGTGGCTTTCCTCCGCTGCCCCCCCTCCCAAACAGCCTGCCCAGCTCCCTTGGGCACCACGCTGCCAGGAGTCAAACTAGCCAGACGGACGGGCTGCAAAATGCCTGTTTGCCCCCCCCCCAAATGCCCCTGCAAAAGAGGTCTCCTTGCCCCAGTGCCAGCCCTTGGGGATGGCACACACCCCTCCAGGACGGGCAGTGTGTGGAGGACAGCTGGGGGGAAAACCTAGAAACCTAAAAATCTAGAAGCTGGCAGCAAGGCAATTCGGGGCACCAAAACCAGAAGCCCCCTCCTCAGGGGAACTAAGACCCCACCCATAAGCCCCGGTTGGTGGATTCCCCTCATCCTGTCCCGCTGCCTCTCCCCTCCACCCACCCGCTGGGTGAGGGCTGCGTCCACATTTGTCTTGGCCCTTCTACTCCCTCCCGGCAGGCGCCAAAATCAACCCTGCGCCTGGTGGGCGGGCGGGCGGTTTGATTCAGCCAGAACAGAGCAGCACAAAGGTCACTACCTTTTCGTCCGGAAAGCAACATCTGTGCATATGCAGAGTGCCTTTTGCTAACCAGTCTGGCTGACTTCTCGCCAGCGTTTGCAGGACCCCAGCCCATAACCCATCGGCTGGCCTCACCCCCATCTCCCCCCACCAAAAAAACCCACAAAAAAACCAGGGAGCTCAACTGCCTCCCGGTCACTCACCTCTGCCTCACAACTGCCCCAGAGACTTTATGTCCTGGGATGGAAGGGCATATGGGAAAGCGGAAGGGGCAGCCAGCGGGTGACTCGCCCTCACAAGACCTTAGCTCATTCGCTTGGGAACTGAGAGGGGGAAGATGCCATAAACCCACCCACCCCAACCATGGCACAGAATTTCCACGAACACAACCACCGACGGAAAAGATCAGGCTGGCTCCGGTGCCCTTCCAGATACCAGGGATGCCCCCCCAGCCCCCACAGGCACCCACATCTGCTGCACCCTCTTGCATTCCCTTCCCTTTGGGGAGGCAAAACTGCCTCCCCAAATACAGGGAAGGGGATTGGGCCCTTGGCTCTAGCTCAGATGCCACTGGGCAGGGACAGGGAGGGGGGCCTGGCAGCCCAGACTGGTATCACCTGTTGAAGGCCACAAGGCTGGCATCACAGGTCACCCCAGAAGCAGGACTTGGGTGGGGGACATCCCCTCCCTCCCAACTTAGGGTAACCTCTTGTGCCCACCCTCCTCGCTGGCCTAGCAAAGTCTGGGTTGCCCCTCTCTCAACCTGGCACCAACTCCAGGGGCCAGGAGAGGGAAGGCAGGGATGCTTCCTTGTCACGAGACCTTCTGCCCCCTCTGGTGCCATCTTGGAGCTGGGGAAGGGGGGAGAACTGTGGGGAGGGGGGGGAAGGAAGAAGGATTTGGCAACCCTGCAGCTGCATTCCAGGGACGAGTCCCAGCTGGCCCAGCTAAGGCGATTATGGGCACCGAGTTGCCACCCAGGAGGCTCCGCTCCAACCGCTCCAGATTCCTGAGGATGCCCTCCCCCTTGTGGGGGAGGGGCAGAGGGAGCAGACAGGGTGAGGGTCTCACCGTCTTCCCGCCCCGCTCCCAAAGGAGCCTCCTTCCTTCTTGGCAAAGAGAGAATGCCCGGCTCCAGCAGCGACAGAGTGCTCTCCAAATTTGGGTGGGTGGGAGTGGAGAACAGTGATGGCGTCAGGTTCGCCAACTCAAGAGCCCAGCCCCGAGCACAGTGAAGCCTCCCTACCCTGCCCTAGAGGGAAGAGAATGGGGAAGGGGCTGTGGGGGCATCCGGTGGCCTCCTGCCACTCAGTGGGCCTGTTGGCTCGATCCCTCCTGATGCCCGCTGCCTCAGAAAGACCCCAACTGACGGCTCTCTTTCCCAGCTGGCACAGGTTTCCATGCCAGACCCTTCCTGGCTTTTGCCTGGGGCTCCCCACCTGGTGCTTTTCCTGGCACCCCAGTTTGCCCATGGCAGCCAGGGTGCGCTGGGGTGGGGGGGTGGGAAAGCTGCTGCCAGGATGGTGCCTGCTCTGCCAACAGACCTTCCTAGAAACAATGCCAAGATGCCAAGGGGAACCACCATGGCTGCTTGGCGCCACCAAAGCAGTAACAGAGCATAGAAAGTAACCGTGGACTGGCTGGCTCAGTTCCTTGGCATGGCTGGCGAGAGGTGCCCGCGGGCCAAGAGGCTTCCTGCCCCGGCTGCTGGGGAGGGAGTAATGGTATCCCCAGCAGGTGGGGGACATCCCAGCCTCTCTAGATGGGGAGCCTTGATGCCCCCTCCCTGCACAGCGAGGCAGTCTCTGCACACGTGGGCACCAACCTCTGGAAGTGGGCACTCTTTTTAGACAGGAGGACAGACGTCGCGTTGTGGGGAAGGCAGCCCACCCAGGCAGAGCTGGAGTCACCCAGGCCTGCTAAAAATAGCCCTCTCCACAATCCCCCCCCCTCCAGCACAACTGAGAGTAAATCACCAGAAACCACAACAGTCCAGAGGCAGGAAGCGCCTGGGCAGTGGGAAGGGCCCCGTCCTATGTGGGAGCCATTCTGGCAGCCCCCCCCCCGTCTCCCACCTGCAGGATCAGCTCTGCCAAGGCCGAAGGGAAAGGAAGACCCTTCTGGCACTCAGAGACCCCCCACCCCCCCATGCCCAAATCTGTCCATCCATGTGGTGGTACCCAAACCTCCTAGATGCCCGATGCTTGGCACTTCCTGTCCTGGCCAGGCTGGAAGAACCGGTGATGCTGAAATTTGGAGGGGGATGCCAGCTTCCCCTGAAGAGGAGGGAAGGAGGGGGGGGGGGCTCAGACTCAATCCCTGGCTTGGAAAAGGTAGGGGGTGGGGGAGGGTGGCACAGCCACCAGAGGAACATGCCAATCTGTTTGGGCACCTACCTGAGTGTGACCTGACTTAAAGCCAGGCCAGCTAAGCATGCCCACTGTTGCCGGAGAGGAAAAGCGAAGGACCCCAAGACCCTCAGGGAATTCTCCCCTCCACAAATTGACCTATTGGGTTCCCATGTTCTGTTTTCACCCTGGCAGCCCAGTGCCCGTCTGCCAACGGGGCATCACAGCAGTGGGAAGGACCAGGCGGGCCGGGACGCCTGCCATCCCAACTCACCCATCGCTCCCTGGGCTCCCGCCACTGCGAAGGGTGCCAGGTGCCACGTCCGACTCACCCAGAGCACCGGCTGGCCTCGGAGACTGGCAGCAGCACACCGGGCACCGTGCCCCCCCCCATCAGCCAGCCATCCAGCCGTGGTGCCTGTGCCAAGACAAAAGGTCGGCTCAAGAGTGAGGGTGAGGAGGAAGCTAACACACACACACACACCCCTCCACAAAACGAGACCCTCACCTGCCTCCAGCCTTCCCTGGCACAGCAGCAGCAAGCAGCGTCCCACCCGACAGGCTTGGATAGCCAGGTGGGCAAGAGGGGTGCTGCACGGCGTCTTTGTTCTTCTGTGGCGTCAGCAAAATGCCCTTTTTGGGGCCCCCCTCTAGCCTCCTAAGCCCCTCTCGCTTGCAGCGGCCGCCACACTGCCCGGCCCCTCCTCCCTCCCTCGCCGCCCGATGCCCCCTCCCAGGAAAGGGAAGGGGAGGACTCGGCTTGTGGGCAGAGGGGGAGTTGTTTTCCTCCATCCCAGGACGCCCTCTGCCCACCCGGAGGAACTTCTGCCTGTCCAGGTATGTGCCACTCTTCTCCCAGGGCACTCTCACTTTCCTTCACTTGCCCCCCCCCTGGTAACCCCCCCTCTCACTGCCCCAGGGAAGAGGAGATGCCCGGCCCCTCAATGCTGCCAACAGATGGTTACAGCCTCAGGCTCCCCCCCCCTTCGTAAGAATGCCCCCTGCCAGGCCTCAGAAGGGTGGCAGACTGGCAAAGTGGGGGTGGGCTGGGTAGTCTGCCCCCCCTCCCCATATTGGGCACCTATCAAGCCGACAGGGAAGGAGGGAGGGGGGCCCAAACGGCACCTTTATAGTCTGATGCCAGAGCCGTGGCCACCTGTCCCTGCTGCCTGCTAGGAAGGTCTTCTACCCCCCATTTCCGGCGGAGCACTCAGTCCAGTCCCCTCTCCTTTAACCAGGTGGGGGGGGGGCAAGATAAGGTGAGCACAGGACTGGGATGGAAGGTGCCCGCTCTGCCAGTCAGGGGTGACGGACAGAAGCCCCTGCCTCTCTACCAGCCTCTCCCATAAGTTGCTGCTCTGCCCCCCCCACCACCACAGCCTTGGTTCCAGCAGGTGCCAGACCAAGAGAGCCCCCTCAGCCCCACCTCTTCCCTTGCCCCCTCCCTGGAGCGACCCCTGAAGAGGGAGGGGGCTACCTGCCTCCCAGCCCCTCCCCGGGCCTCGTCTGACCCAAGTGGGTGGGCCAGGCCCTTCCTAAGGGGAGTCCTCGACTGAATGACCGCAATTTCCATCACTAAGTGAGACAGCGGTTCCTCCAGGACATTTTTTGTCCCAGTTTTGCCACCATGTGTGCCACCGTTATTGAAGGAATCACTTCAGTTAGTCACACGGTCATTAATGGAAGGGGACTTGACTTTTCTGGTCAGAAGGTCACCCTATATGCGACCGTCACATATATGAGTCGAGAAGCCAAGCTTCTGAGTTTTGATTATGTGAAATGGTATACAGTGAGGGGGCTGGATTAGATGCCTCCGAGGTCCCTTCCAACTGCGACTGATTGATTGGCTGAAAAAGGGGTTGTAAGTCCCACTTTGCAGTGCCGGTCGCTAAACGAAGTGTCATCGTAAGTCGAGGACCACCAATATTTTCAAAGTCACTCCACCAAACTTCCCTTTCGCATGTTCCTACCCACAAACACATCTAGATAAACACACAGGGGGATATGAAGAAAGCCCACCCCTTGAGACCCCCCCATTAAGAGTTCCCTCCAGGCAGGGGCTTAAAAAGAAATGGGGAGGGTCTCTGTGCCTCCTCCCCATAGTGCCTGGCTGGACCCCAGAGGGCGTTTGGGTCTTCTCTTGACCCTCTCCCCGCCCCACAGATCTAGTGGAGCCGGTGAGACCCCTCCCCAAATTAGAACAACATGCTTGGAAGGGACCTTGGAGGTCTTCCAGTCTGACCCTTTGATCCAGCCAGCTACCCCCGAGGGCCTGCCCACTGCCCCTCCGCTTGCGTACCTCCCAAATGAATGCCGAAAACTTTCCAGCTCCATCTCTAAAAAGGTGGGATGCATGGAAGACTCCCACCCCAAATCCATTCAGGCCTTGAGCTGATCCCCCCATCCTCTTGATAGGATGCCCGGTGCTAACTGGGTGCAGGGGGCTGGACTACATGACCTCCGAGGTCCCTTCCAAATCTGTGATTCTCTTACGCAACCCTCGCCCCAAAAGACACCCAGTGGGACAGACCCCGATGTGGAGAGAAGGAGGGAGAAAGGGAAAGTAACAGCCGCTTCCAAACACCCCACTTTGAAACCCTGCAGCTGCTAACATCCAGTGGCAAGTAGTTCCAGAGGCCAACAAAGGTCCAAAGTTAGACCCCAGGGAAGGGGTCTGCATCTACCTAGCTCCCCCCTTCCTCCCCCATGCCCAGAGACCCAGTAAGGACCCTCAAAGTGGTGTTCCTGCCCCATCTGGGATCTACCCACACAAATCCTGTCAAGGCCCCAGTTCAAAGGAGGGAAAAGTGGGATGTGTTGGGGGTGGGGGCTGAAAGAGAAGGCCAGACAGCACAGGGTTAATCCGATGGGGGGATTGGGGAGGGAGTCTTGGAGGGGAGGAATGGATGCGCCAGGAGGTGGATCAGGTTCTGCCTCCCCCATCCCAGCACATTAGCCGTGTCAGTGGATGCCATCACACTGGTGCTTGGAGGTTTGGGGCATCCTCGTCTTACGACCGCAGCTGAACCTTAACAATACCTGTTGTTAAGGGAGACACAGGTTCAGGGACTTTGGTCCCATTCAACACTCTTTCTGATCCCAGTCATTAAGCGAATCCCCTTGCGGTTGTCTACTGAGTCACCAGGTTCGTGAGTGGAATCTGGCTTCCCAGATTTGGAACCACACGAGTCCCCTCCTTTGGGGATGCTGCAACTGTTGTAAATACGAACTGCTCCAGGGCTGTCGCAATGCGGAATGGACACTTTCAGAACCGTCGTAAGTCGAGGACTTCCTGTATCGAGGGGAAGGGCTTAGCCTCCCCCTCCGCCCTTATTCCCCCTCCCTCCTGGGGCCCGAACTATGCAACCACAATTTGGACTTGGCTTCTGGGTGATCTGACTCACTGGTTAGCCAGAATTGGCCATTGGCGGGCGCACTGATGAGTCAGACCCTCCTCCCGTGACACCCCCCCCTCCTCTCAGTGGCTGCTGGACCGAGGTAGCCTCTAGCCCTGACCTTGGCGACCTCGCGCAAAAGAAAGCCGGGAAGCCAGCTGTTTTCTTGCTTTCCCCCCAAACAATAAATAAACCGGAATAGAGCTGGAAGGGAACTCGGAGGTCATCTAGTCCAACCTCCAGTTCAAGCAGGAGACCCTTAAAGAGTTACAGAATCACAGAGTTAGAAGGGACTCTGAAGGTCATCTAGCCCAACCCCTTGCTCAAGCAGGAGATCCTTACAAAATCATAGAATGGCAGAAATGGGACCTCGGAGGTCATTTACTCCAACCTCCATTTCAAGCATGAGACCCTGACAGATCATAGAAAATAGAGTTGGAAGGGACCTCGGAGGTCATCTAGTCTCTTGCTTGAGCAAGAGGCGCTTCCAGAATCACAGAATCACAAGAGTTGGAAGGGACCAATTTCCTATTTATCATTACAGGTAATCCTCACTTTATGACAGTTCACTTAGTGAATGTGACTTAGAACCTTATTTCACACTCACAACTCTTGCGGCACTCTCCACGGTCATGATTTACATTCAGATGCTTGACAATTGGCTCCTACTTACGACGGCCGCCATGTCTCCATTAGCGACCGTCTGACAAGTCAAGAGGGAAGCCCCACTCATTAAACAACCCTGTGACCCACTGAACCACTGCAGTCACTCAACAAAGACGGCAAGGCGGGGCAAAACTCCTTTAACTCCTAACATCTCGCTTAGGGACATAAATCTCGGGCTTAATTGCGGTTGTACGTTTGAGGACTACCTGTAGATGACAACAAGCAATTTTGAACTCAGAAAAGCAATCGCTCCGCGTTGTGAGAAGTGGAGGCACAGAGGATGGTCAGGGCACCAAGCTGAATCCTGCAGAGGGCCCTGCCCCCCCTCCTCGCTCAATCGGATACCCCCCTCAATTGCCAGAGGACGCCTCTGAATGGGCAGAGCAGCTCAGCCCCAAAGACCCCACATGCGGGCACCTCTTCTCGAAAGGGCCATTGTCCTGCTTGAGCAGGAGGTTGGACTAGAAGACCTCCAAGATCCCTTCTAGCTATTCTATTCTATATTCTATTATTCCATTCTATTTTCTATTTTCTATTTTCCATTCCATTCCATTCCATATTCCGTTCCATTCCACTCCACTCCATTGCTTTTACCTGGATTCCCCCTCTGAGCCGGGACTGGACTAGAGAACCTCAAGAGTGCCCCCCAATCCTTGCAAGAGCCTAGCCTGCGAGGAGGAGAGGGGGAGAACCCACCAACCAATGTTGGGTCTCCTGAGAACGTCTGGTGGCCTTGATGGGGGAGATCAGGGACTGTGAGACCCTCACAGCAGCCCGAGAGAGCCAACCACCAATTGGGGTTCAGATGGGGGGTAGGGGGGTGTTGGGGTACAGGGGAGAGGTTAAGAAGGGGCTCCCCCATCCCAGGAGGGGCTTCAGAAGAAGAGGAAGGGGCTGACACCCGTTCTGGGATACTAGAGGGCTTCGGCGTCAGCAACAGCAGTAGAGGAAACTGACGTGTGGCAGTAGGATGAAAAAGATGTTGCAAACTCTCTGAGAAATCAAAAGCATCTCTCTTGGGGGGTGGGGGTGGGAATGAGGGGGGGGGCTCACAGGGCGGTTGGCTAGCCGCAACCAGCCCGGCCCCAAATCTGGAGGTGGCAAAGCAGACAAAACATTTGCCCTGGGGGCAAATGCCATCCGCAGGACCTGCATTGAATGGGGTAGGGGGTGGGGGGTGGGGAAGATAGGACCAAGCCTCCCACCCCAAAGAACCCCCCTTCCCTCCAGACTGCAGCCTCCCCCTCCCCGCGGCAGAGACTCATAATGGAGTCTGTCCGTCCCCCCACCCCCCGCGTCTGCCAAGGGACCCCCAAACCTTGGGACGTGGGGGGGGGGGAGACAGTCCCAAATCCAGCCGCACCAGCGGAGCAAATCCGGCTCTGAAGGAGTGGGGGAGGGTGTCTATCAAGCACCCCTGGCTCCCTCCCCGCCCAACACTCCTGGAAGCCTGGGGGGTCTGCGGAACTACAATTCCCAGCATCCTTCACCAGTAGGGAGATCAGCTGGACACTCAGCTAGTTCGGTCCAGGCATCCCAGGGAAGTCCGGTAGGCGGCAGAGGGGGAGCGGGCTGCCGGCCAGGCATCCCCTCCGGGAGGGGAAAGTGGGGTGGGGGCTGCGGAGGGGGAGGGCTAGGCATCCCACCCTCCGGAGCCTAGAGGAGGTGGGGAGGGGACTCTGGTTTTCCAGCCAGAGGGAAGAGAGAATGGGCCGATTCGAGCTGCTTTCCATGAAGCCCCTCCGGGCAAAAGTGCGGTGGGGGCAGCCCGGGCGAGTCCCCTTTGGGGACGTGGGGGGGAGGGACCATAATTACGCAACGCCTCCCTGGACAGGTGCGCTGCCCGCGGCTTCCAAAGCCAGCCCCACCCGAACCCGCCCGGCTGCCTCCGCACCGTTCCCACGCCCTCCCTTCCCAATTCAGGGGAGGGGTTGGGGAGGGGGGGCTTTCTGCAAGCCGGTCACGCGCCCGATCGGCCGCCCGGGGTCGTAACTCCGGGCTCTTCCCGGCGGAGGAGCACCGACGTATCTCCGACGCATTTGGGTCGAGGGTCCGCAATGCACGCACACACACACACACACAAAGAGGAGGAGGCTCTCCTCTCCGGGGACCCAGACTTCCGTCGCTGAGGGTCCCGACCCCCGATCTCTTCATCTGGACGCCCGCTCCCCTCGGTCCTCGCACCCGCGACTGCCACTCACCCGATCCGACAGCTCGGGGAAGCAGGGATCGAACCCGCTGACTCCCGCCCCTCCAATTCCGACCTTCTAGCGCTTGCTGTAGCCGCGCATGCGCCGATGGAGCTCAGCCTTCGCCACGTGCACGGCGGGGCAAACCTCGCCCCGCCCTCTTGAAGGCAGATAGTCCTCGACGTACGACACACGCACCCCGCCCAAATCGTCTCTTGGTGAGCGCAATATTTCTTTGTGGTGGATCAGGGAGTAACGTCGTCATTATGCGAAGCGGGCTTAACCAGCGCCCCCATTGACTTTGGTGGTCAGAAGGTCGCAATGTCAGATCAGGCGACAACGGGGACAGAGCGACGGTCGTAAATAGGAATCAGTTGCCAAGTGTCTAAATTTGGATCAGGTGAAATGTTCTAGGGCAGGTCTTCGCCTTGAGCAGCGGGTTGAACTAGATGACCTCCAAGGTCCCTTCCAACTCTCTAATTCTGTAAGGGTCTCCTGCTTGAGCAAGAGGCGCCCAGAATCACAGAATCACAAGAGTTGGAAGGGACCAATTTCCTATTTATCATTACAGGTAATCCTCACTTTATGACAGTTCACTTAGTGAATGTGACTTAGAACCTTATTTCACACTCACAACTCTTGCGGCACTCTCCACGGTCATGATTTACATTCAGATGCTTGACAATTGGTTTTACTTACGACGGCCGCCATGTCTCCATTAGCGACCGTCTGACAAGTCAAGAGGGAAGCCCCACTCATTAAACAACCCTGTGACCCACTGAACCACTGCAGTCACTCAACAAAGACGGCAAGGCGGGGCAAAACTCCTTTAACTCCTAACATCTCGCTTAGGGACATAAATCTCGGGCTTAATTGCGGTTGTACGTTTGAGGACTACCTGTAGATGACAACAAGCAATTTTGAACTCAGAAAAGCAATCGCTCCGCGTTGTGAGAAGTGGAGGCACAGAGGATGGTCAGGGCACCAAGCTGAATCCTGCAGAGGGCCCTGCCCCCCCTCCTCGCTCAATCGGATACCCCCCTCAATTGCCAGAGGACGCCTCTGAATGGGCAGAGCAGCTCAGCCCCAAAGACCCCACATGCGGGCACCTCTTCTCGAAAGGGCCATTGTCCTGCTTGAGCAGGAGGTTGGACTAGAAGACCTCCAAGATCCCTTCTAGCTATTCTATTCTATATTCTATTATTCCATTCTATTTTCTATTTTCTATTTTCCATTCCATTCCATTCCATATTCCGTTCCATTCCACTCCACTCCATTGCTTTTACCTGGATTCCCCCTCTGAGCCGGGACTGGACTAGAGAACCTCAAGAGTGCCCCCCAATCCTTGCAAGAGCCTAGCCTGCGAGGAGGAGAGGGGGAGAACCCACCAACCAATGTTGGGTCTCCTGAGAACGTCTGGTGGCCTTGATGGGGGAGATCAGGGACTGTGAGACCCTCACAGCAGCCCGAGAGAGCCAACCACCAATTGGGGTTCAGATGGGGGGTAGGGGGGTGTTGGGGTACAGGGGAGAGGTTAAGAAGGGGCTCCCCCATCCCAGGAGGGGCTTCAGAAGAAGAGGAAGGGGCTGACACCCGTTCTGGGATACTAGAGGGCTTCGGCGTCAGCAACAGCAGTAGAGGAAACTGACGTGTGGCAGTAGGATGAAAAAGATGTTGCAAACTCTCTGAGAAATCAAAAGCATCTCTCTTGGGGGTGGGGGTGGAAATGAGGGGACTCACAGGCGGTTGGCTAGCCGCAACCAGCCCGGCCCCAAATCTGGAGGTGGCAAAGCAGACAAAACATTTGCCCTGGGGGCAAATGCCATCCGCAGGACCTGCATTGAATGGGGTAGGGGTGGGGGTGGGAAGATAGGACCAAGCCTCCCACCCCAAAGAACCCCCTTCCTCCAGACTGCAGCCTCCCTCCCCTCCAATTCCGACCTTCTAGCGCTTGCTGTAGCCGCGCATGCGCCGATGGAGCTCAGCCTTCGCCACGTGCACGGCGGGGCAAACCTCGCCCCGCCCTCTTGAAGGCAGATAGTCCTCGACGTACGACACACGCACCCCGCCCAAATCGTCTCTTGGTGAGCGCAATATTTCTTTGTGGTGGATCAGGGAGTAACGTCGTCATTATGCGAAGCGGGCTTAACCAGCGCCCCCATTGACTTTGGTGGTCAGAAGGTCGCAATGTCAGATCAGGCGACAACGGGGACAGAGCGACGGTCGTAAATAGGAATCAGTTGCCAAGTGTCTAAATTTGGATCAGGTGAAATGTTCTAGGGCAGGTCTTCGCCTTGAGCAGCGGGTTGAACTAGATGACCTCCAAGGTCCCTTCCAACTCTCTAATTCTGTAAGGGTCTCCTGCTTGAGCAAGGGGTTGGCCTAGATGATCTCCGGGGTCCCTTCCGACTCTTATTCTATGGTTCTGTCACGGGATGGCATCCTTGAGTAGACCTCCGAGATCCTTTCCAGCCCTGAGATTCTATGGTTTTGCGCGGTGACCCGAAATACCGGCGGCTCCAAGCCTAGCTTGGGCGCGATGCCTGCCGGGAGCCGTAATCTTTTTGCAAGGAGGCGGCGTCGGCGGCCCCGCCCTCCGAGCGAAGCATGCCGGGAGTTGCAGTCCCGATCTTTAGGAACTGCGCCGGGAAAGGAGGGAGGGTCGGCCGGCTTGGGCTGGGGTCGCGCGACATCCCTCGCGTGGGAACGAGCGATGCAGAAATACGAGAAACTGGAGAAGATCGGAGAGGGTGGGCGTCCACCCGCGGGGGGGGGTGTCATGGGGTGGGGGGGGTGGGATTCCCAGCCCTAAGGGTCTAAGAGACCCCCTCCTCATAGAGCTCCGTGTACAGCGAGGATGGAGGGGAGGGGGCTTCGGGGGTCTCTGAGCGATGCTTCCTGCCGCCCTTCGTAGGCACCTACGGGACAGTCTTCAAAGCCAAGAACCGGGAGACCCACGAAATCGTGGCATTGAAGCGGGTGCGGCTGGATGACGACGACGAGGCAAGCCTGGGGGTGGGGGAGGTGGGTTGGGGGCTGCTTCTCCTGCCCTGTGTGGGGAGGGGATTTCCTCCACTCCCGCCGCGCCCCCCCCCTCCCGCGCCTGGTGCATTGACAGCTCCGCAGGATGCCCGCCCCTCCCCCCACGCGGAATCGGGGGGCCCACCTGTCTCCTTGGATCTTCGAGGGTCTGGGGGGGGTGTCTTGCCTTAAAAGGGGGGGGATTTGCACTCTGATCCCGGCCCTGCTGTATTTTAGGGCGTCCCCAGCTCCGCGCTGCGGGAGATATGCCTTCTGAAGGAACTCAAACATAAGAACATTGTGCGGTGAGTGTGGGAGGGGCTTCAAGGGGTTCCCTCTAGGAGAGGTGGGCGTCCACCCGCGGGGGTGTCATGGGGTGGGGGTGGGATTCCCAGCCCTAAGGGTCTAAGAGACCCCTCCTCATAGAGCTCCGTGTACAGCGAGGATGGAGGGAGGGGCTTGGGGTCTCTGAGCGATGCTTCCTGCCGCCCTTCGTAGGCACCTACGGGACAGTCTTCAAAGCCAAGAACCGGGAGACCCACGAAATCGTGGCATTGAAGCGGGTGCGGCTGGATGACGACGACGAGGCAAGCCTGGGGTGGGGAGGTGGGTTGGGGCTGCTTCTCCTGCCCTGTGTGGGAGGATTTCTCCACTCGCCGCGCCCCTCCCGCGCCTGGTGCATTGACAGCTCCGCAGGATGCCCGCCCCTCCCCCACGCGGAATCGGGGGCCCACCTGTCTCCTTGGATCTTCGAGGGTCTGGGGGTGTCTTGCCTTAAAGGGGGGATTTGCACTCTGATCCCGGCCCTGCTGTATTTTAGGGCGTCCCCAGCCTGCGCTGCGGAGATATGCCTTCTGAAGGAACTCAAACATAAGAACATTGTGCGGTGAGTGTGGGAGGGGCTTCAAGGGGTTCCCCTCTAGGAGAGGTGGGCGTCCACCCGCGGGGGTGTCATGGGGTGGGGGTGGGATTCCCAGCCCTAAGGGTCTAAGAGACCCCTCCTCATAGAGCTCCGTGTACAGCGAGGATGGAGGGAGGGGCTTGGGGTCTCTGAGCGATGCTTCCTGCCGCCCTTCGTAGGCACCTACGGGACAGTCTTCAAAGCCAAGAACCGGGAGACCCACGAAATCGTGGCATTGAAGCGGGTGCGGCTGGATGACGACGACGAGGCAAGCCTGGGGGTGGGGGAGGTGGGTTGGGGGCTGCGTCTCCTGCCCTGTGTGGGGAGGGGATTTCCTCCACTCCCGCCGCGCCCCCCCCCTCCCGCGCCTGGTGCATTGACAGCTCCGCAGGATGCCCGCCCCTCCCCCCACGCGGAATCGGGGGGCCCACCTGTCTCCTTGGATCTTCGAGGGTCTGGGGGGGGTGTCTTGCCTTAAAAGGGGGGGGATTTGCACTCTGATCCCGGCCCTGCTGTATTTTAGGGCGTCCCCAGCTCCGCGCTGCGGGAGATATGCCTTCTGAAGGAACTCAAACATAAGAACATTGTGCGGTGAGTGTGGGGAGGGGGCTTCAAGGGGGTTCCCCTCTAGGAGAGGCGGGGGCAAGGGTTCATCCTACCAGGATCAGGTCAGGGCGACCAAGGGAGTGGAGCTGCTCTCTTAGCCCCTTCCAGATGAGTTGGTGGATGGGTGGAAGTGTTCCTTTGAGGGGAGGGGGCTTCAAAGAACTGGTTGGAAGCCAGGCAGAGGTATTTATTTATTTATTTATTCAATTTTTATACTGCCCTTTTCCTGAAGGACTCAGGGCGGTGTACAGCCAAGATAAAAACAAACAGTACAAAATATACAATTTAAAATACTAATTAAAAAAGTTATTATAAAAATGGCCATATATAACTAAAAAACCCGTTAAAATTAATAATAAATTTAAAACCAATAAAAATAAAATTTAGATAAAATTTAGGCCAGCCCCGCGCGAATAAATAGATGAGTTTTCAATTCGCGGCGGAAGGTCCGAAGGTCAGGTATTTGGCGTAAACCCGGGGGAAGTTCGTTCCAGAGGGTGGGAACCCCCACAGAGAAAGATCTTCCCCTGGGGGCCGCCAGCCGACATTGCTTGGCGGACGGCACCCTGAGAAGTCCCTCTCTGTGAGAGCGTACGGGTCGGTGGGAGGCATAAGGTAACACCCAGGCAGGCCTCCCTGCCTCTGGGAGTGTCCGGGACCCACTGCTTTATTGGGGTTCTGCATTCTGGGACCCACAGCTTTGACTGGGTCCTGCGTTCTGGGACCCACTATTTTTCTCAGTCCCATGTTCAGTAGAGCAGTGGGAGGGGATGCTGGTGAAGACCCCCACCCAAACTGCCCCCCCCTCTCCCCTTGCAGCTTGCACGATGTCCTGCATAGTGACAAGAAGCTGACGTTGGTTTTCGAATTCTGTGACCAAGTAAGGCGATGGGCGTAAAAGGAGATCCCCGCATCCCAAATCTCCCTTTTGCCCCAGAAGCGAATCTCCTGATTGGTTGTGGTGGTCTTGGCCCCCCAACTCTGCAGCTGGTGCCCCACATTCACCCACGCCCCCTCCCTCTTCCTACTCTCCTGCACCCACCCCGGCCATCCCAGGCTCACCCCCCTCGCAAGGGTGACCCATCCCAAAGGGGTTGGAAGGAAAGCGGGAGGATACCTTCTCGTGGGGGCTGGTGGTATTGGTGGCCATTAAACAGAACACGCAGTTGGCGACATGACCGTGAAATTTCTGTCGCTAAGTGAGACATGTGTGAAGTACGTTTCACCCCCCTTTGCACCCTTTCTTGCCGCTGTTGTTAAGCGAATCCCCACAGTGGATCAACCTCAGGGACCATTTTTTTAAGCGAATCGGGCTTCCTGCTTTTCTGACGGTCGCCAAAGAGGAATTGCGTGACCTCGCTTCCTGGTGACCATCGTTAAATAATATGAACCGGGTGGCCATGAATTTTAATCACGGGGACGGTCCTAATGGCAAAAGTCGCCTTGTTCCAACACCCGTGCAATGCTGAACGGTCACTAAGGGAACCGTCGTAATTCAAGGACTTACGTTTCGCTGCGAACGGAAGCAACCCCAACCGGCCCAGTTCCCTTTTCCTGTCACTTAGGGAGGGGGCTTCATCCTTGGGACCACTCCTAAATTCTGCCCCCCTTTAAATGGAAGGAGGGGGAAGTGGCCATACCGCGCACACACACCCTGTTAGAAGATACCCCCCCCCTTCGCTGACCCTGGCGCCCCCCGCAGGATCTGAAGAAGTATTTCGACAGCTGCAATGGCGATTTGGACCCAGAGATTGTGAAGGTAAGACGAACGAACACCATTGGAGACCGGGTGCTCGGCGGGACCTCCGGCTGCCCCAGAAACATCAGGCCGGTGGCAAGCTGGCTGATGGGCACACCGCCTCCCCTCTCCCCCCCCCCCCCAGTCCTTCATGTACCAGCTGCTGAAGGGCCTCGGCTTCTGCCACAGCAGGAACGTCCTCCACCGGGACCTCAAGCCGCAGAACCTCCTCATCAACCGGGTGAGTTTAACGGGGAGGGATCGTCCTTTGCCAGGGGGAGCGATGGGCACCGCCATTTCCACCCCACTCCCCTGAAGTTGCGTTGAGGGAATCCATGCGGGCACCGGACACACACAGTTGGCCGTTGGTGGTGCCAGGAAAGCTCCTGGTCTGTCTGTCTGTGTGTGTGTGGCAGAATTGGTACCAAAATCTGGAGATCCCGTTCCCCCCGCCCCACCTCCTCCTGGGGTTCCCTCCCTCCCTCTACCCGATTTGAGGATGGAGACCCTTTTCTGGGCAGGGACCCCCCCCAAAGGTTGGACCAAATCCATTCTTGTGCCAAGGCTTCTCCCGCTCAGCCGAATTGATGGGTATTTGGAGAGGGAGGGTCGTTCCCCCAACCACCCAGTGTCAAGCCGGAAGGGGGTTCTGGCGTGCCCCCCGCCCTAACTGTTTTTTCTTGGGGGCAGAATGGGGAACTAAAGCTGGCAGACTTCGGGCTGGCGCGGGCCTTTGGCATCCCGGTGCGCTGTTATTCAGCAGAGGTGAGCAGAGGCCATGGCAGAGAAGAAGGGGGGGGCATCCCCTGATGGTACCCTTGCACTCCCAAGAAGGAAGGCCCCTGCCCCCGGAGGGTGCTCCTGCCTGGAGCTCCAGGGTGGAATGGTTTGTTCCAGGATTGGGGTGGTGGGGGTGGGGGTGACATTATAACAGAATCAGTGTTGGAAGGGACCTTGGAGGTCATCCAGTCCAACCCCTTGCATAATCTCTGCATAATCGTTCTGGAGGCTCTGTTCTCTGTCCCTGTTTGGGAGGAAAGGGGGCGGGGTCTTCTGCTCCCTGACCTTGAGCTCCGATCGATTGGGCGGGTGTGTGTGTGTGTCCCCACAGGTGGTGACCCTCTGGTATCGCCCCCCCGATGTCCTCTTTGGGGCCAAACTCTACTCCACGTCCATCGACATGTGGTCGGCTGGCTGCATTTTCGCTGGTGAGGCTAAGGTGGTGGGTGGAGCAGGGGTCCCGTTTTGAGAGCAAGGAGAGGGGAGAGAGTCCGTTTGGGGACTCTGACTCTTTCCTCTCCCTCGGCAGAGCTGGCGAACGCGGGGCGCCCCCTCTTCCCGGGTAACGATGTCGACGACCAACTGAAGCGCATCTTCCGATATCCTTGGCGCTGGGTGGGGGCGGGGAGAAACTTAAGAGTCAGACGAGGGGGAGGGAATGGCGTGTTGGGAAACAGGTCTCCAGGGGGGCAGGACAGGTGAACGTTTCCCCCAATCCTTGACTCTTCCACGCTGCTGGGGACCCCCACAGAGGAGCAGTGGCCTGGCATGACCAAACTCCCTGATTACAAGGTCAGGAGGCAGCCCTCCCCATGAAAGGGGAGGTTTGGGATCTGGGGTGGGGGTGGGCTTCCAGCTGACCTCTGGGCCTGAAAACCCGCCTCTCATCTTGCCCGGTCCTTTTCAGCCCTACCCCATGTATCCTGCCACGACGTCGCTGGTCAACGTGGTGCCAAAACTGAGTACGACAGGACGGGACCTGCTACAGGTGAGTTCCCAGCAACCCCGCCCTTCCTCCCTTCTGGCCATGGCGGGGTGGGGGGTTTCCTGGTTCCTCCTGGATGCTTTCAAGGGTCCCTGCTCTCCTTTTCTCTTTGGCTTGGCAGAACCTGTTGAAATGCAACCCGGTGCACCGGATTTCAGCCGAAGATGCCCTACAACATCCATATTTCACTGACTTCTGCCCCCCTTGACGGTCTGTGGCAGTGGAGGGCTGTGAAGGGGGGGGGGCATGTGGTGCCTTCCCTCCCTCCTGCCTTCCCTCCTTCCCAACCCTTCCAGAGCAGCCGCGGGGGGCCAAATCCTTCCGGGTGGTGGGAATGACCAGCCGGGATCAGGACTCCCCCACCCTTGATGTGAATAGCTGTGAATGCTATAAAATGCTGCTTTGTTCTATAAAATGTGCTTTTTTCCTCGCCTGCTCCCTTGGGCCCCCTCCCCACTCTAGCCGAAATTGCTGTTGCCCACCAAGGGCAAAGATTCCCCCACCGGTCGCTTCCCACGGTCCTCTGTTTCTAGAGGAAATCCCCTCCTCTATTTCTCCCACCCTCCCACAAGTCGGAGAACCATGCTGTTCCCAAGGAGGTCCTTTAATGACAGATAGACACATATTTTGGGGAAGGGGCCGCCGGAGGAGCCCCGCAGCTCCGTCTTCTCTCCGTGGCATTGACAGACGAGCGCTGGGCGGGTTCCACTCAGAGCGCAATGGTCCCCGGTGGGGCATCATGCCCCCTATAGGCGTCTGTCCTGGAGCTGGTCAGGGGTCCGTCCATCCGTCCTTGTGGGAGGGGCGGGGGGTCTCTTCAGCAGGCGAACTCCTCGAAGCTGCCTAGAGTGGCGTGACGAGGTAGTCCACTTGTGGGGTATCCCATGATACTGTCCGAGTGGCCGCGCAGCGGATGGCGGGCGCTCTGCGGAGCGGGGAGAAAGTGGGGAGTTGGGTGGGTGGGTGTTGTAGTGCTCTCCCCGGCTTCGGCCCATTCTTCCCCGCCTCCCGCTTTCCCTCTGGGTTGTGCGGCCCGAAGCTGAGGAGGGGGGAGGGAGGGATCCCACCCGAGACGCATGAATGGGTGGGTGGGAGCCGACCGCTACCTGGGCGGAGGGGGCAGCTGGCCGCGGGGGAGATCCACGTACTCCTGGCACAGATGAGATGCCAAATGGAAGTGGGGTTGGAGGGGCAGCGATGGGGTGAAAGCAGGGGTGGGGGAGAGAGAAAGGGGGCAGGGACGGAGAAACAGCAATGAGGCGAGACCCCTGGCAGCTGGGCGCCAGTGTTGAAAAGCAGGAGGGGGAGCCGTTGAGGGTGTCACAGGAAGAACCCCACAGACACGACAGCTCCTCCTCCAAACTCCCTGTCGCTGCCGGGACCCCAAAGGACCCTCCCCAATTGTGTCCAAAGATGGTTTTTAGAAGCACCCATTTGGAGGGAGTGAGGTTTCTGCTTCCCGGATGGGGAGTTGGGGACGGGGTTCGCTGTGGCCAGAGCAGGGGGTCCCTACCAAGTTGTCACTGTTGCTGTGGTGGGCTTCCTTCCTGCCCTGGTAGTAGCTGAAGAGTTTGTCCCGGAGCACCTGCCCATAAGAGGAGAAGGGCTGGCATAGCAGTCGAGGAAAGGGGGGGAGAGAGAGAGAGAGACAGTGCCAAGCTCAGGGTGGCAGTGGTTTTTCCAGCCGGGTGGGCAGAAAGAAGGGGGCAGAACAAGAGGGCGCTTGGCACCTCCATCTGGCATCCACAGCCTGGTCCTGCCCTGCCACCGTCCGCTTTGGTGGGGGTGTTGGGAAGTGACCTGCCCCTGCCCGAAGAAGTCACGCCAAGCAACTCCTCCCACCACCACCAATGCCACTCACCTCATACAGGTAATCGAAAATCTCCAGGATGGTAAGCAGGCTGGCACCGATGAACAAACCCATTTGGCCCCCAATGTCTCCTGGAAAGGCAAAGCGGGCACCGTCAGAACTTCCTGGGCCGCTCCTGGAATTGCTGGCCTGCTGACGGGCCACCATTTCATAGCACTCTAAGCTCTTAAGGCCTATGTACCGCTTCACAATGCTTTGAGGCCCTCTCAGCGTCTTACCCCCCAACTGTCTGGGTCCTCATCTTGCCAACCTCAGCAGGACAGAGGGCCGAGTCAATCTTTGATGCGGCGAGGATTGAACTCTTGGGAGTAGGCAGCGTTTGCCTGCCATTCTGCTTTCTAACTGCTGTGCCGCCATAGCTCCTGATTCATGCGCCGGTCTCAGACTCAGGATGTAATGGTCGCAGAGCTATTTATGGAGGTGGAGAAAGGGAGGAGGAGGAAGAGGAGGAGGAGGACTGGGGAGGTCCTTGGGGGTCTCTGAGTCTTGGTTTCCTTGGAGATGTTTCATGATCCAATGAGGTAATATCATCAGTGCTAAAAGGAAGTGGAGTTTGTAGAGGTGGAGGAAGAGGAGGAGGAGGAGGAGAACCGTGTGGTCCTTCGTGGTCTGAGCACGACTTTTTCCTTGCAGACGTCTCATGACCCTTCTAGCAAAAGTCTGTGCTGACCAATTGGCCCCCATCTTCACCCATATTTTCAATAAATCACTAGAGATGTGTTATGTTCCTTCTTGCTTCAAACGCTCTACCATCATCCCAGTGCTGAAGAAGCCCACCATCAAGGAACTGAATGACTATAGACCAGTTGCTCTAACATCTGTAGTCATGAAAACCTTTGAAAGACTAGTGCTTTCCTACTTGAAAACCATCACGGATCCACTGTTAGACCCCTTGCAATTTGCATACCGAGCAAACAGATCAACAGATGGTGCTGTTAATATGGTTCTGCACTACATCCTACAACATCTTGAGTCTCCAAAGACCTATGCAAGGGTCCTTTTTGTAGACTTTAGTTCAGCATTCAATACCATCATTCCAGACGTTCTTCTAACTAAGCTAAACCAGCTACAGGTACCGGAACAGGCTTGTAAGTGGATCACAAGCTTCCTAACAAACAGGAAGCAGCAGGTAAAACTAAGCAAGATCACATCAAATACCTGTACAATTAGCACAGGGCACCCCCAAGGCTGTGTGCTCTCCCCACTTCTCTCTGTATACCAATGACTGCATCTCCAATGATCCATCTGTTAAGCTACTGAAGTTCGCAGATGACACAACAGTGATTGGTCTCATTCGAGACAATGACGAATCCGCATATAGACGAGAGGTCGAACGACTAGCCTTGTGGTGCAACCAAAACAATCTGGAACTGAACACACTCAAAACCATAGAAATGGTGGTAGACTTTAGGAGAAACCCTTCCATACTTCCACCTCTCACAATACTTGACAACACAGTATCAACAGTAGAAACCTTCAAATTTCTAGGTTCTATCATATCGCAAGATCTAAAATGGACAGCTAACATCAAAAACATCATTAAAAAAGGACAACAAAGAATGTTCTTTCTGCGCCAACTCAGTAAGCTCAAACTGCCCAAGGAGCTGCTGATTCAGTTCTACAGAGGAATTATTGAGTCTGTCATTTGCTGTCTGGTTCGGTTCTGCAACCCAACAAGAAAAACACAGACTTCAGAGGATGATTAGAACTGCAGAAAAAATAATTGCTACCAACCTGCCTTCCATTGAGGACCTGTATCCGAATCAAGAAGAGGGCCGTGAAAATATTTACAGACCCCTCGCATAAACTGTTTCAACTCCTACCCTCAAAACGACGCTATAGAGCACTGCACATCAGAACAAATAGACACAACAACAGTTTTTTCCCGAAGGCCATCACTCTGCTAAACAAATAATTCCATCAACACTGTCAAACTATTTACTGAATCTGCACTACTATTAATCTTCCCATAGTTCCCATCACCAATCTCTTTCCATTTATGACTGTATGACTATAACTTGTTGCTGGCAATCCTTATGATTTATATTGATATATTGACCATCAATTGTGTTGTAAATGTTGTACCTTGATGAACGTATCTTTTCTTTTATGTACACTGAGAGCATATGCACCAAGACAAATTCCTTGTGTGTCCAATCACACTTGGCCAATAAAAATTCTATTCTATTCTATTCTAGGGAACACCATCAGTGCTCCTGTCCTACTGCATCTGCTTTGCTGCTCTGATTTGAAGGAGCTGCGCTCTTTGAGTGGGGAGGGTGCCCCCTTGATTTAGCTGCCCCGAGAAATTTAAGGCAAAGGTCATTCCTGTATTCTGCTTAAAGCGGGTCAGCGGGCTCGTCCCCTGGCGTGCAAGCCTAGCAGACAGCTGTGGAGGACAGGGGAAGTGGCCAGGGGCAGGAGGAACCCCTAGCAAGCCTGGATCCAAAACCTGTTGGGGAGGGGGAGAGCCATAGGGTTTCCTGCAACCATCAACCCTCCCTCAATACATCTGCTTTTCTGTGGGAATTAACCAAAGGGCTCCTTTGAAAAGCTACCAATTGTGAAAAGCTACCGATTCCGTCATATCCTTGTGGCAGGACTGCTCTGGATGGCTTCCTTAGTCTGCCCTGAAGGTCCTCCCTTCATCCATCCATCTGTCCGTCCATCTCCCATCCATCCATTTCTCTCTCTCTCTCTCTCTCTCTCTCTCTCTCTCTCACTCTCTCTTTCTTCATCCATCCATCTATGTCTGTCTGTCTGTCCATCAATCCAGCCATCAATATCTCTATCTCTCATCTATCTATCTGTCTATCTACATCCATCCATCTATCCATGCTGAGAATCCCACTGTGCAGCCCAGAGAGGTCTGTTGCCCTTCCCAAGCAGTCACAGGTCAAAGATCCCCCTGTCCCAAAAGTCGGAGGGTGGTGGCCCTCCTTCTCCCCCCCCCCTCCAATCTGCCGCTCCTCAGCCACTCACCCAGCAGGCCGGCCACCTCGTAGGCCTTCTTCTGCTCGATGGTCTCATAATTCAGGGCTTCAAAGAAGATATCCAGCACCAGCAGGTTCTCCCTGGTGACCAGAGGCAGAAGGTTACCCGCAGCTTTGGCCAAGGGAGTGGGCAGTGGGCATACTTGGGATCCCTTTGAGGTTGCCCTTCTGAACTGGAGTCCTTTGTCGACTGGCATGGGAGGGGGAGAAGGGACGAGTTCCCACAAATGAGCGGCAGGCATGTGTGTGCAGCTGCGTGAACGGTATGTAAGTTTGTGCAGCTGCATCTGTTTGAGCTGCAGGCCCGCATAGACACTCGCCCGCTGCTCCTGTAACTGAGGATGCATAGGTGTGCGTACTCGCCCGCTACTTCTGCAGCCCGGTTCTGAACGGTTCATGTCTCAGTACTGGGCTGAAGCCCGGGGGTTGTCGACCTCTGCTGTAGGCTTCTCCTTGGTCAGTGCCCCCACCCGCCCATGGCCGGCCAGTAGCTTGAGTGACAGGCGTGTGGAGCCCATGCAGGGCTGGGTCTCCCCCACGCATGTGTGGGGCCCATGGCATACAGGGCAGGGGACGCTCACGTAATGTACTGCTCGCTGCGGTTGTACTTCTTGGCCAGGTATTTGGCAGAGGCCTTGCTGGGGATCTTGACCACGGAGAGCTCTTTGCTGTAGCGCACCATCTCACAGGGAGTCTGGCAGGAGCAGAAGCTGTTGTCCTTCTCCACCAGGAAGTCTGGACAAAAGGAGGGGAGAGGGGGAATTGCTCACAAGCGCTCTCCCCACAAACCCCCCCATCCCAGGAGGGTCCCGGCTCACCCAGGGCAGGATCCGCGCATTCCTTGTACTGCTCCGGGCTGCAGACGTTGGCATTGCCTGTCCGGGTAGAGAGCAAAGATCAGTGGACGTCGGAGTCTGAATTGTCGATCCTGTAAACCTGAGCCAGCCGTGCATGGCAGCGGCTGAATGAGCTAACACGATCCTTGGTTGCATAAACAGGGGCATAAAATAAAAATCATAGCATCTTCCAATATTTGGGGGGCTGCCCCAAAGAAGAGGGGGGCCACTTATTTTCCAAAGCACCAGATGGCAGGACAAAAAGCAACGGATGGAAACTAATCGAGGAGAGAAGCAACTTGGAATCAAGGAGAAACTTCCTAACAATGAGGACAATTCACCAGTGGAACTGCTTGCCACCAGAAGTTGTGGGTGCTTCATCACTGGAGGTTTTTAAGAAGAGACTGGACAGCCCTTTGTCTGGAATGGTCTAGCAAGGGGTCAGACTAGAAGGCCTACAAGATCCCTTCCCTTATTCTACAATTCTGTCAGGAACTCCTGCTCTAACAGGGCTGGACTAGATGACTTCCAAGGTCCCATCCATCATTCTACGATTCTGTCAGGATCTCCTGCTCGAGCAGGGGGTTGGACTAGATGACCTCCAAGGTCCCATCCATCATTGTACGATTCTGTCAGGATCTCCTGCTCGAGCAGGGGGTTGGACTAGAAGACTTCTGAGGTCTCTTCCAGCTCAATTCTGATTTGGCCTGGAGAAGGGGCCCATCTCAGCCCTCCACCCCACCTCACCCCACTCCTCCTACCCCGCCCTGACCTGGCATATGCACCATACGACAGTTGCAATTCTCTGCCAGGTACCGTGTCTCACAGTCGATCCGGCAGGCGGCGGCACTATAGCTGGGGAAGAACGTCGACTCGGCGGGGTTGGCCTGGCAGTCCCCCCAGGGGGCCGGCAGGTAGAAGAGCTGTGGGAAAAGGCAGGGCAAGAGGTCAGCCCGGGGTCCCCAGTTCTGGTCCCCAGATTCTGGGGACAGAGAGGAGAGGAAGGGGATGCACTCCCACCACCCTTGTGTCCCTCCATGGCCTACCCTCTGCTCCTGGCAGGCCACAAAAGTCTGGAAGCCGGGGGCTACTCCGAAGCCCAGCTGGTCGATGGCAGGCGGCTCACTCTGGCTGTGGATTTGCACCTTTACACCAGCTTCGTAGGAGGTCTCATCTGCAAGGCACCGAGAGAGAACAGCATCTCACTTTTAACTTTGACCAAATAAGCCAACTTTATATTCCTTCCTTTTGACTCTGCACAATTTTGATCTTTCCTGTCTTCAAAGAACACCCTAAAACCTGATTTCGGTTCCTTTTTCTTCCTCGTCCCTTCTCGCAACCTGTTCCAATGCTTTCGCAAGCATCCTTCCTAAAACCAATATAGCAGGGGTGTCAAACTCATTTCCACTGAGGCCGCATCAGGGCTATGGTTGACCTTGGTGGCCCGGGCCGATTGGGAGGGCACCAGCTTGATGTCCCACCCCAAACTGCTGGCACATTTCCTCTTTGCTGTCTGCTGATTTCTTTTGTGCGTCCAACCAGTGTAGCATCTTTAAACATCTATTTTCATAGTGGATTGCAATTTTAGTGAATCAAACTTGTTCTGCCTGTGGGATTTGCACCTTCACGCCGGCTTCGTAGGGGGCATCATCTGCCACAAGGCATGGAGAGGGGATGGGTCTCTCCTTGGTCAAGAGGGAAACCCCTCCCCATTGCCAGAGGAGCTCCTGGACCCTGCTTGGAGAAGGCTCCTGTCCTGGGTACCATTTGGCCCCGGCTGCGAATGCTCTTCTTCCCTCGTGGGCCAGGGAGGGGGCTGCTGACCTACCGTCTCCCCCTGGAGATCCCCGCCACTGCCTGCCTGCTGTGTATTGTGTGATGAAGACCCCCCCACACGGAGAGGAGCCCTGCCCCCCCCGACGAAACTTTCCCCCTTCTCAATGGGCAAACAGGAGCCTCCAGGCTGCTGTTCTTGGAGGGGGGCCCTGGGCCCTGTAGGGGCACGAGGGTCTCAGGAGGGAGGGAGCACTGACCGGTGTCCCCCCAGATGGGCAGATACTCGTCCTGTTGGATGTTCAGCATCAGTTCCAAGCCATTGCCCGTCCCGCCTTTCACTGTGGTGAGCAGCTGGTAGCCGGTGGCACCAGAGTTGAAGGTATAGCATTTTCCCAGACGGGTGAAGCTCTGCGGAGGGGGGGACAAGGGGCAGAGAGAGAGAAAGACAGACCCATGAAGGGGGAAGCAGGGCACTGGACCCAGAGCCCCTGGCACTGCATGTGCATGTGTGTGTGTGTGTGAGAGAGAGAGAGATGGAGAGAGAGAGAAAGATGGAGGGAGAGAAAGATGGAGAGAGAGAGATGGGGAGAGATACATGGAGAGAGAGAAAGAGAGAAAGATGGAGAGAGAGAGAGAGAGAGAGAGAAAGAGATGGGGAGAGAGATGGAGAGAGATATGGAGAGAGAGAGAGAGGAAGAGAGATGAAGAAGGAGGGAGAGAAATGGAAAGAGAGAGAGTGTTGGAGAGAGCAAGAGAGTAACAAAGTAGGAGGGAGAGAGATGGATACAGAGAGAAAGATGGCGAAAGGAAGAGAGAAAGATGGAAAGAGAAAGGGATTAACAAAATAAGAGAGAGGGAGGAGAGATGGAGAGAAAGAGAGAGATGGAGAGAGAGAGAAATGGAGAGAGAGGGCTTCCAGTGACGTGTTGTGTCTTGCCCGCCCTCAGAGCAGCCGGGGCCTTCTTATCTGCTCCCGAACACGGAGGAATGTATGCCTCCCGGCCCCAGTCCTGGCTCCATGCCCAGACAAACTGCAGAAGCAGGAGCACCTCCCGGCCCCAGCCCTGACTCCATGCCCAGGCAAACGGAGCAGGTAGACCCTTCCCCCTCCTCCACAGCATGTGAGCCTGAGGAGGGTTTATTACCAACAGCTGATTGGAGTGACCCTCGCATCAGAAGATTGGATAGGCGGAGGCAACAGAAGGAAGGGAGGGGCAGGCCTTAATGAGTGCTGAGTCATGGAGCCACACCCCATGGCCTATATAAAGGATCTGCTTTCTGGCAGTCTCTGAGTCAGGCAAAGTCGAACTTATCTTGCTGAAGTCACTTACTGGTCTCCTGCCTGCTCTGAGGACTTTGCTAGGACTTTGGGCAGAGCTGCAGAGGCAAGCCTGATTCGGATTTCCCTGACCCGGCCGTCAGCGGAGGAGTGGGACACGACATGACGTCACCGCTCCTGCAGGGTGCTCTAACAGGGCGCTCCCCGTTAGAAGATCGTAAAAGTCAGTGAAACAGTATAAATCACTGTTCACTGACCTTAGCATACCCCTTGGGCAAAAGGGGGTGTGTAGAGCTGTGGGGGAGTGGTAGATCTCTCCAGGGGGTTTGCTCTTAAGAGCGAATTTTTCTGGATTTGAGATCCCACCGAACCTCATTGTACTCCGACTTGAAACGCGCTCCTGTTTTTTCAGGAAAAGGGAGTAGGAGTCACTTCTGCTCAAAAGGACTTGTCAAATTGATTGATTTTCTAAGCAGACGGGGATTTCACAAGCATTTGATCTTTAAAGTAGAAACAACACGCAAGTATACTGACTTCCTTTGACTCTGCACAATTTTGATCTTTCCTGTCTTCAAAGAACACCCTAAAACCTGATTTCGGTTCCTTTTTCTTCCTCGTCCCTTCTCGCAACCTGTTCCAATGCTTTCGCAAGCATCCTTCCTAAAACCAATATAGCAGGGGTGTCAAACTCATTTCCACTGAGGCCGCATCAGGGCTATGGTTGACCTTGGTGGCCCGGGCCGATTGGGAGGGCACCAGCTTGATGTCCCACCCCAAACTGCTGGCACATTTCCTCTTTGCTGTCTGCTGATTTCTTTTGTGCGTCCAACCAGTGTAGCATCTTTAAACATCTATTTTCATAGTGGATTGCAATTTTAGTGAATCAAACTTGTTCTGCCTGTGGGATTTGCACCTTCACGCCGGCTTCGTAGGGGGCATCATCTGCCACAAGGCATGGAGAGGGGATGGGTCTCTCCTTGGTCAAGAGGGAAACCCCTCCCCATTGCCAGAGGAGCTCCTGGACCCTGCTTGGAGAAGGCTCCTGTCCTGGGTACCATTTGGCCCCGGCTGCGAATGCTCTTCTTCCCTCGTGGGCCAGGGAGGGGGCTGCTGACCTACCGTCTCCCCCTGGAGATCCCCGCCACTGCCTGCCTGCTGTGTATTGTGTGATGAAGACCCCCCCACAGGGAGAGCAGCCCTGCCCCCCCCGATGAAACTTTCCCCCTTCTCAATGGGCAAACAGGAGCCTCCAGGCTGCTGTTCTTGGAGGGGGGCCCTGGGCCCTGTAGGGGCACGAGGGTCTCAGGAGGGAGGGAGCACTGACCGGTGTCCCCCCAGATGGGCAGATACTCGTCCTGTTGGATGTTCAGCATCAGTTCCAAGCCATTGCCCGTCCCGCCTTTCACTGTGGTGAGCAGCTGGTAGCCGGTGGCACCAGAGTTGAAGGTATAGCATTTTCCCAGACGGGTGAAGCTCTGCGGAGGGGGGGACAAGGGGCAGAGAGAGAGAAAGACAGACCCATGAAGGGGGAAGCAGGGCACTGGACCCAGAGCCCCTGGCACTGCATGTGCATGTGTGTGTGTGTGTGAGAGAGATGGAGAGAGAGAGAAAGATGGAGGGAGAGAAAGATGGAGAGAGAGAGATGGGGAGAGATACATGGAGAGAGAGAAAGAGAGAAAGATGGAGAGAGAGAGAGAGAGAGAGAAAGAGATGGGGAGAGAGATGGAGAGATATGGAGAGAGAGAGAGAGAAGAGAGATGAAGAAGGAGGAGAGAAAGAGAGAGAGAGAGAGATGGAGAGAGAAAGAGAGAAAGAGAGAGAGAGGAGAGAGATGGATACAGAGAAAGATGGCGAAAGGAAGAGAGAAAGATGGAAGAGAAAGGATTAACAAAATAAGAGAGAGGAGAGATGGAGAAAGAGAGATGGAGAGAGAGAGAAATGGAGAGAGGCTTCCAGTGACGTGTTGTGTCTTGCCGCCCTCAGAGCAGCCGGGCCTTCTTATCTGCTCCGAACACGGAGGAATGTATGCCTCCGGCCCCAGTCCTGGCTCCATGCCCAGACAAACTGCAGAAGCAGGAGCACCTCCTGCCCCAGCCCTGACTCCATGCCCAGGCAAACGGAGCAGGTAGACCCTTCCCCTCCTCCACAGCATGTGAGCCTGAGGAGGGTTTATTACCAACAGCTGATTGGAGTGACCTCGATCAGAAGATTGGATAGGCGGAGGCAACAGAAGGAAGGAGGGCAGGCCTTAATGAGTGCTGAGTCATGGAGCCACACCCCATGGCCTATATAAAGGATCTGCTTTCTGGCAGTCTCTGAGTCAGGCAAAGTCGAACTTATCTTGCTGAAGTCACTTACTGGTCTCCTGCCTGCTCTGAGGACTTTGCTAGGACTTTGGGCAGAGCTGCAGAGGCAAGCCTGATTCGGATTTCCCTGACCCGGCCGTCAGCGGAGGAGTGGGACACGACATGACGTCACCGCTCCTGCAGGGTGCTCTAACAGGGCGCTCCCCGTTAGAAGATCGTAAAAGTCAGTGAAACAGTATAAATCACTGTTCACTGACCTTAGCATACCCCTTGGGCAAAAGGGGGTGTGTAGAGCTGTGGGGGAGTGGTAGATCTCTCCAGGGGGTTTGCTCTTAAGAGCGAATTTTTCTGGATTTGAGATCCCACCGAACCTCATTGTACTCCGACTTGAAACGCGCTCCTGTTTTTTCAGGAAAAGGGAGTAGGAGTCACTTCTGCTCAAAAGGACTTGTCAAATTGATTGATTTTCTAAGCAGACGGGGATTTCACAAGCATTTGATCTTTAAAGTAGAAACAACACGCAAGTATACTGACTTCCCCTTTTGAAATTTGAAACTTTTCTTTGTCTCTGCTTAATTGACTTTTAAAATGGCATCTGAAAGTGAAAGTGAATCCTTTAGTACAACAAAGTAGCGTTATTTGTGGATTGTTATAAACGGAGCTCTCCTATACTGAAAGGAGTAAAGGAAAGTTTTTAAGTTTAAATTCTTGATTCTTTTGAAGACAGAATGACGGCTAAACCTTTAAAGCCCTCTGGAAGAAGGGGATCTGAAGCAAATCTTGAGGATATACTTAAAGAACAATTAAAACTTTCTGAAGAGAGGCAAAAAGAGATGACGGAAAAATTTAATGCAAAAATAAGAGAAGATATTATGCTGGCTTTTTAAGGTTTGAGTAAAAAAGTTGAGGGATTGGAAGAAGAGATGCAACAGATCTCGCAGTCAAATAAGCACTTAGAAGACAAAATGCAAGGTGTTCAGAAAAAAGTGGATGAAAATGAAGATCAGGTTGTGATATTGCAGTGCAAACTTATGGAAGGAGCTCTTAGAATCCGCGGTCTGCAGGAACAGAGAGGAGAGGACCTAAGAAAAATCATATCAGAAGCATTGGCTGAATTTATTGAAGTGGAACCCCAAGAGGTAACTTGTCAAATTGATAAAATATATAGAGTTAATTCTTGGATCGCAAGACAGAGAAGGCTTCCTCGGGACATTGTGGTTTATTTTGTGAAAAGAACTATGAGAAATCAGATTTTGCAAGCTGCATATCAGACAACTTTGAAAATTGGAGAACAGGAGCTGAAGGTCCTGAAAGAGATTCCTTCCAAGATGTTAAGAGATAGGAAGGAATTTGTTTTTTTTTACACAAGAACTTAAAAAACACCAGATTCAATTTAGATGAGAGGTGCCAGTTGGTCTGACAGTATTTTATCAAGGAAGGAGATATAGAATTGACACTGTGCGAAAGGCAAAGGACTTTCTCTCTACAGTTTTGAAAGTTGAAATAGAAGTGATAGAAAAACTTCAAGAGATCCAAGAAGGCGTGGTGATCCAAGAGGCCTCATTGCTGCCAGCATCAGAGGAGCCAAAAGAGCAAAGGGTGACAAGAGGAGCTCTTAAGTGTAAAGAAGAGCAACAGCTTCAAAGTAAAAGTCAGAACCCCAGTATGGAAGCTGTGGGAGGAGCTAGATAGAAGATACCAGAGGAGAAGCTTCTGTTGTCTGCTTCAAAGCTTCAGGAGGCCAGTAATGGCAAATAGAATTTTGTCATGGAATGTTAATGGGTTGAATTCAGCTCAGAAAAGAAGGAAAATATTTCACTACTTGAAACAATTTAAAAATGATGTGATTTGCCTGCAAGAGACACATATCAAATTATCAGACCAAAAATACTTAATAAAATTAGGTAAACATTTTGTTACATCAGCTTTGGATAAGAAGCAAAATGGAATCGTTGTATATATCAGGAAGGATATACCAGCTAAGTTAATTGAGGCAGATATTCAAGGAAGATTTATTGCTATTGAACTGGTGATAGATGCAAAAAAGACTTTACTGATAGGTATTTATGCACCTAATCAGCAACAAGAAAAGTTTTATAAAATGTTACACGAGAGGTTGACCCTCTGGGATTACAGTTCATTTATTTTGTTAGGAGACTGGAATGGAGTAATTGATACAAGAAATGATAAGAGAACCTCTTCTAAGAAGATACCTATACATGCAAAACTACCAAAATCCTTCTTTGAAATGATGGAAGATTTTGAGTTTGGAGATATATGGAGGTTACGGAGTCCAGATGAGACAGATTTTACTTTTTTTGCCGATAGGCATCAATCTTTTTCACGTATTGACTTTATTTTAATTTCTAATGACTTGCTTTCTAGGGTGAAGAAAATGAAGATATTTCCGAGGTGTTTAACTGACCATAACCAGTATGGATGGAATTATTACAAGGGAAAAAAGGTGGTAGAACATGGAGGCTAAATGAAAATTTGTTTAGATATGAGGATAATGTAAATCAATGTAAGAAACAGATGGAGGAATTTTTTGATTTTAATATGCATAAGGGGACACCGATAGGAACTGTGTGGGACGCGAGTAAGGCTTTTATTAGAGGTATATTGATATATCTGGATAATAGACAGAGAAATAATAAACAAAGGCAGCATAGGTACTTGGAAGAAGAAATTCAAAAGAAACAACAATTATTAATTCAAAATCCACAAGACCAGAAACTTAAAGAGGCTATAAGGATATTACAGAGTCAATTTAATATGTCAATGGCAGACCAGGTGGCAACGAATATACAATATGCTAAACATAATACCTTTTGTAATGCAAATAAACCTGGGAGGTGGGTGGCATATAACTTAAGGAAAAAACAGAAAGCATGTGTCATAGAAAAAATAGAATATAAAGGTAAAGGGATATATCAACAGGATAAAATTAAAAAGGCCTTCTCAGAATTTTACACTACTTTATATGCGAAAGATAAAATAGGGATATTTATGATTATTTGAAAGATTATAAGGTTAATACTTTAACATTCGAACAAAGGATGGAGTTGAATCAGCCGATAGCTACTGGAGAAATAGTGGAGGCAATTAAACAATTAAAAATGGGGAAAAACCGAGACTTCCTGTTTTGCACCGTAGGTGATGGCGGTGATCTTTACGATCACCAACCTCTGGATTATGTGGAATCGCTAGGACAGCTTAAATCTGCTGCCCAGCGGTTCGAAAAACCCTCTCTTCGGGAGAAGAAGAGATGGTGAGCTGAGGGCAGAGGTTGAATTTCCCTAAAGCCCCTGAGAAAAAAGGGGTTTGAAGGGTTAAGTTCCCTCCAGTAACCCGAAGTGCTCCAGATCCGAGGGTTTTTCTGCTTTGGCGGAACCAATCACCACGACCAAACACCGAGATTTATTTTGGACAATAAAGGATTATACCGGACAGAACGAAAGTGGGAGAACTTTATGCAAGTAGCCAAGCCAATTCCCCGTTATTTTGTAACAAGCTTGAAAACAGCAAGAAAATGGAGGCGAATTGTTAACAAGTTAACGAGTGGAAAGCGAAAGTGATACTTTTAGCGTTGCCGTCTGCTGCTGGTAAATTGCATGTTATTTGCTACTTCAACTCTTTAACTCTTTGCTGATAGAATCTAGGGAGATTTTCTTTTAAATATTGCTTTAAAAGACTGTGTTTCTCAGAGGTTAAGAAGATTTAAAGTGAATATTAAGTTGGAAATAAATAAATAATTTTATAGAAGATGGCAGCCAAACAATTAAAGTCTACTGTAACAAAGGGCTCTGGAATTTCATCAGCTGGTGCCTCTCCAGCTCATACAGCAGAGACTAGAACATTGAACTTAGAGGCGGTACAAGAGAATTTAAAAGACTTTATGCAAGAAAAATTTAAAGTAATAACTGATGAGATGTCTGAAATGAAAGAGCAGATATTAGAAATTCAAGTGGGAAATAAAGAAGTTAAGGAAGGATTTGTAACTGCAGTACAAAGTTTGGCAACAAATGTGATTTTATTAGAAGAGGAAGTTGAAGAAATTAAGCAACATAATTCAAAATTAGAAAATAAAATGGCTGAATTTCAAAGTAAAATGGAAAAAACAGATGATGAAATAGTTTTGATACAATATAGAAATATGGAATTTGCTCTAAGAATCCGTGGTTTGAAAGAGAATAAAGAAGAGAATTTAAGGGAAATTTTTTCTGAAGTATTTGCTGAGATATTAGCAGCTCGTCCAGCAGATGTGGCTTATCAAATTGATAAAATATATCGTGTGAATTCTTGGATAGCAAGGCAAAAAAAGTTGCCAAGGGATGTTGTTATTTATTTTACAAATAGAACAGTGAGAAATCAGATTTTGCAAGCCTCATATAAGGGGGAGAAGATTCAGATTGCTGGTCAAGATATTTTAATATTAAAGGAAATTCCACCAAAAATGTTAAGGGCTAGGAAGGAATTTGCCTTCCTGGTGAATGAACTTAAAAAACGTCAGATTGAATATAGATGGGATATTCCAACTGGTATAATAGTATATTATGCAGGGAAAGTACATCGTCTCAATACAGTTGGAAAAGCAAGAGAATTTTATGCTGAGGTATTAAAAGTTGGAAGTCTTCCTCCATTGGAAGCTAGAAGAAGGGAGACGGAAGTGAAGGAAAGAGAAGTGAAGCAGGTACAAGAACAGATTGTGATGGAAGAAGATTTATTACAAGTGTTGGAAATACCTACGACGGGTTCAGACTCAAAAGAACAAAGGCTGACAAGAGCTGCTGCTAAACGCAAGGAACAAGAGATGAAGGCACAACAACAACTGGCAACTACTACAACGGAAACAGTGGGAGGAGCAAGGCCTAAAGCAAAATGTGATCTCCGGCTAGTGTTCCAAAAGTTTCCTTTGGCCGATAATGGCAATTAAACTATTATCTTGGAATGTTAATGGTTTGAATTCACCGCAGAAGAGAAGGAAAGTATTTCACTATTTGAAACAATTTAAAAATGACATTACCTGTTTACAAGAAACACATATTAGATCTTTAGACCAGAAATATTTGATAAATTCAAAACTGGGAGTACATTTTGTTGCCTCCTCTTTGGGAAAAAAAATGTTTTAGTTATATATATAAAGAAGGATATATCGGCAAAATTAATTGAGGTGGATAAGCAAGGAAGATACATTGCTATCGAACTTTTGTTGGAGGGAAAGAAGACATTATTAATAGGAGTTTATGCTCCGAATCAACAGCAAGAAATTTTTTTTCAGTTTTTACATAAAAGAATAGTATTTTGGGATTATAAATCATATATATTAATGGGTGACTGGAATGGTGTGTTGGATACTCAGAAAGACAAAAAAAGTTTAAGGAAGATATCAAGCCGGGCGAAATTACCAAAGGCTTTTTTTGAAATGATGGAGGACTTGGAATTAAGAGATATTTGGAGAGAACGTAATACAGAAGAGAGGGATTTTACCTTCTTTTCTGACAGGCACCAATCATTTTCGAGGATTGATTTTATTTTGATTACTAATGATTTGTATTCTAGAGTGAAGAAGACTAAGATTTGTTCAAGAACTCTATCTGATCATAGTCCGGTTTGGATTGAATTTGATCGGGAAAAGGAGGCTAGGAGATCATGGAGGTTGAATGAGAATTTGTTTAAATATGAACAAAATGTAAATGAATGTAAAAAGCAAATGAAAGAATTTTTTATTATGAATATGAAAAAAGAAACATCTATAGAGATGATTTGGGATGCTAGCAAGGCCTATATGAGAGGAAATCTTATACAAATGAATATTAAATACAAAAATAAATTGCAGAAAAAGAAAAAGGAATTGGAAGAGGAAATTAAAAAGAAAGAACAATTATTGATAAATAGCCCAGGAAATAGTAAAATAAAAGAATCAATAAATATATTAAGAGGTCAGTTTAATATGCTGATGGCAGATCAAGTAGCAATTAATTTACAATATGTAAAACATAATACATTTAATAATGCCAATAAGCCAGGAAGATGGCTTGCCTATTTAATAAGGAAAAAACAGAAATCACGAATGATTGATAAAATAGAATATAGGTAATTACCTACAATTGAAGAATGGACACTTAAAGTATCAAATCTGGCAGAAATGGCAAAAATCTCTGCTTATTTGAAAGACTATACACAAGAAAAATATATTTTAGAATGGAAAATGTGGATTGATTATATTCAGAATAAGTATCAGATAAAAAAATATCGAATAGCATATGAGTAAATTTAGGAAATATTTTGTATTAGATATATTTCTGAAGGAGAGGGGAATTGAGAGTGTGATTAAGTGTGGAGAGACTAGAGATTATAATTTAGGAATTATTTTAGATTATGATTGTTAGTTTTGATACCCTGCATTTTATTCTGGGAAGTCGGGTGGGGCGGGGTATGGGGAAGGGAATTGGGGGTTGAGGCTAGAGATGGAGTGATGGTGAATGTACAGGGATTATTGAAGATGTATAAATAATATTAATGTAGGGTCGGGTCTGCCCAGTTACCATTTTACGACTGAGACGACACAGTAGTAGGTAGCAAAGGGGAGAAGAGGAAGGTAGAGGGGTAGAAGAGGGAGAAGGAAGGTGTAGGGTGGAGGGAGGAGAGGATGTAGATAAGAGAAGGAGAGGAAGGTTTGGATAGTAAAAGAAGGTAGAAGAGGGGAGTGTTAAAAAGGGGGGTGGTGACTGGGCAGGCCCGACGAAATGTATTTAACTGTACATTGAATGAATTGTTTGATATGATTGTAAAAATAAAACTTTTTTACTAAAAAAAAAATTTAAAAAAATGGGGAAAAACCCCGGTACAGATGGTCTTACAGCAAGTTATTATAAAAAACTACAGGATGAAATACTAGGCCCACTTAAAGAATTATTTAATCAGATTCAATTAGAAGGGGGAATACCCCGTTGTGGAAAACATCTTTTATTTCACTGATACCAAAAGAGGAGCAAGATTGCTCTAAACCCGGGAATTATAGGCCGATCTAACTTTTAAATAATGACTATAAGATTTTTGTTAAAATAATAGCGAATAGATTAATGTTAGTTTTACAACTAAGAATTCATACTGATCAATCTGGTTTTATAAAAGGGAGACAGATAAGGAATAATGTTAGACAGATTATTAATATATTGGAATATTTGGAAAAAAAGAATAGTTCAGCAGCACTTATTTTTTTGGATGTGGAGAAGGCCTTTGATCGATTGCATTGGGATTTTTTATTTAAATTAATAGAGAAAATGCAATTTGGGGATTGCTTTGTTAGAATAATTAAAGCGATTTATGGAGAGCAAACAGCTCAGATTATAATAAATGGTAGTTTGACAGAAGTTATTAAGATTGTGAAAGGAACGAGACAGGGATGTCCTTTATCGCCACTATTGTTTGTTTTAACTCTGGAACCATTATTGGATAAAATACGAGAGTTAAAGAAGAGGGAATTAAAATTAGACCATATAAGTATAAAGTTAGAGCTTTTGCAGATGATGTAGTGGTTACTTTAACAAATCCTTAATTTCAAGTATATCTTTGTTAGAAAGAATTGATGAATACGGAAAGGTATCAGGATTTAAAATAAATCAGAATAAAACAAAAATGATAATCAAAAATATGTCTAAACAACAGAAACAAAAATTAGAGGAAATAACAGGATTTGAGGTGGTAAAAAAGGTTAAATACTTAGGGGTTTATATTAGCTCATCGAACAGAAACTGTATAAGAATAATTATGAGTTGTTATGGCAAAAAGTTCACAAAGACATGAATGCTTGGAAAAAAACTGCAACTATCGTTATTGGGGAGGATAGCGGTTATCAAAATGAATGTGTTACCTAGATTTTTGTTTCTGTTCCAGATGATACCAATAATCAAGAAAGATCAAAATTTGGAGGAATGGCAGATTGGGATTAATAAATTTATATGGCAAGGTAAAAAGGCGAGGGTTAAAATGAAAATAATTCAGGACTCACGGGAAAGAGGCGGCCTAAAAATGCCTAATTTTAAATTATATTATGAAGCAGTAGCCCTTTCAGTAATAAGTGATTGGTTTAATTTAACGGAGGAAAGACTTTTCAATATAGAAGGTTATGACTTATTATATGGATGGCATGCGTATTTATTTTACGAAAAAAAGTGGATAGGGCTTTTAAGAGTCATGTGTTGAGAAGTGCTCTTTTGCGTGTCTGGAAAAAATATTCTTATAAACTAGACTATAAGATTCCTATATGGGTGAGCCCCAGACATGCAATAGAGAATATAAATATAAAACAGAAACAGGAAATGATTACTTATAAAGAACTTTTGTATGCTGAAGGAGGTAGCTTACAATTAAAATCATTACAGGTATTAAATGAAGAAGGGAGGAATTATACTTGGTTTCAATATGGGCAACTAAGCACTAGATGGAAAGAAGATCAAAAAATTGGTATAATGCAAAGGGAGGAAATTTAATAAAGCAAATTAGAATAGAATAGAATTTTATTGGCCAAGTGTGATTGGACACACAAGGAATTTGTCTTGGTGCATATGCTCTCAGTGTACATAAAAGAAAAGATACGTTCATCAAGGTACAACATTTACAACACAATTGATGATCAATATATCAATATAAATCATAAGGATTGCCAGCAACAAGTTATAGTCATACAGTCATAAGTGGAAAGAGATTGGTGATGGGAACTATGAAACGATTAATAGTAGTGCAGATTCAGTAAATAGTCTGACAGTGTTGAGGGAATTATTTGTTTAGCAGAGTGATGGCCTTCGGGAAAAAACTGTTCTTGTGTCTAGTTGTTCTGGTGTGCAGTGCTCTATAGCGTCGTTTTGAGGGTAGGAGTTGAAACAGTTTATGTCCAGGATGCGAGGGATCTGCAAATATTTTCACGTCTCTCTTCTTGATTCGTGCAGTATACAGGTCCTCAATGGAAGGCAAGTTGGTAGCAATTATTTTTTCTGCAGTTCTAATTATCCTCTGAAGTCTGTGTTTTTCTTGTTGGGTTGCAGAACCGAACCAGACAGTTATAGAGGTGCAAATGACAGACTCAATAATTCCTCTGTAGAACTGGATCAGCAGCTCCTTGGGCAGTTTGAGCTTACTGAGTTGGCGCAGAAAGAACATTCTTTGTTGTCCTTTTTAATGATGTTTTGATGTTAGCTGTCCATTTGAGATCTTCGATATGATAGAACCCAGAAATTTGAAGGTTTCTACTGTTGATACTGTGTTGTCAAGTATTGTGAGAGGTGGAAGTATGGAAGGGTTTTCCTAAAATCTACCACCATTTCTACGGTTTTGAGTGTGTTCAGTTCCAGATTGTTTTGGTTGCACCACAAGGCTAGTCGTTCGACCTCTCGTCTATATGCGGATTCGTCATTGTCTCGAATGAGACCAATCACTGTTGTGTCATCTGCGAACTTCAGTAGCTTAACAAATGGATCATTGGAGATGCAGTCATTGGTATACAGAGAGAAGAGAAGTGGGGAGAGCACACAGCCTTGGGGGGCCCCTGTGCTAATTGTACAGGTATTTGATGTGATCTTGCTTAGCTTCACCTGCTGCTTCCTGTTTTTTAGGAAGCTTGTGATCCACTTACAAGTCTGTTCCGGTACCT
The DNA here is from genome assembly GCF_028640845.1 of Ahaetulla prasina. NCBI lineage: Eukaryota > Metazoa > Chordata > Lepidosauria > Squamata > Colubridae > Ahaetulla > Ahaetulla prasina. The sequence continues at coordinate 150,537,681 of NC_080542.1, read as the reverse complement.
GTAGCTGGTTTAGCTTAGTTAGAAGAATGTCTGGAATGATGGTATTGAATGCTGAACTAAAGTCTACAAAAAGGACCCTTGCATAGGTCTTTGGAGACTCAAGATGTTGTAGGATGTAGTGCAGAGCCATATTAACAGCATCATCTGTTGATCTAAAAGAAGATGATGATGAAAGATTGTGATGGTTAAATTTGTGAAATCTTATTTCAGATCCATTTGTGGACTCTTTGTCCAAATGTTGCAATTTTCCCCAATCAAAACTCTTATTGGCTGTTTCTTCCAAAAGAATGTTGAAACTTTCATTTTTATGAAGACTCAAAGGAAACTCACTGCCTTGATCCAAAGATTCCTGATTATTGAAGAAGGTGTTAAATTAAAAAAATTAAATTAAATTAAAAAATTATTATTTAGAAAAGGGAAGCAGCATCTGTAAACAAACGAACGGTGATGAACTGGGGCATGGCACAGAGGCAACACAGGCAGCTGGCAGTTCAAACTGTCCCTTTATTGCTCCAAATTTCCCCAAACACTCCCACATTTTTGGCAAGTCCCAGAGCAAAGTGATCTCTCTCACACACACATACCTCCAGCAGCCTCTGGCTGCAAGTAATCTGTCCCAAGGCTGGAGCACAAAGGCTGCAAAGCAAGAAATCCAGCAGGGCCAGTCGAGGAGTCCAGGAAACAAAGGAGCAAGGCAGTTAATCCAGGAAGCCAGGAAGAAAGTAGGAAATCCAGGAAACTTCAAACGTCGGCAACAACACTCAACAATCCAGGAATTTAGTGTTCCCCCCTCCCAATATCTCCTTAAGTCTCAGTCCCAGGTGTGCCTTGTGGAGATGAGTGGGGTGCTCTCTTCCCAAATAGTGGGGTCAGCCTGCGCTGTTCTCACCTTCTCTCCACTCTCTGTGGTCGAGGATCAGGAGGGGGTGGTCCTTGCTCATTGCCTGAGTTCTGCCTCTCATGTTCACTGCTTAGCCTCTCTTGGTCATCCTGCCCCACTTCCTCCCTGCCTACAAGCCATCCCAATCCTGAAAGGCCCTGGCCTGACTCGCCTGACTCCCCATTTTCCTCCAAAGCCAATGAAGCCACCCCTCGATCTCTATCATCTCCAGTTCTGGCTCGTCTTCCTCTGCAGATTCAGGTCCCGACGGGGAGAGGGGGGGGGCATGACAGAAGCTTTGAGTAGAAAAATCTCCCATCTCTCAGAACTTTAAACCCCCCACAGATCACTGAATTCTAATCTCCTTGTGAGGAGCCACTGTCTGGAGCACTTGTGGGCGATCCCAATACTCTCCTTGTCCAGAGAGGAACCCCGTCTGCTTGCCGAGTCTTCATTCCACTGCAGTTGTTCACTTTGCTTCCACTCGCCATTCCTTCTCCAGATGTCCTGGCGGTTGCACAATTGTTCGCTGAGATAACACGGGGTCAGACTCTCTGGCCTCCTCATTTCTGTGGACACAGCTGGAGGTCGCCAGCAGAGTTGCTACAAAGCCTGAATTAGGGCACAGATGGATTCCCTTCTTTGCCCCCACTTAGTGTGGGGAGGGAGGGAAAGAAGGGTAGTGCACCTGGCTAGTTGTTGTTGTTAGTTGTGAAGTCGTATCTGTAATGTATCTTTAAAAGTTTTGGCGGGAAAAAAGCACGTTGCTGATTAGTTGAAGCCTCCGGCTAAACTGTATATAAAGAGAGGTTTTTCCCAGCACTGGCTGCTGGGTTCACCATATAGTAAAGAGCTGTTGTCACTATCCTGGTCTCCTGCCTCGTTATTGCCCGAATCTAACACTGGCGACGAAGGTGGGATCTCGAGGCTAAGAGCGCCAGGAAAAGAGCTGAACTCACCAGGAAGGCGAACCCAGCAAACAAGGGCGGAAAGCAGCGATGTCCGCTACACACCGCCAGCGCCATTCGACCCAGCTAAGGAAAAATGGGGTCATACATGGCTCATTTGAGTGTTTCCTCGAGTGACGAACTTCAAGGAGTTTCAGACAACAGGAAACGGCGATTTCCTGAGCCACTGCGGTCCAGAAGTTTCGACACCGCAGAATTCCTGGCGGAATACGCCGTACAGTCGGTACCGTGGCAAACTCTGCAGACTTTATTGAAAGCCCATTATGCACCAACGCCGTCCAAATATGTGCAACGGTTCGAATTCGGGGAGCGCAGACAGTAAGAGGGTGAGTCCATCAGCGCATACATGGCCGCCCTGAGGAAAGCCTCAAAACATTGCGAGTACCGAGACTTGGATGAGGCATTGCTGGAGCAACTCATCCGCGGGGTCAGGGACATCCGTTTGCGGAGGCGGCTGCTGTCTAAAAGCAACCTAACGCTGGCAAACGCCTTGTACGAAGCCAGGGCTCACGAGATGTCTACCCAAGCGGCGGAAACCCTACAAAAGCCGCTCGCACCAACGGCTGGTGCGAAATCAACCCCGGTCCACAACGAGGAGATCCAGGCTGAGTCGGACGGTGAGGAAGAGGAAGGAGTCTTCCACACCGGGAGGCCGGAGAAAGAAGACCGGGGTGACTGCGCGAGTTGCGGAGGGCAACACCAATGACAACAATGCAAATGGAAGGATGCGACTTGTCGGCGGTGCGAAAGGAAGGGGCACATCGCACAGGTCTGTCGAGCACCCCAACCTTCCCGCCAAAAATTCAAACTGACCAACCAGAGCGCGGGAACGGCGAAGCGGCCCGTGATTGGTCAATTCAAAAAAGGCGCGAAGTTGAATCAGACTGTCGTGAGAGTGGGTCACGCAGCAACCCGCCTAGAAAAAAAAATCTTTACGAAAACAAAGATTGAGGGGGTGCCGTGCCGATTGGAGGTGGACACCGGCTCAGCAATCACGATCATGTCCTGGGACACTCTCGTGAAAGCCTTACCCGCCATCGCAAAGCGCAAGCTGAAACCACAGAACTTAAAGGTACAAGACTACCAAGGGAATCGCATCCCTGTTCGAGGGGTAACGTACGTCCACGTCGAGTATGGACAATACAAGAAAACTCTGCCCATCACCATAGTCAATGGGAACCTGCCAAGCTTGTTGGGACTGGACTGGTTCCGAGCATTGGGCATGGGAGTGACGGGAATCTTCAGAAACGAAGTCAACCTCAAAGACGCACTCATGAAGGAATTTGGGGACGTTTTCAAAGACTGCCTGGGCAAGTACACGGGGACCCCTATTTCTTTTAACTTAGACCCCCAAGTTGCCCCTATCCGTCTAAAGGCTAGGAGGGTCCCGTTGCCTAAAGCCCAGGATTGACAGGAACTGGACAAACTAGTAAACCAAGGAATTCTAGTGCCAGTTGACCATGCTAAGTGGGAGACCCTATAGTCACCCCAGTCAAACCGGACGGGTCGGTCCGGTTGCGCTGACTATAAGGCAACACTTAACAAAGCGCTGCAAAGAGTGCTTACCCGTCGGTGGTACAGCACTTACTGCACTCAATGGGGCAAGGGCAGGTTTTGCCAACTAGATTTGACCCAAGCCTATCAACAACTGCCAGTAGATAGCAGCACAGCGAGCGCAGACAATTGTGACTCACAGAGGCGTTTAAGTGTACCCGGTTACAGTTTGGGGTTAGTGTGGCTCCAGGGGTATTTCAGAACCTAATGGAGCGGCTACTGCAGGGACTACCAGGGGTGGTACCATACTTTGACGATGTACTGGTATCCGCTGAGAATCTAGAGGAATTAGGGGTAAGGCTGCGAAAAGTTTTGGGCATTTTCCGGTCTGCCGGTCTCAAAGTTAAACTGAACAAATGCCAGATCGGGGTTGAATCTGTGGAATTCCTGGGCTACCGGATAGACAGGAGGATTCACCCACTGAAAGCAAGGTACGGGCCATCAGGAAGGCCCCGGTTCCTAAGAACAAAACGGAGTTGCAGGCATTCTTAGGTCTGGTCAATTTCTACGCGGTATTTTTGAAAAATAAGGCAACAGTAGCCAAGCCGCTTCATAAATTACTAGCAAAGACGGCTGCATGGTCTTGGGGAAAGGCGGAAGCTAGGGCATTCCAAGGGGTAAAGAATCTCCTATCGAGTGATAGCCTCCTTATCCAATACAATGGCACGCTGCCATTAGTGTTAAGCTGCGATGCATCTCCCTATGGGGTGGGGGCTGTGCTCAGCCACAGGTTGCCAAATGGCACAGAAGCCCCTATTGCATATTACTCCCGAACCATGTCATCAGCTGAAAGGAATTATAGCCAGCTTGATAAGGAAGCCTTGGCTATAGTCTCCGGGGTAAAGAAATTCCACGAATATGTATTTGGTCGTGATTTCGAGATCATCACCGACCATAGACCTTTGCTAGGCCTGTTGGCAGGCGACCGCCCAACACCCGTGGCACTTTCACCCAGACTGACCAGATGGACTATCTTCCTAGCGGCGTATTCCTACAAACTACTACACCGGCCAGGGAAGGACTTAGGGCATGTGGACGCCCTGAGCAGATGCCCGTTACCAGAGACTATCGAAGACCCCACTCCGGGGACACCAGTTCTGCTAATTGACTCTTTGGACTCTGGCCCAGTCACATCAAAAGAGGTGGCTCGGGCTTCGTACAAGGACATTACAATAAGGACTGTAATTGGTTGGGTACAAAGAGGTTGGCCCGCTGCGAGCGTTTTAAAGAATTTGTAAAAAAACGTGGGGAACTCTCAGCTCAAGGGGGGTGCCTGCTATGGGGGGATCGAGTGGTGATCCCAGAGAAATTGAGGGAAAAGGTATTGGAGCTCCTTCACGAAGGCCACCCAGGGATCGTGAGAATGAAGGGTCTAGCGAGAAGCTATGTGTGGTGGCCCTTAATGGACACGGAAATTGCTGAAAGGGTAGGGAAATGCCAGGCCTGCCAGGAGTCCAGACCGCTACCCCCAACGGCCCCGATTCGGGAATGGGAAAGACCCCAGGGTCCTTGGTCTAGGATCCATATCGATTTTGCCGGCCCCTTCCACGGCCAAACTTTTCTGGTAGTAGTCGACGCCTACTCCAAATGGCTGGAAATCATTCTCATGAGATCCATGACAGCCGAGGCCGTGATTTCAGTCCTACGGCACCTATTTGTAACCCACGGGTTGCCAGACACGTTAGTCTCCGATAACGGCCCGCAATTCACGGCAACCCAGTTTGAGGGGTACTTGGCAGAGGAGGGCATCCGGCATGTCCTCTCGGCGCCTTTCCACCCTGCGACGAACGGCCTTGCAGAACGTTCCGTCCGAAGCGCAAAGGAAGCATTGTCCAGAATCAAGCCAGGCGATTGGCAAACAAAAATCGATACATTCCTAGCAGTCCAACACAGAACCCCCTGTGTAACAACTGGCCGCAGCCCGGCAGAGCTATTGATGGGTCGGAAACTCAGGTGCCCACTAGACCGTTTAAACCCAAACTATACACCAGACGGTTACAAAGGGGCACACGGTAAAACAAGAGGGATGGCAATAGGCGACCTAGTGTGGGCACACAACTACAGCGAGGGCCCGACCTGGTTAGCAGGAAAAATCCTAGAGATAACAGGTCCAAAATCATATCTAGTAGAAATAGACGATGGCCGGGTATGGAAGCGCCACATAGACCAAATAAGGAAACGCATAACCGGTAAATCAGGGTCAGACGAAACAAGCCCTGACGAGCCGATGTTTGAATCCACAGCTGACTCAAACCCAGGGCAAACGCGGGACTTATCTGAGTTCCAGGAGGTCCAGCGACGCCAACCGGTTCCTTCTGAAAACAGCAGGGACGACTCTGCAAATAATCCAGGGCCGGATGGCCTGGAGGAGGAGCTGAGAGGAACAAACAGTCCCTCCGGTCAGCTCGACTCACTCCCAGAGAATGAATTGCGCAGGTCCGAAAGAGTCAGGAGACGCCCAGTCTACTTGCGTGATTACGTTGAAAAATAAGATATTAATTTTATGCAGATAATGGTAAAGTGTTTTCTGGGAGGGAAGGAGTGTAATGTATCTTTAAAAGTTTTGGCGGGAAAAAAGCACGTTGCTGATTGGTTGAAGCCTCCGGCTAAACTGTATATAAAGAGAGGTTTTTCCCAGCACTGGCTGCTGGGTTCACCATATAGTAAAGAGCTGTTGTCACTATCCTGGTCTCCTGCCTCGTTATTGCCCGAATCTAACAGTATCCGACCCATCGTGACCCCATGGACAACATTCCTCCAGGCCTTCCTGTCCTCTACCATCCTCTGGAGTCCATTTAAGCTCACGCCGACTGCTTCGGTGACTCATCCATCCACCTTGTTCTCTGCAGTCCCCTTCTTCTTTTGCCCTCAATCTTTCCCAGCATTAGGCTCTTCTCCAGGGACTCCTTCCTTCTCATTAGGTGGCCATAGCCGGCTAGTAGATTCAGGGAAAGCACCAGGTGTTTCTCATTGGTGGCCATTTTGCTGCACCTGCGTGCCATGAAGCTCAAAAATCAAGGGTCAGTAGATTGAGGAGACGCGGAAGGGCCACCCCTTCCCCCATCCTGTTCATGGGCCTGACCCCTAAATTGAGGCAGTGATGGGATATTGAACTAAGTGCCAACCCCCTCCTCCCCATCAGCCTCTCTGCTGGCCGGCTCAGATTGTGCTAACTTGGCATAAGATGAATATGGCTGATGTGGCTGACGTACTGCACGGCTGTAACCCGAGCATCCTTTGGGTGTAAAGAGAAGAAAGAGGCTGTGGTGGCTGCCCCCACCAGCCAGCCCTGATGATGCCCCTTGGCACCCCCAGAGACCCCCTTGTGCCCCTCTTCACCTGGCATCCAAAGAAAAAGGAGGCTGGATAGAGGATGGTGGATGGGAAAGAGTTTGGGGTACTGAGCTTCACTGGGGCAGCTGCCCCCTTGTTCAGGAGAGAACGCAGAGAAGGAGGAAGGGGGAATAAAAAACTTGGCTTTGCTCAGAGACTCCCATGGCCCCCTGCATGCTTGGCATTGCCCTCCTCCCCAATAAAGGAATTGGCACCTGGGAAGCACCCAAAGTTTCCTCACTACTGTGCCATTCCATCATGGGGTGGCTGGCTCTACAGTTCCCTCCCCCTTTCCACACACACACCTGAGGGTCAAGTTTGGAGCCCAGGGCCAAGGGAGTTAGCCAGCCAACCCCTCCCATCTCTGCTGCCAAGGGGAGAAGACTTTCCACATTAGGAATTCTCCCTTTTTCTGCCATGGGGACCGAGAGGGACCCCAGGCTCTCTCAGACTTTTTTCATGGACTTTTGGTCCTGGCAGCATGCCAGGGGCTGACTCCCCATGGGTGAAGAGGGGCACAGCATCTCCAGTTGCCTGGCACTGAGACTAAAACAAGAGGGGTGTGTGTGTGCGGCACTGCAGCCAAGGGGTGGTCCCAGAGCAGAAGCAAGGGGCACTCACTGTGCTGAAGTTCCTGGTGCCACAGGGCCGGTTCCCAAAGCGGCATTCCAGCAGCATGTCCTCCAAACCATGGCTGGTCCGGTCCACAAATTCACGCAGGTTGAAACTCCTGCTGGGGAAGGCTCGGGCAGCCTCTGAGTCAGGCCAGCCCAAGGCTCGGCCGTATGCTGGGTAGTCAGACAGCTCCATGCCCAGCAGCCCCCGACCCACCCAGTGCAAATTGTTGGGGGTCAACTGGGACCGCCAGATACAGTTGACATTGCAGAAGGAGACGGCTGGGAATGTCAGCTGCCGGCCCTCTCCTTCATCCAGCACATGTGGATAATGTGGTTGTATCCCGCGTAATACTGAATCCGGTCAGCCACCTGGTATAGGACGATTCCCAGGGCAGCCAGGACTACCGCTCCCCAGGCTGCGTGGTGTGGCATGAGCGGCCCTGCCAAGAAGACATGGCCAATGCCATGCAAGGTACACCTGCTGGCAAAAGCCATGATGTTGGGGGCTGCCTCACCCTCCTGAGCCTCCATCGCCTTCGACTCAGTTTGCTTTGTGCTGCTGGGATGCCGTCACTCCTCTCTGCTCTGTCCAGAGGATCGTGTGTCAAACCTGGAGTCAGGCAACACCAGTCCTGGTGGAGGGAGGGGCCTGACTCATGACCACCTCCTTGTCAGGTGGGAGCAACTAGGGAGGGAAGCGGCAATGTGCACCAAAGGATGCCAGTAGAGTCCCTGGCTGGGAAGCTGGTCCGCCCTCAAAGCCTGTATCTGTCTGGAGTAGTTGCGAGCACTGTACAGTTGAACTCAAGGGAGTGGGGTACGATGAAGTCCATGAGAGATCTCTGCTCCCCTTTTCTGACTGAGCAGGCATCCCTTTGCCTCATGAAGGCTGGCAAGAGGGGTTCTGCTAGCACAGGAGCACCCCTTGCTCCCCGGTTCTCCCTGCATCCATCTCATTTGGGCTGCTCATCGGAGCAAGCAGACGGGGCCATGCATGGACCCTGACAAGGAAGACATTATAGGATGGTTGGGGGAGAGTTACAGAGACCTTCATCATGGGCACTGCCCACTGCAGCCAGGCACCCAAGATTATATCGAGCGTGGTGTACTGGCTGTACTGGTGCGTAACACCGAACCAGTGTTATCCACCTGGGGCAGAAAGATCCCTGGCGTAGCCAGTACTGATGTGTCCTTCTCCCATGCCCAAATGCCCCCTGAAGCACCCAGGGCATCGAGCAGAACCCCTTCCCACCAGCGCCCAAAAGAAGCTAACCAGAGTCCACGTAACCTCCATGCAAAGCCAGGAGCGCAATAGAATAGAATTTTATTGGCCAAGTGTGATTGGACACACAAGGAATTTGTCTTGGTGCATATGCTCTCAGTGTACATAAAAGAAAAGATACGTTCATCAAGGTACAACATTTACAACACAATTGATGGTCAATATATCAATATAAATCATAAGGATTGCCAGCAACAAGTTATAGTCATACAGTCATAAGTGGAAAGAGATTGGTGGTGGGAACTATTTTTCTGCAGTTCTAATTATCATCTGAAGTCTGTGTTTTTCTTGCTGGGTTGCAGAACCGAACCAGACAGTTATAGAGGTGCAAATGACAGACTCAATAATTCCTCTGTAGAATTGGATCAGCAGCTCCTTGGGCAGTTTGAGCTTACTGAGTTGGCGCAGAAAGAACATTCTTTGTTGTCCTTTTTTAATGATGTTTTTGATGTTAGCTGTCCATTTTAGATCTTGCGATATGATAGAACCTAGAAATTTGAAGGTTTCTACTGTTGATACTGTGTTGTCAAGTATTGTGAGAGGTGGAAGTATGGAAGGGTTTCTCCTAAAGTCTACCACCATTTCTACGGTTTTGAGTGTGTTCAGTTCCAGATTGTTTTGGTTGCACCACAAGGCTAGTCGTTCAACCTCTCGTCTATATGCGGATTCGTCATTGTCTTGAATGAGACCAATCACTGTTGTGTCATCTGCGAACTTCAGTAGCTTAACAGATGGATCATTGGAGATGCAGTCATTGGTATACAGAGAGAAGAGAAGTGGGGAGAGCACACAGCCTTGGGGGGCCCCTGTGCTAATTGTACAGGTATTTGATGTGATCTTGCTTAGCTTAACCTGCTGCTTCCTGTTTGTTAGGAAGCTTGTGATCCACTTACAAGTCTGTTCCGGTACCTGTAGCTGGTTTAGCTTAGTTAGAAGAATGTCTGGAATGATGGTATTGAATGCTGAACTAAAGTCTACAAAAAGGACCCTTGCATAGGTCTTTGGAGACTCAAGATGTTGTAGGATGTAGTGCAGAGCCATATTAACAGCATCATCTGTTGATCTATTTGCTCGGTATGCAAATTGCAAGGGGTCTAACAGCGGATCTGTGATGGTTTTCAGGTAGGAAAGCATTAGCCTTTCAAAGGTTTTCATGACTACAGATGTTAAAGCAACTGGTCTGTAGTCATTCAGTTCCTTGATGGTGGGCTTCTTCGGCACTGGGATGATGGTAGAGCGTTTGAAGCAAGAAGGAACATAACACATCTCTAGTGATTTATTGAAAATATGGGTGAAGATGGGGGCCAATTGGTCAGCACAGACTTTTAAGCAAGAAGGAGTTATCTTGTCTGGGCCTGCAGCTTTTCCTGGCTTTTGTCTGTGAAATAGGTCCTGCACTTCCTTTTCTCTGATCACTAGGGGTTGTGAACCCAATGAAATGGGGTCAGTTGTAGGAGGCTTGGCTGTTGTTGGTATGTCTGAGATGGGGGTTGTGAAGATAGGTGATTGTAGTTTCCTTTCAAACCTGCAGTAAAACTCATTCAGGTCATCTGTCAGTTGTTGATTACCTTCAGCCTGGGAAGGAGGTTTGCCATAGCCGGTGATATTTTTAAGAGTTTTCCACATGTTTGCTGGTTCATTTGCTGAAAACTGATTCTTTAGCTTTTCAGAGTAGCTTCTTTTTGCTGCTCTGATCTCCCTTGTTAGTGCATTTCTGGCCTGATTGTACAGCATTTTATCACCTTTTCTGTAGGCTTCCTCTTTGGAATGTCGTAGCTGCTTAAGTTTAGGTGTAAACCAAGGTTTGTTGTTATTGTGTATTCGCAAGTTCCTTGTAGGTACACATAGGTCTTCACAGAAGCTGACTGTTGTGACCCAGGTTCCTGGACCCGGACTCCTGGACTCGGATGATTCAGAAAGTGAGGGAGAAGACCTGGCAAACCCTGCTTCTCTTGAGCCCTCTCCCTCCCTGGCACCCACTCAAAGGGAGGAGGAGGGGCCGGCAAGGCCTGATTCTCTGGAGCCTTCTTCTGATTTGGCAACGCCCCAAGAACAGTTTTGGAGTGATGCAAGACTGCGCAGACGTGACTGGCGCGCGCAGCAGAAGCAGCGTTGGGATAAGGCCAAGTAATAATTGTCATGCAGTGACATCTGCAGAGACTATAAATAGGAGGCGGGACTTCCTGGTTTTTTGTCTTGGACAAAGCAAGGAATTTGCGCGGGCAAACTGTATCAATGGAGGGAAGAATATATTCGTGAGTAATTCTGGCCTTATCTATAATTTCCTCGTTATCTCCAGAAACTTGGCAGGCCCGTGGGTAGACGTGGCCAGGACATCTATCTATGTAAATAAAAGGAGAAAAGGAGGCCTCTGACTGACTCTTTGCTGGGAGTATTGGGGGGAGGGAAACAGAACATTTTGTCCAAGACCCCGACTAAAACATCTTCCACCATAGATGGACCAGCAGCAGGTACAGCAGCAGTTACAGCAGCTACAAGCGGCTAATCAACAGCTCCAGCAGCAAGTGGCTCACTTGGCAGGCCAACTTGCTGCTGGGAATGTGCCTGCAGCCCCCCCCCCCCGTCCTCCCACTCCTCCTCCTCGTCGCAAGTGCCCAATAACTGTGCCGGATAAGTTTTCTGGGCAGCCTGAGATGTTCCCGACCTTCTTGGGACAGTGCCAGCTCTACATGGCTATGCGGCCAGAGGATTTCCCAGACGACCGGGCTAAGGTGGCCTTCGTGATTAACCTTCTTTCCAGCTCGGCTGCTCGATGGGCCACGCCCCTCTTGCTCCAGGACAGCCCCCTGCTGGCGGACCAACAGCGTTTTTGGCAGCATCTGCGCACCATGTACGAGGACCCCGTTTGAATGCTGACGGCAACCAGGCGCCTTAAGGAACTCCGTCAAGGGAAACGCCCCCTGCAGGAGTACATCGCCGAATTTCGTCTTTTGTGCCAGGACTCTGACTGGAATGATGCAGCGCTGGTGGACGCGTTCCAGGAGGGACTCTCAGAGGAATTGCAAGACGAGCTGGCCCGGGTGGAGGCGCCGCGGACCCTCAACAACTTGGTGCCCCTTTGTCTCCGCCTTGATGCCCGTCTGCAACGGCGACCGTCCCGTCGCACCCCCCAGGACCCGCCGTCGACATCTGCACCCCCACTTCCTGCACCACCAGCACCCCGGGTCGCCCCACGTTTTGTAACTGCTGCGGAAGAGCCCATGGAGTTGGGAGCGGCCAGACCTCGCCTGACAGCCCAGGAGCGGAACCGGAGGCGCCAAGGGGGATTGTGCCTGTACTGTGGGGAGCCTGGCCACTTCGCCGCTTCTTGCCCCAGAAAGCGAAGTGGGGCACGCACGCCGGTCCCCGAATCACAGCGTGACCAATCGGGAAACGGAGCAGGCCCGACCTCGGGGAAACCCTAGGTCGGGCATGTACTAAGCCCCCACTGGACGTTGCGGAAGTAGACTCTGGGCCCCCTCGGCATCTGATTCTGGACACACGGATATGGTTGGGGAACCAGTCGGACGGGCTCCAGGTGCATGCGCTGGTGGACTCAGGGGCCATAACAAACTTTATGGACCAGGCCTTTGTGACCCAGTTTGCGGTCCCCATGGTTCCGGTGAACCCTCCGATGCGGGTAGAGACAATTGATGGACGAGAACTAGTGTCCGGCCCCATTAAATTTGCCACCCAGCCTTTGCGCCTGGCTATTGGGGACCATGAGGAGGCAATCCAGTTTTATGTCACGGCGGACCTTCATTTTCCCTTGGTCCTTGGGTTGGCCTGGCTTCAGACCCACGATCCTCAGGTGGCCTGGTCGCGGAACGCCATCTCTTTCCCGAGTCTGCAGTGCGTTGACCACATCTGCCACACCTGTGCCGGCCAGAACGTCCCCACCGCTGCCATCACCTTGCCTCCTGAGCTGACGGACTTCGCCGACGTGTTCAGCGAGAAGGAGGCGGACCGACTACCCCCGCATCGGCCCTACGATTGCCCCGTGGACCTTCTGCCCAACGCACCACTGCCTGTGGGACGCCTGTATTCCATGTTGGAGCCCGAGTTGGCCGCCCTCAGGGACTTCCTGGACAAAAATCTGGCTCGAGGGTTCATTCGGCCTCTCTCGGCCCCGGTCCTCTTCGTGAAGAAGAAGACAGGGGACTTGCGCCTGTGCTGTGATTACCGCTGGCTAAACGCCATTACGGTGCGGAATCGCTACCCCCTGCCGCTCATCCCGGAGCTGCTGGAGAGGTTGCAGGAGGCCACGATCTTCACCAAGCTCTATCTCCGGGGGGCCTACAACCTGGTGCGGATGCGAGAAGGAGACGAATGGAAGACGGCATTCGGCACCCGATACGGACACTACGAATACTCTGTCATGCCATTTGGGTTGACCAACGCTCCCGCCGTTTTCCAGCACTTCATGAACGACGTGTTCCGAGACATGTTGGATCGGTTCGTGGTTATCTACCTGAACGACATCCTGATTTACTCCCGGTCCAGGGAAAGCCACCTTCGACACGTCGGTCTGGTTCTGCAACGCTTGCGGGAGCAACAACTCAATGCGAAGCTGGAGAAATGCGTCTTCTTCTGGACTTCCATAGAATTCCTCGGGCATATCATCTCGCCCGAGGGCATAGCCATGGACCCATGCAAAGTAGAAGCTTTGTGTATCTGGGAAGCCCCTCGTCAGGTGAAGGATGTTCAGCGCCTGCTGGGCTTTGCCAACTACTACCGGACCTTCATCCCGGGCTTTGCCACACTGACGGCTCCACTTACCCAGCTCCTTAGGAAGAAGGTTGCATTCCGGTGGGGTCCCCCGCAGCAAGAAGCATTCACAGCCCTCAAGAAAGCCTTCATCACAGAACCCGTCCTGAGGCATCCCGACCTGCTCCAGCCTTTTGTGGTGGAAACGGATGCGTCCAATGTGGCTCTGGGAGCGGTGCTGCTACAGGCTCCGATGAATGGCGGCACACTTTTTCCCTGCGCTTACTACTCCCGGAAACTCAATCCTTCCGAGCGCAACTACACCATCTGGGAAAAAGAGTTGCTGGCTATCAAGGCTGCATTCGAGGCTTGGCGACACCATCTGGAGGGGGCCCGACATCAGGTGGAGGTCCGAATGGACCATCGGAATCTCGAGCACCTCACCACAGCTCGGAAGTTGAACCAGCGGCAGATCCGGTGGTCGTTGTTTTTTGCCCGGTTCAACTTCCGCGTGACCTACATTCCCAGCGGTCACAACCGGAGGGCGGATGCCCTGTCCCGCAAGCCAGAGTACCTCTGCGCCAAGGACCCCCTTCCTCCACGGACAGTGCTGCCGGCAGAAGCCTTGGCCGCAGCACGGGAACCAGTGGACTTGCGGGCCCAGGTGTGAGAGGCGCAGCGCCAGGACGCCTGGTCGCAGCAAAGGAGAGCGGAGGTGGGCCCCGCGTCTCCTTGGACCTTGGAGGAGGACTTACTCAAGTTTCGGGGGCGATTATATGTGCCCACAGGACCACTCCGAGCCCTCGTCATGACCCAGTGCCACGACAACCCTGCAGCAGGATATTTTGGATTCTTCAAGACCCTCCACCTGGTGACACGGACCTTTTGGTGGCCCTGAGTGCAGCATGATGTACATGCCTACGTGACATCCTGCGTACCATGCTGGCAAGCCAAGGCCGCTACGGGGGCCCCTCCCGGGCTCCTCCAGCCCTTTCCAACACCCGACAGACCCTGGGGGGCGATCTCCATGGACTTCCTGACGGACCTGCCGCCGTCCTCTGGGTTCACCACGGTGCTGGTGGTGGTGGACATGCTCACCAAGATGGCACACTTCATCCCATGCCGCGGACTGCCCACAGCCGCAAAAACGGCCCGTCTCTTTCTGCAGCACATCTTCTGCCTCCATGGTCTACCGGACAGGGTGGTTTCGGACCGTGGAGTTCAGTTCACAGCTCGCTTCTGGAAGAGCCTGATGGCCGCGTTGGAGGTGCAGGTGTGTCTGTCGTCATCGCACCATCCGGAGACCGACGGGGGTACAGGGAAGGTCATCGGTATCCTGGAACAGTATCTCCGTTGCTTCATCAACCAGCAACAGGACAACTGGGCCGATTACCTGTCCCTGGCGGAGTTTGCTTTTAACAACTCTCAACACATCTCTACTCAGATGACCCCGTTCTTTGCCAATGTGGGGTACCATCCGCGGCTCTTCCCTCTGGCACCACCGGATTCTCCTGTTCCCGAAACGCAGACCTTCCTGACGGAATTGCATGCGGTCCAACAGTTGGTACGTCAGCAGCTGGATCGGGCAAAGGAGGACTACAAACGATCCGCCGACTGCTCCCGACGGGCAATGCCCCCGCTGGCAGTTGGAGACCGGGTGTGGCTCTCCACCAAACACCTCCCGTCTGACCGCCTGGTAAAGAAGTTGGACCACCGATTCATCGGCCCGTTCCCTGTCGAGGCAGTCATCAACCCGGTAGCCTACCGACTGACCCTGCCACGATCCATGCGGATCCACCCAGTCTTTCACCAGTCCCTTCTGGTTCCTGAGGCCACACCGAGTCCCCTTCGGTGCCCAACAGCACCCGTCACTGTCGCCGAGGACGGGTCGGAGGAATACGAAGTCCACAGCGTACGGGACTCCCGCTGGCTGAAGGGTCGTTTCCAATATTTGATCGCGTGGAAGGGATACGGGACTGATTTCTCCTGGGTAGATGCCTCCGACGTTCATGCCCCTGACCTGGTGCAGGCCTTCCATGAGCAGAACCCAGCCCGACCGCATCCCGATCGTCAGCCCCGGGGGAAGGGCCCTGCGGTGAGGGATAGTGTTGTGACCCAGGTTCCTGGACCCGGACTCCTGGACTCGGATGATTAAGAAAGTGAGGGAGAAGACCTGGCAAGCCCTGCTTCTCTTGAGCCCTCTCCCTCCCTGGCACCCACTCAAAGGGAGGAGGAGGGGCTGGCAAGGCCTGATTCTCTGGAGCCTTCTTCTGATTTGGCAACGCCCCAAGAACAGTTTTGGAGTGATGCAAGACTGCGCAGACATGACCGGCGCGCGCAGCAGAAGCAGAGTTGGGATAAGGCCAAGTAATAATTGTCATGCAGTGACATCTGCAGAGACTATAAATAGGAGGCGGGACTTCCTGGTTTTTTGTCTTGGACAAAGCAAGGAATTTGCGCGGGCAAACTGTATCAATGGAGGGAAGAATATATTCGTGAGTAATTCTGGCCTTATCTATAATTTCCTCGTTATCTCCAGAAACTTGGCAGGCCCGTGGGTAGATGTGGCCAGGACATCTATCTATGTAAATAAAAGGAGAAAAGGAGAAAAGGGAGTATTGGGGGGAGGGAAACAGAACACTGACATATGATGTTACAGTATCTGTGAGTTCATCCAGGTCTGCAGAGGTATCTTTAAAAATATTCCAATCAGTGCAGTCAAAACATGCCTGTAGCTTTAATTTTGATTCCTCCATCCAGGTTTTCACTGATTTAATTATTGGTTTTGTGGCTTTAAGTCTTTGCCTGTAAGCAGGTACAAGGTGAATCATGCAATGATCAGAGTGTCCTACAGCTGCACGTGGTAAAGACCGATAGGCATCTTTTAGTGTTGTGTAGCAATGGTCTAGAGTATTCTTGCCTCTGGTGGGACAATATGCCAACTGATGGCAGGAAGGCAGCACTCCATGGGTGGAAAAGCAGAAATGGCCAGGTCAGCCGCAGTGGGAGCTCCCCGCTTTTCTTTGCCTCAAATGCAGATCAGAGGGTGGGCCATCACTTGCCTGTCATGGGTCAGTGGTCCACCAAGGCCAGGGCAAAAGGACGGTGTAGACGACCTGGGTCACACCGCAGCCAGGAGGGAAATATTTGGCAGTTCTCAGCCTAGGCACGGCGGGAGGGCACATCACGTCCATGCCAGACACTGCTGGGCACGAGGGAGCTTTATGAAAGAGAGCCGGTCTTGTTTGCCAATGGAAGGTTCTGGCACAGCTGCAGTTCTTCCTGAACAGGGGAGAACTTTTTCTGAGTTCAACTGACGAAATGCTTAAAATTTAGCTTATTAAGACTTCCTTGGTGATACAGAGAGACTATTTTAACAGCTAGGGTGGGTATCAGCAACCTGAGCCTTGGGAGCCACATGTGGCTCTTTGGGCCCTCTGCTGTGGGTGATCCCACCACTGGCTGGCCTTACCTCCCCTCAGTCGCTCTTTGCCTGACCTGAGAAGGTAAGGGCGACAGCGGGGGATGGAGAAGCGGCTGCGGCAGAGACAGAGAGATACAGAGAGAAGGGGAGAGAGAGAGAGAGACAGAAGGAGGGAGAGAGAAAGAGAGATGTCAAAAGGGTTTTGTGGTTCCTGCTGTTTTTTAACAACTGGTTCTCTGCCCTAATGACTGACTGGGTAGGCATGGCTGGGGGGTGGGGGGGATTCATGTGACTGGTGGAAGTGAATGACATCAAGTTGGCCATGGCCACCCAGGTTTTGTGGCTCCTGGTGTTTTCTTTTCTGTGGGAAATTGGTCCAAATGGCTCTGAGTCTCCCACCCCTGGAGTTCTGCATGGTGCAGCAGGAAGGACTTCTCGGCTATGTATCGGAGCACCCTGCTGGCTCCCACCTTGCGTCGGCCAAGAACTCCTTGTGGGTGTGAACTGGATTTGCCAGACTGATGAGGAAGCAGCCAGACCGACACCCGAGTCCCAAGGGTATGTGCGAAGTGACAAAATGGTATCAAGTTTGTTTTGGAGGTCGTGGCGTTGGCAGTGCCTCCGCCATAAACAATCACTCAAGCAGAGTTTGTCCAACCTTTTGCTCAGCGTGCTATGCTGGAGAATATATCAAAGAGAGGGATTACGTTATGCTTCGTATTTGAATGTACAGGATACACTAGATCAGAGGTCCACAACCCCTGGGCTGTGGCCCAGTACCCAGTCCACAGCTCCCGCCGCCCTGCCCCTTCTCTCCCCGCCAGCCTGCGAAGCCAGAAAGGTTGTGCCAGAGCAGCATTTTTGAACCACGGCACCTTTTAAGAGAGGCGGGCTTCTAGCACAGCCAGCTGGGGAATTCTGGGAGATAAAATCCACTGCCTTCAAATACTGCCAAGGCTGAGGAAGACACTGCTCTACAGTGGGGTCTCTTGGAAGATGGAGCACACCCAGACGCAAATCAAGGACCTTCTCAGGACAGCCTGCCCAGCCAAGAGGAATCGGGGTGGTTGGGCATGTGGCACTGGGAGCCTCAGATGCCACCGACCACAGTTCATCTGCGAGGGCTGTTCTACAGCCACAAGGACGCCTCCAAAGGTTTCCTGCCTAGAGTGTTGGGGCCCTTCGGTTCTGTTCTAGAGTAGCGGGCTCAAAGTGCCAGAGGGTAGCTGGAGAAGCCCAGGAGACCTCGCTTGGGGTTCCTCTGAGTCCCCGAAGACCCTCCAGCTTTCGAGGGGAGGAATATGGAGGGTGGACCACGTCGCTACAGAGGGAGGCCTTTGCGAAAGGAGTGGATCATCAGGGCAAGGAAGTGCAGGAGGGACGTTCCTGAGGGGAACCAATGACTGTGAAGGCTGGCTAGAATGAAAGGACCGGCAGCCTTCAACCTCCATAGCTGTGGCCAAGAAAGAGGGAGGAGGAGGAGAAGGAGGACTGTGGGGACCTTGGTGCTCTCTGAGCTTGGTGGTTTTCTTGCAGATGTTTCATAATCCCTCTAGGTAACATTATCAATACTAGAAGGGAGGGAGGATGTGGAGAGGAGGAAGAAGAGAAGGAAGAGGGAGGGGCAACCCAGAAGGAGCAGCCCAGTGGAAGAGACCAATCTAACCCTGCAGGCATTCAGGGAAAGGAAGCTGCAGCTGTGGAGGGGAGGCAGTCCCATCCTTGGTGGGCCAGAATCAGAATAGAGCCTGGAAAGGACTTTGGAGGTCATCTAGTCCAGCCCCCTGCTTGAGTGGGAGATCATATATACCATTTCAGACACGTGTCTGTCCATCCAGTCTCTTCTTAAAAACCTCCCGGGATTAAAAACCACTTTGCCCATGGAAGACGCCTTGGGTAGGTGGGCGGGGAGGAGGGGGGAGGCAGGAAGGCCCTATCCCTGCTCAAGAGGTTACCTTAGTAACCGGCTCAGCTGTATCGGAAGATGGAAGATAATCATGGCAACAGACAACCCCAAGAAGAGTGCCTGGAGTGGGTGCCAAAGAGGGTGGGGGCAGGGCGGGGGCAATTCCCAGGAAGGGAGTAGGCTGGGAAGAGTTTTGCGGCCCAGCTGGGATGGGAACTTAAGAGGTGCTCCAAATGATCCCCACCCCCAGTTTCACGCCTGCAGGAATGCCAGCTGTCCGGTATCCACACTCATAAGGGATGATAGGTACAGTGTCCGGCCTTCTCTGGAGGGCCTTCAGGACACGTCCTGGTTGAAGCAGGCAGGTCGCTGGTGGCGCAAGAAGCATCCCCTGCTAAAGAGGGGTAGACTGTCCCTGAGCCTGGAAGCTCTATGGAGAAGCAGCATGGTGGGCTTGGTGGGGGGGGGTGACGCCCCAACTCTTCCAAAGAGGAGGGGTCCCAAGAGCCCAGAAGCCAAGAACCACCCCACTCTAGCTCTTCCAAGCTCTGAATTGACGGTTTGGGCTCAGCCTGCCCTACAAGTGCCCCCCCACTCCCCAGCTTCCAAAGGGCAACATCACACACACCCCTCAGCTCACATCTGGGCTATCTGGCCACTTTCCCATTTGAGCCAAGACCCACGCAAGGGGGAGAGGCAAAACCCAAAAAAATCCTTTTGTGGCACACACCCAGGTGCCGGGGTCCCGTGATCAGACTTGGCACCCATCCCCCACCTCAAATTTATGGGACAGCACTGAGGAACCGGGTGCAGTGCCCTGTGGTTAAAACAGGCTTGGCAAAGTGACTGAGCCGGTGGGCTCCAGACAGCTGGGGGGTGGCCCACACCACCCCCAGGAGGCTTTGGGGTGGGGGTAGGGGTGCAGAGTTCTGGGCCGGGGAGGGGGGAGGGCTGAAGGAGAGGTCGAAAATCCTGCCTGGCAGGTCTGGTGCTCTTTGGCCACTCGAAGGCTGGACTCTGGGGAGAAATCAATTTTGGGGGTGCAGGAAGTGAAGAATCCCCCTTTGGGGCTCGGTCGTGAAGGGTCTTCTACCCACTGACGGGGCCCGAGGGCACCGGGGGCTGCTGTGGCCCTCTCCTCCCCACTCCTGATAGGTCCAGCATCTCTCCTTGGCTGGGAAAAGCAAGGGTCTTAAGCAAACACCCCCCTTATAAATCTGATGCACCTCCTCAGGGAGAATGGGCTCCTGCCTTTGGGGAGGGGGCTTCCGGCCCACCCCTCTCCTTCCTGCTGACCTCACAGAGGCTTCTGGGCTCACCACCACCACCACGGAGATGCCTGCACATGGCCTGGCAGGACTGCAGGAGGGAGAGGGCTCTTATGCCACAATTCTGCACCTCCACCGGAGACAAACCCTCCCCTGGGCAGCCCAGAGACAAATAGAAATAGTTCCCAACTTCCAACCGATTGCTTAGTGACCAAAGTCAAGACAGACCCAAACAAAGGATCCTTTTCCCACTCTAATGACCTTTGCCACATCCCTGAAATCCAAATTCAGACGCTCGGCCACTGGTTCCTATTTATGATGGTTGCAGCGGCGTCCCGGTTTGTGTGTGTGTGTGTATGTGTGTGTATGTGTGTGTGTGACGTGATTCACCTTCCAAGGAGGGGGGGGGAAGCTCGCTTCACTTAACAACGCAACTGATTGAACGGATTCCCCTTTAGCCAATGGGACAAGGCAATGCCTCCATACTTTCCAATGTCTCAGAGTCGTAAGTCGAGGACTATAAGAACTGTCCAACACCTGGTTGTCCTATGGGGTGGCAGCTGGGGGACGGCGCGGGATTGGCGGTCCTCAGATGGAAGAAGGCGGTGGAAGCTCTCTCCAAGGTGGCTCTTCTCAATGGACCACCCTCTTTCCATTCCAGCCCCGGGTACCACCGCCTGTCACCCCCTCCCCACCCCATATCCCCCTCCAGGCCGGCTGCCACTCACCAGGGTAAAGTTGCGGGCGCTGCAGGCGACTCCCCGAAAGGTACAGTGCCAGATCATCTCCCGAAGGTCGTGGCCCGTCCGGTTGTAGAATTCGGCCATGTCGAAGGGGCGCGCCTTGAACCCCTTAAAGTCGGCCTTGTCCCGCAGGGCGGCCAGGGTCTCCGGGTCGGCCAGGTGGGCTCCGCGGACCTCGGCGCGGGCGTCCAGCAGGGCCAGCAGCTGTCCCGCGTGGTAGAGGTCGTTGCGCGTGATCTTGGAGAAGCGGAAGGCATTGAGGTTGCAGAAAGTGACGGCCGGGAAAGTCAGGTTGGGCGCGGCCACCTCGTCCACTTTTGTCACCCGCGGGAAGGTGAAGAAGTAGCCCACGCGCTCCGCGCACACAAGCCCCAGTAGGGCCAGCGAGCCCACGAAGAACAGCGCCCACACCGCCCGGCGCAGGGAAAGCGAGCCAGAGCCGAAGATATGGCTCACGCCGTGCAGGGAGGAAGCCCCGGCAAAGATCTGGAGGCTGGACGGCCGCTCTCCATTCATGGGGCAGGGCCGCTCCCCATACATGATGCGCCTTTTTCGGGGGGCGCACGATCCCCTCTCCTCTCAGCCGCGACCCCCTCCTCCTCCTCCGGCCGCCCCCCGACTCAACTTGGCATGCTCCTTCCGCCCCACGCCCATGATTCCCGGCCCGCCGGCTCCTCTCTTCCCATCCTCCGACCCCTGCTTTGGAGGAGGGGGGCGGGCTAACCCCACTCCACCCCCGGCTGGGCCAAGCAACCTCCGAACCCGCTTTGGAGGAGGGGTGCTATTCCCCCCTACCCCCCCCCGGGCCAAGCGACCCCCGAGTCCGCTTTGGAGGAGGGGTGCTATGTTCACCCTACATTTCCTGGGCCAAGCGACCCCCGAGTCCTCTTTGGAGGAGGGGGCCGCGGAGTCAGCCGCCCCCCACCCCGCTGGCTGCGGAAAAACGCCCGAGCCCTGCGGGAAAGCGTGGAGGGGAACAGGCAGCAGCTTGTCCGGGCAAGCCCACGACCCACGTTCGCCTGCTCCAGCCGCTCGCTGCCTTCCTTGTCTTTCCTTGTGGGGAGGGGGCCGCCCCTGATTTCCTGTCCCCCGTCGCCCCCCTCCCGTCCCCGCAACCGTGCAGCACCCCACTCCTCTGAGCAAGTCCCGACTGCCTTCTGGGTCCTAAGCACCGGCGGCCACGGCCATCAGAGAAGAGGCGTGAAACGAAGGGAATGCAGGGTTGGCCACTTGGGGGGTGGGGGAGGTGGGGGGAGCGGAAGGCAGAGCTTCAATCAATCAGTCAATCAATCAATCAGTCAGAATAGAGTTGGAAGTTACCGTGGATCTCTTCTAATCCAACCCCCTGCTCAGGCAGGAAACCTTATTCTATTTCAGACCATTCATTCATTCGTTTCTCCCGTTTAGTCTTTCTATAAGACAGTGAAGATACCCTACGGACGTTCCGCCTTCTCTTTCCCCCACAACAACCCTGTGGGGCCGCCTGGGCTGAGAGAGAACGACTAGCCCAAAGTCACCCAGCCAGCTGATCTTCCATAGTTGGCCACTAAACACCCAAGTCCAGAGAGCACCAAGGACTCCACAGTCCTTCCTCCTCCTCCTCCTCCCTCTTCCACCCTTCTAGCATTGATAATGTTCCCGTTAAGTCATGAAACATCTGCAAGAAAATCACCAAGCTCAGAGAACACCAAGGCCCCTCTTTTCTTCTTTCTCCTTCTCGCCCTCCTCCAGCAGGAGACCAAGGTAGAACAAGAAGCAATGGGTGGAAACTAATCAAAGAAAGAAGCAACTTAGAAGTAAGGAGAAATTTCCTGACAGAACAATTGATCAGTGGAATGACTTGCCTGCAGAAGTTGTAAGTGCTCCAACACTGGAAATTTTTAAGAAAATGTTGGATAACCATTTTTTTTTTAGTGGTGTAAGGTTTCCTGCCCGTGCAGGGGGTTGGACTAGAAGACCTCCAAGGTCCCTTCCAACTGTTATTATTATTATTATTACCCTTACAGAATCATAAAATAGTTGGAAGAGGCCTTGGAGGTCATCCAGCTCAACCCACTCCTCAAGCAGACCCTTACAGAATTAAAGAATTAGAATTAAAAAGGACCTTGGAGGTCATCCAGTCCAACCTCCTCCCTCAAGCAGGAAACAACTGGCTGTCCAGTCTCCTCCTCCCCCTCTCCCTCACATCCCCTCCCTTCTATCACTGACGATGTTCCTTAGTGGGATCATGAAATGTCTGCCAGAAAACCCCCCAGCCCAGAGATCCCTAAGGTCCCCTCCATCCTCACTGTCAACCAGGGACCTTCTCCCAAGTGTTGTGCTTCTGGGATTATCCACACCCCGGGAGAAATGTTTTGCTCTCTGGGAGATCTTCCAAGTTTGCCAAGTGCCATCTCTCCCTCCTAACTGCTCCATCTTTAATCTGACTTGCCAGGCGGTGATACCCAACGGTGGTCAACCCGGAGTGCCCGATGGCGGCTCTAAACGGCATGATGGAAAGGTGTCACAATTTTCTGCGTAACGGCAGCGAGATTGTCAAAATTGTCAGTCCCTGGGCAAGCCAGGATGCTATTTACCTCCCTCACTCTGTTTGTGGTTTTGGCGTCAAGGTTTCCATTCATATTTAGGATGGTAGAACCATATTGCTGTCTCTACGACGGGCAGGACTCGGCGGACTCTGCTTAAGTTGGGGTCTAGAGTGCAATTTGGGGGTTTGTCAGGTGCATTTCTCCCAGCCCCTCCTTAACCCTTCCCTCTGACCCCCCCTTGCAGTTCAGTATCTGAAATTGCCTTTTCCAAGAAACAGCTAAAGAAAAAGCTTTGGGCAATGGAGAACATCCAGTATGGCATTTATTCTGCTGCGACTTTAGAAGAGGAGTCTCCAAAAGTGGCTCCTTTAGGATTTGTGAACTTCAATTCCCAGAATTCTCTCTGCTGGCTGAGGAATTCTGGGAGTTGAAGTCCACAAGTCTTAAAGTTGCCAACTTTGGTTCTGAAGAAAGAGAACTGTCAGTGCTATAGTTGTAATCCACCTCTGAAAAACACAGCGGACTAGCAACTTGAAATGCATTTAAAGTGTCCAAATTAGAAAGTGCAAGCAAGCAGAAAAAACTGCTTTGTCTTGGAGCGCTTAACCTCTTGACTTCTGGCTGAATTATTCAGCTACTGTAGGCCTTTTATTTTTCAGAATAAGTTTTATCCAAATCTCAAATGACAAGAGATAAAATATTAATACCGTACGCATAAAAAGAACTATAAAAGGGGGAAAGAACATTTAAAGAACATATATAAAATTATATAAAGATATATACAGAAGATATAGTTATATAAAGATATTTAAAGATATGTAGAGTTATGTAAAGAAGATATATAGTTATATCTTATATATAAAGATAATATAAAAAAGATATTCAAAGAAGATATAGAGTAATATAAAAAGAAGATAGTTACATAAAGAAAATATATATAGAATATAAAGACACATAGACATTTAAAGAAGATATATAGAATTATATAAAGTTATATAAAGATAAAGAACATAAAGATATATAAAGACTTAAAGAAGATATATAGAATTATATAAAGTTACATAAAGAAAATATATAAAACAAAAAGATTTAAAGAGGATATATAGGATTATATAATCCTATATAACTTTATATATGTAAAGTCCCAAAAGTCTTTTTTCAAAACATCCCTGGACTTTTTTCCCCCTGCCCTGGAAGACATTTCGCTTCTCATCCAAGAAGCTTCCTCAGCTTCTTGAAAGAGGGGTCAAACAAGGGCCACCCACCTTATGAATTGAACAAGCTTCCCTCAACGAGAGTGGGGCTGGGGAAGAGATACAACCCCACCCACCCTCCAGTCCTTCCAGCAGTTCCAAGAAGCCTCCACACCCATTTGCATCCGGGAGACCCCGAGGTCATGGATAAACCTCCAAGCAGCCTTGACAACTCTCAGAGATAGTACCAATGATCAGATGACTGCAAAGAATAGACATCCTCCCATCCCCTGCCATTCCGTCCGAATGAATGGAAGAAGCCTCTTGAATGAGAAGCGAAAGCTCTTCAAGGGGTTCGAGGGAGGAGGAGGAGCAGGAGGAAGAGGAGGTGAGGCCTGACAGAAGATGGGCCAAATGCAAAAGTCCATTATGAGATACAATTTGGAGGAGGTCCATTCAGTTTCTTGGTCATTATCCAAATAGAATGGTCAGGAAGCCGAGTCACGGCAGCTGGACATTTTTCCGAAATGTTTTGCTGCTTATCCTAGGACCTTCCTCAATTGGGGGTGGGAGGGTGGCGGGTTGTGTCCACCCAAAAAAGAATCCACTTATGCCAAATTAAAACCGTACAGATGGAGGCCTCAGATACAACTACCCCGCCCCCAATTTTTTATGCTGCTCTGGCATCAATTCAATTTCAATTCAGAATTAAGCTGGAAGGGACCTTGGAAGTCCTCTAGTCCCACTCCCTGCTCAAGCAGGAGCCCTTCGGCCATTTTGGACAAATGGCTGTCCAGTCTCTTCTTAAAAGTCTCCAGTGATGAAAACCCACAACTTCTAGTGGCAAGTTGTTCCACTGGTTAATTGTCCTTGCTGTTAGGAAGTTTCTCCTTAATTCCAGGCTGCTTCTCTCCTTGATAAGTTTCCATCCATAGTTGCTTTTCTCTGTACTTTTTCCAAAGTCTCAACATCTGTTTTGTAATCTGGTGACCAAAACTGAATGCAGGATTTTTTTTGGGGGGGGGGCGGCTTCCTAAGGCTTTGTAATACTAATATTCACGTGATTTTGATTCTGTGCTTCTGTTTACGCATCAGTCCCCAGAAGGAACTGATATATTATGTTCACTGCATGCCCACCACCTACTAATAAAGTTTCCCTATAAAAATGTGGTATATTATGTTCGCTGCATACCCACCATCTACTAATAAAGAAATAAAGTGCTGTTTTGTGTGTGTGTGGGTGGGTCTTTGCTATCTCTCTCTCAGAAGAGGAAGACAATCCAGGAGGAGCCGTTTTGAGTTTCTTCAGAGTAATACGGAGCCTCCTGGTTCTTTTCTACCAGATCCTGGACCATCTGGATCAACTCCTCCACCTGAGCTTCTCCTTCCACCCCTTCGGCCCGGTTGCTGAAAGCTAGGCACCGGTTCCCACACTCCGCGATGTATTTCTTCAGCTCTTTGTCCTGGGCAGAGATGAAGCTCTCGAGGGATTCCCCTTCTAGGTCCTCTTTCCCGGTGAACAAAATGATGACGTAGCGGAGGGCTCTCGCCTGGAAAGTGTTTTTCAGGACCCGGACGGTCTTCTTCTCCTCCACGGTGAAAGTCCCAATCTTAAGGACGTGGATAATGGCATGGGGGCCCGGCGGACACAGCCGCAGGCAGTTCTTAAGCTCAGCAGAGGTTTCCCCCTCGGAGCGCTGGGTGTCGCAAACTCCGGGTGTGTCGACCACCACAATCTTCCGGTCCTTCAGCCGCCTCTCCCCCCTTTGGCAACTTCGGGTTACGGTCTGGAGACTCATCTCGGAGACGAAATGTTTGCTCTTCAAGATGGTGTTCCCCTCACGCTTTTCCCAGCGCCAGTTTTCCCCACAAGGACGACTCTGAGCTCTGAATAGAGAAGGAGAAGGGGAGAAAGAAGGGGGGAGAGGAGAAGAAAGGGGGGAGAAAGGAACAAAAGAGAATGAAAGAGGAAAGACAAGAGGGGAGGGGAGGGGAGAGAGAAGGACGAAAGAGAAAAGAGGGGAAGAGAGAGACAGAAGAAGAGAGGAGGGAGGAGAGAGAAAAGAAGGAAAGAGAAGAACAAAAGAGAAAAGACGAGGGAAGGAGAGGGGAAAGGAAGAGAGGAGAGGGGAGGAGAGAGAGGAGAGAAGAAGGAAAGAGAAAAGAAGGAAAGAGAAGAAAAGAAGAGGAGAGGAGAGGAGGAAAAGGAGAAAGAGAAAAAGAGAGGAGAGAGGGAGAAAGAAAGGGAAAGAGAAAGTTACTTCCAGTGGCATAAGGCTGTGGTTCATCTACCGGAAGTCCTCGACTTATGACCACAATTGAACCTCAAATTTATGTGGCTATATTTGTTAAGTGACTTTTGCCCCATTTTACGATTTTTCTTGCCACGGTCAGAAAGCGAACCATGACATGTGTTAAGTGAGTCACACGGTTGTTAAGTGAATCTGCCTTCTCCCTTGACTTGGCTTCTCAGAAGGTCGCAAAAGGGACACTTCCGCCGTCATCAATACGAATCACTTGCCAAGGGCCTGAACTTTGATCACGTGACCCGTGGGGAGGCTGCAACGGCCTTCAGGGTGAAAAGCGGTCCCAAGTCCCCTGTTTTTTAATGCCATTGTCACTTCGCTTGCTAAGCAAACAGTTGTAAGTTGAGGACACATTGTACCGAGATTGGGACCCCATTAAGATTGGGTTAGTTCATGAGTTTCGTTTTGACAACTGGAAAAAGGGCCCTTTAAAAGCTGAGGATCCCCGGAAGCTGGGAAGGGAGGCCAATTCCCCCCCTTTTCCACTCTTGCTCTCAAGGGTCTAAACCAGGGGTGTCCAAATCAATTTCATTGAGGGCCGCATCAGGGTTGTGGTTGACCTTGGGGGGGTGTGGCCACCT
Source organism: Ahaetulla prasina (assembly GCF_028640845.1). Lineage (NCBI taxonomy): Eukaryota > Metazoa > Chordata > Lepidosauria > Squamata > Colubridae > Ahaetulla > Ahaetulla prasina. Next base: position 150,510,391 of record NC_080542.1, on the reverse strand, counting down.
GGGTGGGCGTGGCCAGCTTGATGCCACTCCCCAAACTGCTGCCATGTTTCCTTTTTGCATTGGGTGAACCGGAATCGCCCCGCAGGCCGGATCTGACCACGTCGCAGGCCAATGAGTTGAACACCCCTGGTCTACACGCCATTCCCACCTCGGCCTCTGAACCTCCTGCAGGCCTTGAGACACTCTCCATGAGCACGTGGGAATGGGACATCCAGGCCCTGAAGAGTTGGCAGGGAGGTGTTTCTAAGCCCTTGAAATACGGACATTTGTTACCTTCTCCTCCATGGCCCCGTGGTCCGAATTCAGCCTGTCTCCCTCCTGGAAGAGGTGCCTCCTGGAGAAGAAAGAAAAGATCAGGATGGCCTTCCGGTTAAGCGATGGCCCTGGTCTGGATCTCCCTCTGGCAGGGAAGGCTGGTGGGGTCTCAGGCCGCTTGTGGACCCAGGACGTCCTCGGCAGGAGATGTGTCAAGGGAAGCTGCAGGATGGCCATCTGGGGAGACCACCTTCCCCAAGAGGAAGATGAACTCTGAAGCTCAGAGAAGGGGGCTTTCACCTCTTCACCTTTTCCCTCCTCCCCACTTTTCCTCCTCTCCCTTCTTTTCCTCGTTTCCCCTCCCCTTCCCCTCCTCTTCCTTCCACCTCTTCTTCCTTCTTCCCCTCTCCCTGCTTCTCTTCCTCTTCCCGCTCCCCCTTCTTCCTCTTCCTGCTTCCCTCCCACCCTCTTCTTTCTCCTCCCTTCCTCCTCAGGGGCAGGTTTCAAAACCCGTCGCTATCAGTTCACTTGTACCCTTCTGCACATGTGCAGAAGCGTCCGGGCGGGTGGGCAGAGCCTCCCACTGCCACGATAGGTTTGCCTGAACTGGGGTGAACCGGTAGCAACCCACCACTGCTCCTCCTCCTTCCATCTCCTCTCTCTTCCTCCTCTCCCTCCCCCGCTTTCTCTTTGCTCCTCCTCCTTTCTCTTTCTCCTCCTTTTTCCTCCTCCCCTCTTTGCTTCCTTTTTCCTTCCCGTTCTCTTCCTCTCTCTGCTCCCCCTTCTTTTTCCTCCTCTCCACCCCTGCCTTCCTCGTTTCCCCTCTCCTTCCTCCTCTTGTTTAGCCAGACTAACTAAAGAAGGCCTCAGTTCACCTTTTCGGGCTTCTCCGTGGGACAGAGGGAAACGATCTCACTCCATTGTCCGATCCCTACTTGAGTCACAACAGCGCATCGGAACTGGTATTGGATGTTTCGATGGACATCTAGGCTGATTCCATCCTCTGGACATTTCATATGGACGCTGGTCCATGTCTCCCCTGCAATCCGATATTCCACTTCGTACCTGGAGATGGAACACGCCCCAAAGCTCACCGGATTGACTTTGATCCAGACACGGTCCGGCTGGTACAACTCGACCTCCGGAGGAGCAGGTCTGAAGGGCAGCTCCAAGTGTCTGTTGATCAACTTGCCATTTTCATAGAGGTAAACTGAGGCTCCCGGATGGCTCTCATCCCAGACCGAGGAAACCAGGAAGCGAACATTCTCCTTTTCCCGGTGGATCTCGGCAAAGGTTGAAAGGGAAGAAACCGCACAGCGGATCCATTGCTTCCTCTCTTCATCCTCAAACCACAGCTGGGATGGTTGCTTCTCTGAGGAGGGCCCCACCATCGCTGGTTCTCCACTTCCCTCTAAAGGGAGCCAACCTCGCAAGCCATCTAAAGAGGGTTCCTCCCTGTGTAAGGAAGTCAACACAAACGCGACCACAACCTTGTGTCGGCAGTCAAACAATATTTCCTCAAGCTTGTCCGGAGTAGAGACGACTTCCAGCCCTTCAAGGTGGGACAGGCAAAGTTTCACAAAGTCCATCTTCTGTTTCTTTCTCGCGAGAAGCTTCTTCAGGGCCTGCTGATGGAAAGGGGAGCAGAGCAAGCGTGTTAACACGCCCCCCAAAACTGCGGCCTCTTCCTGTCCCATGCGAACGGCAAGCAATGCCTTCCCAACCTCTTGCCGGAAAATTTGACCATGTCGCCGACAGAGACACCTGAGCTGTTTGACTTGGACCTTCATCTCTGGGAAGAGATCTGCGATGGGGGATTTGATCAGATCCTGGCACCGGAGATCGACTTTGATCAGGGATTGCAGGTGAGCTTCTGCCTCCCGGAGCCAGCCCATGGGTGGCTCCCGGATGATCCGAGCCGCTTTGGGATCCAACTTGATGAGCGGATACAACCAGACTTTCACCGGGACCGTGTTCTCCCTTTCTCCGAACGCTTGGGAGGAAAAGGCATAGATTTGAAAGACCTCTCAGAAAGTAGTTGGGTTTTTCAGGGGGATGTCGCTGTAGACTGTAGAGTGGATCTTTCCTTCCATTTCTCTCTCTGCTTCGCTCCATCTGGGGGTGTCTCTTCCTCCTGCAGAAACTTTCGGTACCTTCTCAATCATCTGCAGAAGATGCCGCTGGACGTCCCGGACATCTTCAGATTCGGAGACTCCACAATCAAAAACAAAGAAGGCCTGGGCCCCGTACAGCAGCGCTGTGACCACGTGGGTGGCTGACCCCTCCACGAATGCTTCCTGATAAGAAACATTCCCCCCATGGAGCAGATCCGTGGCCAAGAACTTCATTTCAGTAGTAACGGAGAGGTGAAGGGTCCCACGGGCTTGGCTCCTGGAGGGTGGATTCTCTTCCAGGTAGGTGGCTGCTCCCCCCACTTTAAAAAGCCCCCCGAAGAAACTGGCCTTCAGAGAGCCCTTTAGGTGGAGGGCAGAGGCTTTGCTTTCAAGAGACTCCAAGGGGAGGACCTGAAAGTCCATCTTGCGGGGTTGGTCCTCTGTCAGTACCCGCTTTTGTAAAAGGTCAGCGTCCCACAAAGTCATATCTGCAAGGAAATTTCATTAAAGTTGTCACTCATAACATTCTATTCTGTATTCTATTCTATTCTGTATTTTGTTCCGTTCTCTCTTCTCTTCTCTCCTCATTCTATTCCGTTCTGTATTCCATTTCATTCGATTTTCTATTCTATTCCATGCCATGCCATGCCATCCATTCTTCTGTTCTGTTCTGTCTCATCCCATCCCACTATTCTATGCCATCTCATATCGTCCCATTCTATCCATTCCTTCTATTCTGTTCTTCTTCCGTCCAGGGGTAAAATCTTTTTTTTTTTTTGCTACCGGTTTTGTGGGCGTGGCTTGGTGGTCATGTGACTGGGTGGGTGTGGCCAACTTGTAAAATGTGGTGAAACTCACTAAACAATGCTCTTGTTAGCAACCAAAATTTGGAGCACAATTGTGGTCATAAGCTTTCTTTCTTTCTTTCTTTCTTTCTTTCTTTCTTTCTTTCTTTCTTTCTTTCTCTCTCTCTCTCTCTCTCTCTCTCTTGTTACTCTCTCTCCCTTCCTCTTTCTCTCACACACACACCTGGTCTGGGCACATAGACAGAGCCCTTCCCGGGGAGTTTTCCTGCCCGGACGCTCCAGCAACAGTGGCAGTGGCGGCAGCACCAGAGCTTGCCTGGGCTCTCCTGCCATCCCAGAACTGTGCTTGCCTGGGCTGTCCTGTCCATCCCGGAACCAGCGGCAGCAACAGCAAAACATACCCTGCCCTTCAGGGACCTGAAGGTGGGTGGCCCGGCCCAGAAGTGGCACGTTCCTGATCATGGGCTGGATGTGGGGGAAAAGCAAGCGGGCGGCAGTCAGCCAAAGGCCCCGTGGAAGCCAAATGGAAAAGCCGAGCACGCCATGGCCAAAAGGCGAGCAAACCTTGCCAGGTCCCCCCTCCAGGCGAGCACAGTGGGTCTCCCTCCCCGCCCCACTTCCAGCATTGGCTTACCCTTTAGATCCTCTTCCTGCAGCCCTGCCATGCTTTCCTCAGTTTCCTGCCTCCACACATGGCTGCAGGCCTCAGACTGGTTCGGGGGCATCGCCAGCCAAAGATTACTACCGGTTCTCCAAACCAGCCCCAATCTCCACTGCCTATTCGCCCGATCTGGTCCAATCCAGTAGCATTTCACCCCTGGTTCCGTCCCACTCTACTCCACTCTACCCTACCCTACCCTACTCTATTCTACTCCCTATCCCATCCCTATTCTATCCATTCCTTCTAGTCTATTCCCTCCCATCCCATTCCATCCTGTCCTATTCTATTTCTATTTGTATTACTTCTTTTTCTACTTCCATTCCAACAATGCTGAGGGCCGACAGCGACTGGCGGACGTACACTTTCCTTTTCAGAGAGGATAGTAAGTCGCCCTCGACTTCTCCTATCTGGAGGGGCTCAGAAGAAGGACCTATCCTTCCCCCAAGGAGTCCGGCTGTCTGGGAGCACCAGTCTGGCTTAAGGGGAGCATCACTGGGAGCCCAAGGCCTCCTTCTGCATCTCGGGAGGCTCAGAGCAACAGGAGAAGCTGGGGGAGACTTACCTGGGATCAGGGAATCTCTGCGGCATCCCCAGCTGGAAGGGGCGGCCCAGGGCTGGCATCACCAGGGCCCCTTCCATTCTACACGTCTGGCCTCAAGCCACCCAGGGAGCCCCGGAAGGGAGAACCAGCAGCCGGTCTGGAGGTAGGAGATGAAGAGGCAGAGCTGGAGGGCGGGGGTAAACATCTCATTAGTTTGGAGTCATTTTGTGGCCACAAGAGACCCAAATCTAGCTCTGCGCAATCTCGACTTTTTTAAACCATAGTTTGTAGATCCGGGAATGGGCAGGGGGGGGGGCACAGAAGCAGCTGGACTGTCGGCAAACAGGGACGGTCTTCTAAGACTCCAAAAGCTGCCCCCAAAGAAGGGCAGGGCCCCTTTGCCACCCGCATCCCAGCGCAATTCCACCCAAGAGAAGCATGGACGGACTCAAAAGTTTCTCACGAGCCTCCAAGACACGGGTTTCCACTCCCATCCCGCGTGAGACTGTCCTCGCGGAGCTCCTTTTGGGCTGGGATAGGGCCATGGGGGGGGGCATAGCCCCTAGGAAAGAATTCTAGGGCAGGATGGGACATCGGAGGTCATCTAGTCCACCCCACTGGTCAAGCCAGGCAGCCTGTCCATCCATCTGCCCACAGACCCAAGGGGAGGAAAATCTGGCTGAAGAGGGGGGGCTCCTGTCCTCTCTCCCTTTCCCCCCCCACTCCTCTGTCTGTGCGGACTTACCTGCCAGCAGCTCTTTCCTGGCAGGGGGGAGGAAGGACTGCAGCCTGACCCCCTCCCCCCATTCGCCCACTGAATAGCAGAGTTGGAAGGGACCGTGAAGGTCATCTGGATTAGACTGGACTAGAATTTCAAATTTTAAATTTGGTTTTAACGGGGTTTTATTATCTTATTGTAATTTTTAATATTTGGCCTTATTTAATAATTTTTTAATTGGTGTTTTATTTTGTATTTATATGTATGTTTTTATTAGGCTGTAAACCGCCCTGAGTCCCTTGGGAGATAGGGCGGTATAAAAATGCGATTAAATAAATAAATAAATAAATAAATCTAGTCCAACCCCCTGAAGACAGGCAGCCCGTCCCTTATCCCACGGACCCGAGGGGAGCCCTCTTCTCTCTAGCGTTTCGGCGCCGCTTTCGCTTCCTTCTGAGCGGGGAGGGAGGGGGCTCTTGACCTAACTCCCTTCCTCCCCCCCCCCCACGCCTCCTCCCCCATCACGGATTTACCTTTTAGCGGCTCTTTCCTGGGAAGCAAGGTGGGAGGGCGGTAAGGACTGTAGATGGGCCCCCGCTCGCCCACTGAATAGCAGAATGGCGGAGGAGGAAGGGACCATGGAGATCTTCTAGTCCAACCCCTGCTCAGGCAGGAAACCTTATAACTGACCTCCCCGCAGGCGGACACCAAATGCGCCTCCTGCCACGAAGCCCCTCCACAAACAGAGCCAAAGGGTGACCCGCCCGCCCCTACTCCCCCGGCCCTCTTGGCCAAAGGAGGGCGGGCCAGAGGGAAGGCGCCTGGAATGGGGCGAGGAGAGAAGGAAGCAACCCCTCCCCCCAACGGCCCTTAAAAGACCCGGGAACAAACACAGCCTCTTTGTGGGCAGCGCCTCCGCCCTGTTCCTGCAGGTGAGCTGGGTGTCTTTTCTCGGGCTCTTTTCTTCAATCACGTGGTTTCCAGGCAGCCCCGCCGGCCGGAGATTTTCACTTTCGCTTTCCTGCCTTCCCTGCTGTTTGAAAGAAGCGGCTTGCTCAATGCCTGGAATGGAAGTGGATCTCCTGTTTCAGCAAGGGGATTGGGCTAGATGATCTCTGAGGTCCTTTCCAAATCTGTAATTCTATGATTCTGAAAGGGTCTCTGGCTCGAGCAGGGGGTTGTTAGATGACCTCCAAGCTCTCAACTATGATTCTAGGATTCGGTAAGGATCTCCTGCTTGAGAAGGGGGGGGGGTTGGACTAGAAGACCTCTAAGGTCCCTTCCAACTCTGTGATTATATGATTCTATAAGAATCTCCGACTGAAGCGGGGGTTTGACTAGATGACCTCGGAGGTCCCCTCCACCTCTCTTCTGATTGACCTGACCCGGCCTTCCTGACTCTCCGGCGACCTGGCCAAAGAAGAAGATGGGGGGATGAGACCCGCCGTTCTTTCCTTTTTTAAAAAAAACTTCTGTTCTTTTTCAGATCCGCCCAGAACCGAAAGCGAAAGTTTCTTCGGGTTGCTCGGTCGAGCCAGGAATGCGAGAGTCAACAGAGGGTTTGCCCGGCTTCCTCTTCACTCAGGTGGGCTGCTTCTCCCCGCCAGGGTCGCTAGCGCAGGAGTTCGAGGGGGGGAAGGTGTCTGTCCTCCCCCTCTCACCCAGGGGCTCGTCGGGTCGTCCTGAAAATTGGAAGGTGGGGGTGGGCGCAGAGGAGAGTGGGAACCGCTTTCAATCGCCTTGTCCTGGGTCCGGGCGGGACATCAGGCAGGCGGCCGGGGCTTTGGCCGGTCCTTCCTTTACTTTTGGGTGGGTGGGGTAGGATGTTCTTGTGGGAGGGAGAGAGCCCGCTTTGGACAGAGTTAGAGGGGAGGGGTCTCTGCTTTGTGTCCTCAAGGAGTCCGGGTTCCTTTTCAAAGTTTTGTGTTAGCGTTTTGTGGAGCCCGCTCCCTGGACAGGTATTAAAACCATACAAAGAATATTTATATTAATATTCCTGGACCCCGATGCTTAGACTATCCCAAAGCAGAACGCTAATTGTATTTTTTGTTTAGCATAGAGGAAAAGTTCTGACTGATTTCACAATGATTTTCCAGCCCAAAATATCCTAATTTCATTTCCTGCATTTCCTAAACTTCACCACCTGGATAGACAAAAGCAGAAACACCACAGAGACGTAGCTATGGTTTCTTTTGAGGGAGTGCGTGTGGCGCCACACCTGGATAGCCAAAGGACCTCCATTTTAACCCTGGCAACTGCAGCCCTTTCTTTCCTAAAGTCCTCGACGTAGGACAGCAAGAGAGCCCCAAATTTCTGTTGCTAAGCCGTTAAGTGAGCTCTTGCTCCGTTGTACTGCCTTTCTCGCCACCAATGTCAAGTGAATCTCTGCAGTCGTTAAGTGGGGAGCACGGTTGCAAAGCGCCTCTGGCTTCCTTTGCAGAAGGTCGCAAAGAAGGATTGTGTGACCCCCGCGGGAACATCATAAATACGAGTCCGCTGCCAAGCGTCAGAATTCTGATAATGCGGGGAATGGTGCAAGGGTCATTGGTGCGAAAAGACTCCATAAGGCCCATTTTGCATTTCTGACGTAATATCGGACAGCCACTAAATGAACCATCCTAATTGGAGAAGTACCAGTAGACACAACATCAGAATTGTTCTTCTAATTCAGAGCAAAATATGACAGGGAATTTGAAGAATAGGTTTTTTCGTGGTCAGTTATTTCTCTTCTCTATCCCCTTGCAATTGGATAATATTTGTATCCTTGATTCTTCTCTGCAGTTCCCAACTTCTGGTACCAAGCCGCTCAAGTCCTCTCCTCCCGCCGGGCAGCTGGGCAGACCCTCCACGACAAGCCTCCAGCCGTTTCAGGCTATGTTGGCCTGGCCCTTTGGGGTGTACATGGAGGGGCGGTTTCCCTTATTTATTTATTTATTTATTTATTTATTTATTATTCATATTTGTATACCGCCCTATCTCCCGAAGGACTCAGGGCGGTTCACAGGCATATAAAACACTTATATACAAATTAAAATAAACATTAAAAAACTTATTCTAATGCCCAATTATTAAAAATAGAAATATAAATATTAAAACCAATTTAAAACCCCTATAAATTTAAAATCTAAGCCAGTCCTGCACAGATGAATAAATGTGTCTTGAGCTCGCGACGGAAGGTCCGGAGGTCCGGAAGTTGACGGAGTCCTGGGGGGAGTTCGTTCCAGAGGGTGGGAGCCCCCACAGAGAAGGCCCTTCCCCTGGGCGTCGCCAGACGACACTGCCTAACTGACGGCACCCTGAGGAGTCCCTCTCTGTGAGAGCGCACGGGTCGGTGAGAGGTATCCGGTAGCAGTAGGCGGTCCCGTAAATAACCCGGCCCTATGCCATGGAGCGCTTTGAAGGTGGTTACCAAAACCTTGAAGCGCACCCGGAAGGCCACAGGTAGCCAGTGCAGCCTGCGCAGGATTGGTGTCATACGGGAGCCACAAGGGGCTCCCTCTATAACCCGCGCAGCCGCATTCTGAACTAACTGCAGCCTCCGGATGCCCTTCAAGGGGAGCCCCATGTAGAGAGCATTGCAGTAATTCAGGCGAGACGTCACAAGGGCGTGAGTGACCGTGCATAGGGCATCCTGGTCTAGAAAGGGGCGCAACTGGCGCACCAGGCGAACCTGGTAAAAAGCTCTCCTGGAGACGGCCGTCAAATGATCTTCAAAAGACAGCCGTTCATCCAGGAGGACGCCCAAGTTGCGCACCCCTTCCATCGGGGCCAATGACTGCCCAACAGTCAGCCGAGGACTCAGCTGACTGTACCGAGATGCCGCATCCACAGCCACTCTGTCTTGGAGGATTGAGCTTGAGCCTGTTTCTCCCCATCCAGACCCAGACGGCCTCCAAGCACCGGGACAACACTTGATAGCCGTTGGGGTGGCCCGTGTGGAAAAGTACAGCTGGGTGTCATCTGCGTACAGCTGGTACCTCACACGAAGCCACTGATGATCTCACCCAGCGGCTTCATATAGATGTTGAACAGAAGGCGAGAGGATCGACCCCTGCGGCACCCCACAAGTGAGGCGCCTCGGAGCCGACCTCTGCCCCCCTGTCAACACCGTCTGCGACCGATCGGAGAGATAGGAGGAGAACCACCGATAAACGGTGCCTCCCACTCCCAATCCCCCCAACCGGCGCAGCAGGATACCATGGTCGATGGTATCGAAAGCCGCTGAGAGGTCTAACAGGACCAGGGCAGAGGAACATCCTCTATCCCTGGCCCTCCAGAGATCATCCACCAACGCGACCAAAGCCGTCTCAGTGCTGTAACCGGGCTGGAAGCCGGACTGGAACAGGTCTAGATAGACAGTTTCATCGAGGTGTAAGGGAAACTGATATGCCACCATACTCTCTACAACCTTCGCCGCGAAGCGAAGGTTGGAGACCGGACGATAATTACCTAAAACAGCCGGGTCCAGGGAAGGCTTCTTGAGGAGGGGTCTCACCACCGCCTCTTTCAAGGCGGTCGGGAAGACTCCCTCCACCAAGGAAGCGCTCGTAATTGCCTGGAGCCAGCCTCGTGTCACCTCCTGAGTGGCCAGCACCAACCAGGAGGGGCACGGGTCCAGTAAACATGTGGTGGCATTCAACCTCCCCAACAACCTGTCCATGTCCTCGGGAGCGACAGGGTCAAACTCATCCCATAGAATGTCACCAAGACCACCCTCAGCCGTCTCACCCGCGTCACCGCAATCTTGGTCCAGACCATCCCGAAGCTGAACGATTTTATCGTATAGATAACCGTTAAACTCCTCAGCACGTCCCTGCAACGGGTCATCCCGCTCCCCCTGGTGTAGGAGGGAGCGAGTCACCCGAAACAGGGCGGCTGGGCGGTTATCTGCCGATGCAATGAGGGAGGAGGCGTAGCTACGCCTCGCTTCCCTCAATGCCACTAGGTATGTCCTAGTATAGGACTTCACTAGTGTCCGATCAGCTTCCGAACGACTAGACCTCCAGGAACTCTCTAGGCGTCTTCTCCGGCGCTTCATCCCTCTCAGCTCCTCGGAGAACCAAGGAGCCGGTTGGGACCCTTGGCCCCCTTACATAGGGTAAGGGCAGTGGTGAAATCTGAACCAGTTTACTACTCATGCGCACTGCATGCCAAATGCACACTGCGCATGCACATGCACAGTGCCCACCACGCACCAAATGCGAGGTGCGCATGTGTGCGTGCACGGTGCACGCCAAAAGAAGGCATGGGGTAAGAAGAACAGCACGCACGCGGGGGGTGTGTGTTTATCAGCTGTGGCACGCAATCTTTGGAGCCTTTTTTTTAACTTTTAAAAGCATTTTTTAACAGCCTATTTGCCGGAATAGGCTGTAAAAAAATGCTAAAAAAATAATTAAAAAAGTTCCGATGATCGCACGTCACTCACCTGATTGTCGGAACTTTTTATTTTACATTTTTTACTACCAGTTCAGGTGAACTGGACTGAACCAGGAGCATTTCACCCCTGGTAGGGGGCAGAAGGAAGGCGTTCCCTGTGGCAGAAGCCACCAGAATGCAGGATTTTCTCTGCCGGATTCAGTAAACTCATATATAGTTTTTGCAATTTTGGGGAGTAAAGCATCAATGGGTTCAGATTAACTTTTAAAGCAGGGGTATGGAAGTCAAGTTCTGCAGGCCGCAACCGGCCCACGGGGTGCTTAAATCTGGCCTGCAAATTTCAAAGGACTGGCCTGCAGTGCCTCTGCTGGCCAAAACGGGTCATGGAGGGGGCTACGTGCAGCCCCACTGGCCCATTTTCGGCCTCCCTGGCTTCCCTTCCAGGGTGCTGCTGGAAGCCAGGAAGAACTGTGGAAAGAAAGAAGAGAAAGGACAAAACTATCTCACGCCCACCCCCGACGCCCCGGCCCTCCAAGGTCAAACCCTCAATGACACACCTTTTTATTCGCGCGGGGCTGGCTTAAATTTTATGGATTTTATAGTTTTTATTATTAATTTTAAATGGGGTTTTAGTTTCTATATTTTTAAAATTTTAGGCAAATTATAATAAGTTTTTTAATCTTGCATTTTATATAATATTGTCTTGTCTGTTTTTATTTGCCTGTACACCACCCTGAGTCCTTCGGGAGAAGGGCGGTATAAAAATCAAATACCGTATATACTCGAATATAAGCCGATCCGAGTATAAGCCGAGGTCCCCAATTTTACCCCAAAAACTGGGGTAAACTGGGGACTCGAGTATAAGCCGAGGGTGGGAAATGAGGCACCTACCGGTTGGGGAAACCCTCCCTCCCTCAGCTGAGAAGGCTGGCGGCTCCCCGCCCGCCTCTCACTGCACCGCAGGGCTTCCGTCCGTAAAATGTGAAAAAGAAAAAACTCGAGTATAAGCCGTATATACTCGAGTATAAGCCGAGGGGCTTTAAAAAAAAAAAAAACTCGAGTATAAGCCGTATAGACCCGAGTATAAGCCGAGGGGACGTTTTTCAGCACAAAAAATGTGCTGAAAAACTCGGCTTATACTCGAGTATATACGGTAAATGAAATGAAATGAAATGAAAATGACATCGAGTTTGACAACCCTGCTTTAAAGCAAATTAAAATCGGAGTTATATTTATTACAGGGACGACCTATTGGACGAATGATTTAGCTTAAAAAAAAATACATAATGAACGTTTTCCATCTTAAAAACACACTGAAGCCGGGGAAATGCATGAAATTATAAAAACACATGCCATTCCCATCATTAAGACAGTCCTACTTATGACCGTTCATTTAGTGACAGTTCAAAAATTACAACGGCCCTGAAAAATGTGTTTTTTCATGGTTACAACCATTGTAGCCTCCCCATGATCACGGGATCAAAATTCAGATGCTTGCCATCCCGGGATCATGCGGTCCCCTTTTGCAACCTTCCCACAAATGAAGTCCGCAGGGCGGAACCCGATCTGCTTAACAACCAGGGGAATCTAACATATCCACTGCGGGGTTCACGTAACAGCAGTGGCCAGAAAGGCTGTAAAATGGGGTTAAAACGCAGTTAGTGAATGTCTTGCTTAACTACAGAGTCATTGAATGGTCGTAATGAAGTATCTGTTTTTATGTTTGTAAAATGGAGGTCCTGGAAGTCACAACAGGAAGACTCCGGCAAACAGCCTCACCTCACCTCTTCTCCCCTTTCTTTTTTTGTTTGTTTTTGCTCCTGAGACTGACTTCCTGCCAGAAGAAGCTTCTCGAACCACTCTCAGCTTGGTTTGCTCTTCCTGTTAGAAACCCTGAAGATTGGCAGAGGAGCACCTGAACATCGGCAACATGGGTGCAGCTGAGTCAGGTAAATCTCGATTAGGAGAGTGGTGGGAGGTGCCATCTTCCTAAGCCTCTCTTCCAGAGTGTTGGCTACTCCTGTCACCTTAGTGTCCTCTGCACACTTGACAAGTTCCCCTTCTTTTCCTTCATCCAAGACATTTCTGAAGAGTACTCAGCCTAAGATGGAACATTGTGGTACCCCACTGCTTACTTCTCTCTACCGTATGTAGACATAGTACCATTTAAGGGCTACTCTTTTGAGTACGGTTTGTCAGCCAGTTACAAATGCATCTGGGGATGATACCATCTATCCCACATTTTTTCCAGCTTACCAAGACACAGGTTGTAGTCTATTCTGTCGAATGCCTTACTGAAATCCCTGTACATTATATCTTCAATTATATAAATGATAAATTATAGTTTTCTGGATCCACTTCCCATCCCCTTTTGAAGATGGGGACAACATCAGCTCTTTTCCAAGCTTCAGGTAGTTTCCCTGGTGCTCCAGGATCTTTGAAAAATACAGGACAATGGTTCCGAGATCACATCGGCCAGCTCCTTCTGAACTCTGAGGTGTAATCCATCAGATCTCTGTGATTTATATTCGTTAAGATTTATATGAGTTAAGCAGGGGTGTCAAACTCAAGGCCCAGGAACCGGAGCTGGCCCATGGAGTGCTTAGATCTGGCCCGCGGGGCTGCCCTGGAAATATCGAAGGACCGGCCCGCAATGCCTCAGCCAGCGAAAACGGAGTTCTGTTTTTTTGCAGGACTGTTTTTGACAGGTGGGGCAATTTCTTCCCTTTATGGAAAGACGGATGGAAAGAATGAATTAAGCCATTTTGCTTTCTCCTGACTGCTCATCGCATTCTTGCTCTTTTCTCCCATTCCTTCTCTTCCCTATGAGTGACGGGAGGCCTCTGACCCTTTGTCCCTTCTCTTCCTTTCAGTTGAAGACCTGAGGATCGTCATGGTCGGCAAAACAGGCAACGGGAAAAGTGCCACCGGGAACAGCATTTTGGGGAAGGAAGCCTTTATATCCAAGATGGAGGCCAAATCCGTCACTTCCAAATGTAAAAAGGCAACGGGTATCCTACCGGATAAGAGGACGCTGGCTGTGATCGACACGCCAGGCTTTTTCGATACCAAATACTCGAAGGGGGTGACGCTTGCGGAAGTTAGAAAATGCACGAACTACTGCTCCCCAGGTCCTCACGTCATTATACAGGTTATCCGTCTGGGCCACTTCAGCAAGGAGGAGATGGAGGTCGCCCAGCTCATCAAGAGCATCTTCAGCCTTAAAGCCAAGGCGTACATGATCGTCTTGTTCACCCGGAAAGAAGACCTGGAGGGGCGCCCTCTTTCTGACGTACTTCAAGATGAGAGCGTGGCGGCTCTGAGGGAGCAAATTGAGAGTTGTGGGAATCGGTGCCTGGCTTTCAACAACAAGGCGAAAGGGAAGGAACGGCAGGATCAGGTCAGTGAGCTGATTCAGATGGTGGATGACCTCACACGAAAGAACAAAACCAACCCCTATTACACTAAAGACATGCTGGAAGAGGACAAACAGAACGCACCCGGAAAGCTATGTACCCTCCTGTGATCCACAGCGCCTTCATCACTGACGGAGACCCATGGGAGATGCCGTTCAAACCCTTCTGGGTCGGAGTAGATGGCCGTGGCTTTCCTTGGCTGCTTCATCCCCAAAGATGCTTCCCCCCCACACACACACACAAAAAAGCCACTGGGCTTCATTTTTTCCTTGAAGAGGTTTCGCTTCTCATCCCAGAAGCTTCCTCAGTTTCTGAAGAAGCTTTGGGGATGAGAAGCGAAACCTTGGCAGGGAAAAAGCCAAGAAAGGCCCAGTGGTCTTTTGTGAAAAAGCATCTTTGGTATAGCCATGACCTGGAGGTTTGGGAATCAACCTAGATTGAATCAGAATAGAGCTGGAAGGGACCTTGGAAATCTTCTAGTCCATCTCCCTGCTCAAGCAGGAAACCTAATACCATTTGAGACAAGGGCCTGTCCAATCTCTTCTTTAAAAAAAAACTTCCAGTGACGGAACACCCAAAACTTCTGGTGGCAAGCAGTTCCACCACTTAATTGTCCTCACTGTCAGAAAGTTCCTCCTTAGTTCTAGCTTGCTTCTCCCCTGGATGAGTTCCCATCAGTTGCTTCTTGTCCTGCCCTCTGGTGCTTTGGAGAATAGGTTGACCCCACCCCCATCTTCTTTGGGGCAGCCTCTCAAGGACTGGATCGTCGCTATCGTGTCACCACCCCACCTTGTATTTGCAGCTAATACGAGGATGACTGGTTTCATTCATTCGAGACGATGACAAATCTGCATACAGACGGGAAGTTGAACAACTGACCCTGGAGTGTGGCTGGAACAATCTGGATTCCTGGCTCCAGTTTTGGTCACCACACTATAAAAAAAAAGATGTTGAGACTCTAGAAACAGTGCAGAGAAGAGCAACCAAGAGGATTAGGGTCCTGAAGGCTCAAACATAGTGACAGCAACATAACATATATAACAGACATGATAGCAGTGTCTCAATATTTGAGGGGCTGCCACAGAGAGGTGGGGGTCAAGCTATTTTCCAAAGCATCTGAAGGCCAGACGAGGAATAACAGATGGAAACTGATCAAGGAGAGATTCAACCTAGAAATAAGGAGACATTTACTGACAGTGAGCGCAATCAATCCATGGAATGGAAGTTGCCTTCAGAAGTTACGGGAGCTCCATCACTAGAGACTTTCAAGAAGAGACTGGACTTTTCACCATTCAAAACGCACCAATGGCATCACCTCAAATGGTGACGACACATCTGCAACCAAATTGCCAAGCTCGGAGCTCAACCCAACAGCCCAACTCCTGTGCCGAGCTACTTAAATTCAAGTATATTTCAGAGACGGGCTCCAGTGACGTCACCGCACCTGCCGGGTGCTCTAACAGGGCACTCCACGTTAGAAAATTGTAAAAGTCAGTGAAACAGTATAAATCACTGTTCACTGACCTTAGCATACCCTTTGGGCATAAGAGGGTTAGGCAGAGTTGTGGGGGACTGGTTGATCTAGACAGGGGGTTTGCTCTTAAGAGCGAATTTTCCTGGATTTATGGTCCCACCGAACTTCGCTATCTCCAACTTCAAACGCGCTCCTGTTTTTTTTCAGGAAAAAGGAGTAGGGGTCATTTCTGCTCAAAAGGACTTATTAAATTGATTGATTTCTAAGCAGACGGGAATTTCACAAGCGTTCGATCTTTGAAGTAGAATCAACACGGCAAGTATACCGACTCCCTTTTTGAAACTTGAAACCTCTCTGTCTCTGATTAATTGACTTTTAAAATGGCGTCTGAAAGTGAAAGTAAAAATTTTTAGTACAACAAAGTAGCGTTATTTGTGGATTCTTACAAACGGAGTTCTCTTATACTGAAAGGAGTAAAGGAAAGTTGTTAAGTTTTAATTCCTGATTCTTTTGAAGACAGAATGACAGCTAAACCTTTAAAGCCTTCTGGAAGAAGGGGATCTGAACCAAGTCTTGAGGATATATTGAAAGTACAATTAAAACTTTCTGAAGATAGGCAAAAAGAGATGATGGAGAATTTTAATGCAAAAATAAGAGAAGATATTTTCATGGCTGTTCAAGGATTGAGTAAAAAAATTGAGGGATTGGAAGAAGAAATGCAACAGATCTCTCAGTCAAATAAGCATTTAGAAGACAAAATGCAAGGTGTTCAGAAAAAAGTGGAACAAAATGAAGATCAGGTTGTGATATTACAATATAAACTTATGGAAGGAGCTCTTAGAATCCGTGATATGCAAGAAGCGAGGAGAAGACTTAAGAAAAATTATATCAGAAGCATTGGCTGAATTTATTGAAGTCAAACCCCAAGAGGTAGCTTACCAAATTGTTAAAATATATAGAGTTAACTCCTGGATCGCAAGACAGAGAAAGCTTCCTCGGGACATTGTGGTTTATTTTGTGAAAAGGATTATGAGAAATCAGATTCTGCAAGTTTCATATCAGACAACTTTAAAAATTGGAGAACAGGAGCTGAAGGTGCTGAAAGAGATTCCTTCCAAGATATTAAGAGATAGGAAGGAATTTGTTTTTTTTACACAAGAACTTAAAAAACATCAGATTCAATTCAGATGGGAGGTGCCAGTTGGACTGATAGTATTTTATCAAGGAAGGAGATATAGAATTGACACTGTTTTAAAGGCAAAGGATTTTCTTTCTACAGTTTTGAAAGTCGAAATAGAAGTGATAGAAAAACTTCAAGAGATTCAAGAAGGCGTGGTGATCCAAGAGCCTTCATTGCTGCCAGCATCAGAGGAAACACAAGAGCAAAGGGTGACAAGAGGAGCTCTTAAGCGTAAAGAAGAGCAACAGTCTCAAAGTAAAAGTCAGGACCCCAGTATGGAAGCTGTGGGAGGAGCTAGACAGAAGATACCGGAGGAGGATCTTCCGTTGTTTGCTTCAAAGCTTCAGGAGGCCAGTAATGGCAAATAGAATTTTGTCATGGAATGTTAATGGCTTGAATTCAGCTCAGAAAAGAAGGAAAATATTTCACTATTTGAAACAATTTAAAAATGATGTGATTTGCCTGCAAGAGACACATATAAAATTATCAGACCAAAAATACTTAATTAACTCAAAATTAGGTAAACATTTTGTTGCATCAGCTTTGGAAAAGAAGCATGGAATTGTTGTATATATCAGGAAGGATATACCAGCTAAGCTAATTGAGGCAGATATTCAAGGAAGATTTATTGCTATTGAACTGGTGATAGATGCAAAAAAGACTTTGCTGATAGGTATTTATGCACCTAATCAGCAACAAGAAAAGTTTTATAAAATGTTACATGACAGGTTGACCCTCTGGGCTTATAGTTCGTTTATTTTATTAGGAGACTGGAATGGAGTAATTGATACAAGAAGGGATAAGAGAACCTCCTCCAAGAAGATACCTATACATGCAAAATTACCAAAATCCTTTTTTGAAATGATGGAAGACTTTGAGTTTAGAGATATATGGAGGTTACGGAATCCAGATGAGAGAGATTTTACTTTTTTTCCCGATAGGCATCAATCTTTCTCACGTATTGATTTTATTTTAATTTCTAATGACTTGCTTTCTAGGGTGAAGAAAATGAAGATATTTCCGAGGTGTTTAACTGACCATAGCCCAGTATGGATGGAATTATTACAAGGGAAAAAAGGTGGTAGAACATGGAGGTTGAATGAAAATCTGTTTAGATATGAGGATAATGTAAATCATTGTAAGAAACAGTTGAAAGAATTTTTTGATTTTAATATGTACAAAGGGACACCTATAGGAACTGTGTGGGCGGCGAGTAAAGCTTTTATTAGAGGATATTGATTTACTTGGACAATAGGCAGAGGAATAATAAACAAAGGCAGCGTAGGTACTTGGAAGAAGAAATTCAAAGGAAGCAACAGTTATTAATTCAAAACCCACAAGATCACAAACTTAAAGAGGCTATAAAAATATTACAGAGTCAATTTAATATGTTAATGGCAGACCAGGTGGCAACGAATATACAATATGCTAAACATAATACCTTTTGTAATGCAAATAAACCTGGCAGATGGTTGGTATATAATTTAAGGAAAAACAGAAAGCACGTGTCATACAAAAATAGAATATAAAGGTAAAGAGATATATCAACAGGATAAAATTAAAGAGGCATTCTCAGAATTTTATACTGCACTATATGCAAAAGACAAAATATTGAATAGGGACATTTATGATTATTTGAAAGATTATAAGGTTAATATTCTAACATTAGAACAGAGGGAGGAGCTGAATCGGCCGATAGCTACTGGAGAAATAGTGGAGGCAATTAAACAATTAAAAATGGGGAAAACCCCTGGTACAGATGGTCTTACAGCAACTTATTATAAAAAAACACAGGATGAAATATTAGGCCCACTTAAAGAATTATTTAATCAGATACAATTAGGGTGGGAATACCCCGTCATGGAAAACATCTTTTATTTCACTGATACCAAAGAGGAGCAAGATTGCTCTAAACCTGGTAACTACAGGCCGATTTCACTTTTAAATAATGATTATAAGATTTTGTAAAATAATAGCAAATAGATTAATGTTAGTTTTACAACAAAGAATTCATACTGATCAATCTGGTTTTATAAAAGGGAGGCAGATGAGGAATAATGTTAGACAGATTATTAATATATTGGAATATTTGGAAAAGAAGAATACTTCAGCAGCACTTATTTTTTTGGATGCAGAGAAAGCCTTTGATCGATTGCATTGGGATTTTTTATTTAAATTAATAGAGAAAATGCAATTTGGAGATTGTTTTGTTAGAATAATTAAAGCGATTTATGGAGAGCAAACAGCACAGATTATAATAAATGGTAGTTTGACAGAAGTTATTAAGATTGCGAAAGGAACGAGACAGGGATGTCCCTTATCACCATTATTGTTTGTTTTGACTCTGGAACCATTATTAGATAAAATACGAGAATTAACGAAAATAGAGGGAATTAAGATTAGACAATATGAGTACAAAGTTAGAGCTTTTGCAGATGATGTAGTGGTTATTTTAACAAATCCTATAAATTCAAGTAGATTTTTGTTGGAAGTAATTGATAAATATGGAAAGGTATCAGGATTTAAAATAAATCAGAATAAAACAAAAGTGATAATCAAAAATATGTCTATACAACAGAAACAAAAGCTAGAGGAAATGACAGGATTTGAGGTGGTAAAAAAGGTTAAATACTTAGGGGTTTATATTAGCTCATCGAACAAGAAACTTTATAAGAATAATTATGACTTGCTATGGCAAAAAGTTCAGAATGATATGAGTGTCTGGAAAAAATTGCAGTTGTCGCTATTGGGAAGGATTGCGGCTATTAAAATGAATGTGTTACCTAGATTTTTGTTTCTGTTCCAGATGGTACCAATAATTAAAAAAGATAAAAATTTGGAGGATTGGCAGATTGGGATTAATAAATTTATATGGCAGGGTAAAAAGGCGAGGGTTAAAATGAAAATAATACAGGACTCACGGGAAAGAGGTGGCTTAAAAATGCCTAATTTTAAACTATATTATGAAGCAGTAGCCCTTTCAGTAATAAGTGACTGGTTTAATTTAACGGAGGAAAGAATTTTGAATATAGAAGGTTATGACTTGTTATATGGATGGCATGCGTATTTATTTTATGAAAAAAAAAGTGGATAGGGCTTTTAAGAATCATGTGTTGAGAAGTGCTCTTTTGCGGGTCTGGAAAAAATATTCTTATAAATTAGATTACAAGATTCCTATATGGGCGAGCCCCAGACATGCAATAGAGAATATAAATATAGAACAGAAACAGGAGATGATTACTTATAAAGAACTTTTGTATGCTGAAGGAGGTAGATTGCAATTAAAACCATTACAGGTATTAAATGAAGAAGGGAGGAATTATACTTGGTTTCAATATGGGCAAATAAGTGCTAGATGGAAGGAAGATCAAAAAATTGGTATAATGCAAAGGGAGGAAAATTTAATAAAGCAAATTAGAAATCAGACCCAGGAGCATATAAAGAGATTGTATAATGTGTTGCTTGAAATAGATTCGGAAAAGGATTTGGTAAAGGACTGTATGATAAAATGGGCACAGAATATTCAGGAACCAATAATGTTGGAAACATGGGAGAAAATCTGGGTTAGAAATGTTAAGTTTACACAAGCACAGAACTTAAGGGAAAATTTTTATAAGATGTTTTATAGATGGCACTTAGATCCCAAAAAATTATCATGTATGTATCCTAATATCCAAGCGAAATGTTGGAGGTGTGATTGTGATGACGCTACATATTTTCATATTTGGTGGACTTGCAAGAAAATTAAGGCCTTTTGGATAAGAATTTGGTGGATTATTCAAAATGTACTGAAGAAGAAGATATTGTTCCTGCCGCAATTTTTCCTTTTGGGAATTATAACGGATTGTACAGGGATTGAGACTAAACTGATTCTGAATTTAATAACAGCAGCAAGACTGTTGATTGGACAATACTGGAAGAAAGAAGAGGTACCTACAATAGAAGAATGGATACTGAAAGTCATTAATTTGGCTGAGATGGCTAAAATCTCAGCTTTTTTAAAAGACAATATGCAGGAAAGATATTTAATTGAATGAAAAAAATGGATTGATTATCTACAAAACAGATATCAGATTAAGAAATATCAGATTGTCTTTGAATAATTAGGAAGTTATTTTATGTAATGGGGAGGGGGTTGGGAGATGAAAAGCTTTGGATGAGGTCAATTGGATTGGAAGGGAAAATTTTATTCTATGTTTGGTTTATGTATAACAATACTTTGTGATTGACCCGGGAAGCGGGGGGGGGGGAGGGAAGGGAGGGGGAAGGGGGTTTTCTGGGAGGGAGGGGGGAAAAAAGGGGGGAAATGTTTTTGTTTTTTTAAAACTTTTTCAATAAAAAAATAATAATATATATATATATTTCAGAGACTGGACTGCCATCTATCAGAAATGGTATAGTAGGGTCTCCTGCTTGAGTAGAGGGTTGGACTAGATGACCTCCAAGCTCCCTTCCAACTCTGTTATTCGATGTACACTCAAAACTAGAAATGATGGCAGATTTTAGATTCTACCGTCTCTTAACAATACCGGACAATGCAACGTCAACAAGAAGGACCTTCATGTTTCTGGGTTTTGTGTTATCTCGGGACTTAAAATGGACGCCTCACATCAAACATGCCATCCCAACAGCACAACAGACAATGTTCTTCCTGCGCCAACTCAGGAAGCTGAGGCTGCCCAGGAGTTCTACAAAGTCTGCCATTCACACCTCTGAAACGGCTTGGCTACCAAACAAGACGGACCCGGATTTCAATGGAGAGTTAGAATTGTTTAGAAAAAAAAACATCACAAGCACCCTACCTCCCCTTGAGGGCCTTTAGGCTGCAGGGGCCAGAAAAAGGGCTGAGAAAATATCTATACAGGCCCCTTCCTATCCTGGGCAGAAACTGCCTTCGACGTGTCAAGACGACATTGCAGTGCATTGCAGATCGAAACAACCAGAAACGAAGTTTTTCCCCTCGTGCCATCACTCTGCTAAACAACTAATTCTCACAACGTCTTATGCTCTGGGATGTCAAACTACCTATGATAATCAGGCTGTCTCCCCTTATTATCCTTTTTTATCTGTCCTATGACCTATTTCCTTGGCTTCTTATGACTATAATTTTGCTGTTTGCATCTCATGATGTATCCTGATTGCTTTTATTTAGCATCCTATTGCTTATTTAGGATCCTATGACTACCGCTACTTGTTGTATCGTCTGATTTATGATGATTGTATTTTATGATTATGATCGTGATTTATCCCTGGTTGCTTGTATGTACACTGAGAGCTTATGCACCGGAGACAAAGTGCAATCACACTCGGCCAATAAAGAATTCTATTCTATTCTATATTATCTTTTCTTTTTATCCTTTGTTATTATGATTCTTTTGCTATTCTGAGAGCTTATCACCAGAGACAAATTTTTTGTGTGTCCAATCACATTGGCCAAAAAGGATCTATTTTATATTCTCTTCTATATTCCCTTCCCTTCCCTTCTATGTGGCTCAGTGGCTAAGATGCTGAGCTTATCGATCAGAAAGGTCGGTGGTTCGAATCCCTAGTATAGGTCTCCTGTGTGAGCAGGGGGTTGGACCAGATGACCTCCAAGGTCCCTTCCAACTCTTGTTACTCTGTATCTCTTTGCTTCGCTTCTATTCTTTTTAACCCTTTATTATGATGATTACTACTACTTGTAGTTCTGAATGTACACGGAGAGCTTATGCACCAGAGACAAATTATTTTCTTTTAAAAACAAGTTTTTATTGATTTTTTAGTCCCCCCCCCCTACACACATACATGGTTTATGAACAGAGTATTGGCCATATCATGTCTCATACAATTCAATATATTCAAATATATTTTACTTAGTTACAATTTTTGACAGAATATTCTTTTTTCATAATTTTTATTCATTTCCTAATATTTCCTTGCTCATTTCATTAAGTCACTTCTTCTTTCGCCGTCAAGTTCTAATTTCTCCATTTTTAGTAGTATTCATTCTCTTTCATTCTTTTTTTTAACTATTTCAATTTTTATCCTAATATATATATATATATATATATATATATATATATATAGGTCTTTGGTTGTTCGGGTTTTCTCCCGTGTAAAATTGGAAGTGTCTTGGCGACGTTTCGACGAAGTCTCATTCGTCATCTTCAGGCTTCAGCTTCGTGCTTCTGGGAGCAATGTGTGATCGCAGCTATTTCTTCCTTTTAACTGCTAGTGGGGGTTTGAACTGATTGGGTGGGAGCTTGGCTGTGCTCTGATTGGCTGGGGTTTTTTCTGTGCTCTGATTGGCTGGGGGTGTGTCCTGTGTAAAAAACTCATTCCAGTTCATAGAGATCATAAAGAAACAAAACTTACAGCCCAGCGACCTACTCGTGAGCTTTGATGTCATATCCCTCTTCACCCAAGTGCCAATCAAAGAAGCCTTGACAGCTATCCAAAACAAATATAACCCCCCCAAGCACATCCTAGATCTGACCAACCACTGCCTATCCAACACATACTTCATCTATAGCGGACAAAAATACAAACAAATAGAAGGCGCACCCATGGGATCACCCCTCTCACCTGTCATTGCCAACCTCTACATGGAACACTTTGAAACCCAAGCACTAGAAAAATCTGATCACAAACCCAAACTCTGGCTCAGATACGTAGACGACACCTTCATAATCTGGCCACATGGGAAAGAAAAACTTGAAAACTTCCTCACACACCTCAATAGCCTACACCCCAAAATACAGTTCACCATGGAAACAGAAGTTAACAACCAACTTCCCTTCCTAGATGTCTTAGTCTACAAGAAACCCAATGGCTCCCTAGGACACACCATCTACCAGAAGAAAACACACACAAACCGCTATCTGCATGCACTCTCACACCACCACCCAGCACAGATCAACTCCGTAGCCAAGACACTCATCTCTAGAACAAAATGCTTAGCTGACGAACAACACCTAAATACCGAACTACACACTCTCACAAACGTACTAACATCCAATGGATTCCAGAGAAATAAAATTACCAAACTAATCCAAAAAGAACCCCCCACTAAAACCCAAGACAGAGAGCAAGAAAATGGCACAGCCCTCCTCCCATATATAAAAGGCACCACAGACAGAATCAGCAAGATCCTCCACAAACATAACATCAAGACAGCATTCTGCACAAACCAAAAAATATCCACCATCCTAAGAAACCCCAAAGACAAAATTGAGTTAGAAAATCAAGGAGTATATGAAATCCCATGCACCGCCTGCCCCACCACATACATTGGACAAACCAACAGAAGAATAAGTGCACGATTGAAGAACACAAGAACTCATTCAAAAGAGGAACCAACTTCTTCCCTGGTCCAACACTTTAAAGTCACAGGACACGATATTGACTTTAAAAGACCAGAACTATCGCCAAAACTGAACACTTTAACAACAGAATAATCAGAGAAGCCATCGAGATAGAAAACGCCCACACAGCATGAACAAACGAGATGATACCTCCCCTACCAGCCATTTGAAACCTGCCTTATTGACAAACGTGTCCCTAACACGAGGAATGACACCAGACCCACACTCACAAGGTCCACACAGGATGTCACCACCACATCCACCCAGAAAGCACACCCAAACCCACACTGATCAGGAAGCACGACCAAGGACCAGAAGCCAGACCGCAGCTGCAACATTAGCCACTTCAAACCCCTCCAATCCATACATGCAGCAGACTGACACCCACTACGAAGATGTAGCACGACCACGAACACGAAGCCAAACAGCAGCAGTGCAGCTCACCAGCTCAAATCCCCCTGCAGCACAGATTAGACTGAGCACAACCAAGCGCCCACCAACACAGGACACACCCCAGCCAATCAGAGCACAGAAAAACCCCATCCAATCAGAGCACAGCCAAGCTCCCACCCAATCAGTTCAAACCCCACTAGCAGTTAAAAGGAAGAAATAGCTGCGATCACATTGCTCCCAGAAGCATGAAGCTGAAGCCTGAAGATGACGAATGAGACTTGAAACGTCGCCAAGACACTTCCAATTTTACACGGGAGAAAACCCGAACAACCAAAGACCTATATACAAACACACGTGAAAAGCTCAGAAAACAAATATATATATATATATATATATATATATATATATATATATATGTATATGTATATGTATATGTATATGTATATGTATATGTATATGTATATATATATATATATATATATATATATATATATATATATATATATATATATATATATATATATATATATATATATATATATATATATTGTTTACATTTATATCCCGCCCTTCTCCGAAGACTCAGGGTGGCTTACAGTGTGTAAGGCAATAGTCTCATTCTATTTGTATATTTACAAAGTCAACTTATTGCCCCCAACAATCTGGGTCCTCATTTTACCTACCTTATAAAGGATGGAAGGCTGAGTCAATCTTGGACCTGGTGGGGCTTGAACCTGCAGTAATTGCAGGCAGCTGTGTTTAATAACAGGCTTCTTACAGCCTGAGCCACACCTCGGCCCTATATATATATTCAAATATATTTGGCATTGCCTTTTTTCCATTTCATCTTTTCCTTTTCACAGCAATCCTTTCTTCTCCTTCTTTCCCTCCCTCTTTTTATCCTACCTACTTTCTCCCCCTCCTCCCTACTTCTTCCCTATCTAACCTTCTCTCCTACTCTTATTTCCCCTATCTTTCCTCCTCTCCTCTTCCCTTTCTTCTTTCTCTCTCCCTCCTTCTCCCTTTCCATCTCGTTCCTTCTTATCTCTCTCCATTGCTGTATTTATTTTCATTTCAATATTTCTGGTGTCCAGGCAACCCGGATTTCCTCATTTATTATGCATATTTCTCAAACCTTCCCTCCTATATTTTAGTTATTAACATTGTTTTAATCTTATTCCATTTATATCTTACAATCAATTAATGCAGCCTCCACCTCTTATTTTCTTAAGAGTTTTTGTTCACAATTCAATATAAGTATATTGGAATCCCGAGAGGTGGCATGCAGCTAAGAAAGGGTTAAAGGTTTTTTTAAATGTGTTTTTATGGAAATTTTTAACTAAATTGACCAAAGGGTTTTTAAGGGGTGGGTTGGGGGGGGGACACCCACTGGGGGTTAGGCTGGTCCCTTCTAAGGTTCGCGGTTTGGAGGTCTCTGAAATGGAGGCAAAGGATGAGGCTAAGACTCAACCATGTATGGGCATTTCCATCGGCACGGTACGAGGGAGGGGCAGATATGGTGGAAGCGGGGGCTCATATCATGTTCGGGGAGTGCGCGCTCGCTGTTTGCGAGCGATCGTGCACTCCGGGTCCCCAGGCCTTAGTCGTTCCCCAAGTGGCTGGATTCCCCGGAACCTGGACCTTCGGCTGATGCTGTGCAATGCCAGGTCCGTTATGAATAAAGCCCCCCTCATAGCCGATCTTATTCAAGAGGAGGGTGCGGACCTGATGGGCATTTCGGAGACCTGGTTGGGCACAGAAGGGGGGGGTTCCCCTTACCAAGATGTGCCCACCAGGCTTCCATGCATTCCATCAGCCGAGGGCCCAGGGTAGGGGTGGGGGGGTAGCGGTTATTATAAACGAGGGTCTAGAACCGAGGGAGGTCACTGTCCCGCAGATAGCCGGTTGTGAATCCCTCCTTGTGAAGTGGGGCCATGGGGTGCAGGTGGGCATGCTGATTGCGTACCTGGCTCCTTGCTACGTAACAGCAGCCCTGCCCGAGCTGTTGGAGATGATAGCCAGTACAGCGGTTGAGACCCCCAGACTTATGGTTATGGGGGATTTCAACCTGCCGTCGGCGGGCAAATCATCGATGACAGCTCGGGAGTTCATGGCTTCCATGACAGCCTTGGACCTGACCCAGATAATTAATGGTCCCACCCACATCGGGGGAAACACTCTGGACTTGATTTTTGTCTCAGGACAATGGCTTAATGATCTGGAGTTAGGGGATCTAATTATTAAACCCCTGTCATGGTCAGATCATTTACTCCTTCAACTAGACTTTCAAACCGCTGCACCACACTGCAGGGAGATGGAGCCAATTCGATGGTTCCGTCCCAGGCGCCTGATGGACCCTGAGAGGTTTCTGACGGAGCTTGGGCCGTTTCCCGGGGAATTAGCCCATGGCTCGGCCGAAGAACTGGTGGCCGCCTGGGAAGAGGTGGCAGCTGGGGCTTTGGACCGTGTCGTGCCTTTGCGGCCTCTGACCCGGCGCTGAACTCGACCAGCTCCTTGGTATAATGAGGAGCTGAGAGAGATGAAGCGCCGGAAAAGACGCCTATTCAGACCTACCTAGTGGCAATAAGATCGGCAAAACATAACTATTTTTCCGCTCTTGCATCGGCAGATAATCGCCCAGCCACCCTGTTTAGGGTGATCCGCTCCCTGCTTACGCAGGCTCGGAAGGACCCCTTGCAGGGGCGTGCTGAGGATTTTGTACAGTATCTGTCTGATAAAATCGCTCGGATCCAGGACGGCCTGGACGCTGATTGGATAGATTCAGGCGGGATGATGGGGACAGGTCTTGTGGATATTACCTGGGCTGATCCTATGACTCCCGACGACATGGACAGGTTGTTGGGTAGGCTAAATCCCACCACATGTTTATTGGACCCATGTCCCTCTTGGATGGTACTGGCCACACGGGAGGTTACACAAGGCTGGCTCCTGGGAGTTACCAACGCTTCTTTGTTGGGGGGCATTTTCCCCACCGGTTCTCTTGCCTCTCCTGTTCAACATCTACATGAAGCCGCTGGGTGAGGTTATCCGTGGTTTCGGGGTGGAATACCATCTGTACGCTGATGATACTCAGCTGTACATTTCCACCCCGAACCACCCCAACGAAGCCGTCGAGGTGATGGCCCGGTGTCTTGAAGCATGCGGGTCTGGATGGGGAGGAACAGGCTCCAGCTCAACCCATCCAAGACAGAGTGGCTGTGGGTTCCGGCATCCCGGTACAGTCAGTTTACGCCATCGCTGACTGTTGGGGGTGAAGTATTGGCCCCCAGGGGGAGGGTGCGCAACTTGGGCGTTCTCCTGGACGATTGGCTGTCCTTAGAGGAACATCTGACAGCCGTCGCCAGGGGAGCAATTTATCAGGTTCGCCTGATTCGCTAGTTGCGCCCTTTCCTAGACCGGGACTCCTTACGCACAGTCACTCACGCCCTCGTTACTTCCCGCCTGGACTATTGCAATGTTCTCTACATGGGGCTCCCCTTGAAGAGCACCAGGAGACTCCAGCTAGTCCAGAAAGCGGCTGCGCGGGTGATAGAGGGAGTACCTCGTTGCTCCCACATAACACCTATCCTGCGCAGCCTGCACTGGCTGCCGGTAGCCTTCCGGGTGCAATTTAAGGTGCTGGTTATCAACTTTAAAGCGCTCCATGGCTTAGGACCGGGTTACTTACGAGACCGCCTTCTGCCACCAATAGCCTCCCAATGACCTGTGCGCTCCCACAGGGTGGGCCTTCTCAGGGTGCCGTCGACCAAACAATGTCGGTTGGCGGCCCCCAGGGGGAGACCCTTCTCTGTGGCGGCACTGGCCCTTTGGAATGAGCTGCCTCCAGGGTTGCGCCAACTCCCCGACCTCTGGACCTTCAAATGTGAACTTAAGACTTTATTATTTCATCGTGCGGGACTGACCTAAGCATAATTTTAAATTGAAATTTTTAAATGGGTTTTACATCGGTCTATGACCGTTTTAGTTTGATTCGGCCTATTAAATATTTGGTTTTAATTCTGTTTTTAAATATGGCTGTAAACCGCCCTGAGTCCTTCGGGAGAAGGGCGGTATAGAAATTAAATTATAAATAAATAAAAATAAAATAAAATAAATAATATAAATATTTTCTTCCAATAGCGTATATCATTTACTAACATTTCAATTTTATTTCCTTTTACATTTTTACTTATAAACCATACCATCTTCCACATTTCATCTGTTGGATCTTCCATTCTTTAATATATATATGTCTAATTTCTAATTTCCATTATTCCAAAAAAATAATAATCTACCACTGTTTTCTTTTCTACTATTCATTTTTCTCCTTCTTTTAACCATTTTCTTTCAGTCTCTCCCAAATCCCATCTCTTAATATTTTTCTCCCTTTCTCCCATTTTTTATCTTCTTTCTCCCTTTCTTACATCCTCTTTTACTCCTTTTCCCCCTCAATTTTTCTCTATTTCCTTCTCTTCTCTTTTTTTTTTTGATTGCATTTATATCCCGCCCTTCTCCGGAGACTCAGGGCGGCTTACACTGTGTCAAGCAATAGTCTTCATCCTATTTGTATATTTATATACAAAGTCAACTTATTGCCCCCAACAATCTGGATCCTCATTTTACCTACCTTATAAAGGATGGAAGGCTGAGTCAACCTTGGGCCTGGTGGGACTCGAACCTGCAGTAATTGCAGGCAGCTGTGTTAATAACAGACTGTCTTACCAGTCTGAGCCACAGAGGCCCTTTGTTCTGTCACCGCTAATCCCAGTGTAATCATCTATCTTTTTCACTCTTAATTTTCCCCCTCAATCATTTCTTTTTTTCCCCCCTTTCTCTTTTAAAATCTTTCCCCCATCCATTTTTATTCTTTCACTATCAATCCCAATATGATTATCTGTATCATCCTGTTTCTTTTTTTTTTGTTCTTGTTTCCTCATAATTTCTTAATAATTTCTTTTTTATATTTTTATATTTTTAAGCCAGAGTTCTGCTTGTTTGTTCCCATTAAAGGATTCTCGCACCGTTTGAAGCATCTCCCATAATTCCCCATATTCATCCTCCCAGCTCTCCATATTTTCAATATAAGGAGAAAGACTTTTTAAATTTATTTATCTTAACTTATGTATAGTCCAAATTCAAGTCCAAAATATTCTCTCTCTTCCCCCTCCCTTTTTTTCTATTTCCAGATGCAAGCCAGTTCAATTTTTTTCCCCCTAGGTCGTCCTAATTCCAATCTTAATCTTTCCAGTTCTTTGAAGCTATGCTACAGCTATTCAAACACGAAGTCCTTCAGTGTTCCTTTGTCCACCAGAGACAAATTTTTAATGTGTCCAATCACACTTGGCCAATAAATAATTTATTCTATATTCTGTTCTACATTCTATTCTATATTCTCTTCTCTTCTCAATTCTTTGTCAGTATCTCTGCTGTTCCAGATCGTATTCGTATTAACCCTTGCAGTGTGGCCTAAAGTTATCTTGTGTTTGACTTCAGGAGCAGAATGGCCATAATTTATTTATTTATTTATTTATCATATTTATATCCCGCCCTTCTCCCGAAGGGCTCAGGGTGGTTAACAGCCAACTTAAAAACACAATATCCAACAAGTTAAAACAAGATAAAATTAATATAACTTATGGCTGAATTATCTAAAAACTAAACAGTAACAATCTAAAACCCCATTAAAACAGCATTTTTAGGCTAGCCCTGCTTGATGGAATAAAAAGAGTCTTCAGCTTGCGGCGGAAGGTCCGGAGGTCGGGGAGTTGGTGAAGCCCCGGAGGCAACTCATTCCAGAGGGCAGGAGCCCCCACAGAGAAGGCCCTCCCCCTGGAGGTCACCAGCCAACATTGTCTAACCGATAGTACCCCGAGGAGGCCCTCCCTGTGAGAGCGCACAGGTCGATGGGAGGCTGTTGGTGGCAGTAGGCAGTCCCGCAAGTAGCCCGGTCCTAAGCCATGGAGTGTGGCTTTTCTCGCGGCCAGCGGGCTCGCCACGAGAGAGTACGGGCAGTCCCCGCGCCGGACGAAGTGAGAACGAAGACACGGAGTCCAATTCTCCTCGGGGTGAGCGAGCCCTGAGCTAGCTTGAGACAAACTCTTTTATTGAGGTTTGCTAGGGGTGGGTTACAGAGATTCAGAAGGCAAGCATGTGATCCTGACTAACCACACATAAATTGACACATTGGGTTGGATATGCATATTATGGCAATATGTTTGCAAGCACAGCTGAGCAGGATGAATATTCTATGTGTGTAAGTAGTTTTCTTATCATGTCTGGTGTTACCCGGACAGGCTCTGTGATTAGCGTTTCTGAGCAGTTTGTAACAGCAAGTGCGGGCACATTCCTACAGAATGTTCAAATGTAGCGAGACATGGAAACATCACAGTTAATGGTTATGTGGTTGGAACAGGGTATGCAGAAATACACATACAATGGAGACTTTGTCTGCTTTCTACTTTTTCTTGTACATGATCCAATTTTGAGAAGAATCTACATCTACAAGTTTATGTTGTTTATCTAAGAGATTATATGGCTAATGCAAAGCAGAATTATCTGACCATTGCCATAATGATTCCCAACATCTCCTCCTTTCTTTTTTATTTCAAAGGAAAGGTTGTGGTGGGTTAAGCTGGCGTGTAGCCCAGACTCCTCCGAGCCTGAGAGTCACTTCCACTCACCAACCACTGGGCACAGGGCCGAGTCTTCCGACTCAGCCTGCACCGTTTGACCTTACCCTATTGTTGTCTGAGGAGATGTTTATATGGCTGGCAGGATGAGTTAGAGAACTGAATCGTCCTCATCCTCACTGTTCAAGATGAAGGGATTTTTTGCTGACATATTATCCTGTGGCACAAATTGAAAGGTGCCACCGCTTTCCTGGTCCCAGGGGGTATTCTGGGATTGCAACAGCAGGGTCTGTAATGAATCTATTTTACTTGTGATAAATCTAGAGAAACGGTTAAACAAACATGGGCCAAATGTGCACATTAATACAAGCAAAATTAATGGTCCTATAAGAGCGCTTAGCAGGGTGATGAGCCAAGGAGAGAGGTTGTACCAGCTTCCAAACCATCCTTGTTGATCCTCCCTCTCCTTTTTTTGTTTATTCAGGCCCTCCCTGAGTTTGGTCATGGAGTCCTGCACTATGCCAGAGTGGTCTGCATAGAAGCAGCATTCTTCTCTTAAAGCCACACATAACCCCCCTTTTTAGAAAAAGTAAATCAAGTCCCCTTCTGTTCTGTAGGACCACTTCTGAGAGGGAGGTTAGAGATTTTTGTCCATTTGTGGCTAATGGTGGTGTCCATCATTATACCATAGTCAAAGTACAGGTCAGGAAACCAGGATCCCGGCACCGCTATGGATGAAGTTGAGTTCAGGATGTCTAGGTGTGTGTCCAATACTTCCCATGTTAAGTTTTGGGACTGGTGAGGATTGAGTTGCACACAGTTAGGGGTTTAGAAGGCAATGTTCAGTAGCTGAAGGGCAACAGGTAACCACAGCATTCTTCCTAGTTGAGGCATGGCTGAAGGGAACCGTCTTTAACCAAATACGGTCTGGTGTGTCTGGCTGGAACCCAAAGCACTCGGTCCAGCAGCTGGACGGCTGCGTAACCTCGACCCCAGATGATGAGATCAGCAGGCCCTCTCCATGTCAGGTCAGGTAATTCGCGGTGGTATACCTGTGGTTTGGGTAGGCCTGCAGATGGGGGAGAGGAAAAATGTCGCTCTGCAGCGGTCGCGAGCGATTGTCCAGTTAAGTTTAAAAAATTCAACACATATAAACAACGATTCAAGGTATCTTGCACTGCTGGGAGACCAGAGGCATTTTCCCCGTTGTTTGGTGTACCGGTCAAGGGCTGTTTTTAATGTCTGGTTGGCGCGTTCTACCAGAGCTTGACCTTGGCTGTTATATGGAATTCCGAATTTATGAGTAATGTTCCACCGCCCGCAGAAGTCTGCAAAGGCAGCACTGGTGTAGGCGGGGCCATTATCTGTTTTTAGTTCTTTGGGGCATCCCAGCGATGCAAAGGTCTGAATACAATGATTGATTACATGTTTAGTGGCTTCTCCCCTTTGAGGGGTGGCCATGATGAAGCCTGAGAAGGGATCCACTGATACATGCAAGAATTTCCATGGAGCAAAGGATGGATATTGAGTAACATCCATTTGCCAAAGTTGACAGGCCACTGTTCCTCTGGGGTTGACCCCCATTGGAAGAGACTGACCTTGGCGGCTGCAGGTAGGGCATTGTTGTATGATAGCAGATGCCTCAGCAGCCGTTAAGCCAAATTGTTTCATGAGCGACTTTTGTTTTGATGAAAATAAGCGTGACTCTCCCAGGGAGATTGGGGAGAGAGAGACAGAACAGATAGTGAGGTACTAGCAGAGGCAGCCGCAGCTGCAGCATTGGCCACGTTATTGCCTTTTTGAAGTATTCCAGGCAGAGGCTGGTGGCTTCGAATGTGTGAAACATGAAAAGGAAGATGTCGAGCAGAAATAAGTGTCTGTAGTTTGAGAAACAAAGATAGCAGTTCTGCATTGAGGGAGGGAGCCAGTTATGACTCATAGAGAGAGCTAACAATTTGAGTAACATACAGACTGTCTAAAATGAGGTTGAAAGGTTCATCAGAAAAGTTTTGAAAAGCCATTTGTCTGAAAGTACAGAGAAGAAAGAAAGTTGAACTCTGTTCTTCACCCTGTCTAGGTAGCCAGTCCATCCTGGAGGAAAAGTCATTTTTCTTCTTTCCAGCACTTTTAAAATTCATGCCCACACAAAAGCAGGGACAAAGTGAAATGACACAACTTGGGGAAGTGGTTTACACACAAATCTCAGTTTTGTTTTTTAACAAACATACTATGTGGAAGACAGAGAAAAAGACAAACAATCAATAAAAACCCAACTCCCACCCTTTTTATTCATGTGTGGAAGTTGTTCATTAACAAATCCATACTATCAAAAACTTCCAAAAACAAATCACATTATATCTTAGCAAAATCACCATCTGTCTTAATGTGCTCATACTTTTCTAACTCCTTAAAACTTTCTCAGCACCAGTATCTGAACATCCTCCTAACTCTCTCTTCACATCCTGTAACTTTCTAACTTATCGCATCCTGTATTCTAACAGATCTCTGAAATAGGTCCTAAAACAAGGCACATATTGTGCTGCTAAAAAAGAAAAATAAACAATACAAACAACAAATAGGGGGCACATTGAGTCTGATTCAAAAAAAATTTTGTAAGCTTTTGGGTGAGGCTGTTTACGTGGAAAACCTGAGTGCATTTTCCAAAAAACAGATTTAAGCTAAAAAAAAACACATTCATACATAAGAAGATAGCCATGTGTCTGAAATGCTGTAGGGTTTCCTGCCTGGGCAGGGGGTTATTATTATTATTATTATTTATTATTTATTTGATTTTTATACCGCCCTTCTCCCGAAGGACTCAGGGCGGTGTACAGGCAAAAATAAAACAAGTAACACAATGTACAATTTAAAATGCGAATTAAAAAACTTATTTTAAAATTAGCCTGAAAAGTTAAAATATATAATAAACTAAAACCCCATTTAAAATTATTAATAAAAAATTTAAAATTGATAAAATTCAAGCCAGCCCCGCGCGAATGAAAAGATGTGTCTTCAGTTCGCGACGGAAGGTCCGAAGGTCAGGTATTTGGCGTAAACCCGGGGGAAGCTCATTCCAGAGTGTGGGAGCCCCCACAGAGACGGACCTTCCCCTGGGGGCCGCCAGCCGACATTGTTTGGCGGACGGCACCCTAAGAAGTCCCTCTCTGTGAGAGCGTACGGGTTGGTGGGAGGCATGTGGTAACAGCAGGCGGTCCCGTAAGTACCCAGGCTCCAAGCCATGGAGCGCTTTAAAGGTCGTAACCAAAACCTTAAAGTGCACTCGAAAGGCCACAGGTAGCCAGTGCAGCCTGCGCAGGAGCGGTGTTACGTGGGAGCTATGCGTGGCTCCCTCTATCACCCGCGCAGCTGCATTCTGGACTAACTGAAGCCTCCGAGTGCACCTCAAGGGGAGCCCCATGTAGAGAGCATTACAATAATCCAAGCGAGAGGTAACGAGCGCATGAGTGACTGTGCACAAGGCATCCCGATCAAGGAAGGGGTGCAACTGCCGAACCAGGCGAACCTGGTGGAAGGCCCTCCTGGAGACAGCCGTCAAATGATCTTCAAACGACAGCCGTTCATCCAGGAGGACACCTAAGTTGCGCACCCTATCCTTTGGGGCCAGTAACTCACCTCCAACAGTCAGCTGCGGCTGCAGCTGACTGAATCGGGATGCCGGCATCCACAGCCACTCCGTCTTGGAGGGATTAAGCTTGAGCCTGTTTCTCCCCATCCAGACCCGTACGGCTTCCAAACACCGGGACAGCACTTCAACAACTTCATTGGGGTGGCCCGGGGTGGAAAAGTACAGCTGAGTGTCATCAGCGTACTGCTGGTATCTCACCCCGAAGCCACTGATGATCTCACCCAACGGCTTCATGTAGATGTTGAACAGAAGGGGCGAGAGAATCGACCCCTGCGGCACCCCACAAGTGAGGCACCTCGCGGTCGACCTCTGCCCCCCTGTCAACACCGTCTGCGACCGGTCGGAGAGATAGGAGGAGAACCACCGATACACGGTGCCTCCCACTCCCAATCCCCCCAACCGCGCAGCAAGATACCATGGTCGATGGTATCAAAAGCCGCTGAGAGGTCTAATAGGACCAGGGCAGAGGAGTAACCCCTGTCCCTGGCCCTTCAGAGATCATCCACCAATGCGACCAAAGCTGTCTCCGTGCTGTATCCGGGTCGAAAGCCTGACTGGAACGGGTCTAGATAGACAGCTTCATCCAGGTATTGGGGTAGCTGTCGCGCCACAGCACTCTCTACAACCTTCGCAACAAAGCGAAGGTTGGAGACTGGATGATAATTACCCAAAATAGCTGGGTCCAGGGAGGGCTTCTTGAGGAGGGGTCTCACCACCGCCTCTTTCAAGGCGGCAGGGAAAACCCCTTCCAACAAAGAAGCGTTGATAATCCTCTGGAGCCAGCCTCGTGTCACCTCCTGAGTGGCCAGTACCAGCCAGGAAGGGCACGGGTCCAGTAAACATGTCGTGGTGTGAAGCCTCCCCAACAACCTGTCCACGTCCTTGGGAGCCACAGGGTCAAACCAAACAGACTCGACAAGACGTGCCTCCTCTCCCTCGCTTGGATCATCCCAATTTCGGTCCAGACCGTCCCGGAGCTGAGCGATTTTATCGTATAGATAACCACTAAACTCCTCGGCTCGTCCCTGCAAAGGGTCATCCCGCACCTCCTGATGAAGGAGGGAGCGGGTCACCCGAAACAGGGCGGCTGGGCGGTTATCTGCCGACGCAATGAGGGTGGAGGCGTAAGAACGCCTCGCCTCCCTCATTGCCACTAGATAGGTCCTAGAATAGGACCTAACTAGTGTCCGATCAGCTTCGGAACGACTGGACCTCCAGATGCTCTCTAGGCGTCTTCTCCGGCGTTTCATCTCCCTCAGCCCCTCGGAGAACCAAGGGGCCGGACGAGATCTGCGCCGGGTCAGAGGCCGCAAAGGCGCGACACGGTCCAAGGCCCCAGCCGCGACTAGTTCCTCAGTCGTGCCGTGGGCCAGATCCTCAGGGAATGGCCCAAGCTCCGTCAGGAACCTCTCAGAGTCCATCAGGCGCCTGGGACGGAACCAACGTATAGGTTCCATCTCCCTGCGATGGTGAGTGGCGGTTCGGAAGTCTAGGCGAAGGAGAAAATGATCGGACCATGACATTGGTTCTGTTACTAAATCATCTAATTCCAGATCATTTAACCACTGTCCAGAGATATAAATCAGATCCAGCGTGCCTTCCCCCATGTGCGTAGGGCCATCATTTACTCGAATCAAGTCCAAGGCTGTCATGGAAGCCTGGAACTCCCGAGCTGCCGTCGATAACAGGCCAGCTGATGGCAGGTTGAAATCCCCCATGACTATAAGTCTGGGGGTCTCAACCGCCACAGCGGCAAGTACCTCCAACAGCTCAGGCAGGGCTGTGGTCACGCAGCAAGGAGCCAGGTACGCGATCAGCAAGCCCAACTGATTCCTATGGCCCCACCGCACATAGAGGGATTCACAGCCGGCAATCTGAGGAACAGTGGCTCCCTCGGGTTGGACTAGAAGACCTCCAAGGGTCCCTTCCAACTCTTATTATGTATGTTAACAGCTTCAAAAATACAAAGCTAAATGAAACATTTTGAGTCAATTCAGTGCTTTGAAAACATTTATAAAGGTATAGGTTTAATCAGGCAGTTTAAACCTCAAAAAGTTCCAGAAAAAAGAAAAATTAAAAATTAAAATCAAAATCAAAATTGTTTTCATGGTTAAAAATTAAAATCAAAAGTGTTTTCAGGGTTGAAAATTAAAATCAAAATTGTTTTCAGGGTGGAAAAGAAAATATATCTGCATAATTTTTACATAGCTTTTTGCAAAAGCAATGCTTCCAGAGAGCCTAATTGTCCCTCCCTTCTCAGACAAGAAAAAAGAGAGAGGAAAAAAATGGAGTGGGGGTGAATGGTTCTCCCCCGTCGCCCACCCTTTTCCTGGCACAAACAGGGAGTGGGGGGGTAGTTAAGATAAGCCAGCGAGGACAGAGAATTTTTTTTTTAAAGTAACTCACTGCTTGCAAAGATACTCTCATGGATATGAAGAAAAAAAATCCAAAAATAACTCACTGCTTGCAAAAGGAAAATTTTTTTTTTCAAAAGTACCTGACTGCTTGCATACGAAACTTTATGCATACAGATACACACACACACACACACACACACACACAGAGAGAGAGAGAGACAATTTCTCACACATGCACACATTTCTCGCAAATCCAAAAGACAACACAGAAATCTCACACCTTCTCAATGAGTTTTGCACATACACACATTCCATGCAAATCAAGCATCACAATTATCTCTACAATTCTTATGCAGGTCTGAAAATGATCACATATATACAAAGACATGCACACACATCACCTGGGGAAGTTGTCTGAGAAAACTCAACAGTTTAATTCATGAATGTGATTGTGGATCCTTTTGAGTCATTTTTTGATAAGGCGGAGGTCCTGACAAACTGTCTAAGTGACGTCATGTAAAATGAGGCATTCAAGGACCATGCGCCACGTGGACAGAATTTTGGGGGGGGCTCTGGGAGACCCATACTCTGCCACTGCCCTTTTGAGATCTTTAACCATTTTAAAATCAAAGGGTTGATGACCCCGAATTTTTTGATTGGGATTTTGTGGGTCATCTATTAGGCCAACGGGAAACATTTGTAAATCCTCTAAGGAAAGGTCTCTCGTTGCCATTGCTCTCTTCAGTCCAGCTGTAAGAGCAGAATGAGGCGAGGTCTCCCCGTCCGCAGTTGGCGGGGGCGGAGGGGGGGCAGATGGTGGAGATGTTTCAGTTGAAGAGGCAATGTTGGAGCATTTTACCTCAGGAGATTTTTGCTGCACAGAGGCATCCTCGTATGGAGGTGGAGACGCAGCATTGAGCGCCATGGCATCGCTTCATAAATTTCCAGGCTATTAACAATTACCTGACAAGTTACAATCAAATTGTAAGTGGCTTTAGGGGGTTCATTTAAATATTTCAATATACGCCTCCATTTTTTAGATGTGATATCCCCTGAAGGGGGTAAGTGGGATATTTTTGCCAAATGAATTTCAACAATTTGACTAGATCGTTCCCTGAAATTGAGAGTAAAGGTTTGCCATGGTTTATGCAAATAATTTTGGCAGCCTTGACAAGGTCTTTAAGTTCTTGGAGGTGCGTAACCTGGGGTTTGGACAACCCTTTCCCCATACTCACTAAGTTTGACGACTGAAATACCTCACTGGCGAAAGTATGGGGGCGTCAAGTCGAACAACCAGGACCAGGGATCATGTCGGGGTCACCAGCTGTGGCTTTTCTCGCAGCCTGCGGGTTCGCCACGAGAGGGTACGGGCAGTCTCCGCGCCGGACGGAGTGAGAACGAAGACACGGAGTCCAATTCTCTTCGGGGTGAGTGAGCCCTGAGCTAGCTCGAGACAAACTCTTTTATTGAGGTTTGTTAGGGGTGGGTTACAGAGATTCAGAAGGCAAGCATGTGATCCTGATTAACCACACATAAATTGACACATTGGGTTGGATATGCATATTATGGCAATATGTTTGCAAGCACAGCTGAGCAGGATGAATATTCTATGTGTGTAAGCAGTTTTCTTATCATGTCCGGTGTTACCCGGACAGGCTCTGTGATTAGCGTTTCTGAGCAGTTTGTAACAGCAAGTGCGGGCACATTCCTACAGAATGTTCAAATGTAGCAAGACATGGAAACATCACAGTTAATGATTATGTGGTTGGAACAGGGTATGCAGAAATACACATACAATGGAGACTTTGTCTGCTTTCTACTTTTTCTTGTACATGATCCAATTCTGGGAAGAATCTACATCTACAAGTTTATGTTGTTTATCTAAGAGATTATATGGCTAATGCAAAGCAGAATTATCTGACCATTGCCATAATGATTCCCAACAATGGAGTGCTTTAAAGATGACAACCAGCACCTTGAATTGCACCCGAAAGACCACCGGGAGCCAGTGCAGGCCGCGCAGGAGTGGTGTCACATAGGAGCTACGAGGTGCTCCCTCTATCACCCGTACGGCCGCATTCTGGACCAGTTGGAGCTTACGGGTGCTCTTCAAGGGGAGCCCCATGTAGAGAGCATTGCAGTAGTCCAGGCGGGATGTAACGAGGGCATGGGTGACTGTGCAAAGGGAAACCCGGTCTAGAAAGGGGCGCAATTGGCGAATCAGGCGGACCTGATAAAAAGCCCGCCTGGCGACGGCTGTCAAGTGATCTTCTAGAGACAGCCGTGCATCCAGGAGGACGCCAAGATTGCGAACTCTTTCTGTGGGGGCCAACGACTCGCCCCCAACAGTCAGCAATGGAGGAAGCTGACTGTACTGGGAAGCCGGCATCCCCAGCCACTCGGTCTTGGAGGGGTTGAGCTGAAGCCTGTTTCTCCCCATCCAGACCCGTATGGCTTCCAGACACCGGGACATCAATTCGACGGCCTCATTGGGGTGGTCTGGGGTGGAAATGTACAGCTGGGTGTCGTCAGCATACAGGTGATAACGCACCCCAAAACCACGGATGATCTCACCCAGCGGCTTCATGTAGATGTTGAACAGAAGAGGCGAAAGGACCGACCCCTGTGGCACCCCACATAAGAGGCACCTCGGAGTCGATCTCTGCCCCCTGCTAACACCATCTGCGACCAGTCGGAGAGATAGGAGAGAACCACCGATAAACAGTGCCCCCCACTCCCAGCCCCCCGAGCCACTGCAGCAAGATACCATGGTCGATGGTATCAAAAGCCGCTGAGAGATCTAATAGGACTAGGACAGAGGAACAACCTCTGTCCTGGCCCTCCAGAGATCATCAACCAACGCGACCAAGGCCGTCTCTGTGCTGTAACCGGGCCGGAAATCGGACTGAAACGGGTCTAGATAGATGATTTCATCCAGGTACTGGGGGAACTGTTGTGCGACCACACTCTCAACAACCATCGCCACAAAACGAAGGTTGGAGACAGGACGGTAATTTGCTAAAATGGCTGGGTCCAGGGAAGGCTTCTTGAGGAGGGGCCTCACCACCACCTCTTTCAGGGCGGTAGGGAAGACACCCTCCGTCAAAGAAGCATTAACAATTCCCTGAAGCCAGCCTCGTGTAACCTCCCAGGTGGCCAGCACCAGCCAGGAGGGACCAGTAAACATGTGGTCGCATTCAGCCTCCCCAGTAATCTGTCCATGTCCTCAGGAGACACAGTATCGAACTCTTCCCAGATGGAAACATCAAGACCAGTCTCCGCCATCCCACCTGACCCTACCCAATCTACGTCCAAACCTTCCCGAATCTGAGCGATTTTATCTTTCAGATACTGTACAAACTCCTCAGCTCGCCCTTGTAAGGGGTTTTCCAACGCCCCCTGTGGAAGAAGGGAGCGGGTCACCCCGAACAGGGTGGCTGGGCGATTATCTGCCGATGTAATGAGAGTGGAAAAATACTCCCGTTTTGCCACCCCCATCGCCACCAGGTAGGTCTGAATATGAGACCGCACTAGTGTCCGGTCAGATTCGGAGTGGCTGGCCCTCCACTTACTCTCTAGGCGTCTTCTCCAGCGCTTCATCTCTCTCAGCTCCTCGGAATACCAAGGAGCCAAGCGACAGCGGCACCGGGTCACAGGCTGCAAAGACACGATCCAGAGCCCCAGCCGCCGCTCCTTCCCAGGCAGCGACGAGGTCTCCAGTCGAGCCATGGGCTAAATCTTCAGGTAGTGGCCCAAGCTCCATCTGGAACCTATCCGGGTCCATCAGGCACCTGGGACGGAACCAACGAATCGGTCTCGTCTCCCTGCGATGAGGGTTGGCAGTTCGAAAGTCGAGTCAAAGGAGAAAATGGTTTGACCATGACAGGGGTCTAAGGACTACATCCTCTAATTCCAGATCATTTAGCCACTGCCCAGAGACAAAAATCAAGTCCAGCATGTTACCTCCGTTGTGAGTGGGACCATTCACTAACTGGGACAGGTCTAAGGCCGTCATGGAAGCCATGAACTCCCGAGCCGTCATGGATGCCTCGCCTACCAATGGCAAGTTGAAATCCCCCATGAACATAAGTCTGGGGGTCTCAACGCCATCTCGGTGATTACATTCAGCAGCTCGGGCAGGGCTGCTGTCACGTAGCAAGGAGCCAGGTATGTGATCAGCAAGCCCACCTGCCTCCCCAGGCCCCACTTTACAAAAAGGGTCTCACATTCAGCTATCTGTGGGACAGTGGCCTCCCTCGGCTTCAGACTCTCCTTAATAACAACCGCCACCCCCCCACCCCTACCCTGGGCCCTCGGCTGATGAAATGCACGGACA
Organism: Ahaetulla prasina; assembly: GCF_028640845.1. Classification (NCBI taxonomy): domain Eukaryota; kingdom Metazoa; phylum Chordata; class Lepidosauria; order Squamata; family Colubridae; genus Ahaetulla; species Ahaetulla prasina. The sequence continues at coordinate 150,469,146 of NC_080542.1, read as the reverse complement.
CATCTCTACTAGGGGAACCCCCCCTTCCGTGCCCAACCAGGTCTCCATAATGCCCATCTGGTCTGCACCCCCCTCTTGAATAAGATCGGAAATGAGGGGGGCTTTATGAACCATGGACTTAGCATTGCACAACCAAAGGCCCAGACTCTGAGGATTTAGACCACTCGGGGAGTGGGAGAAGTCAGGGGGACCGGAGCGCGCGATCGCTCGCAAACAGCGAGCACACGCTCCCCTAACATGATATGGTCCCCCTGCTTCCACCAAATCTGCCCCTCCCAATTACCATGCAGATGACACCGCCCTCATGGCATAGAGCTCTAACCTCCTCTTTCACCTCTGGACCAGGAATGTCCCCACCGCGGGCCTTCGCAGGGTCAATCAACCATTTTGGGAGATAAAATTCTGAAACTCATTCAATTCCCTCCTTGCACACCAGCCTGGCTATAATGAAGGGCAGCGGCCGTCCGATCTCGTCTTTTCCCTCCTTGAAATCTAAAACCCCTTCTGGAGAGTCCTACTCTCCCTGCTTAAGGCAGCTCATGAGATGAGTTGGGGCTTTGCTAATCCTCAAGTGGAGTTTACAGTGCTGTGTGAATGCGCCTCCTTCCTCCCCACGCTTTCTTTACACAAGGGCTGGATGTGGGGGGGCAGGTGTCCAGCTTTGGCTGGAAAATCAAAAAGACCTGTGGGATACTTGGAGCTTCAACCCTGCAGTGTCTGAGGGGGACAGGGATGTCCCCACCCCACCCCACTCCACCCTCCCACAATCCACTTGTGACTTTTACAAACTTTGGGCTAGTTTTCATGGGCGAAACTGTAAAAGGAAGCAATGGGGGGGCGAGCAAACCATTTTCAAAATGGTCACATCAGGCAAAGGGCACTGTGGGCAACTATTATTGTGTTCCCCCCCCCCAAAAAAATAAGACTGAACCTAAAAAGAAGCCCTAGTGAAGGGGTGGGTGGGCATGGTCAGTATAGGAGGCGGTGAGCGCACGCAAGCTGAGGGTTTCCAGCAGCAGCCACAATCCAGGCAGGTCAATGTGAGTTGATTCCCTATCTAAGCAGCAGACAGGCAGAGGCACAGGGGTGGGGGGTAGGCAGGCGATTCAGACATGCTGCACAGGCCATGGGAAAGCCAAGTCAATTGGGCTGGAATGGGCGACCGGCCATGGGAGTTTTGCCGTGTCTCTCAGTTTCTTGCCCGCGCTGCGCATCAAGATCTCCTGCCTTGCGCTCCATGCCTCTGCCTCTGCTGCCGGTACCACCGTGCTAAAATGAGACTCCTATGGCTGCCCGCCCTGCCCCACTGACTCAGTTTTCCTGTGGCCTGACCGTGTCTGGGTTACCGGCTCCCATGCTTCTGCCTCTGTCTGCTGCTTGGACAGTGAACCAACTCACCTGCGCTGCACGGACTACACAACCCCAGAGTATGCTGATCAAGGGGCCAGCGGGCTGCAGCTGCTGCCAGATACCATCAGTCCCGACATGCTCGCTGCCTCTTGTGCACATACTGGGGTGGTGGGGTACTCGGCCAGGCTGATACACCCTGAGTACCTGGATGAAACTGTCTATCTTGATCCGTTCCAGTCCGGTTTCCGGCCTGGTTACAGCACGGAAACAGCCTTGGTCGCATTGGTTGATGATCTCTTGAGGGCTCGGGAAAGAGGTTATTCCTCTGTCCTGGTCCTATTAGATCTCTCAGCGGCTTTTGATACCATTGACCATGGTATCCTGCTGCGCCAGCTCGGGGGACTTGGAGTGGGGGGCACTGTTCATCGGTGGTTCTCCTCCTACCTCTCCGATCAGTCGCAGACGGTGTTGACAAGAGGGGAGAGATCGGCCCCGAGGCGCCTCTTATGTGGGGTGCCGCAAGGGTCGGTTCTCTCGCCTCTTCTGTTCAACATCTATATGAAGCCGCTGGGTGAGATCATCCATGGTCTTGGGGTGAGTTGTCATCTATATGCTGATGATACTCAGCTCTATATTTCCACCCCTAACCACCCCAACGAGGCTGTTGAAGTGATGTCCCAGTGCCTGGAGGCCGTACGGGTCTGGATGGGGAGGAACAGACTCAGACTCAATCCCACCAAGACCGAGTGGCTGTGGATGCCGGCGGCCCGGTACAGTCAGCTAATTCCATCACTGACCATTGGGGGCGAGCTATTGGCCCCCACAGAAAGGGCTCGCAATCTGGGCGTCCTCCTGGATGTACGGCTGTCTTTAGAAGATTATATGATGGCTGTCGCCAGGGGAGCTTTTCATCAGGTTTGCCTGATACGCCAGTTACGCCCCTTTCTGGATCGGGCTTCCTTATGCATGGTCGCTCATGCCCTTGTTACATCCCGCCTGGACTACTGCAATGCTCTCTACATGGGGCTCCCCTTGAAGGGTACCCGGAGACTCCAACTGGTCCAGAATGCGGCTGCGCGGGTGATAGAGGGAGCACCTTGTGGCTCCCGTGTAACACCACTCCTGCGCAGTCTGCACTGGCTCCTGGTGGTCTTCCGGGTTCACTTCAAGGTACTTGTTATCACCTTTAAAGCGCTCCATGGCTTAGGGCCGGGATATTTACGGGACCGCCTACTGCCACCAGTAGCCTCTCACCGACCAGTGCGCTCTCACAGAGAGGGCCTCCTCCGGATACCGTCAGCTAAACAATGTCGGCTGGCGACCTCCAGGGGGAGGGCCTTCTCTGTGGGGGCTCCTACCCTCTGGAACAAGCTCCCTCTGGGGCTTCGTCAACTCCCCGACCTCAGGACCTTCCGCCGTGAGCTGAAGACGTTGTTTCGAAGAGCAGGACTAGCGTGAACATAGTTTTAAATTGGGGTTTTAAATCAGAGGTTTTAAATGGGGTTTTAAATTTGTATCTAAAAGTTTTAGGCCATCAATTGAATAAGTTTTCTATTCTTTTTTTAGCTGTTTTATATGTATTATATGTTTTCTGTTGTTTTTATTGGCTGTGAACCGCCCTGAGTCCTTCAGGAGAAGGGCGGTATACAAATATAATTAATTAATTAATTAATTAATAATTAATAAGCCCTAGTGCTTGCTTTGGAGTCCCCCAGAATAGAAGACCGGGTCTTATTTTTGGGAAAACATGGTAAGAGAACCAGAAGGCAAAGCTGAGAAGATGAAATGTAGCTTGGGACTTCTCCCTTTTCCTGCTGGCTACACACCAACCAGCTTCCCAAAAGCTGCATGGTGTAGCAAACAACTGAGTTGAAAGTGAAAGTGGTGGAAAGGGCCCTAGTTAGCATCTGTCAGCTGCCATCTTGTGCTTCTTTTACTTGTGCTTCGCTACCATGCAGTGACAGTCTGTCCCGGATTCTGGGCGTGGGTGCTGGAGGGAAATCTAAAGTAACTGGCATGTCTTCCCGAGATGCTCTTCCAGTTGGGAAATAAATGGGTGAAGAATGCAGCTTGCCCTGGACTCTGGAAGGGGAGATTGTGGAGGGAAAATGAAAGTAACCATTGTGTCTCTCTGAGATGGTGCTTCAAGGATACTCGGTTGGGAGGTAAATAGGTGTAGAATGCAGTTGCGTTCCAACCAATGCTTGAAGTTTTTGAAAACATCTTGCTTGAACCTGATTGGTCATGGGGGTGGGGTCAGCGATGGGCAGTTAAGAAAAGAAAAAGTTGAATGTAGGGATTTTGGCACGTGATCCTCAGTTCTGGCTCTGCGTTACAATACACTTCTCATCAAACTATGCCTTTCTTGACAAATAGAAGCTGAGGTTCATTTCTATTTCGAGGTGTTAAGTGGTGGCAAGTCTGACAGCATCCATTGTAGTATCCCCCTTTACCTGGGATCCAGGAAGTGCCAAGCTCCCTTGCTTATAGAGCCCAGTTCACCGTTCCCAGCCTTCCGGAGGTTCAGGCACTCATCTGAGACTGGTGGGGCTGTAGAGCCACTTTCCATAGTAAGGTTTTTATCCAAGGACCCGAAAACTTTTATGCAGGGACCCGAAGATTTTGGCAAATTGGAAAGTAATCCTGCCCCCTTTTCCACACCTCTCATTTCCTTCAGAGGAGATCCTGACAGGGTTGAGAAGCTTCTGGGCCTCCCTATTCCTTTTTGGAAATCTGAGTTGCTTGGGAATGAGCCCAGACTGGATGCCCTTGTCTGTTAGTCCTTGCAGCCACCGCTTCTTAGGCCTGTAGGAAACAAATTTCAGCGGTCTCTACTTGATTGGCATAGGACCCTAGCTGCCCTGAAGGGGGACCTCCAAACAAGAAGGTCAATTCCCTTTCCTAACTCGGAGCTCTCCAAACTTGCTGGCTGAGGAATTCTGGAAGTCCACAAGTCTTAAAGCGACCACGTTTAGAAACCCCTGGTCTAAAGAGAGGCCAGCTTTGTTTTGGTGAAATACGATGAGAGTTCTGCTCCTTCGGTAAATCCGGAGGTATCATCTATGTAGAGTAAAAATTTCAGGTTCAGCTCATCTAATAAATTTTAATTTATGTATTATAAATTTCAGGAATGTTTGGGATTTTCACTTTGCAGGCAAATGATTCTGAGTTCAAATTAAGAAAAGAAAACATTTTTTCTCTCTTTACACAAGGGATGTGTGAATGTGTCCCCTGCAACATTATCCTGGGATACAGATATTCCCATTTGTTGGTAGGAAGCACCCCCGAGGCACAACCATTTTTCCTTGGAGAAAAGATGGAAACATGTGAAGTGACACCCCCGGAAGGGAAGCAGTAGTGGATTTCAATTTCGGCTGCTACCGGTTTGCTCGTGGGCGCTCATATGTGCAGAGATGACTGGCCGAGTGGCCAGAGCCTCCTGCCACCATCGGTTCTGGAGGGAAGATGTCGAAATGGGGGGGGCACTCTCCTCCTCTCCCTCCCCCACCCAAACATAGCATCTTCTGCTTCTTCCCAAAACTTTGGAAAAAATAAGGAATAAAGAAAGAATACAGAACAGGATAGAACAGAATAAAAAACAGGACAGAACAAATGAGAATATTCTTTATTGTCCAAGTGTGATTGGACACACAAGGCTCCGGTGCAGAAGCTCTCAGTGTACACACAAGCAGTAAGTGATAAAGGCACCATAATCATAAAATACAATCATCGTAAGATAGTCCTAGGCTACTAAACAAGCAATTGACAGCAATCCTCATAGGATGCTAAACAAAGAAGAATAGAATAGAATAGAATAGAATAGAATAGAATAGAATTTTTATTGGCCAAGTGTGATTGGACACACAAGGAATTTGTCTTGGTGCATATGCTCTCAGTGTACATAAAAGAAAAGATACGTTCATCAAGGTACAACATTTACAACACAATTGATGGTAAGATACAAGCCATAAAGTGATAATTGTAAGATAAGGAGGCAGTTTATAGGAAAGATGAGTAGGATAATAAGTGATACAGCCTCACTATCAAGGTTCCAAGGAAGACAGTTCCTAACTGCCACTCACTAGGTAGTTGTGGATATTAGTTGTTCGGCAGACTGATGGCACGGGGTGTGTGTGAGCGTGTGTTTGTGGAACTGTCCCAATGTCTCATCATTTTGCGTGCAATGCTGTATAGCAGGGGTGTCAAACCGGATTTGGCCCACAGGGCTGGCCTGGAAATAGCAAAGGACCGGCTTGCAGTGCCCCTGGTAGCCAAAGCGGAGTGTGCCAGGGTCCTCCTGCACCCTGTTTTGGCCAACAAAGTGCTGCACAAGGCAGTCCAGGCTGAAAACAGGGCACAGGTGGGGGGGCATGGTTGCATGTGGCCCCACTGCACCCCGTTTTGGAAGGGAGGGTGCTGCAGGAGGCGTCCGCTCTGTCTCCCCGCCTTGGCCGGCCTGCAGAGAACTAAAATGCTGATCCTGCCCTTGAAGAAATTGTTTGACACCCCTGCCCTAATGCGTTGTTTTCAGGGGAGAAATCGAAACAAGATTCTATCCAGGATGGGAGGGATCTGTAGATATTTTCACAGCCCTCTTTCTGACCCACGGAATAGACAGGTCCTCAATGGAAGGCAGGCTAGTTGTGATTGTTGTTCCCATAGCCCTAACTATCCACTGACATCTGTATCCGTCCTGTTCGGTCATGGGCCTGAACTGGACAGTTACAGAGGTACAAAGGAGAAGTCCCCTCACAAAAAGCGGACCATGAGAATAATGGCGATCAAGGGGCTCCATTGACGTCACCGCTCCTGCCAGGTGCTCTAACAGGGCACTCCGCGTTAGAAGATTGTAAAAGTCAGTGAAACAGTATAAATCACTGTTCACTGACCTTAGCATACCCTTTGGGCATAAGAGGGTTATGCAGAGTTGTGGAAAAGTGGTAGATCTAGACAGGGGGTTTGCTCTTAAGAGCGAATTTTCCTGGATTTGTGATCCCACCAAACTCCACTATCTCCAACTTCAAACGCCTCCTGATATCAGATTAAGAAATATCAGATTGCCTTTGAATAATTAGAAAGTTATTTTATGTAATGGGGAGGGGATTGGGAGATGAAAAGCTTTGGATGAGGTTAATTGGATTGGAAGGGAAAATTTTATTCTATGTTTGGTTTATGTATAACAATACCTTGTGATTGACCCGGGAAGCCGGGGAAGGAGGGGAAGGGGTTTTCTGGGAGGGGGGAAAAAAGGGGGAAAATGTCTTTGTTTTTTTTAAAACTCTTTCAATAAAAAAAAAAGAAGAGAATAATGGCGATCACAATGGCCAGCAAAAGGCAACTCAACGCAGCCAATATCACAATTTTGGTGAAGCTGCAGGGTCTCCGGGCCACCCTTTCTCTACTTGTTTTGTCCTTGGCCAGGAATGCTTTGATGTTCTCATCCCGTACATTGGGCATTTTGAACAGCTGGTTGGCATAGTATCTGCCCCCATTCGCTGAAACGGTTCTCTGCACCATCTCCATCAGCTCCGAGACCTGACTCTCCTGCTCGGTTCCCTTGGCCTTGTTGTTGAACCCGCAGACGCGATTCCCGCACTGCCGGATCAGATTCCGCAGATTCCTGTTGTCGGATTTTTGAACGTACTCCTGTAGGGGGCCCCCATCCAAATCCTCTACACAGGTGAACAGGACAATTGTTTGCCTGGCGGACTCGGCCCCAAAGATCTCCCAGACACACTTTGCGGCGGCTGCATCTTCAGCAGTGAAGCGTCCCACCTGGGTGACCAAAATGAGGGCATGAGGGCCAGGCCAGGAGAGCTCAACACAAGCCTTGATCTCTCGTCGCACAATCTCATCATTGCCTTCAGAATCAAAAATGGCTGGTGTGTCAATCACAGAGATTGTCATACCCTGCCAGGCCCCCTGCCCTTTTTGGCATCGCAGGGTGGTGGTCTTTGACTCCGTGAGGGACTCAAACTCATTCCGGCCGAGGATGGTGTTGCCTGTAGCGCTTTTTCCACCTCCGGATTTTCCAACTAGGATCAGCCGGAGTTCAGCATCTTCCCCTGTGAGTTTGGAAGACGATGTTACAAAAGGAATGGAGACATTTCTCACATGCCCAGGAAGAAATTGAGGTGGGGGTGGGCTATAATCCAGCATGTTGGGGCATCATTGAGGAGGCTGAAAAGGGTGACGATTTTAGAAGAGTCCCTCTGTCCTGATGTGGCTTAATGTGTTTTATTGTGACTCTTCCAGAATTGCTAAATTGGGCTGCTCAGCCATGCAGATTCTCACAATACGGAAACCCCACTTTAGCAAGACTCGGCAGATTAAACAACAAAGTGCAAAACTGCAAAACAACCCTCTGGTTTCGGGGGATACCCTGGGTCCCAAGAGTGAATCTTCACCTAGTGCCCAACCACCGTATGTCCGAATACGGCCACTGTATCCAGATGTCACCAGCAAAGCTGGGTCCAAGTCAGGGGTGAAATCTACTTACCTTCCCTACTGGTTTGAAAGTGTGCACTCCATGAGCGCCGCAGCCTTCTGCGCATGCGCAGAGGGTCAAAAACATGTTACTTCCTGGTTAAAACCAGAAAGCAACAATATCCGGGCAGATGGGCGGAGCTTCATGGTCCCGCCACTACTGGTTCAACTGAACCGGTGCGAACCGGTAGCATTTCACCCCAGTCCAAGTTGAGTGACCAGGAAGAGACTCAGGACCACTGAGGAAGGGCTGCAGCAGGACCTCTGACCCACTGGGCTGGGAGGGGGAGGGCAGGATACAGAGACAGGCTTGACCAACTAGGACTGGCCCTCCTTGTCTCCCACCCACAAAGTTTGCAAGCCGGCTTAGAACTTGATTTGTTTAGACAGAGCGAGATCAAACCTACAGGGTGGACAAGCTGTGTCCATCCAAGGCCCAAACCTCCCCATCCCATAAGCGCCCCACGGCAGCCCCTTCTTCCTGCCTGCCTGTTCCTCCCAGCCCATCAATGAGATGGCTTCCTTTTGTGGATATCCTTCTCCCACCCCCAAACGGAAAGACCAGCAGATTTTGGACGGAGGCCAGAGTGGACCATTTGTTGTGACCCAGGTTCCTGGACTCGGACTCCTGGACTTGGATGATTCAGAAAGTGAGGAAGAAGACCTGGAAAGGCCTGCTTCTCCTGGGCCCTCTCCCTCCCTGGCACCCACCCAAGGGGAGGAGGAGGGGCCGGCAAGGCCTGATTCCCCCGGGCCTTCTTCTGATTTGGCAACGCCCCAAGAACAATTTTGGCTTGATGCAAGACTGAGCAGACATGACCGGCGCGCGCAGCAGAGGAGGCGTTGGGACAAAGTCAAAGAATGATGAGTCACGGAGTGACACTCACAGGGGCTATAAAAGCAGGAGGCGGAACTTCCTGGCTTTTTGTCTTGGACAAAGCAGTGAATTTGCGTGGGCAAACTGTATCAATGGAGGGAAAAATATATTCGTGAGTAACTCTGGCCTTATCTATAATTTCCTAGTTATCTCCAGAGACTTGTCAGGCGCATGGGTAGACATGGCCAGAACATTTATTGATGTAAATAAACTAGTAAAGAAGGCCTTTGACTGACTCTTTGTTGGGAGTATTGGGGGAGGGAAACAGAACACCATTAGTGGGCAGCAGAAACCCTCAAAAAGGGAGGGGGAGCAACTCAGGAATAGGGAAGGGGTCGCCACAGAGGACCCAAGGCAGCCCTTCTCTGGGCCTGCCAGCAAAGGCTCTGTCCACCCGCTATGGGGAGAGACCAATCCAGCACAGCGCTTCTGAACTGGAATCCACTGGCTCTCCAAGCATGTCGACCCCCTACGACCCCCCTCCCTCGAATGCCAGACATGGCCTCCTTGCTTACCCAGTGCAGACTTCTCATCTGTGGCTTCCTGGAAGAGTGGAAACACAGGTCAGACACAGCTCTCTGACACCCAGAAGCCTTGACATGTTAGCTGCCCCCTCCCCAGAAACTGCAACCTAGTTCCCCCCCCCCCCAAATTCAAGGCACTACCCCTAAGCTGCTCATTAGCCCTGTCCCCAGCTGAGGGAGGGGGGCCTGAGATGCTCTGAAGGGACCTAGGAAGGAAGCAAAGGAGGGGCAAGGAGAAAGGGAAGGCAGGAGGGTGTAACGGGAGAGGGGAGGAGAAAAGGGGGAGCAGGGAAATGGGGCTGGGAGACTCCCATTCCTTGGGGGAGGGGCACTGCATAATTTAGCAGCAGAACCTCCCTTGCTGTCTATCATAACAAGAAGTGGGCTGGTTTGGAGCAGGAGTGGGGGGGGGTCCCAAACTGGCTCTGGAGGCTTCTCGGGGACCCCAAATTCTGAGCATCTCCCCTTTTCCAAAACACTCACACTCATTCACACACACACACACACACACACACACCTTTTCAGAAGATCTTCTCATATCTACCCGGGCAGTCTCTGAAGTTGACTGGTAGGTCATTGTTGGCTGCTTGTAGTTCCAGGGGGATTCCCTTAACCTGGGGTGGGGGTGGGGAAGAGAGGGAATCAGAATCAGAAGATAGCTGGAACAGGTCTTGGAGGTCATGTAGTCCAACCCCCTGCTCAGATACCCCTCCCCCGACCATTCAAGACAAGTGGCAGTCCAGTCTGTTCTTGAAAAGTGTTGGAGCCCCCTTCCCCAACTTCTGGTGGCAAGCTTCATTGCTAATTGTTAATTAACAACCAACTGGTTAATTGTTCTCGAAGTGTTAGAAACGTTCTCCTTCCTTCCAGGTTTTAGACAGGGAAGACCTCCCCGCTTCCTGAGTGGAAGGTGGGGCGGGCGAAGCATGGCTCCTGTGGGGGGGGGGAAGGGGAGCACTGCCCCTCCTTTTTAGGTCACGAATCGCCCCACGGCCGACTCAGGCAGCGACGCCTCTCCCAGCGGGTCTTCTGTGGGGAGCAGGGAGAGACCGCGCCCCCCTCCCACCACATTCAAGAGACCCCCCCCCCGACGCTTTTAAGCGAGGGTCCGAAGAGCCTGAATCCTCCACTCCTCCTCGCAAAGGGAGCGGCACTGCCCCACTCTTCCCCCCCCTGCCCCACCGAAAGGCAAAAGATCTGCTCCGGATACAAAGCGATCCTGCAGCAGGAAGGGAAGCGGGGTGGGGTGGGGGCGCCTTTCCTTCCCATGGCCCGGGTGGGTGGCCGCCAAAGCAATCGGGGTGGAGTGGGGGGGAGGGGAGCGGAGAGCTCAGCCCGGCCGGAGGGAGGTGTGGGGGGGGAGGGGCGGGGGGAGGGGTTTCTGCGGATCTGGGAGGGGGGTTGTCTCTCCCTGCGGGACCCCCACCCCCACGAGACCCTCCCTTCTCGCCTGCGCCCTGGAAAGGGGCTCCGCCGCCCAGTTTCCTTTCCCTGCGGGGCTACGCGCCTCCTCCAGCGAAAGTTCCTGAAAGCGAAAGCGAAAGTGAAGACGGCCAACGCCTCGCCTCTTTTTTTTCCCGCCCCGCCTCCTCGCGGGTTGCAGCGAGGCAGCCGGGGCTTATCCCCCACCTCACGAATAGGAGCGGGCCCACCAAAATTGGGGAGGTACCCCCTCCCGCGCCGTCTTTCTTTGCCTACCTCTGAAGCCCCCTACCCTTCTCCCCAAGTCTGCCCAAACCACTCTGGACTCCGGGTTGGGTGCGTGTTTGGGGGGTCCTACCGTTGCCAAGCAGAGGCGGATGACCCCCACCCCCGGTCCTCTTCGGCAAAACACCCTCCCATGCCAAAACCGCTTCCGAGAGACCTCCTCCCCTCCGGCTGTTTCTTCCTCTCGACCACCACCCAAGCCCGTCTTGGATGGAAAGGGGGCTTTCAAGCTGCCCACGCCGCCTTCCCCAAATTCAGGGTCAGACACCTTCCTCCTCCCAGTACAGCCTCCCAGTCTGCCCAGTTCAGAGAGTGGTCTTCTTGTGGTTGGCCCCTATGGGTCCTAAAGTGGGGGGTGGGGGTGGGGGGAAGAGACCCCCCCCAAGAGACCCCAACCACTGAAAAGCCTCTGTCCCAGTTGTAGCCAACCGCCCCCTGCCTTAAACTAAAAACCGCAGAGAGGACATTGTCCTTGCTGTTCTCCTCAGAAAACTCACACCCCCCACAACCAAAGAAAACAAAGGCCACATCCAGATCAAGAATAAAAGCAAAGCCTTTTTATTGGACACAGTTAAGCCACAAACATTGCGGTTTCCCCACCCCTCTCGCAGGGCACATGTGGCCCCCTTGAAATGGGGAGGGGGCTTTACATCTCCCTATCCCCCAGTGAACTGCCAGCCCTCCCCTCTTTGCTGCTGATCCTCAAAGGCCGAGTGAGGGGGGAGGGGTCTTCAGCAAGGCAGCCCCCCTGCAGTTTCTCCGGAGGAAAGCCTGCTTGAGCAGGTTGGACTATATGACCTCTAAGCTTCCTTCCAACTGTGTCCTCCTATGCTGCTGTAAGGGTTTCCTGCTTGACCAGGGGGCTGGACCAGATGACCACTGAGGTCCCTTCCAACTCTTATGTTATAATTCTGCAAATGTCTCCTGCTCAAGCAGGGGGTTGGACTAGAAGACTTCTAACCTCCCTTCCAAACAAGACCAGAGCGTGGCAGAAGACAGATGCGGAGCCTCAGCCAGGCAAAATCTCCGAGCTGGCCAAGGCAGCCCTGCCAATTGGCCAGGCGTTTCCCCAGTAGTGCTGGGAGGGATGTGCCATCTAGTTGCCTGGCTCTTCCTCCTTTGCTAGTGACAACACCCTCAGGCGGCTGCTCCAGATGGATGCGGGTGAGGGCGGGACAGGTGGCCATGAGCGCTGCCATACCTGAGCCATCAACATTGAACTGGACAAGGGGCAACTGAGCCAGGAAGCGGAGCCCTAGAAAGATTTGGGAAGGGGGGTGAGGGAGGCTGGACGAAGGCAGGAGGGAGGGAGGAAAGAGGGGAAGGAAAAAAAAGAAAGAGAAAGAGAAAGGAAGGAAGGCCAGGAAGGATGGAATAAGAAAGAAATAAAAGAGAGAGAAAAAGATAGAAAAAGAAAGGAAGGAAGGAAAAAAGAAAGAGAAAGAAAGAAAGTGGAAGAAAGGAAGAAGAGAAGAGGGAGGGAGAAAGGAAGGAAGAGGGACAAAAAGAAAAGAAAGGAAGAAATGAAAAGTAAGAAAGGAAATGGAAGAAGAAGGAGGGAGGAAAGAAAGGAAGGAATGAAAAGAAAGAAAATGGAAGGAAGAAAAGAAAAGAAAGGAAAGAAAGAAAAGAAAGAAAGGAAGGATGGAGGAAGGCAGAAGAAATAAAAAGAGAAAGAGCAAAACAGGAATGAAGAAGTAAGAAAAAAGAAAGAACAAGTGGAAGGAAGAGAAGGGAGGGAGGAAAGGAAGAAAAGAGAAAGCAACAAGAAAGAAAGGCCAGGAAGGAAGGAAGGAAGGAAGGAAGAAGAAATAAGAGAGAAAGAAAAAGAAAGGAAGGAAGGAAGAATAGAGGGAGGGGGTAAAGGAAGGAAGGAAATAAAGACAGAATAAAGAAAGAGGAAGGAATGAAAAAGTAAGAAAGAAAAAGAAAGAAAATGGAAGGATGGAAGAAGAGGAAGGAAAGAAAGAAAGAAACGAAAAAAGGAAAGGAAGGAAGGAAAGAGAAAGAAAGATGAAAGGAAGGAAGGTAGGAAGAGAAAGGAAAGAAAGAAAGGGGGCTGGCTCGAGGGAGGGTTCCCCTTATAGGGCGGTGTGTGTGTGTGGTGTCCCATACGTTCCCTACCTTGGTCAGGCAGGCAGGTATCGCTCAGGTTGGCGGCTGGCGAAGCAATGTCGGCTGGCGGCCCCCAGGGGAAGGTCCTTCTCTGTGGGGGCTCCCACACTCTGGAATGAACTTCCCCCGGGTTTACGCCAAATACCTGACCTTCGGACCTTTCGCCGCGAACTGAAGACGCATCTTTTTATTCGCGCGGGGCTGGCTTAAATTTTATGGATTGTATAGTTTTATTATTAATTTTAAATGGGGTTTTAATTTCTATATATTTTAAAATTTTAGGCAAATTATAATAAGTTTTTTAATTTTGCATTTTATATAATACTGTCTTGTCTGTTTTTATTTGCCTGTACACCGCCCTGAGTCCTTCGGGAGAAGGGCGGTATAAAAATCAAATAAATGAAATGAAATGAAATGAAATGAAATGAAATGAAAATGAGCTTGAGCTTGAGCAGTTGACAGCACTTGGCGAGGCCCAGCCTGGCTGCAGGGTCTCCAACGGCTGTGCTGGCCAGACTCAGCACCTACGATAGAGAGGGTCCAAGGGCGGCACTGAGGATCCCCCTTTCTCCGGGGGAGGGGCAAAGAACCCCCTCAAACCAATGATCCAGCCAAATTCCACAGGGAGTCCTTGACTTAGGACGCCAAGGGAGCCCAAATTTATCGTCCACATAAGAGGTTTGTTCAGGGAGAGTGGCCTCCTTTTAGGACTTTTCCCACCGCTGCTCTTACGTGAATTGCTGCCATTCTTCAATTTGTCCCATCGTCGTCGTCTTCGTTAAGCCAATCGGGCTTTCCCTGTCAACTTCGCCCAGCGGAAGGAGAGTCGCGTGACATCCCCCCCCCCCCCAGGGACCGTTGAAAATGCAAGTGAGTCGGAATTTGGATCACGGGCCTGCGGGGATGCTGGGGCGGTCATAAGCACGAAAAATCGCTTTGCAACTTCGGTCACTAAACAAATGTAAGTGGAGGACTACCTGGCAGTGAGACCCAGCCATACCTGCAGGTGGGGGAGGCCCCTGATGCAGCGGGCCACGCCGGTGCTGGAGACGGGCAGGCGGTCCAAGCGCAGCTCCTCCAGAAGTCGAAGGGCCTGGATGTGGCATAGACCGTCACCCGCGTGTTGGCCAGGGACAGGTGCCGCAGCCTGCAAGAGAGCCATGCTGGGCCCTGAGGCTCTGGGTCCGAGTCCAGACGCAGATGGGCATCCTCTGTATTCTTTTCCTTCCTTCCTTTTTCTCCCTCCCTCCCTTTTCTTTCTTTCTTTTTTCTCTTCCTTTTGCTTTATTCCTCTATTCCTTCCTTTCTCTTTTTTCTTTTTCTGCTTAGTTCTTTCTCTCCTTTCCTTCTTTTTTGTTTCTTTCTCTTGCCCTCCCTCCTTTCTCTTCTTTCTTTCCTTTTTTGTTTCTTTCCTTCCTTCCTCCTCACTTCATTTTCTTCCTTCCTTCCTTCTTTCTTTCTTTTTCTTTCTTTCCCTCTCTCTCTCTCTCTCTCTCTTTCTTTTCCTTTATTCCTCCCTCTCTCCTTTCCTTCCTTCCTTCCTTCCTTCCTTCCTTCCTTCCTACCTACCTACCTACCTACCACTCAGGCAAGGCTAATGCTGCCTTTCTGGTCCTAGGGCAGCTCTGTGTTCCGATCACGCAGGATCCAATTTGGTAGGCAGATACCTCCCCCCCTTCTTTAAGGAGCTCCCAGGGTAGGGGTTGGAGGGGGGAGAGCTGGGGCAGGCAAGGAGACCGGGGGGGGGGGGCAAGGGGGGCTCACCTGCACAGCCCAGATAGGGGCCGCAGCCCCTCATCCGTGACATGGATGTAACCTGTCAGGTCCAGCTCCAGGAGGCCGGACAGTCGACAGACAGCAGCCAAGCCTATGTCGGTCACCGTGTGCCAGCTTGGTAGCGCCAGCTGTGTCGGGCAGAGCTGGAAAAGGGGGCATCGAATGTCTCAGATGCCCCCCCTCCCCTGGTTGCCAGCAGCAGCCTTCCCCCCCCGCCCAACAAAATCTGCTCAGGCAGAAATCTGGGTAGCCTCCGGGCTGTTTCCTTTGGCAAGCCTGGGATGACCTCCCCTCCCTCTCCTCCCTCCCTCCCTTTCATTCTTCCTCAATCTCCCTCCCTCCCCACTTCCTCCCTCCCCACTTCCTCCCTCCAATCTATCTCCTTCCTTTATTACTGTCTCTCCTTTTCTTCCCTTCTCCATTCTTCTTCTCCTCCCTTTCCTCAATGTTCCTCCTTCCCTCTCCTCCCTCTCTCCCTCTCTTCCTTTATCTCCTTCCTTTCTTCCTCCCTCCTTCTGCTTCCTTCCCTGCCTCCATTCTTCCTCTCCTTCCTTCCTCAATGTCCTGCCCTCCCCCTCCCTCCCTCCCTCCAATCTATCTCCTTCCTTTATTCCTGCCTCTCGCCTTCTTTTCTTCCCCCTCCATTCTTCCTCTCTTTTCCTCAATGTCCTCCTTCCCTCTCCTCCTCTCTCCTCTCTTCCTTTATCTCCTTCCTTTCTTCCTCCTCCTTCTGCTTCCTTCCCTGCCTCCATTCTTCCTCTCCTTCCTTCCTCAATGTCCTGCCTCCCTCCCTCCCTCCTCCAATCTATCTCCTTCCTTTATTCCTGCCTCTCGCCTTCTTTTCTTCCCCCTCCATTCTTCCTCTCTTTTTCCTCAATGTCCTCCTTCCCCCCTTCCTCCAATCTATCTCCTTCCTTCCTTCCGTTATTCCTGTCTTTCTCTTTCTTTTCTTCCCTCTCTCCATTCTTCCTCTCTCCTGCCTTCCCTCCCTCCTGCTTTTCCTTCCAAGAGCCGGGTGGGAGGCAAGGGTCCCGAGGGAAGCTTCGCTCACAGGGGTGCCGTCCAGGAGCAGCCTCTGCAGGGCCTCCGAGTGCCGTAGGGCGGACACGTCGTTGATCTGAGGACACCGCCTGATGCTATAAAAAAAGTGTATCCCCCTCCCAGCTCCCCCCCAACTCCAAGTGCTCCCATGACAGGCTGTTAGAGCGATTGGCGGGCTTGTTGTGGTCCGTCAGCAGCCTATGGAGTGGCAACGGAGTCGGACAGCGATGAAGCTGAGGTGAGACCAGGGCCATCGGGGAGTGAGGTTCAGATTCCAGAGTCTCCAGAGAGGTAGTAGTGAGGCAGAGGAACAGGAGGAGCCTGTTCCTAATGCACGCGTGAGAAGAGCTGCCAGAAGGCAAGAGCAGCTCAAGCAGAGAGGACAACTCGGGAGTAGGGCCAAGAGATGATTGGCCCCTCCCAGAAGGCTTAAAACAGACCAGCAACGGTGTTTCAGCTTTGCTGGAAAACAACATTGTAGCTGCGGCTTCAGCTTGGTCTTCTGCTTCGTATATGTCTTTGTTTTTGTGACTTCTGGACATTTGCCAGGAAGGGCCTTTGGCAGTTTGCCTAATTGGACTAAGGTTTGTGAGATAACTGAGGAATTTGTGTTGGGAGGCATTTGTTTTACTTTTGAGTTGAATGACGCTGGGAATGAAGTAATTCCCAGCTGTTCGAATAAAGATTGTTTTTCCATGGACTGTTTATTATTACCTACTTGGGCCTAGGTCACAACAGGGCTCCCCACTTACACCGGTCTGCTTGAGGCCGAGCTCGTGCAGTTGGGGGGCGCACTGAGGCAGGAGAAGGAGGGTGCGCTCTGTGACACCGGTCCGGTTGAGGCTCAGGTGGGAGAGGGCAGGGGGAGACCCCAGGAGAAAGCCCACCAGGCCGGCATCAGTCACTCGGGTCTGGTCCAGCACCAGGTGGGACAATTCCGTCAGCCCTGTGGGAGAGGGAGGGGATGGATGGGGATGGGAGGTGCCCCCCTCCTCCTTCACAACCCCCCCCCCAATCTCCCATATGCCAGGTCAGGGTTTGGATGTCCTTCTTTCCTTCCTTCCTTCCTTCTGCTTTTCCCTTTTTTTCCATTTCTAACTTCCATCATCCTCTCTTTTTCTTTCCCTCCCTCCCTCCCACCCTTCCTTTCTTTTCTTTCTCTTTTTCTTGCTCTTTTCCTTCCTTCCTTCTTTCCTTTTCTAACTTTCTTTCTCTTTTTCTTTTTTTCCTTCCTTTCTTTTTCTTCTTTCCTCTTCTAACCCTTCCTTCCTTCCTTCCTTCCTTCTAAGGTCCCTTCCAACTCTGTCATTCTATGGGTCTGGTAGGGCCCCCTGCTTGAGCAGAGGGCTGGACTAGATGACCTGTAAAGTCCCTTCCAGCTCTATTCCACTTGATCAATTCAGACTCTCTCACTCTTTGTGTTTGTGCTTATGTGTGTTCACGTGCGTGCATCAGTCAAACCTTTCAGGAACGGCAGGCAGTTGTCGGTCAGTTTTGGGCAGGCCGAGAGGTTCAGCTGCTGCAGGTGCGAAAGATGTCACACTACGGACAGACGTTGGTCTGGGAGCTGATAAGGGGGGGCTGCTCAGCTCAGCCCTCCCCCCACCATCCCAAACCTAACTTCTTCTTGGGGCAGGGGAAGTGAGGACCTGTGTAAACCCACCAGCCCCTTCCCCTTCCTCAATTTTCTTCCCGAGGCAGGTTGGAGACATAGGTGGCACAGACCGCGTCCAGTCAGTTGCCAATGGATCCCCTTCTCCTCTTTCACCTGTAATAAGTGAGCAGCAGAAGAGACTCAGCTGCCGTAAGCTGGGAAAAGCGGGAAGCCCAGCAAGCAGCCGGTTGGTGGCATAGGGGTAGCAGTCCAGGCAGAGTCCGGAGGGGGCAGCCGGAGGGGGCAGCCGGAGAAGAGCCGCAGGCTGCCAGGATGGAGCTGAGCTCCTCGCACCAGGTACTCCAGCAACACCTGGACCAGTCCAGGGGGCAGTGAGGTTTGCTGGGGGCTGGAAGGGCAGAGAGGCAGATGGGCAACTGAGAGTTTTTTTGGGGGGGGGTTAGAGAGGGAGGGGCTTCTACCTGAGAGGAGGGCGGCCGCCTCCTGAAGACACAGCCCAAACAGTGAAGGCACTGAAGAGGAAACTGAGGCCGCAGGGGACCCTGGTCCAAGGTGGCCATTCTGCCCCTGGACAGGCATTCGACGGTGGCGCTGCTTGGCTGCCCGAGCTACAGTGAGGGGCAGGGGTCCCGGGTTGCTCCCCTCGGCTTCCCTCCTGGGGGGCAAAGAGATCCTTCAAACAGGCCCCTGCTCACCCCCAGTTGGGCTTCTACTGTGCCATGGTAACAGCTCAGACACCCACATAAACACACACCCCCAGGCTGAAAATGCCCTACCGTAGCCGGTGGCCCTCCTGCGGCCACCGATGGCCATACTCTGCAGGGTCGTCGTGGGCAGCAGGCAGGGCACCTACAAACATGAAGGAGAGGAGTGGGTAAGAGACCCTTCCCCAGGGCTGTCATTTTAGGATTCTGTAAGGGTCTCCTGCTGAAGCAGGGGATTGGACTAAATGACCTCCAAAGCTTTCCCTCTCTCTCTCTCTCTGGATGGTTGGCCCAGCTCTGGAAGCTCCAGACCAAGCACGTCTGGTCCTCCCTCCCTCCCCACTCACCTGGCTCTTCCCTCAGTGCCTGCTGCCCCTGGCGGCTGCCGGCTGGTCCTGATCCATGGGCTCCTCAAGAGTCCAGCTTCTGCCCCCTGCCTGCTGGAGAACCCCAGAGTGAAGGTTTCAGAGTGAAGCCTGCCCCCTCCCTCCTTGAAGCCGGTGTGTGTGTGTGTGTATGTGTTTCCCACCCTTCCAGGTCAGGGGGAGGGGGCGGGAGCAGGGGAAGGCAGAGACCCTCACCAAGCTGAGGGAGTCAACTGCAGCCCCCAACCCCATTTTTCCTGCCACAGGCCAAAAGCCCCCCCCAACCTGCGCCTCCCCCCCCACCCCGTAGCAGGACGGACACTCCCTTGCTCAGATGAGGGGCAAAGCTCCTCTCCAGGGAGGAAGGAATAATGGAGGGGGGGGTTCAGCCGCATGAACGAGGCTCAAACCCGCAGCCCACCCACCCACCCACCCACTGCAGCCGCCAGCTCGCTCACCCCACCGATGGGGGTCCCAGGAAGGAACCTCCCACCCTCGGCTGGAGAGACCCTCCTGCGGTGTGCCTGGGGTGGGTTCAGCCCCCTGCCCCTCCCCCTGCGAGCACCCCTCCGCTGGGAAGGGCTCTGGAGGGGCAAGGCAAGGAGGCGAGGCACCCCGAGGTGCTGGCTCGACGACGCAGAGGGTGGCCCCGGGGACCAGGCCCAACGCCAGCAGCGAGCGCGGCAGGTCGGCCGGTCCGAAGCGCTGTTTGGGGACGGCCTGCAGAAAGGCAGAGGAGGACGGGAGCCCCGGGTGTTGCGACCAGTGGAACAGCTGGACGCTCTGCAGGGAGGCCTCGGTCGGGAAGGTCCGGCAGAGAGACTCCCCGCTGGGCAGGCGGATCTGGGGGGGGGGGAAGAGAGAGAGAGAGAAGAAAAAGAGTAAATGAAAATGAACGAGAAAAAGAGAGAAAGAAAGAGAGAGAAAAAGACAGGGAAAAGAAAAAGGGAGAGAGAATAAAAGAAAAATGAGAAAAGAGAAAAGAATGAGAGAGAAAGGAAAGAGAAAGGAAAAGAAAGTGAAAGTGAAAGAGAAAAGAAAATATAAAAGAGAACGTGAGAAAGAACGAGAGGAAAAAGAGAATGAGAGAGACAGAAAGGAAAGAGAAAGGGAAAGAAAGAAAAAGAAAGAGTGAAAATGAAAGAGAAAAAGCAGAATGAGAAAATGAGAGTGAAAGAGAAAAAGAACGAGAGGAAGTGTAAAAGAGAGAAAGAGAATGAGGAAGAAAAAAAAAGAGAGAGAGATGTCGTTGTCCGAAGCTTGGTTAACCCTAACCCCGAGACTCCCACCCACCCGCCCCCTCGGCGCTGAGGGGGTTCATTTGGGGTGAGGGGTTTCGTTGCGTCTCCTCACCACTAGCAGGCACTGCGCGCGGCCGAGCGGCTGGATCGTGTCTGGTTGCGCGCATTTCGGGACGGGCCGTCCGTTTGCCGCCACGGCTCGATTTTGCCATCGGTCATCCGCGATCCTCTGCAAGGCCAACTCGCGCTCCTGGGGAAGGAAGAATCACGGAAGAAAGTTTGCCGCGCAACTTGTCGGGCCTTTGGATCGCTCGCAATTCTCTCCCCGCCCCCACCCCGCAAGCGGAGCTCACCCGCTGCTTCGTCCTCTTCTCGGCTTTCAGCTGCTGGACCAGCTGCAACCGATCCGCCAAAGCTTGTGCCTGCCCGTCTCCCCCCGGCGCGACCGTGATCCCCCCGGGAAGCTCAGCTGGCCGCGTCCCGTCCACGGGGCGGGGCGTCCTTGGGGCTTGGAAGGCGTCCGTGGCGCGGGGCTCCGAGACCCCCGGGAAGAGACACACAAAGAATTTGTCTTAGTGTATATGCTCTCAGTGTACATAAAAGAAAAGATACGTTCATCAAGGTACAACATTTACAACACAATTGATGATCAATATATCAATATAAATCATAAGGATTACCAGCAACAAGTTATAGTCATACAGTCATAAGTGGAAAGAGATTGGTGATGGGAACTATGAAACAATTAATAGTAGTGCAGATTCAGTAAATAGTCTGACAGTGTTGAGGGAATTATTTGTTTAGCAGAGTGATGGCCTTCGGGAAAAAACTGTCCTTGTGTCTAGTTGTTCTGGTGTGCCGTGCTCTATAGCGTCGTTTTGAGGGTAGGAGTTGAAACAGTTTATGTCCAGGATGCGAGGGATCTGTAAATATTTTCACGGCCCTCTTCTTGATTCGTGCAGTATACAGGTCCTCAATGGAAGGCAGGTTGGTAGCAATTATTTTTTCTGCAGTTCTAATTATCCTCTGAAGTCTGTGATTTTGTCATAACAATATATGTAGGTATCATACAAAAAGATTATATAATATATAAACACATATATGGGTAAATATAAGGAGGTATATGTATATAGGAAGAAGAAAAGAAAAACAATAGGACAGGAACGGTAGGCACGTTTGTGCGCTTATGCACGCCCCTTATGGTCCTCTTAGGAATGGGGTGAGGTCAATAGTAGACAGTTTTTGGTTGAAGATTTTAGGATTATGGGAAGAGACAACAGAGTCAGGTAAAGTATTCCAAGCACTGATGATTCTGTTACAGAAGTCATATTTTCTGCAATCTAGATTAAAGCGGTTGACATTAAGTTTAAATCTATTGGTTGCTCTAGTATTATTGCAATTGAAGCTGAAGTAGTCTTTAACAGGAAGGACATTACAATAGATGATTCTGTGAGTTAAACTTAGGTCTTGTCGAAGGCGACGGAGTTCCAAGTTTTCTAAGCCTAGGATTTCAAGTCTGGTGGGATAAGGTATTTTGTTGTTTTCAGAGGAATGGAGAACTCTTCTTGTAAATATTTCTGGACACGTTCAATTGTATTGATGTCAGAGATGTGGTGAGGGTTCCAAACAGGCGAGCTGTATTCTAGAATTGGTCTAGCAAATGTTTTATATGCTCTGGTTAGTAGTGTGGTGTTTTTGGAAAAGAAGCTACGCAAGATTAGGTTTACAACTCTTAGAGCTTTTTTTGCTATGTAGTTGCAGTGGGCTTTGGCACTTAGATCATTTGACATGAAAACTCCAAGGTCTTTAACGGGAATGGGGTCATCTGTAAGGTAATGTCCATCTAGTATGTACTTAGTGTTTGGGTTCTTTTTTCCTATATGTAAGACTGAGCATTTGCTGGTTGAGATTTGGAGTTGCCAAGTTTTAGACCAAGCGGTTAGATGATCAAGGTCTTTTTGAATGATAGATGTATTGTCTGTGGTGTTAAATGCGGCTGCGCGGGTGATAGAGGGAGCCCCTCGTGGCTCCCGCGTGACACCTATCCTGCGCAGGCTGCACTGGCTACCTGTGGCCTTCCGGGTGCGCTTCAAGGTTTTGGTGACAATCTTTAAAGCGCTCCATGGCATAGGGCCGGGCTATTTACGGGACCACCTACTGCTACCGAATACCTCTCACCGACCCGTGCGCTCTCACAGAGAGGGACTCCTCAGGGTGCCGTCAGCTAGGCAGTGTCGTCTGGCGACACCCAGGGGAAGGCCTTCTCTGTGGGGGCTCCCACCCTCTGGAACGAGCTCCCCCCAGGACTTCGTCAACTTCCGGACCTCCGAACCTTTCATCGCGAGCTTAAAACACACTTATTCATCTGTGCGGGACTGGATTAGATTTTAAATTTACTGGTTTTAAATGGGTTTTTATTATTTATACTGTTTTTTTAATAATTTGGCTATAGAATAAGTTTTTTAATTGTCATTTTAGTTTGTATTTATATGTATTTTTAATTGCCTGTGAACCGCCCTGAGTCCCTAGGGAGATAGGGCGGTATATAAATGTGAAAAATAAATAAATAAATAAATAAATAGTTTGACATAGTCAGCAAAGAGAACACAATTACTTGAGATATGGTCACAAAGATCATTAATGCATAGTATGAAGAGTGTTGGTCCAAGGACGCTGCCTTGAGGGACGCCACTCTTGACAGGAACAGGATTTTATTTATTTATTTATTTATTTATTTGATTTTTATACCCCTTCTCCCGAAGGACTCAGGGCGGTGTACAGGCAAGATAAAACAATACAATATACAAATTAAAATACCATTTAAAAAACTTACTTAAATTAGCCTAAAATTAAAAATTTCCATACTAAAAACCCCGTTTAAAAATTTTCTGAAAAAAGAAAGAAATATTATTTTTTGTCAAGCAAATTGTACCAGAAGGGAGTGGGCTTCAGATGGCTGATGCCAGAGGGATTGATGATTTTCCGGGAGGGCATTACGAAAAAAATCAGTACAATTGCGGAGGCTACGGCCTATGTGGAGGAACACAAAGCCTTCCTGGAATCAGATGACCCAGGAATTGAAGAAGGGGAGGTTATAGATCATGGGGCTGAAGCGGCTGCCGCTGTTGCGGCCCTGGAGTTGGGTCAGGCTGAACCCAGAGTTCTGAGATCCAAAACTAGGAAGTGATAAAGATATTTGGGATTGTGTTGGTTTTCCTTATTCTCTTTTGTACGATATTCTGTTTATTCTTGACTCTTCTTTATTACGTATTTAAAATTTGCAAACTTTGCTACTTCGTGTCACCTGCTTGCCTTATGGCTGTTGTATGTGTTAAAAAATTTGAGTAAAATTCTTATTTTAGATAAGAAAAATGAAAATTTACCATACCTGATATGTATTTGTATAAACCTTTTTTGACTAATAAAAACTTTTTGAACAGAGAAAAAAAAAAAAAAAAAAAAAAATTGATAAAATTTCACATTAAATCTAATTTAAGCCAGCCCCGCGCGGATAAAGAGATGTGTCTTCAGTTCGCGACGGAA
The DNA here is from genome assembly GCF_028640845.1 of Ahaetulla prasina. Taxonomy (NCBI): domain Eukaryota; kingdom Metazoa; phylum Chordata; class Lepidosauria; order Squamata; family Colubridae; genus Ahaetulla; species Ahaetulla prasina. Next base: position 150,445,802 of record NC_080542.1, on the reverse strand, counting down.
TGTCCGAAGGTCAGGTATTTGACGTAAACCCGGGGGAAGCTCATTCCAGAGTGTGGGCACCCCCACAGAGAAGGCCCTTCCCCTGGGGGCCGCCAGCCGGCATTGTTTGGCGGACGGCACCCTGAGAAGTCCCTCTCTATGGGAGCGTACGGGTCGGTGGGAGGCATGTGGTAGCAGCAGGCGGTCCCGTAAGTACCCAGGTCCTAAGCCATGGAGCGCTTTAAAGGTCATAACCAACACCTTAAAGTGCACTTGGAAGGCCACAGGCAGCCAGTGCAGCCTGCGCAGGATCGGTGTTACATGGGAGCTACGTGTAGCTCCCTCTATCACCCGCGCAGCTGCATTCTGGACTAACTGAAGCCTCCGAGTGCACTTCAAGGGGAGCCCCATGTAGAGAGCATTACAGTAATCCAAGTGAGAGGTAACGAGCGCATGAGTGACTGTGCATAAGGCATCCCGATCAAGGAAGGGGCGCAACTGCCGAACCAGGCGAACCTGGTGGAAGGCCCTCCTGGAGACGGCCGTCAAATGATCTTCAAACGACAGCCGATCATCCAGGAGGACACCTAAGTTGCACACCCTATCCTTTGATTTGATAAAGCATTGCCAATTTTGACCACTTGTTGTCTGTTAGACAGAAAAGCAGATATCCATTTGTGAAGGGGTCCTGAGATGCCATAGGATTTTAGTTTTAGGATAAGTTTATCGTGTACTACTGAGTCAAAAGCTTTGCAGAAGTCTATGTAGATTGCATCTATTGTTTTGCCTTGATCAAGATTTGTAGTCCATATATTTTTACAGTGGAGTAGTTGTAAGTTGTAAGTTGTAAGGGCCGTAATAGCTCAGGCTGTTAGAAACCTGTTATTAGAACACAGTAGCCTGCAATTACTGCAGGTTCAAGCCCGGCCTGAGGTTGACTCAGCCTTCCATCCTTTATAAGGTAGGTAAAATGAGGACCCAGATTGTTGGGGGGGCAATAAGTTGACTTTGTAAATATACAAATAGAATGAGACTATTGCCTTATACACTGTAAGCCGCCCTGAGTCTTCGGAGAAGGGCGGGATATAAATGTAAATTAAAAAAAAAAAAGTTACATGATAATTTTTTCCGGAAACCAAATTGTTTATTGGAGAGTAGGTTGTTAGTTTCTAAGTGTGAGGTAATGGATTGGTTGATGATTGATTCCATGACTATGCAGGTGACGCAGCACAAAGAGATAGGTCTGTAATTTCCGACTAAGCTGGGGTCTCCTTTTTTGAAGATGGGGATGACTGTGGCTAGTGACCAAAGTTTGGGAAGGGAACTGGTAGTGAAGGCTTTATCAAAGATTATGCTTAGGGGTTCTGCTATATTAATGGAAAGTTTTTTTAAGAAGTATGCACATAGTCCATCAGGTCCAATAGATAGCGATGGTTTTAAGTTATGAAGAGCTTTTCCAACGTTATCTTCTGTGAAATCTATATGAGTTAAGTCATCATAATCATTGCTGGTACGTTTGTGGAATGTCGGATGTGTGTTATCGGAGTTAACAAAAACTGAGCCAAAGAAAATGTTGAAGAGGTTTGATTTAACTGTTTCGTCATTGCATTCTTTGTTGTTAGAATCTTTTAGTGGTGGGATGGATCTTGAGTCTTTAAGTTTATTGTTAACAAAATTATAAAAGGCACGATTGGAATTTGTGCGCAGAAGGTTCTCTTCTTGCTTGGTGTGGTAATTTGTGCATTCAGTTTTTATTTGGTTGCATATATTTCTGTAGCGGATTTTGAAATTTTGAAATTTCAATGGATTTTGAAATTCCAGCTCTAATTCTGTCATTCTGTAACGGTCTCCTGCTTGAGCAGGGGGTTGGACTGGATGACCTCCAAGGTCCCTTCCAACTCTTATTGTCATTCTGTAACAGTCTCCTGCTCCGGCAGGCGGTCGGACTGGATGACCTCCGAGGTCCCTTCCAACTCTTTGATTCTGTCATTCTGTGCGGAGAAAGCCTTCCACCAAGGGAAACAGACATGGCCATGCGCCTGTTTTAGCAGCTCCCATTCCCCTTACCCACAGGGTTTGGCAGGGTTAGGTTTCCCCAGTGTAAAAACGGGGGCACGGGGCTCGGATCCCGAGAGAGGTGGGCAACCCCAGTGTTCCCTCCCCTTGGCCCTGGCCGCCGGGTGTGATTGTGACGGATGGGTTAATGAGTACCCTAGTGGGAGGTGATAGGGCTGTCACAGGATCCTTCCTCCCTCCCTGCGCCCCGCCAAATCCCCCCCTCTCCCTTCAGCGCAGCTCCGTGGCTGGAGAAATGTGTATGGTGGGCTTCTCCTTGGTGCTGGCCGCCTTCCTGCAGGTGGAGCTGGGGATCAGGCGCGGGCGCGGCGCAGGTGAGTCTTGGATTGCGCACAGAGCTCGCTTTCTCCGCCTGAGTGGGGGAGGAGGGAAAAGATCCCCGCTCGCCTGCCCCGCAATGCAGCCGCAACCCCAGTTCGGCTAACGGGCCGATCGGGCAAACTTTCCAGGGAAGGAGGCGAGCGCTGCGCCCGATCCCGGAGGTCGGATCGCCTAAAACGGTGTGTGTGGGGGGGGAGACATTGACCCCACCCGAGAGGCGGGGGCCTCCCCATCCTGAATCCCCATTGGCCGGGAGGGAGATGCCTTTTCGTCCTCCCCCCTCTTCCCTTCCCTTCTCCCCCCCCCCACTTTCGTGACTGCCGCCTTTCTGACATCCACGGTTTAGACGCCACGTGGGTCACGTTGTGAGTTACGCTTTTCAGTTACCTGACTTGCACCTATGATTATCATACAAATGTATCCTGTTATTTCTCCCTGAGGTGTCTTTTCCAACCTGCCTTGTGGAACTGAGGAGTGGGAAGGAGCCTCCGAGGTCATCTAGTCCAGGGGTCACCAATCTTTCGGACCTCAGGGACCACTAAATTCATAATTGTAAATCCCGAGGACCACTAATATGAATTTTTTAAAAAGATAAATAGTATTTAGTGCAATATAAAAAATGCAAATAATTTTTCTGCAGATCACCAAAATTTTCTCACAGACCACCAGTGGTCCACGGACCACTGTTTGGTGTCCACTGATTTGTCAACCCCACGCTGGGCAAGAAGACCCTTACAGAATGACAGAATAATAGAGGTGGAAGGGGCTTCCGAGGTCATCTAGTCCAACCCCTACAGAAGAATAGAATAGAATAGAATAGTTGGAAGAGACCTTGGAGGTCATCTAGTCCAATCCATGCTGGAAGAGAAGACCCTTACAGAATTACTGTTGGAAGGGATCTCAGGGGTCATCTAGGCCAGGCCCCCGCTCTAAGAGGACCAACGGTGGCCCAGTTTTCTTTTCTGAAAGCCCCCAGGGATGGAAATGAAAAGACCCTTTTCCTCTTTCAGCAGCGAGCAGGGTCAGCCAGCCTCCGGAGTTGGACCCCACCTTCGCCTGGGACGAGACCCTTCCCAGAACAACGGTCAACTGGACCACTGACGCACCAAAGCCGGGCAGGGTGGGGGCTGGGTGTTCAGTTGTTAAGTGAGTCACATGGTCGTTAAGTGAACTCCGCTTCCCCCTTGACTTTGCTCCTCAAAAGGGGATATCATGACACTCCCCCCCAGGGGAAGCCGGTGTCAAGGTTCCAGAAAAACCTCTTCTGCATAAAGAAAACTCAGAAGCCATTGTTTTCCAGAGTTCTTTACTAGCATGAGGAGACTGGCACACGATGAGTGCAATTCCAAAACTGAAGTTCCGGATTCTTTTCCCAGTTATACAAACCCCAAGAGTCCCACCCCCCTGACCCCTTTGATGGTCACATGGTCCCACGTTCTTCCACTTCATTCGAATATCTTCTTGCCACTCTTCCTGCAGACGTTAACACCATCCGACCTTGTCCGCTTGAAGAATGTTACCATACCCCTCAGCCCCCCTTCTTCCCCTCAGGGAAAAAATGTGGCAGCGTCTGGAAACCTAAAGTCTAATATGGTTTCCAGGCCTGACAGCCAGATTCTTTTAATAACCATGTGACTCACTTAACAATGGCAGAGATTCACTTAACAAACGTGGCGAGGAATGTCGTCGGATGGGGTCAAAGACTCCCGGAGCACATTTCTTCGCTTAGCGACATAAATTTCTGTGCTCTCTTCGGGTTGTAAGTCGTGGACTGCCTGTATATCTCTAATCAAATTATCCTATTGGTCTTATGGAGGAGGGCGTAGTAACATCCACAGCTAAAGACAGTCCTCAACGTACGACCATCCGCTAAGTGAGACGTTTGTTAAGCGAGTTTTGACCTTACGTGCCACGGTTGTTAAGCGAATCATGGCAACTGTTGCATTAGTCCCATGGTCGTAACGTGAATCCGGCTTGTCCAGAAGGTCATAAAAGTGGGGAATCCTTTGACCCAGGGACTCTGCGATCGTCAAAACTACGAGTCGGTCGCCAAGCACCTGAATTTGGATCCTGTGATGGAGGGGAGGGCAAGGAGAGTCAGAAGTGTGAGAAATGGTCCTAACTCATCTTTTTCAGTGCTGTCGTAACTTGGAAGCAGTTCTTGGGGCAATCTCGGGCTCTGTTCCTTGGAGGCCCCCACCGGCCCCCCTCCCAAAGATGGAGGTCCAGTGTCACAGCCCGTGTGTCCCCCTTCCTCACAGGACACCCGGCCCATCGTGGAGGGGAGGACTGCCCCCCCTGGAGCTCCTGCGGGACGCCAAATTTGCCGCTGTGGGCTGGGCTACTGTCTCCAACCCGTGTTTGGCTGCGTGCCAGGTAAGGGGGCATCTTATACAGGGGTCCCCAAACTTTGCCCCATCTCCCCCATGACCGGTTTTGTCAAAGACAATTTTTTCAATGGATTTGGGGGTGGGGGTGGGGAGATGGTTTCACGTGCCACCTCGATCCCGCGACTTCGGAGAGTAAAGCTTTGCTCGCTTGTGCGGCCTGTGTCCATAATTTGGGATTGGGGACCAATCTAAAGGAACGGGGTGAGGGGGCAGCCCTTCCATAGCTCCCCCAAGGAGGCCCTGAAGCCAGGCAAGCGTCCCATAGAGACCCCGGCTGCCCCTCTTTTCCGGGAGGTGCTGCTCCGTCCTCCTCCTTGGCTGGTGGCCAGGTTAGTGCCCTGGCATGCAGGGGTGAAATTCACTTACCTTTGCTACCGGTTCGCAAATGTGAGCGTGTGTGCCTCCTCTACGTATGTGCAGAGCCTTTTGCGCATGTGCAGAGGGTCAAAAACAGGACATGATGATGTCCAGGCGGGTGGCCAGAGCCTCCCGCTGCTGGCGCTACCAGTTCGTCTGAGCCGGATAGAACCAGCTGAATTTCACCACTGCCCATGTGGCTCCTGCACGCCCGCATCAAGGTGGCACTGCCCATCCCAGGCTCGGTTCAGCTCAGTCCAGGCTGAAGGGGGAGGGAGGGAGGGAGGGCTGGGGAAGAGGGGTTTGACAGGCATTTGGTCAGAACCCCTCCTCAGCACACAGAGTGAACTGACAGGAACCCCTCCCTCCCCTGCCATAAAACCCTTGCCTCCCTCCCCACACCCAGGGCTCCATCTGAGCCGGGATGTGGGTGGGTGGGTGGTGGTGGCTGCTACTCCGCAGGACCCCTGGATTAACGGGCATTGCCCCGACTACCATCTTGCAGTCAAAGTCTTCGCTGCCCAGTTGATGGTCTGCAACCTGGAGCCCCCAGAGTCGTCTTCCTTGCTGGTCTCCCACCAGGTCCAGCACTTGGTAAGAGCCCCTCCCTCAAAGGACTGGAGTTTGATGGCCAGGAACTCATAGCCTTGTGGCGCCAGGCTTGAGGCAAACTACTCCATCCCCTTTGATTGGGGGGGGCTGTTAGATCAGAGTTAGTGCCCCCCCCGCCTGCTGTCTGCCAAACACCCTTGCAAGTCCCTGGTGAGGCTGACATGTGTGGGGACCCATGGGAGGGGCAGGGTTTGTACCCCGTGCCTCCTTGTCTGTCTCTGTCCGTAGTTCCAGCGCCTCCTGGGCCATTTGGATGGGTACCTGGACTCCCTGGTTCATGCGCTGAAGTGAGTCTCTGGAAGGAGGGGGTGGGTGGGCTGAGTTTATGGGCCTGCCCTGGGACCTCCTGGCACAGGAACCTCCAACCTTTGGGGTGCCTTGGATCAGTTCTGTGGAGAGCAACTTTTCCACGGACCAGATTGAGGTGTGGTTTCGTGTTTCTGCAGGTGCGAAATGGGGCTTCGCTCGCTTGTGCGAACCAGTTTCTAGCAGGCGTAGACGGGGGTTGAGGGGGGTTGGGGACCCTTGTCCTAGGATGGGAAGGATCTTGGAGATCTTCTAGTGCAATGATTCCCAACCCTTTGGCTTGGCGATCTGGCGGAGAGGGGATGGTTCCATGCGAGCGGAGCTTTGCACCGAGTACCTGCATCCGCCACTTGTACGAGTGTAGCTGTGTGCACATGAGGGCTCGCCTGTCGCTTGTACAGCCCGGTTCCAAATGGGCCATGACTCAGGGGTTGTGGACCTCTGATGTAGTCCCCAGCTCCCTGACAGAGATCCAGCCAGCCTCTGGTTAACCTTTCAAGTTTTCGACCTCCAGTTTGTTCCCAAGGGGCACAAAACCTGTCCCAGGAAGGAATTTGGCCCTGCTGTCCCACCCAATGCCTCTTCCTTGGGACGGAAGCCACTCCACCTCTGCCTCCCGCATGGAGGACAATGGAATTGGTTGCTCAGCACCCCAATGTCTCAGAGAAATGATGAACCAATGAAATGAGTCCCAGGCAGGAGGAGCAGTATGCCACTGGACACCCAGCTGACCCCAACCGTTGGTTCCGCAGCCAGTCCGGCCAAGAGGTGACTATCCTGCACCACTTTTCTGCTTGGGCTCCGGTTACAAGCCATGAAGTGGAGACAGCCGTGGATCCAAGCGCAGTGCCACGACAGCAGCCTGCAGGGCCCTCCATTTGGCGAACACGTGGACGCCTACCAGGGTAAGGTGCCACCAGAGCTCTAGCCTCAGCCCCGGGTCCTGGGGGAGGGTTGCCAAACAGCTCCTCCCCCAGGATCCCGGAAGGCAGGGCCTTGTAGTTGACAGCCCCCCTCCCCGCAAGAAGTCAATCACTAATCGGAACCCTTCCTTTGCAGCCTTGAACCTCTGCCAGTTGAATGTTTGCGACTCCCTCTCGACCATCTGCTCCTCCCCAGATGGCCTGGTCGGCTGCACCTGCCGTCCCGGCTTTTTCCGGGCACACGCCATGGATCGCACCTGCACAGGTGGGCTCCCTTGGGTTGGCCTTGGGGGATCCCTGCTCCCTACTGCAGGTGGGACATCCCTTTTTTCCCCCAGGGTCTCAGCAGTTCTCTCTCATCTCATCCTCTCTCTCTTTTTCTCTCTCATCTCATTTTCTGTCTCTCTCATTCTCACTTTCTCTCTCTCTTTTTTTTTTTTTTATTGAAAGAGTTTTAAAAAAACAAAAACATTTTTCCCCCTTTTTTCCCCCTCCCTCCCAAAAAAAAACAAAACACCCCTCCTCCCCACCCCCGGCTTCCGGGTCAATCACAAGGTAAAGTCCAATCCAAATAACCACATCCAAAGCTTTTCGTCTCCCAACCCCTCCCATTACATAAAATAACTTTCTAATTATTCAAAGGCAATCTGATATTTCTTAATCTGATATCTGTTTTGTAGATAATCAATCCATTTTTCCATTCAATTAAATATCTTTCCTGCGTATTGTCTTTTAAAACGCTGAGATTTTAGCCATCTCAGCCAAATTAATAACTTTCAATATCCATTCTTCTATTGTAGGTATCTCTTCTTTCTTCCAGTATTGTCCAATCAACAGTCTTGCTGCTGTTATTAAGTTCAAAATCAATTTAGTCTCAATCCCTGTACAATCCATTATAATTCCCAAAAGGAAAAATTGTGGCAGGAACTTTATCTTCTTCTTCAGTACATTTTGAATAATCCACCAAATTCTTATCCAAAAGACCTTAATTTTCTTGCAAGTCCACCAAATATGAAAATATGTAGCATCATCACAATCACACCTCCAACATTTCGCTTGGATATTAGGATACATACATGATAATTTTTTGGGATCTAAATGCCATCTATAAAACATCTTATAAAAATTTTCCTTAAATTCTGTGCTTGTGTAAACTTAACATTTCTAACCCAGATTTTCTCCCATGTTTCCAACATTATTGGTTCCTGAATATTCTGTGCCCATTTTATCATACAATCCTTTACCAAATCCTTTTCCGAATCTATTTCAAGCAACACATTATACAATCTCTTTATATGCTCCTGGGTCTGATTTCTAATTTGCTTTATTAAATTTTCCTCCCTTTGCATTATACCAATTTTTTGATCTTCTTTCCATCTAGCACTTACTTGCCCATATTGAAACCAAGTATAATTCCTCCCTTCTTCATTTAATACCTGTAATGATTTTAATTGCAATCTACCTCCTTCAGCATACAAAAGTTCTTTATATGTAATCATTTCCTGTTTCTGTTCTATATTTATATTCTCTATTGCATGTACTTTCTCTCTCTCTTATTCTCACTTTCTCTCTCTCTTTCCCTCTGCCCTCATTCTCTCTCTCTTATTTTCATTTTCATTTTCATTTTCTCTCTCTTTCTGTCCTCACTCACTCATTCTCTGTCTTCATTCTCTCTCTCATTCTCTTTCTCTCCGCTCCCATTCTCTGCTCTCATTCTTTCTTTCTCTCTCTCTCTTTCATTCTCTCTTTCTCCTCCTTCTCACTCTCTTCTTTCTTCCAGTATTGTCCAATCAACAGTCTTGCTGCTGTTATTAAGTTCAAAATCAATTTAGTCTCAATCCCTGTACAATCCATTATAATTCCCAAAAGGAAAAATTGTGGCAGGAACTTTATCTTCTTCTTCAGTACATTTTGAATAATCCACCAAATTCTTATCCAAAAGACCTTAATTTTCTTGCAAGTCCACCAAATATGAAAATATGTAGCATCATCACAATCACACCTCCAACATTTCGCTTGGATATTAGGATACATACATGATAATTTTTTGGGATCTAAATGCCATCTATAAAACATCTTATAAAAATTTTCCTTAAATTCTGTGCTTGTGTAAACTTAACATTTCTAACCCAGATTTTCTCCCATGTTTCCAACATTATTGGTTCCTGAATATTCTGTGCCCATTTTATCATACAATCCTTTACCAAATCCTTTTCGAATCTATTTCAAGCAACACATTATACAATCTCTTTATATGCTCCTGGGTCTGATTTCTAATTTGCTTTATTAAATTTTCCTCCTTTGCATTATACCAATTTTTGATCTTCTTTCCATCTAGCACTTATTTGCCCATATTGAAACCAAGTATAATTCCTCCTTCTTCATTTAATACCTGTAATGATTTTAATTGCAATCTACCTCCTTCAGCATACAAAAGTTCTTTATATGTAATCATTTCCTGTTTCTGTTCTATATTTATATTCTCTATTGCATGTACTTTCTCTCTCTTATTCTCACTTTCTCTCTCTTTCCCTCTGCCCTCATTCTCTCTCTCTTATTTTCATTTTCATTTTCATTCTCTCTCTTTCTGTCCTCACTCACTCATTCTCTGTCTTCATTCTCTCTCTCATTCTCTTTCTCTCCGCTCCCATTCTCTGCTCTCATTCTTTCTTTCTCTCTCTCTCTTTCATTCTCTCTTTCTCCTCCTTCTCACTCTCTTTCTTTCTCTCTCTCTCACGCTCTACTAATTCTCTCTTTCTCGGTCTTGTCATTCTCTCTTTCCCTCTGCCCTCATTCTCTCTCTCATGTTTTCTCTCCCTCCCCCCCTCTCTCCCCCCCCCATCCAGCTTGTGAAAGTGGATTTTGGCTGCAGAATGGCTTCTGCATCAGGTAAGTTGCCACTCAGCAGAATCGGGTCGCGGATTCTAATTCTGGTTCCGCATCCTGGTTTCACACCCCAGTCTGCGAGTAGTGGGTGTTTCATCACAGATCAGTTTGAAGAAACAAAACCAAACAAAACCAGATGACCATTTGTCGAGGACTCAGGTACCTTGAACCCCTAGAGGTTGGACTAGAAGACCTCCAAGGTCCCTTATGGCCCTTTGATGAAAAAGAAGCCGATCGAGGCCACTAGAGGGCAGCAGTGCCAAGGCCTGGCGCTTGGCAACACAGAGATGCCCGCCTGGTAGCGGCTGAGGTTTCTGGCTGCCCCAAGTGAAAGCAAGTTTTTTTTTGGGGGGGGCAGCAGTTGTCCCACAAGGGGAATCTGGTGACCCGCCTGTACCTGGCTGGTGCGAGAGACACCCACCTGGCCTCCCACCTCTTCCTTCCCTTCCAGGTGTCCCTTTGGCTTCGGCGGTGCCGCCTGCCAGGAGCGTAAGTGCCTGTCCTTGGGGGGGGCTTTCCTCCCCCACAGCGGCCGAGCTGACAGAAGCCATGGCCTGGCCGAGGGATAATGGGGGGGGGAGGGAGGGGGGGGCTAGACAGTCTGCTGGAGGATTGGAAGCAATGCAGGGCAACCTGGCTGGACGTGCAGGCGAATTTGGGAACTCATTGCCATAAGCACTTGGATTAAGAGGGTGGTGTTGTTGAGGAACTTCTTCCGGTTGGGCCCAATCCAACACCAGGCCGATTTGGTTGAGGTGGGAGCACTGCAAGGTCATTGGGAGTGAGCCCCTCCCTTTGAGGTCGGCAGAAGTGCAGAGGGCCAAGGACAGCTGCCCACTCCCCCTGTCTAGAGGACTCTCAGGCCTCTGATCAGTGGATGGGAGGGCCTGCAGGAAAGAAAAAAACGAGGGAGAAAGAAAGAGAGAGGGGGGAGGGATAGGAGGAAGGAAAGAAAGGGGAAAGAAAGAAAGAAAAAAGAGAAAGAAGGAGAATAAAAAAGAAAGAGGGAAAAGGGAGTTAGGGAGAGAGGAAGGAAGGAAGGAAGAAGAAATGAAGGGAAAGAAAGAACAGAAAGGAGGGGGAGAGAGGGAGTTGTGTAATAAGTTTCTTAATTTAGTTTTTAATATTGTATATTGTGTATGTTTTTAGCCTGGCTGTACACCATCCTGAATCCTTCGGGAGAAGGGCGGTCTAGAAATTCAATAAATAAATAAAGGAGAGAGGGAGAAAGGAAGTAAAGAAAGAGAAAGAGAAAGAAAGAAATTAAGAAAGAAAGAAAGACAAAGAAGAGAAAGAGAGGCTGGGAGAGAGGAAGAAAAAGGAAGGAAGGGAGAGAGAGAAAGAGAGAAAAGGGAGGAAGGGGAGGCCCTCTATGGGGCAAAGACCCAGACCCTTCCCAGGAACCCCATTGGGGCACTGCCATATTTGTGTAGGGCTGAGCAGGGAAAACCCAGATGTGAGTTGGGGGTGGGTCTCTGACTTGACCTTTGACCTCCCCCCTGTCCACAGCTCTCCTCCTGGCCCTGGTGGGGGTCTCCTGCTTTGCGGGTCTCCTGCTGTGGCTGCTGCTGGCACTGCTGCTCTTCCGGTAAGAGGAAGGGACCTTGGAGATCATCAGGGAAACCTTACCCCATCGTTGATGGGGAGGGGGCTCACCGCACAACCTTTGCCCCCGTCAGTGATAGGGCCAGCCTCATCCCACACAAGCCTCCTCCTGGAAGGGGCGGGGCCTGGTGGAACCTGCCATGGGTAGGGCTCTCTTGGAGGCTGCCTCCCCCCCTCCGCTCAGTGGCTTCTCTCCCCACAGAAGAGCTCCCCCCACCCAGGAGACCCCCGTGGCCCTGTCGCTCCCCCTCTGCTCAAGGGTCTTGAGCCTCCCTCGAGTGCGGCCGCCGGGGTCCATGTCAGATCTGGAAGGCTGCCCTCCTTTGGCCTTTGACCCAGTGAATGTTATTGGGAGCTGTTGTGGGGGTGAGTGGGGGAGGCTTCAGCTCATAATTTGGGTCCCAGTCCCCCCAGACAGACCCCCAGCCCTCCCCTGGGTTCAGTCAGTGTCACCTTTTTGCTTTCCGTGCCTTGCAGGAGAGGGACGGGCTGCCTGCAGAAGAAGCCCCTCGGATGAAGACGTTTTTGGGGTCTCGGGATCCTCCTCCCTTGGCCCCACAGACAGTGGGGGGCTGCAGTAACTTGGTTTTCATTGGTGATGTGGGAGAGCCAGCCAAGCGGGACCACTTCTGAGGCACTGGAAGGGCCTTGAATCAATCAGAATAGAGCTGGAAGGGACCTTGGAAATCATCTAGTCCAGCCTTCTGCTCCAGCAGGAGAGCCTTACAATATAACAGAAGGACAGAGTTGGAAGGGACCTTGGAGGTCATCTAGTCCAACCCTGTGCTTGAGCAGGAAACCCTTACAGAATTATAGTATAACAGAGTTGGAAGGGACTTCAGAGGTCTTCTAGACCATCCCCCTGCTCAAGAGCTGCTGGGTGGATATATTACCTTCCTTTTAGACCAGGGATGTCCAAACTTTTCAAAATTAAGACTTGTGGACTTCATTCCCCAGAATTCCCCAGCCAGCAATTTTGTTCACTCTGCTGAAGTCAAGATATATTATGTTCACTGCATATCCACCTTCTACTAATTGTTTCCCTATCAAAAATGTGATGTTACGTTCACTGCATAACCACCACCTACTAATAAAGTCATTCTATCAAAAAATGTGATAAAACAGTCTATCCACATTTGTCCTTCTTCTTGTGCTATCCATTCTGGTAAACCCTTGCTAACTGGGGAATTCTGGGAGTTGAAGTTCACAGGTTTTAAAGTTGTCAGGGTTGGACAGTTCTGCTTTAAAGCAGTCCGTTTTCTTGGCTGAAACCTTTTTTTTTTTAACATCTGGAAATTGGCCGATGTCATTTGGACTCACTTTGTTCAGAATCTGGGTCAGAAAGCCAAGAACAGAAATAAAAGTAAAAGTAAAAGAAAAGTCCACCATTTTTGAATTCCTGGTTTCCTGCTCCATCAAACTGAGTTGGGGGGCGGGGGGCGCCTTTTGTCCTATTATGGGAGGACGGGGATATTAAATCCAGATTTCTGAGCGTCCCACCAATATTTGACCGCTCAACCCTGCCGTAAGTCGGTGACCCATGGGACACGTGGATCGTTCGGAGTTTTGCACAATAAATGCTTTGTTGATTTTGTCAACGGGGACATGGAAATGTGTGGCAACCCCTTAATCTGGAAAAAATTTCAACACATTCATTTTATTTCATTTTATTGATCTCATTTTCAACATCTCTCCAGGTGGGAATTCAACTTTGGCCATCAACTTTGGCCATTAATCAGCTCCATCCGAGCAAAGATGACCTGAGAGAAATTTTTATTAGTTACTCATTGAGCTGTCCGTTTCTCCCCAAAAGAGACAAAAGCAACTTTTTGTGCCTTTAAAATTTTAAATCCAGTTTTTATATGTATAAAATTTATATTCCTATATTATATGTACTACAACTATTATAAATACCAGTTGGTTGCCAATTTTGATCAGGGGACCATGAGGAAGTCTGCAACAGTCATCAGTATGAAAAACAGCCCTAGTGGTCCCCATGGACAGACATGTGATCAAAATCCAGGCTCTTAGCAACCGACTCGTATTTATGATGGTCGCAGCATCCCGTAGTCCAACGACTCCCTTTTGCAACCATCAGACCAGCAAAATCCATGGGGAAGCCCAACTCACTTAGCAACGGGGTTATAATTTAACAGCTGCAGTGATCCACTTAACAACCGGGACAAGAAAGGTGGTAAGATGGAGCAAAATTCACTTAGCAATGGGTTTTTTTCAGCATCGTAACTTCAAATGGTCACTAAATGAACTGCTGCAAGTCCAGCATTACCTGCAGAAAATAATCTTTGCATCTGAATTTGCAGTTCTTATTTGGGGCATGAACCAATTTTCCCCATAAAATTGTGCTTGACACACAGAGATGTCGGTTGTATTTTTCCTGGGATCACAATAGTTTGCGGTTGCCAACTTTCCAGTATACGGTGTTGTTGTTTTTTGTATAAAAAAGTTTTATTTTTACAATCATATCAAACAACTCATTCAATGCACATTTATATACAATTAGTCGGGCCTGCCCAGTCACCCCCCCCCCTTTTAACACTCTTCCCTCTTCTACCTTCTACTTTCCAGCCATCCTCTCCTTCTCTTATCTACATCCTCTCCTCCCTCCACCCTACACCTCTTCTACCCCTCTTCCTTCCTCTTCTCCTCTTTCCTACCTCCTACTCTCTCTTTTCTCCCTCCCCACCGTTCTAAAATGGTAACTGGGCAGACCCGACCCTACATTAATTATATTTATACATCTTCAATAATCCCTGTACATTAACCATCACTCCATCTCTAGCCTCAAACCCCCCCCAATTCCCCTCCCCCTTACCCACCACCCCCCCCCGCGACTTCCCAGAACAAAATGCAGGGTATCAAAACTAACAATCATAATCTAAACTAATTCCTAAATTATAATCTCTAGTCTCTCCACACTTAATCACATTCTCAATTCCCCTCTCCTTCAGAAATATATCTAATACAAAATATTTCCTAAATTTATTCATATGCTATTCGATATTTTTTTATCTGATACTTATTTTGAATATAATCAATCCACATTTTCCATTCTAAAATATATTTTTCTTGTGTATAGTCTTTCAAGTAAGCGGAGATTTTTGCCATTTCTGCCAGATTTGATACTTTAAGTGTCCATTCTTCAATTGTAGGTAATTCTTCTTTCTTCCAATATTGAGCAATCAAAAGTCTTGCGGCTGTTATTAAATTCAAAATCAATTTAGTCTCTATAGCTGTACAATCCATAATTATTCCTAGTAAAAAGAACTGCGGGGTAAACTTAATCTTCTTTTTCAAAATATTCTGCATGATCCACCATACTTTAATCCAAAATGCTTTAACTTTTTTACAAGTCCACCATATATGGTAATAAGTGGCATCTTCACAATCGCATCTCCAACATTTAGCCTGTACATTAGGATACATACATGACAATTTTTGGGGGTCTAAATGCCATCTATAAAACATCTTATAAAAATTTTCTCTCATATTTTGCACTTGTGTAAATTTAACATTCCTCACCCAAATTCTTTCCCAAGTTTCCAACATTATTGATTGCTGAAAATTTTGTGCCCACTTAATCATACAATCCTTAACCAATTCAGTCTGTGAGTCTATTTCTACTAATACATTATACAACCTCTTAATATGCTGTTGGCCTTGATCTCTCATTTGTTTTAACAAATTATCCTCAATTTGCTTAACACCTATTTTTTGATCTAATTTCCATCTAGCTTGTAATTGTCCATATTGGAACCATGTATAATTTTTCCCTTCTTCCCCCATCTTTTCTCTGGATTTTAATTGTAATTCCCCCTTTTCCATACAAAGAAGTTCTTTATAGGTAACTACCTCCATCTTTGGATATATATTTATATTTTCTATCATGTGTCTCGGGATTGCCCATATTGGAATCTTTCCATCTAATTTATATTGATATTTCCTCCAAACCCTCAATAATGCATTTCTAATTATATTATTTTTAAATATTTTATCTACTTTTTTATCATATAATAAATAGGCATGCCACCCATATAACAAACCATAACCTTCTATATTCAAAACTCTTTCCTCAGTTAAGTTAATCCAATCAGTAATTAATGATAAGACAACTGCCTCATAATACAATTTTAAATTAGGCATTTTAAGACCCCCCCTTTCCCTTGTATCCTGCATTATTTTTAATTTTATTCTTGGTTTTTTGCCCATCCATACAAATTTACTAATCCTCTTTTGCCATTCCTGTAGTGATGCCCTCGTCACTTCCCGCCTGGACTATTGCAATGCTCTCTACATGGGGCTCCCCTTGAAGAGCACCCGGAGGCTCCAGTTAGTCCAGAATGCGGCCGCGCGGGTGATAGAGGGAGCACCGCGTTGCTCCCATATAACACCTATCTTGCGCGGCCTGCACTGGCTACCAGTAGTCTTCCGGGTGCAATTCAAGGTTTTGGTTACCATCTTTAAAGCGCTCCATGGCTTAGGACCGGGATACCTTCGAGACCGCCTTCTGCCACCGATTGCCTCCCAACGACCTGTGCGCTCCCACAGAGTGGCCCTCCTCAGGGTGCCGTCGACCAAACAATGCAGGTTGGCGACCCCCAGGGGGAGGGCCTTCTCTGTGGCGGCACCAGCCCTGTGGAATGAGCCTCCTGGACTACGACAACTCCCTGACCTCCGGACCTTCAGACGTGAACTGAAGACTCTATTATTTCAGCGTGCGGGACTAGCCTAAGAACAAAATGTTTTAACCAAATTTTAATGGGGGTTTTATTGGTTCTTATTGTTTTAGTGATCAGGCTTTGATAATATTTAGTTTTAATCTGGGTTTTAAATGTTTATTTATTATATTGTTTTATATTGTTTTAATATGCCTGTGAACCGCCCTGAGTCCTATGGGAGATGGTGCGGTATATAAGTTTAATAAATAAAATAAATAAAATAAATTTAATATCATTCTTAAGCACCGGTATCATTTGAAACAAAAATAAAAACCTGGGCAAAACATTCATTTTTATAGCCGCTATTCTTCCCAACAAAGATAGTTGTAACTTCTTCCAACTCTCCATTTCTTTCCATACCTTCTGCCACAATACCTCATAATTATTTTTGTATAATTTAACATTTGAAGCTGTAATATATATTCCTAGATATTTAACCTTTTTAACAATTTCAAAACCTGTAGTTCTTTCTAACTCTTCTTTTTGTTGTATATTCATATTTTTAGTTATCATCTTTGTCTTTTGCTGATTCACCTTAAATCCAGATACTTTGCCATACTGACCAATTATATCTTTTAAACCAGTTACTGAGTATATTGGTTGAGATACAATAACAACCATGTCATCTGCAAAAGCTCTTAATCTGTAATCTTGATGTTTAACTCTAATTCCCTTTATTCGATCGGAACCACGTATTTTATTCAAAAGAATTTCTACAGTTAAAAAAAAAAGTAATGGGGACAAGGGACATCCCTGTCTCGTCCCTTTCCCAATTTTAAAAGTATACGGTTTTGACTTCCCAAGCTAGCTTGCATCCTTGGGGGTGGGACTTGGGGGCCAATGTGGGTAGAGTTGGACAGGGGTCTCCGAGAACAATTTATCAGTGGAACAACTTGCCTGCAGAAGTTGTGAATGCTCCAACACTGGAAATTTTAAAGAAAATGTTGGATAGCTATTTGTCTGAAATGGGGTAGGGTTTCCTGCCTGGGCAGGGGGTTGGAGTAGAAGACCTCCAAGGTCCCTACCAACTCGTTGTTGTTGTTGTTTTTGTTGTTGTTGTTGTTATTGTTGTTGTTATAAGTATCAGGCAGGTCTCATCCTGGTTGACTTCTAAGAACGGTTGCCAGAATCGGGGATATCTCTCTAAATAAAAAGAAGGACAGGGGGATGGGACAGGACATGGTAGCAGTGTTTCAATATTTGGGGGGGCTGCCCCAAAGAGAAGGTGGGGCCAGCCTATTCTCCAAAGAGTATATGAAGGCAGGACAAGAAACAATGGATGGAAACTAAGCAAGAAGAGAAGCAACCTGGAATTATTTATTTATTTATTTATTTATTTATTTATTTATTTATTTATTTATTGTTTCAATTTCTATATCGCCCTTCTCCCAAAGGATTCAGGACGGTTTACAGCCAAAGTAAAAACAATTAGTACAATTTTTAAAACCAGTTTAAAAGGAAAATTTAGAGTTGGTTGAAGACTTAAAACCAATAAAACCCATTATTAAAACCCCATTAGGCCAGTCCTGCACGATTAAACAGAAATGTTTTCAGCTCGCATCGAAAGGTCCGAAGATCAGGGAGTTGGCGGATACCTGGTGGTAGCTTGTTCCAGAGGGTTGGTGCCCCCACAGAGAAGGCCCTCCCCTTGGGTGCCGCCAGCCGACATTGACTGGCCGACGGCACCCTTCCTATGGGAGCGCCCTGGTCGATGGAAGGTCGCCAGTAGCAGCAGGCGGTCCCGTAAGTAACCAGGTCCTATGCCATGGAGTGATTTAAAGGTGGTAATTAACACCTTGAATTGCACCCGAAAGACCACCAGAAGCCAGTGCAGCCTGCGCAGGAGAGGTGTTATATGGGAGCAACGAGTCGCTCCCTCTATCACCCGCGCGGCTGCATTCTGAACCAATTGGAGTCTTCGGGTGCTCTTCAAGGGAAGCCCCATGTAGAGAGCATTGCAGTAGTCCAGACGGGAAGTGAGGAGGGCGTGAGTGACTGTGCACAAGGAATCCCGGTGTAAGAAGGGATGCAACTGGTGTATCAGGCGGACCTGATAAAAAGCTCCCCTGGCGACGGCCGTCAAATGCTCTTCCAATGACAGTCGTGCATCCAGAAGGACGCCCAGATTGCGGACCTTCTCTGTGGGGGCCAATGACTCGTCCCCCACAGACAGCGATGGGCTCAGCTGATTATATCGGGACGCCGGCATCCGCTCAGTCTTGGCAGGGTTGAGTCGGAGCCTGTTTTTCCCCATCCAGACCCGCACGGCCTCCAGACAACGGGACATCACCTCAATGGCTTCACTGGGATGGTTAGGGGTGGAAATGTACAGCCGCGTATCATCAGCATACAGATGACACCGCACCCCAAAACCACGGATGATCTCGCCCAGCGGTTTCATATAGATATTGAACAGGAGAGGCGAGAGAACCGACCCCTGGGGCACCCCACACAAGAGGTGCCTCGCAGTCGATCTCTGCTCCCCTGCCAACACCGTCTGCAACCGGTCAGAGAGGAAGGAGGAGAACCACCGAAAAACGGTGCCCCCCACTCCCAGCCTCTCTAGCTGCCGCAGCAAGATACCATGGTCGATGGTATCAAAAGCCACTGAAAGATCTAATAGGACCAGGACAGAAGAACAACCTCTGTCCCGGGCCCTCCAGAGATCATCCACCAACGCGACCAATGCCGTCTCAGTGCTGTACTCAGGCCGGAAGCCGGACTAATTAAGGAGAAACTTCCTAACAGGGACAACAATTAACCAGTGGAACAGCTGGCCACCAGAAATTGAGGGTGCGCCATCACTGGAGGTTTTGAAGGAGAGACTGGACAGCCACCTATCTGAAATAACATAGGGTTTCCTACTAGAGCAGGAGGCTGGACTAGAAGACTTCTGAGGTCCCTTCCAACTCTGTGATTCTGTAAGGGTCTCTGGCTTGAGCAAGGGGTTGGACTAGATGGCCTCCAAGGTCCCTTCCAACTCTGATTCTGTAAGAGTGTCCTGCAAGAAAACAGCCAAGCTCAAAGAGCATCAAGGATCCCACGGTCACCTCCCCTTCTCCTCCTCTGATGACATTCTCTCGTTGGGTCACGAAACGTCTGCAAGAAAACTAACCAGCTCAAGAGCGCTCAGCTCTTTTCACTGTACAGCACACGCACACACAGAGAGAAAGGAGAGTGGTATACTACAACCAAAATCTAGTCCTTGGTGTATGGAGCGAAGCCAGAGAGCATCGTGGGGCTCATACAACGGCTTCCAAGCCTCACCCTCTGCAGACAGATGGGGCCGGGCAGAAAGACCAGATTAGATGCCATGCACACCAAAGTGAGCCGTCAGCGAAAAGGGAACTAGGCCGGCTGTCGATTTGGCTCTGGTCATGAATGGCTTACCAGATTCCGATTTCAATTCCAGAAAGCACACCAAAGAAGCCACAACCAAGTGTGTCAGCAAGGTTGTGTACGAGGTGCAGAACAAATTTGACGGGCGGCATCTGATAAAAATTCTGCCCCCAGGGACCTTGGACCCAAATTTGCAATTTCATCCAAGATGAAGCAACTCAAGCATTACAGAAGTCCCACAAAGGCCTTATTTGTTATTAGGGAATGACAGAGTTGGAAGGGACCTCAGAGGTTATCTACTTCAACCCCCTGCTAGAGCGGGAGACCCTAGCAAGACCATCCCGGACAAGTGACTGTCCAATCTCTTTAAAACCTCCACTGATGGAGCAAGCCACAACTTCTGGTGGCAAGCAGTTCCACTGGTTTATTGTCCTCCCTATTAGGAAGTTTCTCCTTAATTCCAGGTTGCTTCTCTCCTTGCTTAGTTTCCATCTGTGGTTTCTTGTCCTGCCTTTGGGTGCTTTGGGAAATAAATTCTTTTATTCATTTTTTAAAAATCTAATTTAAATTTTCTTTTATTAAATTAAATCTTTTAATGCAATACAATTATTTTATTTATCTACATTCTTCTCTGGGGCAGCCCCCCACCAAGATTGGAAGACGGCTCTCATCTCCCTTGGTTTCAGGCCTGACGTTCCCCCAAACCTGCTGGTGGATAGGGCCCCTCTGATCTCCCCCCTCCCAACCCCAAAGTGTCTAGGAATCTGTTTTTCGGCTCTTCGGGATCCCTTGGGGGGGGGGACTGGGAACCCTGGCATCAATCGATCAATTTTCATTGGGTGATTGATTTTCATCGATTGCCAAATCAAAGCTGGCAAAATCCCCTCCCGTCATGGCTCCATTCAGGGACTTTCCAGGCCAGGAACCGCATGCGAAAGGCGACCGATCTGCCCCATGTAACCTACCATTGATCCGGATCTATCTATCTTTCCGATCGGACCTCCCTGGTCCAAATCTGACTTTCTCCCGTGGTTTTATCTCTCCTTCTTAATTGTACATTCTGTTTTTCTCGGTTAATCTATAACTCTTCCTGAGGCAGCCGGGCACACTGGCCTTTAGGAGGTAACTGGGATCCCTAGGGAGAAGTCCAGAGAATAGGATCTAGAGCTGAAAGGCACCTCGGAGGTCATCTAGGCCAACCCCCCCTGACAAGAAGATGACCAGTTAAGGAGAGGAGGCATTTGGATCAGAATTGAGTTGGAAGGTACCTCAGAGGTAATGTAGTCCAACCCCCTGCTGGAGCAGAAGATCCTTGCAGAAACATAGAATAAGAGGGCTGGGAGGTACCTTTGAAGTCAACTAGTCCAACCCCCTGCTCAAGGAGGAGATCCTTGCAGAATCAGAATGAAAGAGTTGGAAGGGACCTCGGAGGTCATATAGTCCAACCTCCTGCCTATAGCTGCAGTCAAAGCATGAGTGGGCCCACAAATTCCCCCCTTTTGTGGCTAACACCATGTCCAGCAACTTTGATTTCACCCTGTTTCTTATTCAGCTTTTTCCTTATTATATCTGAATTTAATCTGCATTCTGTCCCTTCGCTCTGCCAAAAAATGGACGCAGAACTCAATCTTGTTCCATGTGCCGGAAGGAAATTTTTTTTTATCATGGCTTCACCCACCCCGAGTTCCCCCGGTTCAGTGGGTTTTCTCCTTGTGCCAGGGCATGTTCTTTCCCCTTAATAAAAGGGGAAAAATATCATCCTACTGCACGGGTTCCAGATTGAGGCTCTGGCACAAACTTTTGAAGCCAAATCCACCAGATAAAAAGCAGCCAGTTGACTAAGGGCCACTGAATGGTCCCATGGCTTGTGTAAACGTCCTTTTCAAATGTTTTTTTAAAAAAGAGTTTAATTGCCTGTTTGGGAATGGTGAGCTGTCCAGTGGCTTGCAGAGATGGGAGGCTATAGAAATAAAATTATCTATCTATCTATCTATCTATCTATCTATCTATCTATCTATCTATCTATCTATCTATCTATCTATCTACCTACCTACCTACCTACCTACCTACCTATCTATCCGTCCACCCACCAATCCATCCATCCATCTTCCTTCCTTCCTTCCTCCTTTGTTCCTTCCATTTATCCTTTCCTCCTTCCTTCCTTCCTCTCCTTCCTTTCTTCCATTCATCCATCCATCCTTCCGATGAGCAGTCATGGAGTGGGGTGGGGCAAGCCGGATTTGTTTAATGATCGGGTGATTGATTTAATAACCAAAGGGCTTCCACTAACAATGGTGGCTAGAAAAGTTTGTGAGATGGGGCAAAATTCACGTAACAAATGTTGTGCTTAGTGACAGAAAGCTGGGGCTGGATTATCATCATAAATCGAGGACTATCCCTATTTACCGCTGCAGGTTGCCCAGAGTCGCTTTTCAAATGGGAGGAATAAATAAATGTAGGTAACCATCTAGTGATGGTTAATCTTTTTGGTGCCAAGTGCCCAAAGTGCATGTGTCTGCGTGTGAATGCACACATGGGTGCCCAAACCCCCCAAATGCAATGCAAGTGCCCCCCGTGCACGCGCCCCACCCCACACATGTGCATGTCTCCACTGTGCATGTGCCCCAGCCCCCTGCCCCCCCCCCAGTTTGGCTCCCCGGTTGATGCAGGAGGCCTTCCGGGCTCAAAATGCGGTGCAGGGGCTGCATGCACATGGAAACCCCCAGAATGCAATGGGAGCATCCCTGCGTATGCGCCCCACCCCCGTCCCTTGCATGCACCCCTGCACATGCATGGCAGAGACCCGAAGACCCGAAGACCAACTGGTTGGAGGGGAACGCGCAGGCATTCGTGGTGGAGCTGAGCTGGAGTGACGGTGGGCCTGCCCGCAGAGACGACTCTGCGCTCCACCTGTGGCACACGTGCCATAGGTTCACCATCAGAGATGTAGGACGCCCAACCCATGTGCTGCCAAGCCCTCTCCCCCCCCCATCTGACATTCGATCTCAGCTGGGCTGTAAAATGGGGCCAGAGAGCAGGGCGGGAGGGAGGGGTTGGCAGAGGGAACAAGCTGTCCTGAAGGCTCAGAGCCTGGGGAAGGGGAGGCCAGTGGCCCTATTATCCACAACCATGTTTGGAGAGAGAAAGAGGGAAAGAGAATGATATAGGTAGATAAATAGGTAGGTAGGTATAGACAGAGGATGGATGGATGGATAATAGATAGACAGATAGATCTTTCCTCCCTCCCTCCCTTCTTCCTTCCTCCTCCTCCCTCCCTTCTTCTCCCTGCCTTCCTTTCCCCTTCCTCCTCCCTTTTTCTTTCGTCCTCCTTCCTCCCCTCCTTCCTGCTCTTCTTCCTTCCTTCTTCCTCCTCCTTCTCTGGCAGGGACTCGAGTGTGACGGCCCTGGAGGGAACAGGCTGTCCTGAACGGCCCCGGTCCCCCGTCCCGTCGTCGTCATCGTCTCCCAACCCCTTTGAATCGGCCAAACTCAGCCAACCCTCGTCCAAAGCTGGTTGGGAGCCAGCGATCCCTCTGGAAACCCGTCTTGTTCTGAATCGTGATCTGGCTGCCCGGCTATGGACCAAACTATTCCGACTTTTTTTCCTAAGCCCTCACCTGAGAAGGGGTGGGAGGAAAGCGCCCCCCCTTCTCGTGGACCCCTGCAAACTCCTGCTCGCCCCACTGCAACGGGAGAGGGAAAGGGGAGCACGCTGCCCGTCCCTCCCTCCCCCTCCCTCCTCCCCCCTCCTCCTCCCGCTAGGTGGAGGGCAGCACCTTGCGCCGTGTTGAGAAATCCTTCCCTCGGAAGGGACTTTGCTCACCTGAGTAAAGAGTCCCTCGGGCTGTTTGTGGACTTAAGGTGGGCCTCACCGGCCCCCCTGCCTAGACTGGCACCCATCAGGCACTGCCCCCTCCCGTCCCCCCCTGTCCCCGTGCCCTAGGGCAGCCAACGGCTCTGCCCTGCCAGGACCTGCCCCTTCTACCTGCCGCCCTCCCGGCCAGGGGAGACAGATAAGTAGGGGCAGCCCCGCGGGAAGGGCTGGTGGAAGCAAGCGCCGCGTCCCAAGACACAGCCCAGGCGGCCCAGAAGTGAGTGGCGCTCGGGGGAGGGGGGCAGCCTTGGGGAAGGGAGGGAGGGAGGGAGAGAGGAAGAGCAGGGGGGAGTAAGTAAGTAAGAAAGGAAGAAAGGATAAGATAGAGATTTTTGTTTATATATTTTCTGTGTATTACGTTTCTTTTTGTACTGTATATTTTAACGTTTGGAAATTTAATAAATATTATTTTTTAAAAAGGGAAGGAAGGAAGGAAGGAAGGAAGGAAGGAAGGAAGGAAGGAAGGAAGGAAGGAAGGAAGGAAGGAAGGAAGGAAGGAGGTAGGTAGATAGGTGCCTGGGGAGGGAGTGCAGGTGAGGTTCTCTGAGAGATGCTGGTTGGGGACATTGTGAGGAGGGGGGCTTCTCTCCCCAGGATGAGAGGTCAGGGAGGAGGGTGCCTGTTCTGCCTTCCAGAGGGAGGGAGAGAAGGAAGAGATTCAGGGAGAAGGGGAGGACACTCAGGGCGGGCCACCTACTCCCCCTCCCAGTGCTCCCAGCCCACTGTCTCCCCCCCCCCACATGCACACCTATTGTTTAAAGGGGAGGGAGTCTCAGCCCCTTGGATAATTGGCAGGGTTGGAGGAGGCTCAGTGGAAAGCCTTTGGTGGCTCTAGGGGTCTGCAGTGGGGGATGGGGGATGGGGAGGCCTTGCCTGCAATTGAACTGGTTGAGGGATCAGAAAGATGCCCCCTCTCCACTGATACAGACCCCAAAGACACATTGGGGGGGCGCTACAGTGAACTGTCCCAGGGGACATAATCCCCATTGCACCCCCTCACCATTCCTGATCCATTCCATTCCTCCACCCTCGGCTTGTTTTGCAATCTCCCCCCCCCCATTCCCACTGCCTTGGGTAAGAGCTGAGAGCTTGGCCAAAAACTATGCCAGGATGCCTGGCTCCCCATGGCAGAGCAGTGAAAACATGGACCATTTTAAGCCATGAAACGGATGGCTTCCTAGCACCTTCCTTCCTTCCTTCCCTCCTTCCTTTCTTCCCTCCTTCCTTCCTTCCTTCCCTCTCTCCCTCCTTCCCTTCCTTTCATTTTCCTTTCCTCCTCCTACTTGCTTCCTTCTTTCTCCCTCCTTTCCTTTCCCTCCTTCCCTCTCCTTCCTGCCTGCCTCCCTTCATCTTTCTTCCTTCTTTTCTTCCTTTCTTTCCTTCCTTCCTTCCCTCCCCTCCCTCCCTGCTTGCCTCCCACTTCTCCTTCCTTCCTTCCTTCCTCCCTCCCTCCCCTTTTCTTTTCTTCCCTTCCTTCCATCACTTCCCCCCTCCCCCCCTCCCTCCTTCCATCCTTCCCTCCCTCCCTCCTTCCCTCTCCTTCTTGCCTACATGCCTGCCTCTGCATGCTTTCCTTCCTCTTCCTTCCTTCCTCCTCCTCCCCCCTTCCTTTCTTCCTTCCCTCCCTCTCTCCCCTCTCCTCATTTTCCCCTCCCCAACCCCTTGGCTCCATCAACTGAGTTCTCCAGAAAGTTGTCAAAAAACCCCCCCCCAGCATTTGAGGTTCATCAGAGCCGACCGCAGGCAGTTTGCAGCTGGGAGAGAAGAAACGCTTAGTGGTGGCCACGTCTCTCTGCCATGCGTAAGTCCCTGCCACATGCCTCTCCTTCCTCCAACAGGCCCATCGCGATGTTGACGCCGGTGGCTTGCATGGTGGGCATGCTCTGTCTTTTCGTCCAGGCCAGTCGGGATGCGCTGCCCCCCATGAGCAAAGAGAAGGCCTCCATTTTTTCCGACTTGAGCCCTGCGGAGCTTCGGGCCGTCCGGACATTCCTGATGAGTCGTCCCGAACTGGGACTCCAACCGAGCAAGGGGGGGTCCCTTGCCAAGAACAGCCTCTTCCTGATCGAAATGCTCCCCCCGAAGAAAAACCAGGCCTTGTGCCACCTCGCTTCCAGCACGTGGCCCCCGCGTCGACGCGCCCGAGCTGTGGTCTTCTTTGGTGCCGGCACCAAGCCCAACATCACAGAGTACATTGTGGGGCCGCTGCCCGTGCCGACATTCTATCGCCCTTCTGGCCAGCCGGTGGACTTTACTACCAGACCCATGACCCAACTGGAGTACAAGCTGGTCTTCGACAAGCTGGCTGAATTACTGGCCCCGCTGAACCAGTTCTTGAAGGATGTTTCAGGTTTCGGCCTCAAGGACTGCCATGACCAATGCCTGACCTTCACCGACATCGCCCCACGTGGCCTCGCCTCTGGGGAACGGCGGACGTGGATCATTGTTCAGCGTGCCATTGAGGGCTTCTTCCTGCATCCCGTTGGGTTGGAAGTCCTGATCAATCACCGGGAGCTGGACCCCGTCCAGTGGTCCATCGAGACTGTGTGGTACAATGGTCAGTATTTTGGCACTCCAAGGGAACTGGCCCAGCAATATGCGCAGGGCAAGGTGCCCATCGTTAAGCTGGTTTCCCATCCAGACCAAACCCTCTTCTCCAGCTTTGTGCCACGTGGACAGTTCAATGCCGGGCCCCCGACCAACATGCATGGCACCAAAGTATGTGAACCGCAGGGATGCCGCTACTCCGTGCACGGCAATCTTGTAGAATACAGCGGATGGAGCCTGGCCTTCCGGCTACGCACATCGACTGGCCTGCAGCTTTTCGACGTGCGGTTCAATGGGGAGCGCATTGCCTACGAGATGAGCGTACAGGAGGCCATTGCCTTCTATGGAGGGAACTCCCCAGCCGCCATGCAGACCAAGTACATTGATGTCGGATGGGGCATGGGAAGCGTCACTCATGAACTGGCTCCCGGCATCGACTGTCCAGAAACGGCCACCTTCATTGACGCCTACCACCACTATGATGCTGATGCGCCAGTCCGCTACCCCCGTGCCATCTGTATCTTTGAGCTGCCTACGGGTGTGCCCCTGCGCCGCCACTTCGACAACAACTTCCAAGGAGGTTCCACCTTCTATGCAGGCCTGGAGGGTCATGCCCTGGTGATCCGGACCACTTCCACCGTCTACAACTATGACTACATTTGGGACTTCCTGCTCTTCCCGAACGGTGTGCTGGAGACCAAGGTTCACGCCACAGGCTATGTCCATGCCTCCTTCTACACACCAGAGGGGATCCACTACGGCACTCGTCTCCATACACACTTGCTGGGCAACATCCACACCCACTTGGTACACTACAAGATTGATCTAGATGTTGCAGGTGAGTTCTCTCTGCCACAGCAGATGGAGTGATGGGGACCCCTGGGTTCAAAACTCCACCGTAATGGCCAAACTTTTATGGACAGAAGCTTTTCGTCCAGTCGGCCATGTCCATGGAAACAAAATCATCATCATAATCCAGGGGTGTGAAACTCAATTTTATTGAGGGCCGCATCAGGATTGGGGTTGACCCTAGGGGGCTGAGGTAATTGTGGCCAGCTCGACATTGCTCATGTCAGTGGGGTGCCTGTGGAGACCTGGGTGGGGCTACACAGATCCATTGTCTCCAAGGGCCCCTCGCTGATTCCAGGGTGGCCCCGCTAATCTAAGCCTGACCATGTTCGGGTCCAGATGGCCTCCACCAAGTTTTAGATCAGTGCCCAGCCGACCTGAGGTACTGGGGGATGGTCCTTTACTATTTCCAGAACAGCCTCGCGGGCCCGCTCTAACCACATCGTGGGCCGGATCTGGCCCCCAGGCCTTGAGTTTGACACCTCTGCCATCATCCCTTGCGGGATGGAGTCAGGGCAATTGAACGGAGCTAGCAGAGTGTTTGAATGGCCGGATGCCCTTCCTGTCACCAATGCAGAGTTTTGTTTGGCAGATATATCCTCATTGTGCCCAGAAATATTTGCCTCTACCTAGGATTGAATTCACAGCCTCCTGATTGTGAGGTGAGACCTCCACCTCTAGGTCACTGCACCACTCTGTGGAAGCAAAATAGTCTCCAGGAATAGCTTTCCTTGAAGTAACTTCTAAAGCTCTTCTTTTAAATGGTGCCCATCTCCAAGAAGTCCCTTCTACAAGATTGTCCTCTCTTCTTCTGTGGTGAGGAGTGTGCCATTTTAATGTTGTCCTCTCCAAGGCCCTGACTTCCTCTGAGGAAGAATGTAGCATGGGCTGGGTCTAAGGCCCAAATCCAGGGTTGGGATTCTACCGGTTCGGACTGGTTTGGGTGAACCGGTTCGCTCCAATGATCAGGTTCGCCCGCCCGCCTGCCCCTGCGCTTTACTTACCTTTATCTTCTCAGCTGATTGACAGGGCAGAGCGGATTGCCGCGCCTCAGCTGTGTTACTCCCAAGTGATAATACAGAAGGTTAGTATTTGTATGTGTGATCACCAAACCGGTTGTTAAACCGGCAGCTTCCCACCCCTGCCCAAGTCAGACCCGTCTTTACATCCAAGAATTCTGGGGTTCACCTCTAGCTACCTTTACAGAGTCATCCCTGTAAACGGGGTCACACAACAGCCAATTCTGAGCCAAAACTCATTCTTTGGGGGGACAGGCTCTTTCTCCTGCCTGTGACTACAATCTCCATCACTAGACTCCAGGGGGTTTGGTCACGTCTTCCCGGTTCCCTCTTCAAACCTCAAATGATCAGGAGTTCCTTCTGCTTCTTGGCGATCGATCGATCGATCAATCAATCAATAAGAATAGAGCTGGAAGGGATCTTGGAGGTCTTCTAGTCCAAACCCATGCTCAAGTAGGAGACATACCATTTTAAATAGATTGTTGGCAAGTTTTTTTTTTTTTTTAAAAAATAAACCTCCAGTGATGGAACACTCACAACCTCTGGTGGCAAGTAGTTCTATTGGTTAATTGTCCTCACTGTTGTCCTCACAAGTTTCTCCTAAATTTCAGGTTGTTTCTCTCCTTGATTAGTTTTTTTATCTATTGTTTCTTGTCTTGTTTTCTGGTGCTTTGGAAAATAAATGGATCCCCTCTTCTTTGGGGCAGACCCTCAAATCCTGGAAGACTATCATTTCCCCCCCCCCCAGTTCTTCTTTTCTCTAGACTACCCAAACCCTGCAACCATTCTTTGTATGTTTTTGTCTCCAGGCCTTTAATTGTCTTAATTGCACTCCTTTGAATTTTTTCCAAAGTCCCAACATCTTTTTTTTTGTAACGTGGGGACCCAAACTGGATGCAGTTATTCCAGGGTTGGCCTTATTAAGGCTTTACAAAAGTGGTACTAATCCTTCCCACGGTTTTGAGTCTGAGCCTCTGTTTATACAACCCAGGATTGTGTTAACTTTTTTGGCTGCCGCAGGACACTATTCAATAGAAGCGAATGTTTTTCATCTCCTCCCATGCAAGATGAATGTCAGGGTTCCAAATAACGCGCCCATCGATGGGGCCCTCACTCCCAGCTGTCATGGAAGACTGATGGAAAACATTCTGGTCTTGGCCTCCTTCGCAGGGACCGCCAACAGCTTCGAGACAGTGGACATCGCCTTCGAGAACATATCGCTCCCCTGGCAACCGAGCCACCGGCTGGTGCAGCCACGCTTGAAGCGGGAGCCACGCCTCCGCGAGCGCCAGGCCACGTTCCCCATTGGCAAGCCCCTCCCTCGCTACTTCCTGATCTCTAACCCCAGCCAGAAGAACCGCTGGGACCACCCACGCAGCTACCGCATCCAGCTCAACTCCCACGCCGGCCTCGTCCTACCTCGTAACTGGAAGGAAGAGAACGGTGTCCCCTGGAGCAGGTGAGCTGGGATGGGGCAGGATGCAACCCCAGTGGTGAAGGGACCATGGCCTTTCTTGACTGCCATCCCCGAGTCTTCCCAAAGGAATGTGTTCTGACCCAGCTCTCAAAACCCACTAAAGTTAATTCAAAGATTCCTTTATTAGGCGTGCCAGCAGCCTGGCAAAAAGTTTCTCTCTCAACACTGGCTAACAAGTCCGGCCAGCTGGAAGATGAATAATTGTCTGCCACATCTATTCATCTCTGCCCTCCCCTGCCTTTTATCCCCAGAGCTAGGGTGGGGCTTCCCTAGCAGTGGTGCTCTTCCGTCCCAAGGATCGGTCCATAGATTTCCACTACTCTCCTCTCCTCTGCCTTCTGCATATCCATGTCAGGCACTGGACCCAGCTGTTCCTCCTCTTCCTCATCATCCACCTACACACCTGTGGGCTGTTGACTGTCCATCTAAGGGTGACAGTGGCCCAGGTTCCACCTCTGCCTCTGTCTCTCTCTCTCTCTGCCAGCTCCATTCCCTCTCCCCCCTCGGAGCTCTCAGGTTGCTTTGATGCTGACCCTGACTCCCATGTATCCTCCTCTGATTCAGCTGCTGGAGAGGCTGGCACCCAGCAGGCTACAACAGAGGGCTTCATGCAATAGAGAGAGAGGTTGGAGTGGGGCTGAACAGGGCTGGGCTTCGGGGTCTTATTTCAATAGGGTCAGTTTTAGAGTACAAGAATAAGGGGTCTCTGCCCTGTAGCATTCATTCCAAGGGGGTTAGCGAAAAAAAATGGGGAGGCAGTAACTGCAGGCACTTTGGATACAAGGCTGGGTTGGAGGGCAGCGTGAGCGTAAAAAGCAGAGCTGGATTTAGGGAGACAACCAAGGCAGCATCCCCCAGTTCTTGTGGGGAGGCTCAAAGGCAGCATCAGGGAATGGAGAGGGGGTGCTGTAGCAGAGACGCAGAACAGGATCACAGAGGGCTCCAGGTTGCTGGATGTCCTGCATCCAGTATGGAGATGTCAACACAATGGTGACGTGCTGTGACGCAGAGACAGACGGAGGGAATCAGGGACATCAGACATGGGCATTTCGTCTAGACAAGTGGGGCAGGGTCACCCCAACCACACCTGGAGGTTGAGGAAGGACATGCTCTCGGCAGGTACCACATGGCTGTGACTCAACACCACGAAAATGAAGGCGTCAGCAGCAGCTTGTACATCCAGAACGACCCGTGGCACCCCAGCGTGAGCTTTGAAAACTTCCTTCGGAATGACGAGAGCATCGACAAGCAGGTTGGAGAGAGAATGGTGTGTGTTTGTGTGTGTTTTGTGTGTGTCTGCATGCGTTACTAACCGGAGACTACTTTCCAACAGGACCTGGTAGCCTGGGTGACAGTGGGGTTCCTCCACATCCCCCACTCAGAGGACATCCCTAACACAGCCACACCCGGAAATGTAGTGGGTTTCTTACTGCGTCCCTTCAACTTCTTCGACGAAGACCCTTCGGTGGCATCCCGTCGCACGATCATCGTGCGTCCCAAAGAGGCTGGGAGTGGGAATGGGGTGCAGATTCAGCGCTGGACTCCAGAGAGCCCCGGACACTGCGTGACGAAGGAGCCCTTCAGCTACAATGGCACCTACAGCCCCATCTAGTTCATCCAGGACTTCTGACTGTGGAACGCTGCCGTTGCCGGTTTGAAACACGCCCCAAAGGACCTCATCTAACGACCCCGTGGCCAGGCAGGTCTGCGGGCAGAAAGACTGAGGAAGAACCCGGCCATGCTGCCTCCCCCCCACCATTTGGTGTTCTGTCAGATCCTTTCTTGGACTGGCTGTCACTCGACTGCCAGCAGGTGCTGGCAATTCTGCCTCGCTTGCTCCCCCTCCTGGTCCATTACTGACTCCACAGCAAGGGGCAAAATTTGAACTCAAGGCCACAAAGGGTGAGTCTTGGAACTTGAGGGTTCCAGGTATTTCATCCCTGTAGTTGCACTTCCCCAGAGCAGGGCTCCTTCTGTGGGCCAGGGGAAACCTCTGCCCTACCCAGCAGGGCTGTCATGAAAATAAATTGAGATAACCTTTCAAAATGCAGTTATTTACAAATGATGCCACACACAAAACACACTCTTGAAAGGCAGCCTGTGATGAAGGAGGGCCAAGAACATTGAGCCCCAAAACTCCCCCACGACCCATGTGCCACTGAAGGCCCCGCCCATAGCGCCAGTCAACAGCCACTCCCCTACCAATGTGGCCTGCGTAGCCACAACACCCCTCGGTAGCCCTGCCAGGGAAGTTACTCTGCAACGCACTGTCCCCAAGCGCCCAAACCAACCCTTATAGGTAGTCCTCTGGCTTATGACAATTCAGTTTTTGTTGCTAACTGAGACGGTGGTTTCACCCCGTTTTACAACCTTCCTCGTCACAGATATGAAGCCAATCCCAGCCGCTGTTTGGTTACTAACACAGTGGCAAAGCAAATTGGGCTTCCCCCTTGATGTTGCTCGTCAGACAGTTGGGACCCTGGGACTGTGTCATAAATATGAACCAGTGGCAGAGGTGGTATTCAGCTGGTTCAGACAGGTTTGGGTGAACCGGTAGTGATGACTTTTGGGTGGCTGCCCACCCCCCACCCACCCACCCCCAGCACTCTGCCATCCTATTTAGCCATGTTTTCTTAGCCGCACACATGCAAGCCCCGCATACGAGCACAGTACATGTGCAGAAGGCTCCGTGCATGCGATGCTCTCACATTTTTGGTGCACGGCAAACTGGTGGTAAAATTATGTGAAACCCACCTCTGGCCAGTGGCCAAGTGTCCGGATTTTTTCATCACATGACCGTGGGGAGTGCTACAATGGTCAAAACCCACTGTTTCCACGGCCGTTGTCAACTCTGAAGCATTGCAACCACCTGCTGTTCCTTGGATAATCAGTTTGTTGTGTTCTCTGTCAACTGAATCAAGTACCCCCACTCCAGGTCCTCAACTTATAACTGCAATTGGGCCCCAAAATTTAAACACTCAAGTCAGAAACGTTGTGTTTTGCCTCATTTTACAATCTTTTCGGCCACATTTAAGTGACTCGGCATGGTTGTTAAATTAGCCACATGGTTGTTAAGCGAATCGGGCTTTGCTGGTCAGAAGGTCACCTAAAAGAATCGCGCGACCTTGAGACACTGCGCCCGTTGTAAATATGAGTCAGGGTCAAGTGTCAAACGTGACCGCGGGGATGCTAAAGAGTGAAAGATGATCCTCGGTCTCTTTTTTTCAAGGCCGCTGTAAGTTTGGTCACTAAATGAACTGTTGTAAACTGATGACTTTCTGTAGATGTGGAGCTCGGCTGACTGGGTCCTTTTGGGGAGGGGCTGTTAACACTCAAGAAACCAGGTAGTTCTGTGTAGTCCGATCGGTTGTGGTGTCATTTCCCAACGTAACATGCCCTTAAGGTTGGTACAGAAAGTGGGGCAGAATTGGTTGCCTCTCCTGGATGCCTTGTCCTCCCCGCTTCCTCCTCCCGGCAAGAAATACAGATAGTCCTCAACTTACAACAGTTCCTTTAGTGACCGTTCAAAGTTACAATGGCACCGAAAGAAAGGAACTTATAACAGGTTTTCACACCTACAACTGTTGCAGTATCCCCAGGGTCACATGATCCAAATTCAGATGCTTGGCAATCGACTCCTATTTATGATGGTCACAGTCTCCCGGGGTCAAGCGATCCCCTTTTGTGAACTTCTGACTATCAACGTGGAAGCCACATTCACCGGACCACTATGTGACTAACCTAAGACCTGCGGTGATTCACTTAACAATGGTGGCAAGACCGGTCGCAAAAACGGGCCCGCACTGAACCCATGTCTTGCTTAACAACAGAAATTTGGGCCTCGAGTGTGGTCATAAGTCGAGGACTGCCTGGACTCTTCAGCTAGATCTCCTCTT
This sequence comes from Ahaetulla prasina, assembly GCF_028640845.1. Lineage (NCBI taxonomy): Eukaryota > Metazoa > Chordata > Lepidosauria > Squamata > Colubridae > Ahaetulla > Ahaetulla prasina. The sequence goes on along the minus strand of NC_080542.1, from coordinate 150,412,610 downwards.
TTCCAGGCAATGTTTGCAACCCCTAGGCTGACCCACACAGTCCTCCCCTCTCAAACAGCCCCCCAAAAAGAAACCAGATCTGTGGGGAGGGGGTCTTAAGTTATCCACTCCATATTTATTGGGCATCTGTTGCTACTGCCGAGGACAGCATGCAGGGGAGGGGGGAAATGTTGCGTGCGTCATTCAGGTATGTGGGGCAAGCGGGGAAGGTGGGGGCATCTGGAGACCTGCAGGGGGGGGGCGGGGAGATGTCGGCTCCCCTTTGATGGAACCTACCCTCCCGCTACCAAATGAGGCCAGGAAGTGGGGAGGGACAGGAAGGCGGTTGCATCCAGGTGGCTGCTGCTTTAAGGGGGAAGGGGGGTACCTATTCGGTGGGACATGGGAACCTCCCCATTCTCCACCGTGTCCCCTTGCACCCTGTTTTTCCATCAGTGGGAACGTTTGGGAGTGGCTGAGAAAGTAGGGTGCACGCATGCAGAGAATGCACCCCCTTACAGAGATGGGGAGAGATGCCCTGCCTGCAGCCCCACCTGGAATGGGGAGGGGCTGTTAACACTCAAGAAACCAGGTAGTTCTGTGTAGTCCGATCGGTTGTGGTGTCATTTCCCAACGTAACATGCCCTTAAGGTTGGTACAGAAAGTGGGGCAGAATTGGTTGCCTCTCCTGGATGCCTTGTCCTCCCCGCTTCCTCCTCCCGGCAAGAAATACAGATAGTCCTCAACTTACAACAGTTCCTTTAGTGACCGTTCAAAGTTACAATGGCACCGAAAGAAAGGAACTTATAACAGGTTTTCACACCTACAACTGTTGCAGTATCCCCAGGGTCACATGATCCAAATTCAGATGCTTGGCAATCGACTCCTATTTATGATGGTCACAGTCTCCCGGGGTCAAGCGATCCCCTTTTGTGAACTTCTGACTATCAACGTGGAAGCCACATTCACCGGACCACTATGTGACTAACCTAAGACCTGCGGTGATTCACTTAACAATGGTGGCAAGACCGGTCGCAAAAACGGGCCCGCACTGAACCCATGTCTTGCTTAACAACAGAAATTTGGGCCTCGAGTGTGGTCATAAGTCGAGACTGCCTGGACTCTTCAGCTAGATCTCCTCTTTTCCAGGCAATGTTTGCAACCCCTAGGCTGACCCACACAGTCCTCCCTCTCAAACAGCCCCCAAAAGAAACCAGATCTGTGGGAGGGGTCTTAAGTTATCCACTCCATATTTATTGGGCATCTGTTGCTACTGCCGAGGACAGCATGCAGGGGAGGGGGGAAATGTTGCGTGCGTCATTCAGGTATGTGGGGCAAGCGGGGAAGGTGGGGGCATCTGGAGACCTGCAGGGTGGGGGCGGGGAGATGTCGGCTCCCCTTTGATGGAACCTACCCTCCCGCTACCAAATGAGGCCAGGAAGTGGGGAGGGACAGGAAGGCGGTTGCATCCAGGTGGCTGCTGCTTTAAGGGGGAAGGGGGGTACCTATTCGGTGGGACATGGGAACCTCCCCATTCTCCACCGTGTCCCCTTGCACCCTGTTTTTCCATCAGTGGGAACGTTTGGGAGTGGCTGAGAAAGTAGGGTGCACGCATGCAGAGAATGCACCCCCTTACAGAGATGGGGAGAGATGCCCTGCCTGCAGCCCCACCTGGAATGGGGAGGGGCTGTGAACACAGCCTGGATTCTAAGTGAAGGGGGGGGGAAGTGAGCCAGTGGTGGCATTCAGCTGGTTCTATCCAGTTCGGGCGAACTGATAGCGAAGATAAGTGAATACCACTCCTGGAGTGATCCAGCAGTAAATGACCCACACCTGCCCATCCACAATCCTCACGATCTTCGCTCTCCCACATGGGCTGCTCCAATCCCCAACGGCTCCCCCTCTCCGTGGACTCAAGGGGCTCTGAATTATTGCTCAGCTGGAGCCTCCCCTCACAACAGAAAAATCGCTTTGGTGAAGCAAGGGGGGATTATGAAAGTCCTGGAGGGGAGACGGTCTCTCAAAAAAGAAAGCGGGGTATGTGGGCCCTCCTTCAAGTATCACAAAGACTCCCCAGAAGGAAACGGGGAGGTGTCCCACTGCCCACCTCAGGTGGGCCTCCCGAGGAGCGTCCTTTTCCTCCTGGACTCCCAGCTCAGCCACCCGGGTTGATGGAAACCCCGGAACCCATGAAGAATGGTACACTACAAAGTTCAGTGTCCCGTCGGCTCTGCTTACGTCATCCTCGTGTCCTGCACGACATCGTCATCCACAGTTCCTGCAGCCCTCCCACCAGTCCCCCGGACATCTTCCGGGATCTGCCCATCTGTTAGGCCAGCTAACGTCATTGTGGGAGAGTGGCTAGCCCTGCTCGGCCATGCCAGGCAGCCACCCCTCAGGTGGGCTGCGCGGGCTCCTGGCAATCCTTGTCCACTGTCTGCTCCCCGTCGTGAAGAGACCCTCGTCTGGGCCTAGGTCCAGAATCCATTAACTGCCGGGGTCCGAGCAGTGTCTGTGCAAATCAGGAGGCAAGTCTGGGCCCCCCGCATTGGCCAGCTGTCCCGGGAGCGAAAGGCGCCGCGGGGCCATGCAGGGTGGCTCCACCAGCAATACCACCTCATCACTGGATTCGGTGGCGTCCACTCGGGGAGCCGGAAAATGAGGCATCTGGGAAGGGATGAGAGAAAGATCAGCTGTAAGTGGGCTGGAAGAATGGGGGTCCAAGCACCCTTGAAAGGGAAGGGAGGGGCAGCACCCACAAAGGCAATGGCTGATGCCACATGCACCTGATCCATCCGACAGATTCATGTCCATCTGGAAGCTGAGATCCTGGAGCATCAGGCGAGGGTCCTGCATGGGTTTGGGGGGCCCAGAAGTTGAGGTGCTGCAGCTCTGGGGACAGTGTTCAGCACTCTGAGGTGGGGGAGACACTCACCTGTGTCTGGGTGCAGAGCGACTGGGCCAGGATGGGGGGGAGAACCAGGGGGTGCTCCCCCGAGGAGGGATCAGTGTTTGGTGGGGGCTGCGGAGAGGAGACAGTGCTATAGGCAGGAGGCACCAGAATAGCTTGGCGCTGTAGCAGCTGCAAGATGGAGGCCACATCCGTGGTCAGGCGGTTTTCCAGCCTGGGAGAAATGACAAGAGGGAGGGGGTACATCTCTTACATGTACGTCTGTCCATGTGACACACATACCTCCATATCCATCTGCAGTGTCTTTGTGCAAGGAAGGGACCCACATACACACATGCTCCATGCCAGAACAGTGGCACCTTCCTTGTGGCACCCATCTGATTTGGCTTCCTCCAGACATGAAGGATTCTCCGTTGTTTCCCCCTCCCCTAGCCAGTTCTTCGGGGGAGGGGGAATCCCTGTTTTTCCAGAAGGAGCTGGGGGCTTGAAAAAGTGAAGAGGACACCCCTTCACCACAAAGGTCCTCGGCCTGGGGGGGGGGGAGGAGTATCCTTCAACCCCCCACTTCCCTTTGCCAGCAAATGCCCAGGAACAATTCTGCTGAGTTTGCAGGGCACAATCTCACACAGACACACCGTGTCAATCTAATCTACCTGTTGAGCTGCTTCTGGAGCAGGTCCAGACGGCCTTCCAGCTCAGCACGATGCCGCCTGCTGGAGGGAAGGCTGCTGTTGCCAGCCAGGTGGAGGTTGAGGGTGGGGTGGGCAGGAGTGGGGCAGCGGGGCAGCTCCTGGTATTGCCGTTCTCGGCTCTCGCTCCAGAAGCTGAAGATATTTGACACGCCTGAAAAGGCTCCTGGGGGGGGGGGACACAGGAAAGAGGAGGGGTGTCAGCCCCAGGGGTCACTGCGAGATGGGCAGGCCAGCCCCCTCCCTGCCCCCTGGCCACAAAGAGGGAGACTGCTGCTATGGCTGCTTGCAGGCTGGGAGAAGAAAACAGCACAGCCCTCCTGCAGCGGAAAAAGGGAGGGAGGTTCCATGTGATGTGTGAGGCCAAGATCCCCCTCCTCCTTCTGTTCTCCTCCCCAATTGACAATGTGGGCGATGAGCGCCCCCGAGAGGCCTTACCGGAGAGTGGGTTGCAGGAGTCGCTGCTCTGCTCCTCAGGGTGGGCTGCGGAGGGAGGCACGGCCAGGGGCCCCATAGTTGTGTGGAAAGGCGATAACTCCGTGACCCTGGAGATGGGGACAGGGGTCTCCTCCTCGTCACTGGAGGTGGGACTGGATGTGGCTGAACTGTTGAGGCAGGGCTCCCACCTGGGGGCGGCGGGTGCCTGACAGTTCTGGCCCAGGTGCAGAGCCTTGGGCTGGGACCTTGATTCCCCCAGGTGCTCATCTGCAGAACATGGAGGACAAAAGTACTTTAGAGGTGCAGGTGTGTTACAGGCTGAGTCTTTGGGCTGGTGGGTCTAGGGCAGGGTAGCCGGGGGTGTGGGGGGAGAGATGGGATGGATGCCTCCTGCAGCACCCTGCCAGCTGAAATGGGGCACGGGTTGTGTGTGGGTTGTGTGGCTCCCCACACCCCATTTTTGGCCTGGATGGCCTCCTGCAGCACCCTGCTGCACCCCCATACCCCTTTTTGGCCAGTAGAGTGGTCCAGGAGACTGTCCAGGCCAAAAATGGGGCACGGGGGGACTGCGCGGGCTGTTTTGGCTGCCAGAGGCACTGCACCTGAGTCCTTTCCTATTTCCAGGCTGGCTCCACAGGCCAGATTTAAGCACCCAACTGGCCAGATCCGGCCTATGGACCTTGAGTTTGAGACTCCTGGTCTAGGACCTTCTGGTCCCCAGAGGGACGGTGGGAAGGAGAGAGGGAGGAGGGAGACTCAACCTTCTTTGCTAGGTGGGCAATGGTGCCCACTCTTTCGGTTGGCAGTTCCAGCTGCCGGTCTCTCAACCAGAAGATCAGCCCCCCCCCCAAAGGGCAGCCACTAAAAGAGACAATCTGCTGTGGCCATAGGTGTGTGGTTCCTCCCTCACAGACCCTTCCCCTAGGACATCTTTGTCTGCTCCTGGCCCTTCAACCCTTGGCTCCATTGGGATGGTAGATTGGCAGACGAAGCCAGGATGGCGTCCTTGAATCTCTTCAAGGCTCTGATGTGGGGAAAGAGCGGCTGAGGGTCCTTGGAGGGAGCAGCAAACTTCAAGGGAGGGGAACAATGGGGGTGGTGGCCCCCTCTGGCCAACACACACCTTTCTCAGTGCGCCGTCGGAAGGAGAGTTTGCGCCGCCGTAGCCGGTTGAAGCCCTCGTTCATCTCATCACTGCCTGGCGAACCCGGGATCATGTTCGTCTGCAAGGCCAAGCCGAGCTTTTATTTGAGGCTCAGCGGGAAGGATGGGTCTGGAGAGCCCTGAAGGGATCCCTAGCCCAGGCTGGGGAGCCCCTCGCAAAGCACTCACATCTCGCAGGTTGAACGTGATCTCCAGGTTGGACCAGAAATGGTCGGAGAACTCCGGGTACATGTCCAGCACCTCCAGGAGATCTTCTCGGTGGATCTTGTGCAGGTCGCAGTATGTCAGGGCTCGCACGTCCGCGTTGGACTTGCCGGGCCGCGCATAGAGGTTGAGCGGCTCCCCAAAAATATCATTCTTCCCTGGGGAGGAAGACAGAGAAGGCACAAGGATGGTGGGACACCAGCCAAAAGGTCCATGTCAGCTGCCACCTTATGCTTGCTTCGTGCTTCACTACAGCGACAGACTGCCCTGAATTGTGGGGAGGGGGATACAGGAGGGAATGCTTGGGGGTCAGTTGCGTGGCATGTTGCACTGGTGTTGCCATTCATGTCAGATGGCTCATGGCACATCACACAAGCCCCGCTGCTTGTGTGCGCAATGCACCCAAAGGAAGTCGGGCAATGGCGCAACAGGTGTTGGGGCATGGGAGGCCTGGCTGCGGCATTTCTAATGTAAGTGGGTAAGACATCCCCCCAAAATAAGACCTAGTGCTTATTTTGGGGCCCAAAAGAAAAAAAGACCAGGTTTTATTTTTGGAGAAACACAGTACAACGGTTGTGTGAAAAATTGTCATAAGTCACTTTTCTCTGTGTTGAATGGTCATTAAACAAATGTTTGTATGCCAAGGATTAATTAGGCCCTGCTACCTTCCAAGGGGCATTCTAGGGCCACTGGAAAGGGAGGGGTGTCCTTTCTGTAAGACCAGAGGCAGAACAAGGATGGGGGGGCAACCCCTTCCTCACCTAGGATGGCCACCACCACGTCCCCCCGGAGGATCTCGATGGAGCCACGGGAGATGAAGTAGAGGGCAGTGAGGACGTCCCCTGCATGCACCAGGGTGTCCCCGGGCGGGGCATGGGTGGTCTTGAACTTCATGGCCAAGGCGCGCAGGCAGCCCTTACTGGCGCCCCGGAAGGGACGGCAGTTCTGCAGCAGGGTGCGGTTCAGGTGCAGGCAGATGTCGGCTTGCAGGCACTCGGGGAATCCCTTCAGCACCTGCAGGGGGGAGGGGGCAGAGTTTGAATCAGAGCCCTAGGGGCTCCCCATCCTGAGAAGCACCTGCCCACAAGCACAGATAAGACACAAGAAAGGTTGGGACAAGTTGGGGCTTTATTCTACACTAGACTTTTCCAGCTTTCCAGTGGGAGGGGGTGCAGGGATGTTTCAGTGCGAGCGGCAGGAAGAAGCACTTGCTGATTGTGCAAATGGAGACTGTGCGCACCTACTCACCTGCCACCCACATAAGTGGGGATGTACATACACTCTCAACTACTTATGTGGCCTATTTTGAACGTTTTGAGGCCCAGTAGTGGCCCGTGGCCCAGAAGTTGTGGACTCCTGTTCTATATTCCTAGGGGGTTCTAACATGGGAGATCCCAGTGACACAAGCACTTCAATCACCAGGCTCCCATTAGGGGGACACTGGACCCCCCCCCCATCTCCCAGATGAAGGGGCCAGCCAGGCTCTTGGGAGGGGGGGCAGAGGGATTACTCAAACTCACCGCATTCATGTCGATGCCGTTGGTGTAAGACCAGGCATGTTGGAAATATTCTTCTAGGCGCTGGCGTAAGGGGTTGGGGATTTGGTGGAAGCGGATGAACTCTCGCACCCGCAGCATCTGGGTGTGGTAACGTGCGGTGCCAGAATACAGCCGCTGGATGATGGCCGACACATTCCCAAAGATGCTGGCATACATCAGTGCTGGCAAGAAGGAAGGCATCATCCGTCAGCTGCTATTACTCCCAGTGCCTGGACTCAAGATTCTTGCACCCAGAAAGGGTTCTGCCTCACCCAACGGTCCATTTCCAGGCGTGCCTCAGTTCCCCAGTACATGGCAAATCTGGGTAGAAACTCCCCCCTCCCAATCCAAGGGGTGATACTCAGCATGCCGTCTGGTGCCATGGGAAGGCTGTGCTTTGTAGTCATTCAGTTCCAGCTCATCCTGCATGCTGAGAAGAGTTTCTCTGAGCATGCACAGAGAGCACCCACCCTTTGTGAGGGGCCAATGCCCCCAGGATACCGATCCAAGGGAATGTTGCTTTCCCTTCTGCCTCTCCAACTGGGCGCCCCTCCCCCACGGGCGGGCCACACTCACAGCCGATCAGCATGACGCAGATGGAGAAAATCTTTTCGGGGTTTGTGTTGGGCGACACGTTGCCGAAGCCAACACTGGTGAGGCTGCTGAAGGTGAAGTAGAGAGCGGTGATGTACTTGTCCTTGATGCTGGGGCCAAGGTGCGGCGTGCTGTCATTGAAGGGCTTGCCGATCTGCCCGCCCAGCGAGTGCAGCCAGCCGATGGTCTTGCCCTCCATGTTTCCGATGGCGTACCAGATGCAGGCCAGCCAGTGCGCGATCAAGGCGAAGGTGCACATCAGCAGGAAGAGCACCGCCGCGCCGTATTCCGAGTAGCGGTCCAGCTTGCGGGCCACGCGCACCAGGCGCAGCAGCCGCGCTGTCTTCAGCAGCCCAATCAGGGTAGTGGTCTGTGTGGGCAGAAGCAGTGGGGAGAGTGTGAATCTCCCAGAACCCCACTCTCAGCCGGGGTCACCCACAGTGTCCCTGGACCCCTTTTTGCAGGCTGTTTCCACCCCGCAACGTTTTGGCGGTAAGCTGACTGTCATTCTCAGTGTGAACTCTCGGAGGTTTCAAAGAGCACAGTCCCCCAAAGAGGAGATGGTTTGGGCTGAGTGGTAGCCCATGCATATGCCCCTGGCACATTTGTATGCACTCGGCTACTGCTCGTGTAAATGGGGATACGTGGGCGTGTACCCGCCACTTCTGCAGACTGGTTTGGAATAAGGCCCGGGAATGGGCCTGGGCCCGGGGGTTGGGGACCCACACGCACCGACTGCAAAGCTATGCCTTCAGTAGGGGAACCTGCTCTGAGCGACAGGACAGGGGCCCTGGCATCTGTGGTTCTCCCAGTTCTGCCGGGGGCATGACTCAACCAAGGCAGCTGTTCCCCAGGCCTAACGTCAGCTTCTCCCACCTGTCAACTAAAGGCCTCACCTCCCTCCAATCAGCCAACAGTGGGTTTTGTCACCCCCATGGCAAAAAAAATCAGAGGCCCACTGCTGGCCAGAAGGTGAGAGGGCAGTTGTGAAATCCTGCCGGTTCTGTCCGGCTCGTGTGAACTGGTAGTGGCAGCAGCGCGAGGCTCTGCCCACCCACCCGGATGTTGTTTCTTCCTGGTTTTAACCAGGAAGTAAACATTTCTGACCCTCTGCGCATGCGCAGAAGGTCAATAATCGGGTGTGATGATGGCACATGCGCACTTCCGAACCGGTAGGGAAGGTAAGTAGATTTCATCACTGGGAGGGGGGCCATGCAAGTGGCATTTTCCCTGTGGAGCACCCAGATGCCCCATAGAGGCTGCCCAAGGGCACCATGACCCCTCTCTGCCAGTGCGGTTTCCTCCGTGCAGGCCTAGTTTCTCCCCACAGCCGAGGAAACCCTGAAAGGGGCTGCCCAGTTGGGCTAGAGGCAGCGATGCCAGCCTTGGGGGAAGAGCCAGAGCTGTCCAGACGGCCAGCCGTGCTAACCGGCCACCCTCCTCCCTCTTGCTTGCCAGCTTCAGCTCCTGCTTCTCATTGCAGGCAGTCCTCCAATAGATGCATTTCGGCTGGATCCATATAAAACCACTTGCATTGGGAAGTCAGAGCCCGCCAACCTTCAGCTGCCAGGAAGACAAAACGTGAACATCTGGCACTGCCAAAATCAGAGCCTCCAACTTGCAGCGGGCATGCTCGGAGGGCGAAAGGACATTCCTCCCTTTGTCCTTTAAAGTCCCTGAAAATCGAAAGCACTCCCTGTCCTGGTACCCGCAGATCATAAAATAACTTTAAAAAAACAAAGACTTCCCCAATTTTTCCTGAACCTAACACAGTACGGCTAGTCCTCAATGTACAACAGTTCATTTAGCAACCATTCAAAGTTACCATGGCACCGAAAAAGTTCACACTGACGACCATTGTGGTTTTCCTGTGGTAATGTGATCCAAATCCAGGCGCTCGAGAGCAGACTCTTGTTGATGACAGTTGCAGCGTCCTGGGAGGGGGTCACAGGATCCCCTGTTGTGACCGTCTGGTGGGCAAACTCAGCGGGGAAGCGCAATTCACTTAACAACGGTGGCAAGGAAGGTCGCAAAATGGGACCAAATGCGCCAACATTTCATTTAGCGACACAAATTTGGAACTCCATTGCAGTCGTACATCAAGGACTACCTATAGTAAGAAGGGGCAAATGTGGCCCACCCCCAAAGACTGCCCCCCCCCGCCACCCCAAGCAGGCAGAGCCATTCCCACCATAGGGTCATCTCATCTCCTGCTGGCCAGCCGCAATACCTCCTCCGAGCCGGAGCCAAAGATGAGCAGGTCAAAGGGGATGGCCGCCACCATGTCGATCAGGAACCAGCCCTTGAAGTAGTGGATGGCGATCTTGGCTGGGTGGCTGACCACCTCCTCGTTGGTATTGACGTAGGTGGTGCGGAAGTTGATCAAGATGTCGATGATGAACATGATGTCGACGATCAGGTCCACCACATTGAGGGGGCTGCAGGAGTAGCTGCAGGCTACTTGGAGGTGGTCCCGCCCCTCCTTGTTGTTCAGCAGGAAGGCCGCTGAGTACGGGGTGAAGATGGCCGTATAGATGACCAACAACAGGATCAGCCAATCCCAGACCGCCTTGAAGGGGCTGTAGTGCAGAATGGTCCACTTATGGATGCGGGGGGCCTGCAGCTTGTATTCGGGGAGGACATCGGCGCCCAGCGACAGCACCTGATTTGGGGGCGGGGGGGATGACAGAAGGCAAGGTGAGCAACTCTAAGCTACGCCCTCCGAACTCCGGCCCGTTCTAGCCACCCTCAACTCTGCACTAGCTCCCCTTTCTGGATGTGCTCTCCCTCTCACAACAGCCGCAACAGCCGCAAGCCACACACACGTTAAATGGAACAACTAGCCCATCCCCTCCATGTTCAGTGCCTCCTCCCTCCTGAAAAAAGTAATTGTGCTCCAGAGATTTAGGCCAAGGCCCCATTTGCATAGGGCAAATTGTGCTCACCACTTCACACAAGTCTGACTACCTTTTGAAGGGGAGGGGGCACTGAGGACCACTTGTTCTCTCCCCCTCCAGTCCAGAGGTGCACAGAGCAACAGCCACCCAAGTGCGTTTAATGGCCCAGCCGTCACTCAGTCACATCTGGGAATTGGAGTCCCCCCCTCTCTTAAAGCATGGTGGCTGGGGGATTCTGGGAGTTGAAGTCCACCCCCCTTAAAGCACGTCTCTCCTTGCCCTCTGACCCCCGACTGCCCAGTTTTTCCTTGAGCCAGGAAATGTCTGGGGCTTGCTTAGAGCCACCTGAGGCAAAGACACTTTGCTGTCTGATTCCTGCACTCTTGCCCCACCTCCCCACACAACAGGGTCAGGACAGGCTCCGAATCCCCACCCTGGTCAGGGAATCCCCAGCATGGCAAGGCAGAGAAGGCAGCCCCCCCCCCCCCCGAGGAGTCTGCAGCCTCCAAACATCCAGGTTCATGCGCAGCATTTTTATCCCTGCTTGGCCAGTTTACCTGTCCTAGTAAAAGAACTTTGAAAGATGCCTACTTTGGAGTTTTTACTTGGGGAGGGGTTTTCTAGAACACTGACACCCAGGAGTGCCAAACTCAATTTCATCAGGGTTGTGTTTGACCTTGGAGGACCAGGGTGGGCATAGGCAGCCCCACGTCATTCATCGAGGCTCCATTTTCGGCCCTCTGCCAACAAAAACAGAAATCGGTGTGTGTGTGGCAGTGGTGGGTTGCTACCGGTTCTGACCGGTTCTCAAGAACCGCTGGCAAAAATCTGGCCAAGTTTGCAGAACCGGTAATGATGCCCAGCTGGCCACGCCACCAAACTGGTTCCCTTGGCCAAAGACAAAGGGAAACAAAAGATTTTAAACAAAAGGTTTTAAAAGGCTCCTCTGGCGATCCCAGCTGAATTGCCTGATCACCAGAACCTTTAAAAAAGGCCGAAGAGCTTGTAGAAAAATCCATTAAGAGGTTCTGGGCTTGTGACTTAAACTCCCAGAGTTCCTCAGCCAGCTTTCCTAGCTGAGGAACTCTGGAGTTGAAGTCCACAAACCTTAAAGTTACTAAGGTTGGAGACCCCTGATCTAAAAAATATAAATTAAATAAAATAATAAAATAAAATATTTGTGCAGCTTTCTGAGATTTGGTGTGTTTCTGTAGTGTTTCACTCTAACTACACAAACACACAAAATTTCACAAAACACTATGTGGCATTTTGTGTGTGTGTGTGTGAGTCAGTCTTGTGTTGTGTTGTGTGTGTGTAAACTGTGAAAGTTGGTTTTTGGTACCTCTTATTGTTTTGTATATGTTTATTATTTTTATTATTTATTGTTATTGGCCACGCCAATCACATGACCATCAAGCCACGCCCAAAAAATAAGTCACACCCACAGAACCGGTAGTAAAAAAATTAGAACCCACCCCTGGTGTGTGTGTGTGTGTGGCCTCCCCCCCCCCCGGCTCCATTTTTGCTGGTAGAGGGCTGCGGAAAGGCACCCTGGGCCAGTCCTTTGCTCTTTCCAGGGCGGTCTTGCAGGACAGATCTAAGCAGCCCGCGGGCCTTGAGTTTGACACCCCTGGCCTAGCCGGACTTTCTGGTGCTACCCAGCTCCTCTGCTAGAGGCTTCCCGATGGCCACCAGTTTTAGGCCTGGTTTTTGGAGACAAGCCAAAAGCCAGGGACCCTCCCTAAGGACTCCCCTCCCTTCCCCTGGCCTCCGTCTGTACATTTGTCCAAGGCAAGCCGGAAGAACATCTTGGTGCGCCCTGAAGCAATGATCCCCCTGAGCACATGCAGAGAACTCTTCCCACCTGCCGGTTCCAGAAATTTTGTGCCCCTATAATTGGCCAACAGTTCAATCCCCATGGTTCACTCCACAGAACCCACCCCACCCCATTCCAGTCCAGGCCCCCGCACCCCCCCCCCCCAGAAGTCCCTTTCTTCAGCCTCAACTGCCAGCCGTGCCCCTCTTGAACGGCAGGTGGAAGGGAACCGTAACAATAACAGAATTGGAAGGGACCTCAGAGGTCATCTAGTCCAACCCCCTGCTCCCGCAGGAGACCTGTACTAGGGATTCGAACTGCTGAATTGCCAATCTTTCTGACTGACAAGCTCAGCATCTTAGCCACTGAGTGATCATCTAGTCCAGTCGTCCCCAACCTTTGCGGTTTGACAGCAGAGCAGGAGAGGGAACCAGGCCGCCCGGGTGGCGGGCCAGGGGTTGTGGGAGCAGCAGGCCGGTGTGCACGCACACACATATACACAGCTGGATTTGTGGAAGTCTGTGCCAGTTCCCCGCTTACGCAGCCCTGTTCCAAATAGGTCACGCTCCAGTAGTGTGCTGCAGGCCCAGGGTTGTGGACCCCGATTTTGACCAGTGAGGAGGACGTTTCAGCTCACCAGAAGACCCTGTTGTTGTGGGTTCTATGTTGTTCTATGGAGGCAAGCCTGGGAGAAGGGTGCACTTGAAGAAGTGCCCAATCAAGAGTGCCTCTGGGCACGTCCAGAAGTCTTGCATCCCCACCCTGCCTCTCCTGGGGAGCCCTGATCACTCCACTGCTTGTTTGTGGTGAGGGGAGCTTACCACATAATCATCTCTGGGAAGATTGACGAAGCCCCCTCCCCAGTCCACCCCAGTGTACCTTCTCCATGTTTTTCTGCCAGCGTCTGGCCTGGGGGGGCATCCCCATCCTGGCCCAAGCAGCTGCCCCAGAGGAAAAGACTCAACTTTTTTTGGGGGGGGTTGGGGGGCTCAGAAGGGGTGGATGGGGGCAAAGACCAGTCTGAAGCAACTGCAGGAAGGATGCCAGCATCCTCCCAGCGAGTCCCAGATCGGGTGGGGGGCTTCCTCCCAGCTGATTGTCATGGACCCCGGGCACCATCAGCCATGTGGCTGCCAGCAGAAGCAGCTGGCGGGGAAGTGGGGAGCGCATAAATTATTGGGGCAGGAATCTTACCCAGCCTGCCCTGCTCTCCAGAGAGGCAGCCCCCACCCCACCCCAGCCAGGCAGATGGAGGGACTGCTGGGGTGCCACCTGGGCTATGGTCCAGCAGACCCTGAGAGCTACTCCAGGGCGGGGGCAGCTTCCCTTCCCTGGGAAAGCAGCAGAGGGAGGTGGGTGGTGGGGTGAAAGGCAGCGTAGCCACTCTGGCTTGGCGCGCCAGACGGGCTGGGGATGGGAAACAAGCTAGGGGTGGAGAGCCAGCATGCCAGGGAGCTCAATTCCAGCCGCTTCATGTTGGAGGAGTTCCCTGCTCCATGGTGGCTACTCTGCAAAGCTGGTTTGCTTCCCCCCCCCCCGGGGGCAACCTCCGATCAGGGATGAGGGGCACGAGAGAGCAAGGCCTCTTCCATGCCAGGCCAGATGCCCGCAATGCTGCCAATGCTTGTCAAATGCAGCAAGTCCGGCACCCAGTCAGATGCCAGGGAGGGAGCCCGCCCCTGCCAGGCATAGCCACAAAATAGGCTGGATTCCCAAACACTGAGCTGAGCGGAATGAGGAGGGGGGGGTAAAGAAACTGGGGAGGAGGCGGGAACAGAGCTTTGGGTGCTGAAGAAGAGGTAGAAAAGCCCCTCCCCCCAAAAAACAGAACAGCCCATTGCTTGGCTGAGCCTCCTTCCCCAGAAGAGGGGCACGGGGGTCTCCATCTGAACCAGCTACCTCTTTAAAGTGTGGCCCTTTTTCTGCTGGAAGGGGGTGGATAGCCTGTGGGGTGGAGGGGTGGAGGAGGAAGAAGTGGGCCCAGGGCGGTTTGCTTGGAACTGACCACACGGTTTGGCCCGGGAGCTAAAATTAGCCACCCGTTGCGCTGTGCACCAAATTGGGACAAAAATGCTCTCTTTGCTGGAAATGGATAGCGTGTGTGTTTGTGTGTGTGCTGGCGGCGCCTGCGTACATGGGAAAGCAAACTCTTCCCCCGGGCCAGGGGGCGAAAGGGGAAAGGGGGGGCAGCCCCACTTTGGGACCTGCAGGCTTGGAAAACCAGGCAGAGGGATAAGCTCTCCACCCGCCCTCCCCGCCAAAAAGAGAGTTCTTTCAACCCTTTGTGCTTAGAGCCACCCGCAGCAACTGGACCAACACCAGAATCTCTGGACATTGGTTTGGGACTGAAGGACCCACCCAGAGGACTCAAGTCATTTGTGTGTGTTCAGTGTCCAGTGATTTGATCCAGTTCTTGTCTGTGCCCGTTAAGAAGGGTGGAAAATCTGCAGATCCCAAAGGTGGCTCTCTTCCTGAACCCCTAACATGCCCAACTGGCCCCCTGGTCAGACTGTCTATGCCAAATTTAGGAGGGAGAGGGGTGGGGGGGACCTCCCCTCTGCCCTATGAGCTACAGCGGGACCAGCCCCTCCCCTCCCCAGTCCCTGCCCGGCAGCACCCCCATGCCCCTATATCCTGTCCCACAGGCAGGAGGTTCGCAGAGACCCTCAGGTCTCCCCGTGGGACCCCAAGCGGCTCCTGGAGGCTCTAGGGCTGGAGGGAGAGAAAATGGGCAGCCGGGCCAAACAAAGGGGCCACATGAGCACCGGAGGTTTGCACTTTCCCCTTCCTGGGGAGCAGGGGAGGAATCCAGCCCTGCCTGCCCCCCCGCCCCCGGGGTCTCCTTCCCGCCCCACCCCTCCAGCTCTCAAGGGGGAGCTGGGAGGGGCAGGGCACAGCTGGCATTGCCCAGGGACGGGGTAGGTGGGTGGGAAGAGCATCTTCTAGCCTATGAGCCCCGGAGGGGGGCCTGCGGAGGGGGAGGGTGGTCATCTCAATTTTTACAGCAGCAACAACAGTAAGGTTGGGGGGGGTCTCTTCACATTTTAAACTGGTTGGGGGGGTGTCCACTATCTGATCCCTTTAAGGTAGGGGCCAATTTCAGACTTGTGGACTTCAACTCCCAGAATTCCCAGCTGCTTGGCGTGGTTATTTTGGTGCCGGATGGGCTGCGGGTGGAAAACATGCCAGGAGCGGGGAGGGGATGGGGAGAAAGGAAGACACTGGGTGGGGAATTTTGGGAGTTGAACTCTACAAGTCAAGTTGGAGATCCCTGTGATACAGGCCTCTCAACCCCCTGGAAATTGCTCTCTGCCCCAAGGAAAAAGCCTTCAATCCAAGGCCTTCCAGCCCCAGGAAAATGGAACAGTGGAGGTTGCCACCCCACCTGATGAGGCAGACCCAGGGGAGGGGGGGGGAACACGCAGCGATATAAGAAACTTTTCACTTAGCAGAGAATAACCTGAAGCTGAGACTTCAACAGCTGAAGTCTCGACTTCCGGTTATTCTCTGCTAAAATTTCCGTCCCAGTCCTTCGGAGGGGCAAGGCCACCACTTGATCCAGGGGTGGGCGATCTTCCATGCCAGTCCACTGGATCACCACCTCGCTACTGCCCCATCCTCCTCCAACCCGCCTTAATTGACACTTTTGAATGAAAGACACTTTAATTGATCGGTTCCAGATTCCTAATAAAGTTTTTATACAACAACGATTCTGCTGCCTGTTTTATGGATGAGGGGAGGCCCAACGATGCACGGAAGCCCCACTCCAGATTTGGGGGAAGGGGGGGCAGGAAGAAAAGAGGGGAGGAGCCCCACTTTTGTTCACCAAAGCAAACAAAAACAAACACCCCAAACACACACTCTCCTGCCAACAACTGGTATGGAAATGATCTATTTGCTAGAGAGGGTTGCCATACCACCTTGAATTCCAGAAGTTAATTCTTCAACTTTTTGGGGCATTTGTGGGTGGAAATTTGGGCCATTTTTGATTCTCTGGACAAAAGTTGGGGCGCCAATGGAAAAGAAGGGTGGATTTTTTAAAAAAATAGGGGGCATGGACGGCTACGACGCCCATCTTGATCAGTGGAGAGAAGCACGAGGGACAACCAAGCCCTGGGGGGGGGTGTCCCCCCAAGATCCTCTAGTCTAAACCATGTACCTGTTGAGGGAGAAGAGGGGGGGACACCCCCAGATTGGCTTCTCTAGGATTGGCAATCTCATCTCCAACGGCCGGTGGGACTACAGAGAAGATGCTCCTTGGGGTTTTGTGGGGGAGGGTCTGAGAGGATCCCACCCAATTGGGATTTAAGGACTGGAAGGGGGGTCGGGGGGGGGGTTGCAGGAAAGAAAGAGCCCCCCCCGCATGTCTACATCTGGCACCACTGGCAGAGGAGCCTGGCACACAAAGATATATTCTGAATAGTTCGGAAATGAGGAAGGGGCGAGGACCCTCCCCCATCCAGTGGAGCATCCAGTTAGCTAGTCACAGCCCAGCCTGTCTGGAGGGGTGGTCTTTGAGGACCCTCCAAGCAAGAAGGGGGCAAGAGACTGTGGTACATAATTCAACAGGGAAAGCGCTCCCCTTCTCAATCTTCAGACCCCCACCCAGCCCCCCATTGGAGAAAAGGCGGGAAGTCAGCGCAGCAAACTCACCCCCCCTCCGTCCCTATTTGGGGGTCCCAAAGACATTTCTGGGGAGGGGGCCACAGGAGTGAGGACAGGTGTGTGTCTTCTGAAGAGCCCTCCCTTTGCTCGGCCCAGTTTGAGGGTCTCCTTGTGGGGAGGGGCTTAGCAGGGCTTAGCAGAGCTCATGAAGGTGTGATTGCGTGTATGTATCTGTGGGTGGGTGTTGGTGACCCCTCCCACCTGAGGGGCTCCCTCTAACAGCCGCCCAATGCCCCACTCTGCAGGGAGACTCCAAAGCAACAGAGCCTCTGACCATACCCAAAGTGCTTTCTTGCCCAGACTTCTCTCTGTGCCCCTGCTCTCCCGCCCCCTTCCTCTTCCCCGGTACCTCCTGAGCCACCAAGCTGGAGATGCGGACGGCCCGACGCACACGGGAGTCCTTGTCTTCTGGTTGTATCGGCTGCCTGTCTCTGCCGGGAGGCATCCTGGCCGGAGGGAAGGGGCTGGCTGCTCAGAGGGGGGGTTTGGAAAGTCCACAGCCGGGGCCCAGCCGGGGCATTGTGGCCGGGATGGGGAAGTGGGGGCGGCCCAAACAGCAGCCGGAGGACTCCAGGCAGCTTCATCTGGCAGGACCCTGGATTCTTTGGAGGCTGGCAGAGGGAACAGCTGCCAGCTCCTTCCCTCCTCCCTCCCTCTGCTCCGCCCTAGCAGGCACCCCCCACCTCCTGGCTCCTCTGGGCCCCTCCCCTTACTTTCCCACAGAACTCTTGACAGATGGGACAAACCGGGAGCAACCGAGACGGGAGAGCTGGCTGCGGACAAGCCCCCCCCCCCATCCTGCTCCCCAGCACAGTCCCTGGGGAAATCAGGAGTCAGCAGCTCTACATTTGGGGGGGGGGTCTTTTTCCCAGGCCCCTGCAATGCAGCAGCAGAGTCTTGGGTAAGGGGAGATGGATGGGGGTGCCTGCCGAAGCCCGGGTCACCTTGAAACAAGCAACGCCGTTCTGCAGCAGCCTTGCCAGTCAGCCACAATTTATGCGGCTGTCCCCCACTTACCCCCCCAATTCTGGGGGAGTCCTTGTGATGCATCTCAACCGGAAGGGCTGAAAGAAGAGCCCTCCCTCCCTCATGGCTCTGGAAGAAAGGTCCCAAGGTGGGCAATGCCCCCTCAGGGTCTCCTTCTACGTTGCCCTCCACCACTCTCTGGGCACCTGTCCCGCAGCCACCAAGGCTTCAAAGCTCTGCCCTTTTGGTCCCAGGGGTCCTGAGTGGAGACACACACACCCTTTTCAGAAACAAAAATGCCACTTCCCAGGCTCCACAACCACTGGGAAAAAGACCCTCACTCTGAAATCACAGGAAGATGCGAGCGACCGATGCCATCTCAGCCGAAGTCAAGTCAGTTCACCTGCACCCCACCCCAAAACCCAGCCCCCCTTTCACTTGAGACAGATGGATTTATTTGGCAAACCTGTTGGCTGCCTCCCACCTTCTTGTGCGGTGCAGCCCTAGGCAGTTTAGGCAGAGCTGGACACTGGGGAGTAACCAGAGATGACCCAAAAGCACCCCGAAGGAAGAACAGGAGACAAGGCCAGTCCTAAAACTGGAATCTCCTACCAGATCTCTCTCTCTCTCTCTCTCTCATTCTCTCTCTCTCTTTCTCTGTGTCTCTCTGTGTCTCTTTCATGTTCTCTATTTCTCCCTCTCTTTCCCTCTCTCAGATACAGCGACAGCTACAGACTAACAGAGTTGAAAGGGAACTTCTGGTCATCTAGTCCACCCCCCACCCAAGCAGCCCTACATTATTTTTGACAGATGGCAGTCCAGCTCCAGCTTTCAGCTTCCAGCTTTTAAGAAGCTTCTTGGACTTCTCTCCCACTTTCTCTCTTTCTCTTTCTCCCTCCCTCCCTCCCTCCCTCCCTCTCTCTCTCCCTCATTCTCCCAGTCCCTCTTTCTCTCCCTCTCCTTCTTTCTCCCTCCTTCTCCCTCCCTCCCTCTTTCTTTCTCCCTCTCTTTCTCTCCCTCTCCCTCTCTCTCATTCTCTTTTTCTGTATCTGTCTTCTCCCATCTCCCACTTTCTCTCTCTTTCTCCCTCCCTCTCCCTCCCTCCCTATCTCTTTCACTCTCTCTTTCTCCCTCTCACTCCCTCTCTCTCTTTTGCCCTCTCTTTCTTCCTTTCTCCCGGTTTCTCTCCCTCTCCTTCTTTCTCCCTCTCAATCTCTTCCCCTCTCTTTCTTTTGCTCTCTCTCCATCTCTCTCTCATTCTTTTTCTGTCTCCCCTCTCCCACTTTCCTCCTTTCTGTTTCTCCCTCTGTCTTTCTCTCTCTCTGTATCTCTCTTTCACTCACTGCAGGGCTGTGGGGAGGGGAGAATGCTCTTCCCTGGGTGAGGGCATCGGTCAAGCAAGGCCAGTGTCTGCCACAAGCATGGAGGGGCCATTCTGTGCACCCCTGTTCACCTCCAAGCCTGATAGAAGCCACTTACTGGGGAGTGGGTGCCCCTGGAGTTGCTAGGCAGAACCCCCCACACACACACAAAGCAGTGGCTGGAGCCAAATGACTGATTCCTACGTTTGGTGTTCTTGGCACTTCTGCCATCCTGAAGACAGACTGTCTGGCAGAACTCAAGCACAGAAGACCCCTCCCCATCCTCTGACACCCCTCCTCCAATTGCTCCATCTTCAATTGCAAGCCAACCCCCCCCCCAGTTCCTCTCCGCTACCCCCCCCCTGGCTGCCTGGACATGTTTGTTCCCCTCTCAGCCACATTAGGGTTGGACTAGAACAGTGGGAGTCAACCTGGTCCCTGCCGCCCACTAGTGGCCGGTCCAGCTTCCATGGAGGGCGGTAGGGATTTTGTCAAATACTGCAGCACTTTCCTTTTTTAAAATTTAATTGATTTTTTAAAAAAATTCATAGCATTATTTAAAAACATTTTCATTAGGTTTTCATAAAATTCCCTGTGACAATTTAAATTTCTGAAAATATACATTTGTATTGCCCGCACATAAGTTTAGTTCACATTCCCTACGTGAAACTAAATGGTGCTACAGTGCGCCCGCAAACAAAAGAGCCTCGTCCCAGAATAGCTCGCGCATCTCCCCCCACACCACCCAGCTGTTACAGACAAGCAGAGCTGGTAGCCGGCGCCCCTCCTAAACCCAATCCACGATGCGCGAGAGGCATGCGCAGATGACGATACACAGTGCATTACTGTGGAACTGGTGGGCGGTTAGAAAATTTTATTACTAACAGAGATACAAAAGTGGGCGATAGGTATAAAAAGGTTGACTACCCCTGGACTAGAAGATCTCCAAGGTCCCTCCTGACTCCATTCTGACCAATCCAAGCAGACACACCAAGAAAGTCCTCCTGAACAAGGCCACCTCCCTCCCCTCGTGAGAGACACCCTGGCAGCCGCCTTGCAGCCCTTCTTGACAAGCGCCCACCGAGGCATGCGTCTCTCCGCCATGCGACCACCGAGGTGCCAAGCACATCGCCGCAAGAGACAGAAGGACCCTCCAATTGTCCCTCCATCAGGTTTCCTGCACAACCAGAGACACGCGACCGGCTCTCACCTGGGTGACCTTCTCAGTGACATTGTGGGTGCGGTCCTTCAGCTTGCTGGGAGCAATGATCTCCTTCTCACTGGAGGGCGAGGTCAGGAAGGCCTCGGCTTTGAAGTCCACAAAGTTGAGGGTGATTTGAGGTATCTTGCTTATCGCCCGGTAACGCATGAGGTCCGAATCGGAGGTGGAGTTGAGAAGGTGACTCCGCGCGTTGTTCACAGCCCCTGCTGGGAAACCCCAAGCTGTCAGTGAAAGAGTGGGGGGATTCATCTCCCTCCCGCCCACGCAAGGACACCCCGAGCCTGAGCCTGGGCCTGGGCCTGTGTTCTCTTCATCAGTCTGGCTGGCCAAGGGCACCAAACTTGCCCTTACAAAGTTGGAACTCCAACTCGTTCAACAACATCCCACCCCCACCCCCATTTGGGGTGTGTGTTCAGGAGAGCTTTCCATTGACGAGACATCCCCAAATCTCTCTGCCAAGAAGGGGAGAGGTCCTCTTCTCTGCCCCACTGGAGTTGTGGGTGCTCCAACGGGAAGAAAAGACAGGACCACCATTTGTCTGGAATGGCAAAGGGTTTCCTGCTGGAACAGGAGGTTGACCTCCAAGGACCCATCCAACTTTATTATTCTGAATGGCATCTTGTTTGACGAGGGGGTTGGACTAAATGACCTCTAGGGTCCCTTCCAACCCTGTTATTCTCTTATTCTGAATGGCATAAAGTCTCCTGCTTTGGCAGTGGGATGGACTAGATGACCTCTGAGGTCCAACTCTGTCATTCTGTAAGGGTCCCCTGCTTGAACAGAGGGTAGAAGACCTCCAAGGTCCCTTCTAACGCAGCAGCGGTGCCTCCCCGCCCACCCACTTCTCCTCTGGACCGGATGGCACATCCATTGGCACCCCTGGCACCCTGTCTCCCGGCACCCGCACGGAGACTCACCTGTGCTGGCGTGCCGGCTGTGGGCCCAGCCTTTCTCCCCTTCGCCTTTCATGGCTTCAATGTCATCTACCGAAGATGCCCGGCGCACGCTGTAGAAGCTCTCGCGCGAGCGGCTGCGGGTCAGGCTGCAGTTGGAAAAGGAAGCCTCAAGGTGGAGGAGGGTGGCCTTGTCCGTCCGGGGCGAGGACTGCGTGACCGGGGGGTCCATACCGCCATCCCCCCGGCGCTCCATCAAGGCACGCCGATCCTCCGGCTCTGGCTCCTCCTCTTCCTCGCAGCCCAGGCAGGCGTGGTCCAGGGAGGAGGTAACCTCATCCAGAGCCATGGACTCACTGCTCGGCTTGGACAGGTCCACCACCACGGCTTCATCTGGATCGTCTCGCGGCAGGGACTGCTTACTCCCAGCCAGGGCCAGCAGTGCCGGCAGCTTCAGCCGGAAGGATTTGCCACGACCTAGAAGGCGGAACCGGGATGCAGATTTGAGCGGTGTGGTCGAGATGGTTGGGCAAAGAACCCAACTGCAGGTCAGACTAAAAGACCTCTGAGGTCCCTTCCAACTCTATTACAGGTCGACTTACAAACGGTTTGTTTCGCGACCATTTGACGTTACAGCAGCGCATCTAAAAAGGAGCTTTGGACCGTCATTCCCTCTTAGGATCCCCGTGGCTGCGGGATCGAAATTCAGACACTTGGCAACTGACTTGTATTTATGAGGGTCGCAGCTTCCCCAGGATCACACGATCCCCTTTTGATGAGCAAAGTCAGTGGGGAAAACGGAAGGAATTCACTTAACAGCTGTGGCGAGGGAGGTCGTGAATGGAGGCAACACTCACTGAACAAGTATCTTACTCAGCAATGGAAATTTGGGACTCAATTGCCGTCATAAATCGAGGACTATCTGTATAAGGAAATAAGTCCTTCTAAAGAACAAACCAATTCACATATTTATGTAGTCCTCAACTTACAACAGTTGATTTAATGACGGTTGAAAGCTACAATGTCACTGAAAAAAATAACTTAGGACCATTTTTCAGACTTGCCACCATTGCAAACACCCCCAACAGTCACATGATCAACATTCTGATTTTTGGCAGCTTATTACGGTCACCATGTCCCGGGGTCACGTCGTCCCTTTTTTCTGAGTAGCAAAGTCACCGGGGAGGCCGATTCACTCAGCGAACCAGTCATTCATTTAACAACCATGGCCAGGAACTCGTTTGAGGAAATGTCTCACTTAGCAATGGAAATGTGGGCCTCGACAGCTGTTGTAAGTTGAGGACTCGCTCTTTGGCGCCCATTTGCCTTTGCTTGTGGTTATTAGTCAGGGGCTATCTGTCTCGTGCCTCTTTTCTCTGCACATTTGTCTCTTTTGCCTTCGGGGGCCTCGTCTAAGGAAAGACCCCTCCCCACAGGAGGAGCATAGGGCAGGGGTATCAAACTTGATTTCATTGAGGGCCCCATCAGGATTGTGTTTGATCTCAGGAGGGGGGCCGGGGGGGCAGCAAAGGTGACCATGGCCAGGGTGGCTGTGGCCAGCTCAACATGACTTGCCGAGGCTCCGTTTTTGGCTGTGATGGCCTCCTGCAGGCCCCTGCCTGAAAACGTAGCTCGGGAGGCTCGCGCAGAGGCACCACGGGCCAACCCTTTGCCATTTCCAGGATGGCCCCATGGGCCAGGTCTAAGCACCCTGCGGGCCGGATCTGGCCCCCAGACCTTAAGTTTAACACCCCTGGCATAGAGGATATGGACGCTTTGGCCACCAGGGGTCAGCAGCATTGATGGGTTGCTACCAGTTCACCCCAGTTTGGATGAAGCGGCAGCGGCAGCGGAAGGCTCCGCCCACCCGCCCGGATTCTTCTGCACATGTTCAGAAGTGTTGTGTGCACGCACAAGTGCACGATCACCCACGAGCGAACCGGTAGCTTTTGAAACCTGCCCCTGGTCAGCAGCCCTCCTTATGTCCTGGCCCAGAGGGTGATGGAGGGTTCAAAGGCAGCCCTCATCCTGAGCTCTTTGGGGAAAGCAGGACCCACCAATAAGAGGAAACCTCTCCCCTCCTGGCACCTTCACATAATGCCCCCTTTTGGGCTCGTACATACGAAGAGCTGCTTTTATAGCCAAAATTGTGCAGTCGTCCCTGCAGAGAAGCGACGGGACAGGCTGTTCCTGCAGGAAGGAGACAGTCACCTCTGCCTGTCCTCCCCCATCTATCCTCCCACGCTGTTCTGCTCCTCCTCCACCCCCTCCCTCTGCCTTGGCTCTTGGCCAAGCTGTCGGGAGCAACCTGACCCGAGGGGACCCCAGAGTCCCCGCCAGGGACCAACCCCACCCCCCCTTCCTCCTCCTCTGCTGCCCCCATCCCAGAATCACCATCTAAAAGGTCTTCCGCTTAGTTTTCCAGAGCACGACCGAGAACTTGTGGTTGGAAGGAAGAGGGAGGGGGCTCAGAAAGCCTTCTCGTGGTTGGGACGCCTGCCCGGATTTACATTAGTTCGCATTAGCTCTCATTTTTAAGGTCTCTTCACACTGGACGTTGTGGTTGGTAAGGACTGCTTCCTCCGGATTTTGGGCTTTTGTAGCACTCTTCCCCACCCCCACCCCCACCCCCACCCCCCGCATCCAAACCAGGCTGTCCTCCTCCCCTTCCCAATCTTGCCTGTCCTCTCCCCAGTGGGGTCGTTCTAACAGATGAGAGTAGAGACGCTCTCCGCTGGCTTTGCCATCCCCGCTTTTGGCAGTTTTGAGGGCCGTTCCAAGGGCGCTGGAGAAGAGACAGGTGGGGGCAGCTCCAGAAAGTCGACCAGACCAAAGAAGGGCTAACCCTGATTGCTTCTTGCACCTCCATCTGAATTAGGATGTATCCATCTAAACAAGCGATCCCCAACTTTTCTGGTGCATGGACCGGGTGGTGGCAATGCCACGGGAGGGGGAAAGGGATGGTTACCTGTATTCTATTCCCCATTGCGGTCATTAAGTTAAAGATTACCTGTATTTTATTCCCCATTGTGGTCGTTACTGTTTTACTCTTCCTGGCAGCCCCAAAGTAACATGGCAACTAGATAAGCATCACGGTCTCGTTTTAAGACCAGCTGGACACATGGACACGGTTTCCAAGGGCAACCACTCGCCCAACTGCCCCTGCAGACAGAGCTCTCCCCCCTACCTGTGGGCAACCAGGCAGCTGGAGACACCCAGTGGTTGGTGTTCTTGGCCGAGCTGGTCAGTAGGGCCCGATCCACCACCACCTCGAAGTTGAGGATGAACATGATGACGGCTCCGTCCTCATTCTTCACCGGGACCACATCCACCAGGCACAGAAAGCAGCTGCCTGCCAAAAAAAGGGGGGAGGGGGGAGGTCAGAAGAGAAGAGGGTCTCACTATCCCCAGGGCCCAAGAGCCTCCTCCCTTCTCCCCTCTCCCCCCACTGGCCAGCCTGTTGCTGGCAAGGACGCCCCCAACTCCGAGGAGAGGTTTGGTCCTTCGGCCACCTCCAGAGATCATTCAAAAGTGGGGGGCGGGCTTGGACAGCCCCAATGCCCTGCAGGTGCCCCCTGTGGCAACAGCCCTGGGCTGTTTCTCTGAAATTCCTCTACAGATGGGCAGCTTAATGAATAAATAAGATAGAATAGAATAGAACAGAACAAACAGGAGGGGTAACCCAACGTCCTGCATGGCGGGGGAGGGGGAGGCTCCCACACCTGGAGATGACCTCCATGGAGTTTGGGGAAGTCAGGCTCTTCCCAAGCTCTTGCCCCTCTCATCCCTGGACGGAGGTTGTGTCCGGTCGCTGGCATGAAGCTTCACCTGCCATCCTGAAGATTCTGGGGGGTGGGGGCAGTGGCCACCAACGAAGGGCCAGGTGCGGGCCCCACTCTTTGGGTGGCAGGCACTGTGTGTTTAGGGAGCCGCCACCAATAAGCAGCAGGGCCAGCCCATCACCCTCGGATCTGTGGGGTCGCCGCTGGTGACCCTGAGCCCCACCCGGGCCAAGCCTGTCTTCCCACTCCCAGGATCTGGCCCGATTTCCCCCAAAAGCTCACATTCGGGGCAACAGAGCCCCCCCAAGCCCCAATGCTCAGAATGCCAGGAAGAACACCACCCCCAGCAACCTTCACCCCACCCCCAAATTCAACCAAGCCTCCAGTCATCAAAGCCTCCTTCTTCTCCCTTTCCAAGTGTTAAGTTCCTAGTCCTCAGGAAGGTTGAGCCACTGGCTGGCTGGCTGGCTCAAGACCTCTAGCGTTGGAGCAGCTTTGGGCCCTCCCCAGAGCCGTCCCCCTTTTCCCTTCCTCCCCTCCCCCTACCAGGCAGCCCTCCCCTTGTAAGAGGACCAGGGCACCCCTGGGCACAGGCAGAGTTCATATGTGCCAAGGCGACACCGCATCAGCCCTGGCACGACTGGTTTCTCGCTGCTGAGGGAGAAGAGTTTCTCTCTCTGCACCCCAAGGTGAGGCCAGGTACTGCCCACCGTAGCGGAGATGGGCTGTTTTGCTGACCCGGCAAAGTCATCAAAGCCTCCTTCTTCTCCCTTTCCAAGAGAGTTTGGGGAATTTGCCAGAGGATTTTTATGCCCCAATATGGCCCTGGCCAGCTGCTGCCGCCACCGCCATACCATGGCAACCAGCAAAGGCAGAAAAGGAGGGCAGCTTGACCTGCAATGCCGGTTCAGCGGTGGAACTGAGCTTCGGCACCACCAGAGCACCGGAGTGGAGGTGAAAACATATGAAGAAGCAGGAAGGACAATAATAACCATTATTGGGGAGGGGGACCCATGATAGCAGTGTTTCAATATTTGGGGGGCTGCCCCCAAAGAAGAGGGGTTCCACTTACAGGTGAAACTCAAAAAATTAGAATATCGTGCAAAAGTTCATTTATTTCAGTAATGCAACTTAAAAAGTGAAACTAATATATGAGATAGACTCATTACATGCAAAGCGAGATAGTTCAAGCCTTGATTTGTCATAATTTTGATGATTATGGCTGACAGCTCATGAAAACCCCAAATTCACAATCTCAGAAAATTAGAATATTGTGAAAAGGTTCAATATTCTAGGCTCAAAGTGTCCCACTCTAATCAGCTAATTAAGCCATAACACCTGCAAAGGGTTCCTGAGCCTTTAAATGGTCTCCCAGTCTGGTTCAGTAGGAATCACAATCATGGGAAAGACTGCTGACCTGACAGTTGTGCAGAAAACCATCATTGACACCCTCCATAGGGAGGGAAAGCCTCAAAAGGTAATTGCAAAAGAAGTTGTTGTTGTTGTTGTTGTTGTTATTATTATTATTATTAATTGAATTTTTATACCGCCCTTCTGCTGAAGGTGGTTTACAGCCAAGATAAAAACGACAAGAATATACAAATAAAACAATGAATTAAAAAACTTATTAGATATATGGCCGAATTAAAACATTAAAGTTGGGTGTTCCTAAAGTGCTGTATCAAAGCACATTAATAGAAAGTTATGTGGAAGGGAAAAGTGTGGAAGAAAAAGGTGCAGAAGCAGCAGGGATGACCGCAGCCTGGAGAGGATTATCAGGAAAAGGCCATTCAAAAGTGTTGGGGACTTTCACAAGGAGTGGACTGAGGCTGGAGTCAGTGCATTAAGAACCACCACACACAGACGGATCCTGGACATGAGCTTCAAATGTCATATTCCTCTTGTCAAGCCGCTCCTGAACAACAAACCTCAGAAGCGTCTTACCTGGGCTAAAGAAAAAAAGAACTGGTCTGTTGCTCAATGGTCCAAAGTCCTCTTTTCTGATGAGAGCAACTTCTGCATCTCATTTGGAAACCAAGGACCCAGAGTCTGGAGGAAGAATGGAGAGGCACACACTGCAAGATGCTTGAAGTCCAGTGTGAAGTTTCCACAGGCTGCTGGTGTTGGTCCACTGTGCTTCATTAAGTCCAGGGTCAACACAGCCGTCTACCAGGAGATTTTGGAGCACTTCATGCTTCCTTCCACAGACAAGCTTTATGGGGATGCTGACTTCATTTTCCAGCAGGACTTGGCACCTGCCCACACTGCCGAAAGTACCAAAACCTGGTTCAATGCCCATGGGATTACTGTGCTTGATTGGCCAGCAAACTCGCCTGACCTGAACCCCATAGAGAATCTATGGGGCATTGCCAAGAGAAAGATGAGAGACATGAGACCGAACAATGCAGAAGAGCTGAAGGCCACTATTGAAGCATCCTGGTCTTCCATAATACCTCAGCAGTGCCACAGGCTGATAGCATCCATGCCACGCCACATTGAGGCAGTAATTGATGCAAAAGGGGCCCAAACCAAGTACTGAGTACATAAGCATGCTTATACTTTTCAGAGGTCCAATGTTGTTCTATGTACAATCCTTGTTTTATTGATTTCATGTAATATTCTAATTTTCTAAGATTGTGAATTTGGGGTTTTCATGAGCTGTCAGCCATAATCATCAAAATTATGACAAATGAAGGCGTGAACTATCTTGCTTTGCATGTATGAGTCTATCTCATATATTAGTTTCACCTTTTAAGTTGCATTACTGAAATAAATGAACTTTTGTATGATATTCTAGCTTTTTGAGTTTCACCTGTGTATTCCAAAGCCCCAGAAGAAGGCAGGACAAGAAGCAACCACTGATGGAAACCAACCCAGGAGAGAAGCAACCTGGAATTAAGGTGGAATTTCCTAAAAGTGGGGACAATTAACCAGTGGAACTGCTTGCCACCAGATGTTGTGGCACTGGAGGTTTTGAAGAAGAGACTGGGCAGCTGCCTGTCTGAAATGATTTACAGCAGGGATCAACAACCTGCTGCTCTGGAACTGCATGCAGCTCTTTCATCCCTCTGCTGCGACTCCCTGCCACTCAAAATATGCATCACAACCACCAATGTGCGACACCTGCTGGCACATGATTTATTGAGCTTTTCACGCCCCCGGTAAGCCAACCACGGATAAATCCAAGAAAAGAAAAGTTTCAGAAGAAAACAGAATGTTTAATTCAATTACATACGCTAGTTTTATGGCCACTCAGGAAATAGTCAGGCAGGGGAAGGGTTTTGTGGCTCCCAGAGTTTTCTTTTCTTTGGGAAACGGGTCCAAATGGCTCTTTGAGTGTTTAAGGTTGCTGACCCCTGATCTAGGCTCTCCTGTTTGAGCAGGGGTTAGACTAGATGACCTCCAAGGTCCTATCCAACTCTGTGATTTATAAAGGTCTCCTGCTTGAGTAGGGAGTTGACTAGATGACCTCTGAGGTCCCTTGCAACTCTTGTCATTCTGCTCCCTCTCCCTAGGCTGGCCCCAACCCCATGTCCAGAAACACCTGGCCTCTCTACCAGCAGTCCTTGACCTGCGACCACAAGTGAGCCCCACACATCCGTTGGTAAGCGAGGCATTGGTGAAGTGAGGTTTTTGCTCCATTTTATGACTATTCCCATGGGGGTCGTTAAGAGAATCCCTGCCATTGTGAACTGAGCAACACACCAGTCGTTAAGCGAATCCAGCTTTCCCCATTGACTTTGCTCATCTGAAGGACACAAAGGGGGCTCAGGTGACCCCAGGACACTACGACTGTCATAAATATGAGTCAATAGCCGAGTGGCTGCTTCTCCTTCCACTCAGGACATTCTCACCTAATGGAAGGCCTGAAGTTCTAAACTACTGAAGTTCGCAGATGACACAACAGTGATTGGTCTCATTCGAGACAATGATGAATCCACATATAGACGAGAGGTCGAACGACTAGCCTTGTGGTGCAACCAAAACAATCTGGAACTGAACACACTCAAAACCGTAGAAATGGTGGTAGACCTTCCATACTTCCACCTCTCACAATACTTGACAACACAGTATCAACAGTAGAAACCTTCAAATTTCTAGGTTCTATCATATCGCAAGATCTCAAATGGACAGCTAACATCAAAAACATCATTAAAAAAGGACAACAAAGAATGTTCTTTCTGCGCCAACTCAGGAAGCTCAAACTGCCCAAGGAGCTGCTGATCCAATTCTACAGAGGAATTATTGAGTCTGTCATTTGCACCTCTATAACTTTCTGGTTCGGTTCTGCAACCCAGCAAGAAAGACACAGACTTCAGAGGATAATTAGAACTGCAGAAAAAATAATTGCTACCAACCTGCCTTCCATTAAGGACCTGTATACTGCACGAATCAAGAAGAGGGCCGTGAAAATATTTACAGATCCCTCACATCCTGGACATAAACTGTTTCAATTCCTACCCTCAAAACGACGCTATAGAGCACTGCACACCAGAACAACTAGACACAAGGACAGTTGTTTCCCAGAAGGTCATCACTCTGCTAAACAAATAATTCCCTCAACACTGTCAAACTGTTTACTAAATCTGCACTACTATTAATCTTCTCATCGTTCCCATCACCCATCTCTTTCCACTTATGACTGTATGACTGTAACTTTGTTGCTGGTAATCCTTGTGATTTATATTGATTGTTCCTGATTGCTTATTTGTACCCTATGCTTATCATTAAGTGTTGTATCATTAAGTGTTAAATTGTACCCTATGACCATCATTTGTCCTGTAAATGTTGTACTTTGATGAAGGTATCTTTTCTTTTGTGTACACTGAGAGCATATGCACCAAGACAAATTCCTTGGGTGTCCAATCACACTTGGCCAGTAAATTCTATTCTATTCTATAACATATCAATAAAAAATATATCAATAAAAAAGCTCCAATCCAAAAAGAAATCCCTCTGGCGAAGAAACAAAACTGGCTATGTAACCAACTTCAGAAACCACTACAAAAATATAACCAAATAAAAATTGAATGCACCAATTACCACACCAAACAAGAAGACCTTCTGCGCACAAAATCCAATCGTGCTTTTTATAATTTTTTGAACAACAAACTTAAAGACTTGAGATCCATCCCACCACTAAAAGGATCTAACGGCAAAGAATATAATGATGAAACAGTTAAAGCAAACCTCTTTAACACATTCTTAGGCTCAGTCTTTGTTAACAGTAATGGCTCATACCCATCATTCCCCAGTCATACCAACAATGAGTACAATGACTTAACACAAATACAGAAGATAATGTTGAAAAGGCCCTTCACAAACTGAAACTATCTCTATCTATTGGACCTGATGGTCTATGTGCATACTTCTTAAAAAAGCTTTCCACTAACTTAGCAGAATCCCTAAGCATAATCTTTGAAAAAGCTTTCACGACCAGCTCCCTTCCCAAACTTTGGTCACTAGCCACGGTCATCCCTGTCTTCAGAAAAGGAGACCCCAGCCTAGTTGAAAATTACAGACCAATCTCTTTATGCTGCGTCACCTGCAAAGTAATGGAATCAATCATCAACTAATCCATTACCCTCCACCTAGAAACAAACAACCTACTCTCTAATAAACAATTTGGTTTCAAAAAAAAATTATCCTGTAATTTACAACTTCTCCACTGCAAAATCATATGGACTACAAATCTTGATCAGGGCAAAGCAATAGATGCAATTTACACAGACTTCTGTAAAGCTTTTGACTCTGTGGTACATGACAAACTTCTTCTAAAACTAAAATCCTATGGCATCTCCGGACCCCTCCACAATTGGATAACAGCGTTCCTGTCAAACAGACAAGTGGTCAAAATAGGCAGTGCCCTATCAAATCCTATTCCTGTCAATAGCGGCGTTCCCCAAGGCAGCATTCTTGGACCAATACTCTTAATATTATACATTAATGATCTCTGTGACCATATTATAAGTAATTGTGTTCTCTTTGCTGACGATGTCAAAATATTTAACACTATCAACAATACAGCTACCCTTCAAAAAGACCTTGACTTTGTGTCGGAATGGTCAAAAACTTGGCAACTCCAAATCTCAACCATTTGATAAAGTAGACCATAACCTACTACTAGATAAAGTAGAAAAATGTGGGTTAGACAGTTCCACCACCAGATGGATTCATAACTGGCTGCCCAACCGCACTCAACGTGTAGTCCTCAATGGAACTACATCCACATGGAGGGAAGTATGCAGTGGAGTACCCCAAGGCTCTGTTTTAGGCCCAGTACTCTTCAACATCTTCATCAATGACTTGGACGAGGGGATAGATGGGGAACTCATCAAATTTGCAGATGACACCAAGCTGGCAGGAATAGCCAACACTCCAGAAGATAGGCTCAAGATACAGAAAGATCTTGACAGACTTGTACATTCAGCGCTATCTAACAAAATGAAATTCAACAGTGAAAAAAGTAAGGTTCTACATTTAGGCAAGAACAACAAAATGCACAGGTACAGTATATGTGGTACCTTGCTCAATAGTAGTACCTGTGAGAGGGATCTTGGAGTCCTAGTGGACAACCATTTAGATATGAGCCAGCAGTGTGCAGCAGCTGCTAAAAAAGCCAACACAGTTCTGGGCTGCATAAACAGAGGGATAGAATCAAGATCACGTGAAGTTTTAATACCACTTTATAATGCCTTGGTCACCACAATGTAAAAAAGATGCTGAGACTCTAGAAAGAGTGCAGAGAAGAGCAACAAAGATGATTAGGGGACTGGAGGCTAAAACATATGAAGAACAGTTGCAGGAACTCGGTATGTCTACTTTAATGAAAAGAAGGACTAGGGGAGACATGATAGCAGTGTTCCAATATCTCAGGGGTTGCCACAAAGAAGAGGGAGTCAAACTATTCTCCAAAGCACCTGAGGGTAGAACAAGAAGCAATGGGTGGAAACTAATCAAGGAGAGAAGCAACCTAGAACTAAGGAGAAATTTCCTGACAGTTAGAACAATTAATCAGTGGAACGATTTGCCTTGTTGTTGTGTTGTTGTTGTTGTTGTTGTTGTTATCATCATCAACCAACAAATGCTCTGTTTTACACATCGGAAAAAAGAATCTGAACACTAAATACAAGTTCTATGGACACTACCTTATAGATGACCCTCCACCCTGTTAAAGACCTTGGAGTTTTCATATCAAATGATCTAAATGCCAAAACCCACTGCAACTACATCGCAAAAAAGGCTTTAAGAGTTGTAAACTTAATCTTTCGTAGCTTCTTCTCCAGAAACACTACATTACTAACCAGAGCACATGAAACATTTGCTAGACCAATTCTTGAATACAGCTCGCCTGTCTGGAACCCATACCACATTTCGGACATTAATACAATTGAGCGTGTCCAGAAATATTTTACAAGAAGAGTTCTCCACTCCTCTGATTACAACAAAATACCTTATGCTACCTGTAATGTATCTTTAAAGTTTTGGAGGGAAATTTGGGCGGGAACAAGCACGTTGCTGATTGGTTGAAGCCTCAGCCAGAACTGTATATAAAGAGGGGTTTTGCCGGATGTCTTTTGCTGGGTTCACTATAAACTAAAGAGCTGTTGTCACTCACTGGTCTCCTGCCTCTTTATTGCCCGAATTTAACATTGGCGACGAAGGTGGGATATTGAGGTAGTGAGATCGGAAAAAGAGCTGAAGGAGCAAAAGAAGGCGCGAACCCAGCCAGTCTCGAGGGCGGATAGTTAGCGATGTCCAGCTACACGCCGCCAGCGCCATTCGACCCAGCCAAGGAGAAATGGGGGTCATACATGGCTCGTTTTGAGTGTTTCCTCGAAGCAAACGAACTACAAGGGGTTTCGGATAATAGGAAGCGAGCGTACTTCCTGAGCCACTGCGGTCCAGAGGTTTTTGATACCGCGGAGTCACTTTCAGAGCCAATGCCGGTACAGTCGGTACCGTGGCAAACACTACAAACGGCACTTCGAGCGCACTACGCACCGGTACCCTCAAAGTTCGTCCAACGGTTCGAGTTGAGGCAGCGGGTACAGCGTGAGGGCGAATCGATAAGTGTGTACATGGCGGCGTTGAGAAAAGCCGTGAACCACTGTGAGTACAGAGATTTGGAGGACTCCTTACTCGAACAACTCATTTGTGGGGTCAGGGACATCTGATTGCAAAGGCGGCTGCTGTCTAAAAGCAACCTGACTTTGGCAATAGCCAAAGCGGCAGAAACCTTGCAAAAGCCGAACGCACCAGGGGCCGGAGCGAAAACAACACCGGTCCACAATGAGGAAGTCCAGGCCGAGTCGGAAGGTGAGGAAGAGAAAGAGGTTTTCCACACCGGGAGGCCGGAGAGAGGGGACCGGAGCGAATGCGTGAGTTGCGGGGGCCAACACCAACGACAACACTGCAAGTTTAAGGACGCGATTTGTCGGTGGTGTGAAAAGAAAGGTCACATAGTGCAGGCCTGTCGAGCCCCCCAACCTTCCCGCCAAAAATTCAAACCGACCAATCAGAGCGCGGGAACAGTGAAGCGGCCCGGGATTGGTCCATTCAAAAAGGGCGCGAAGTTAAACCAGACCACTGTGAGAGTGGGCCTCACATCGACGCGACTAGAAAAAAAGATTTTTACCAAGACATACATTGAAGGGGTGCTGTGCAAAATGGAAGTGGACACCGGCTCATCAATCACAATTATGTCCTGGGACACCCTCGTGAGAGACTTGCCAGCCATCGCGAAGCGCCAGCTACAAACCCAGAAGCTGAGAGTGCAAGACTACCAAGGAAATCGAATCCCTGTTCGAGGGGTAACGTCAGTCCAAGTCAAGTATGGACAGTTCAAGAAAACCCTGCCAATCACCATAGTAGATGGAACTTTACCGAGTTTGCTAGGACTGGACTGGTTCCGAGCTTTGGGCATGGGAGTGACCGGGGTCTTCAGAAATGAAGTCGACCTCAAGGGTGAACTGCTGAAGGAGTTCGAGGACGTTTTCAAAGATTGCCTGGGCAAGTACGAGGGGACCCCTATTTCTTTCAATCTAGACCCACAAGTTGCCCCTATCAGGTTAAAGGCTAGGAGGGTTCCATTCGCCCTAAAGCCCAAGATTGACCGGGAATTGGACAAACTAGTAAGCCAGGGAATACTAGTGCCCGTTGACCATGCAAAATGGGAGACACCTATAGTCACCCCAGTCAAACCGGACGGATCGGTCCGGATTTGCGCTGACTACAAGGCAACGCTCAACAAAGCATTGCAGAAGAGTGCATACCCCATCCCAGTAGTGCAACACTTGCTGCACTCGTTAGGACAATGGCAGGTTTTCGCCAAACTTGATTTGGCTCAAGCCTATCAGCAGTTACCCGTAGATAGCAGCACAGCCGAGGCGCAGACAATTGTCACGCACCGGGGTGCTTTTAAATGCACCCGGCTACAGTTCGGAGTTAGTGTGGCTCCGGGGTTATTTCAGAACCTAATGGAGCGACTATTGCAGGGTCTACCCGGGGTGGTACCATATTTCAACGATGTATTGGTATCAGCTGAAAATTTAGAGGAACTGGGGGTAAGACTAAGGAAGGTTTGGGGCATTTTCAGGTCTGCCGGGCTTAAAGTTAAGCTGAACAAATGCCAAATCGGGGTAGGATCCGTAGAATTCCTGGGCTACCGAATAGACAGGGAAGGGATTCACCCCACTGAGAGCAAGGTACGGGCCATCAGGAAGGCCCCAGCTCCCAAAAATAAAACGGAGTTACAGGCATTCTTAGGTCTTGTCAACTTCTATGCGGTATTCTTAAAGAACAAGGCAACAATAGCCGAACCGCTACACAAATTACTAGCAAAGAAAGCTGTGTGGTCCTGGGGGAAAGTGGAAACTAAGGCATTTGAAGGGGTAAAAAACCTTTTGTCCAGTGATAGCCTCCTTATTCAATACAATGGTACGTTGCCATTAGTACTAGTCTGTGATGCATCTCCCTACGGGGTGGGGGCTGTGCTCAGCCATAGGTTACCGAATGGAACGAAAGCCCCTATATCGTATTACTCCCGAACAATGTCCTCGGCCGAAAGGAATTACAGCCAGCTGGATAGGGAAGCATTGGCTATAGTCTCAGGGGTAAAGAAATTTCACGAATACGTATTCGGACGAGATTTCGAGATAGTACGGACCATAGACCCCTACTGGGACTCTTAGCGGGCGACCGCCCAACACCCGTTGCACTTTCACCCAGGCTGACCCGATGGACTCTCTTCCTGGCGGCATATTCTTACAGATTGCTCCACCGCCCTGGAAAAGAACTGGGGCATGCAGACGCCCTGAGTAGATGCGCGTTACCAGAGACTATCGAAGACCCAACCCCGGGGACACCCGTCCTGCTAATTGACTCTTTGGACTCTGGCCCAGTCACATCCAAGGAAGTGTCTAGGGCATCTTACAAGGACATTACAATAAGGACTGTAATTGGTTGGGTGCAAAGGGGATGGCCCGCTACTGCGCGGTGCGTTCAAAGACTTTGTGAAAAACAGGAACTATCGGTTCAAGGGGGGTGTCTGTTATGGGGGGATAGGGTGGTTATCCCGGAGAAATTACGAAAAAATGTATTGGAACTTTTGCATGTGGGCCACCCGGGGATCGTGAGAATGAAGAGTTTAGCGAGGAGTTATGTGTGGTGGCCCTTGATGGACAAGGAAATTAGAGACAGGGTAGGGAAATGCCAATCCTGCCAAGAGTCAAGGCCACTACCTCCTACGGCCCCAATTAGAGAATGGGAGAAACCCCAGGGGCCATGGTCTAGGATTCACATAGATTTTGCCGGGCCATTCCATGGGCAGACCTTTTTAATTGTAGTAGATGCCTACTCAAAATGGTTAGAAATCATCCTCATGAGAACCACGATGGCAGAGGCAGTTATCTCAGTCCTGAGGCACCTATTTGTAACCCATGGTTTGCCCGACACCCTAGTTTCCGACAACGGCCCGCAATTCACGGCAACCCAGTTTGAGGGGTACTTGGCGGAGGAGGGCATCAGACATGTCCTCTCGGCGCCTTTCCACCTGGCGACGAACGGACTTGCAGAACGTTTCGTTCGGAGCGCCAAAGAAGCGCTATCTAGGATAAGGCCAGGCGATTGGCAAACAAAAATCGATACCTTTTTAGCAGTCCAACATAGAACCCCCTGTGTGACAACTGGCCGCAGTCCGGCGGAACTATTGATGGGTAGGAAGCTCAGGTGCCCGTTAGACCGACTAAACCCAACCTACACCCCAGATGGGTACAAGGGGGCACACGGTAAAACTAGGGAAATGACAGTGGGTGACCCAGTGTGGGCGCACAACTATAGCGAGGGCCCAACATGGTTAAAAGGGACAATTCTTGGAATAACCGGGCCGAAATCATATCTAGTAGACATGGAGGATGGCCGGGTTTGGAGACGCCACATAGACCAAATAAGAAAACGAATATCAAGTAAAACAGAAACAAATCAGCCAGGCCCTGACTACCAAATGTTTGAATTCACAGCTGACTCAAACCCGGGGCGAGCGGGACTTATCTGAGTCCGATGAAGTCCAGCGACACCAACCGGTTCCTCCTGAAGACAGCAGGGACGACTCTGCCAATAATCCAGGGCCGGATGGCCCAGAGGAGGAGCTGGGAGGAACTAACAGTCCCTCCGGCCAGCTCGACTCACTCCCAGAAAATGAATTGCGCAGGTCCGAAAGAGTTAGGAGACGCCCTGTCTACCTGCGTGACTACGTAGAGAAATAAGATGCTAATTTTATGTAAATATGGGTACAATGCGTTCTGGGAGGGAAGGAGTGTAATGTATCTTTAAAGTTTTGGAGGGAAATTTGGGCGGGAACAAGCACGTTGCTGATTGGTTGAAGCCTCAGCCAGAACTGTATATAAAGAGGGGTTTTGCCGGATGTCTTTTGCTGGGTTCACTATAAACTAAAGAGCTGTTGTCACTCACTGGTCTCCTGCCTCTTTATTGCCCGAATTTAACACTACCAGACTTGAAATCCTGGGTTTAGAAAATTTAGAACTCCACCGCCTTCGACATGAGCTTAACTCATAGAATCATCTGTTACAACGTCCTTCCTGTTGAAGACTACTTCAGCTTCAATCGCATCAATACACGAGCACAAAATAGATTTAAGCATAATGTGAACCACCCCAATCTTGATTGTAGAAAATATGACTTCAGTAACAGAGTTGTTAATGCTTGGAATGCACTACCTGACTCTGTGGTCTCTTCCCAAAATCCCCAAAGCTTTAACCAAAAACTCTCTACTACTGACCTCACCCCATTCCTAAGAGGTCTGTAAGGGGTGTGCATAAGAGCACCAACGTGCCTACCATTCCTGTCCTAATGTTCCCTTTGATTGTATACAATTTCATATAGTTATTATATACTTATGCTTATATATATACTTATATATTGTATAGTTATTTCATGCTTATGCTTATATATACTGTCGTGACAAATAAAATAAAAAAATAAACTCCCACCATCCCTCCCAGAAAGGAGAAGAGTCACAATTCTTCTCCAGGCGCAATGCATCATCTGGGCACCAGGGGGCGCATGTGTCCCTCAGCTCTCAGGCTCCTTTGTGCCATTCCCAGAAGAGAGGGAGGAGGCGGGCCAGCCGACATTAAGTGAGACCTTTGGTAAGTGAGCTTTGCCCCATCTAATGAGCTTTCTTGCCACCATCATTAAGCGAATCCCTGCAGCGGATAAATGAGCCCCACTGTTGTTAACCCGGCTTTCCCCTCCTCGTCTTTCTCTGATCAGATGGTCACAAAAAGGGATCATGTGATCCCTGTCATAAATGTGAGTCAGTTGCCAAGCCTCCGATAAACGGGAAAGGCAGCAATTATCTAGTTGTGATAAGTCGCGAAGTGCCCCCAAATCTGCAAAGGGGGAGGGGGCATTTCTGTCGAGGGTTTATTGGCATCTCTGGGCCCCCTCCCAAGAGAGCTCCATGCCAGCCTGGCAGGGAAAAATCCCCTCCCCCTGCTCCAATTGGGCCAGGACTGCATGCCCCCTCTCCTCAAAAAAGCCCCCTACCAACGCTAAGCTCAAGGGAGATGTGGGGCGGGGAGGGGCTTATCTGAAAACCCACTGGGGGGGGACCTGGCGGGATCGAAAGCTCTATGCTACTCCTCTTCTTTCACAGCTGAGCCTTTTTTCAGGGTGGGGGGGCTGCTTTGTGCCACTGCAAACATCGGGCGGGGGCGCTTTGCTATTGTTCTCTCACTCTCTCAGTTCTCTTGCATGCATCCAGCCCCCTCCCCTCCCTTCCCAACCCCCACCCCTCAATTCTTCCCCATGGGGGGAGGAGTATCTCTAACAAGTTAATGAGCTGTGCTGCCTACCTCCCCCCCCCAACTCCCGGGAATCTGCAAGAAGTTTTCCTTTGGGGGGGGCCGGACTATGCCCCTCCCTCCCTCCCTCCCTCCCTCCCTCCTCCCTCGGCTGCTCCCCAAAGCACAGCCTACCCCCCAAGAAAACGGGGACTGGATTTTCTACTTGTAAAAGTGATCCTCGCTTACGACTGTTCGACTGTTCGTTGAACAACCATCCGCTGCTTTTCACACTCAACGGCCCGTTGCATGTCCCTGGAGTCGTATAATGAACATTCAGACGCTTGGAAATCGACTCGTATTTATGACGGTCGCAGCATTCCCCACGGGGTCAGGCGATCCCCTTTGTCAAGCAAAATTGAGAGGGAAGACTGATTTGCTTAATGTCTGCCCGATTCACTGGACGATGGCAAGGATTCACTTAACAACCAAGGCAAAACAAAAAACAAAAACCCAGACCGTAAAATGGAGCGCTATCCCTTTCACAACTGTCCGGCTCAAGCCACAGAAATGCTGACTTCAAATTGTGGTCGTAACTGGAGGACTACCTGTCAAAGGAGGTAGTCCTCGACTTACAATGGTTCACTTAGCGACCGTTCCAAGTTACAACGGCACTGAAAAAAAGAGATCTGGGACTATGTTTCGCAGTTACGACTGTTGCAGCGTTACCATGGTCCCGTGATCAAAACTCGGGCACTTGGCAACTGACAGTCCCGGGATCACATGATCTCCTTTTGCGACCGTCTGACAAGCATAAGTCCGTGGGGGAAGCCAGACTGATTTTGCAACCAGGCAACTAACTGAATCCACTGCTGGGATTCACTTAGCGACAGAGGTAAGAAAGGTCATAAAACAAGGAAAACTTCACAAAGGTCTTGCTTAATGATGGAAATGTGGGGCTCCTTGTGGTCGCTGGCAGGCAGCCCCTCAGCCCTGGGAGATTAGCAGACATCACCTTTCCAGACAGAAAAGAGGAAGGAAGCCAAATGCCCCCCCCCCAGCATGCTGGACCCCACTGGGGGGGGCAGTTATGGGGCACAAAACGGCCCTGCCTCAGT
This sequence comes from Ahaetulla prasina, assembly GCF_028640845.1. Lineage (NCBI taxonomy): Eukaryota > Metazoa > Chordata > Lepidosauria > Squamata > Colubridae > Ahaetulla > Ahaetulla prasina. Next base: position 150,373,069 of record NC_080542.1, on the reverse strand, counting down.
TACCTTTTGCAGCAGCTGCAAACCCTTACTGGTCTCCCCCCCCTTCAGAAAACAGGGCCCATGCGTTGCATATGGCAACCGTGTTATCTGGGGGGAGGTGAGGGGGGGAGCCTGAGGCTGCAGACTTGTCTGGGGAGGGGCAAGGATTCCCCTAAAAGGGGAAGGCGGGGTGTGTGTGTGTGTGTGTGTTGCTCCTGCCTTTGTTTACCGGCTGGAAGCCGCTGATGTGGGGAGAAAGGCCACCTGGCACCTGGGATGGGGAGGAGGTACTACAGCGTCTGGCTTCTGCCCCCAAAGAGGCAAGGAGAGGCAGCCCCGCCTAGATGCGGGGGAGGGGGGCCTGGAGAAGGGCTTTGCCCCGCCTGCCCTGCCCTCCAAAATGGCTGATTGACCATGGGGGGGGGGAGAGAGAGAGAAAGAGAGAGACAGATACACACACACAAAGGGGTCCACACACTCAAGCCCCCCCAGACTCCTCCACTCGGCCGGCTGACCCCCATCCCTTGAAAGCCCCCCATCCCTGTGGGTAGGGGGACTGGCTGCGGCTCCACCCTGAGCCCTTTCTCCAGTTAGGATCCCTCCCCAGCAGATCTCTGGATTTCCAAAGGGATCAACCCACAGGAGTCCTGCCCACACCAGAGCCTTCCCAGAAGAGAGGATGCCCCCCCACCCCCACAGGTGGCATGCATGGAAGCTGAAGACCCCCCCTCCACCTTGGGAGCTGGCCAGCCCTGCTGAAATTCCGACACCCCCCCCCAAGCTGATCCCAGACTGGATCCTGACCAGTGGGTCCCCCAAACTTTCCGACTTTGTAGACTGGCAGTAGGGAAGAGAGAAGGGATGGTTCCGTGTGAGTGGTGGTCGGACGTGCATGAGACACTTGCTGCTTGCACAAATAGAACTGCGCAGGAGCTCGACTGCCACTTCTGCAGCCAGGTTCCGAATGGGCCACCGCTGGGGGTTGTGGACCCTTCATCGAAAGCCAGAGAAGAGAAGCACTGAAGCTGGACCAGGAGGGACATGACCAATCCCCCCCCCCAAAAAATACCGTCAGAAGGCTGCCACTGTCATATGAGGGGGGGGGGAGTTGGGCCAGGACCACCCTCTAGTTCTGGCTGCTACGGTTGAGGGGGTGGGAACATCTTTCCATCGGACGTTAGTCCTTGACAGACACGGAGAGAGTCCTGTTCAAGGTTATATCTGGGCCTCTTAATGGGGGGGGGGTCTTTTCATACATGCAGATCCCCCTTTTTCAGGCTGAAATGGGAGGTTTCTCCCCCCCACACACACCCTGCAAACCCCACTAGCCAGGTCCCACACCCATAGAGGGGGTTAAAGGGCCTGTCGTGGCTGCCGGTATTGGATGTTGTGGCCCTTTGGCTGTGGCGGTTCCCGGGCAGAACAGGCGATTCCAGTACAGCCACTGAGCCAGACTTTCCCCCCACAACTAAATTTTTGGGTATCCCCCATGGGAACCAGGCGAGACCGCCACAAGGGCAGACCCCACTGTGTCTCTTTTTTCAACCGCTGCGTGCTGATCGAAATGAAATTATGGATTAAACTCCTGGCTGACCCACATAGGTGTGGGAGGAGGGAGGGGGCCGACAAGGGGAGGGTCTTCTTAGGTCTTAGTCGAGTTTTCCAGAAGGAAAGTGTGAGCCCACCCCCAAAGTTCACCCGAAGAGCTCGGAGGTCTCCCCACAGATGGTCATTTGTGGGTCAGCATAACACACAATTCTGTCCTCAAGAGTTTTGCTTAACACGGACACGTTCGAGATGAGGGATACAGGTTCAAATCCCTGCTTTGCCCACATCCTCCAACCCAGAAGAGGTTGGGGGGGGGGCCTACAAGGCACCATCAAAAGACCCCCAGCTTCATCCTGCAATTCAGGGTGTGCTATTCTGTGGGGTTAGGATGACACCCCCTCCCCCCCCAGTCCAGACAGATCTGAGCCAAAAGCATCCGGAAGAGCAGGGGGAGACCAGAGGCAGAGAATGCAGGATGTCTGCACGTAATCCTCGACTTACAACAGCTCTTTTAGTGACCATTTGACGTTAACAGGGCACTATGCAAAGGACCATAGTTCACACTTAAGACTGTCACACATCCCCACAGTCAGGTGATTTACCATTTAGATGCTTGAGAACGGACCCACATTTATGATGTAGCTTCCTGGGGGTCACGCGATATCCTTTTGCGACGTTCGGACAAACAAATCCAATTCTATCTTACTAGCATAAACAGTCACAGCCATTCCCTGAACAACAATGGCATGGAAGGTGGCAAAACAGGCCAAAGCTCACTTAACAACCGCCTTGCTTAGCAACAGAAATTTGCGGCTCAATGGTGGTCGTAAGTTAGAAGTCGGAAGACTTCAAGACCACGAACCAAGTCCTCTCCCTCCCTAAGGGGAACTAGCCTACCGATGGCAAATATTTATGGGATGAGGAGGACAAGAGGGGGGGATCTGGCCACAAGTCTGTGGCCAGAGAAAATGAAGAAGGAAGTGGGGAGGGGCAGTCCCCCCACCCATTCTGGAGAGGAGCAGAGCACAAACAAGGTTTAGAAAACTTAGAACTCCACCGCCTTCAACAGGACCTGTGTTTAACTCATAGAATCATCTATTGCAATGTCCTTCCTGTTAAAGACTACTTGAGCTTCAATCACAACAATACAAGAGCAAACAATAGATTCAAACTTAATGTGAACCACTCCAATCTTGATTGCAGAAAATATGACTTCAGTAACAGAGTTGTTAATACTTGGAATACACTACCTGACTCTGTGGTCTCTTCTCAAAATCCCCAAAGCTTTAACCAAAAACTGTCTACTATTGACCTCACCCCATTCCTAAGAGGACCATAAGGGGCGTGCATAAGAGCACAAGAGTGCCTACCGCTCTTGTCCTATTGTTTCCTTTCATTATATCCAATTAATGTAGTTATTACATACTTATGCTTATATATATTATATAGTTATTTTCATGCTTCTGCTTATATATACACTGTTGTGACAAAATAAATAAAATAAAATAAGGCAATATGGACAAAACAACTCAGCCAGGCAGGGCAGCCAGGCGAGAGGCTGCAGGCAGGGCTCCTTGCCAGCACCAGCTGGATGAAACACAACAGCTCATCTCCAAGGCCAGACAGGGCAGAGCAGCCTGCAGACACACCCAGCGAGAGCAACACCTCCCCCCCGCCCCCGTCTGCTGCCACTGCTCTGTGAAAGGCCTTCTGGCGGGGGGTGGGGGGGTCAGGAGGCAGCCCCCTCCCTCCCCCTGAAGTCCTCTGGAAGGCAGGATAAACAGAGCTGGCCCCGACCCACATCCCACGTGTCTGGTTGCTTATCTTCCTGGGGTCCCAGCGGGATCCAGGCTGAAATTCCATCCCTCCAATGGAAGAAGGCCTCTCCCCCAGCCCCCCTCCCAGCCCCAGGCGCGACAGCCGGTAACAGCTGGAGTCCCGTGAAGAACAGCTTAGAAAAGGAATGGGAGCTCATCGCCATCTTGTGTGGAACAAGAGGCCACCCTGAATTTCTCCAGGCAGACTTCTGCTTCATCTGGAGAGATGTACAGGGCTGGAAGGTACCTCAGAGGTCATCTAGCCCAACCTTCCTGCTCAAGCAGGAGACCCTTACAGAATCACAGTTGGAAGGGACCTTAGAGGTCATCTAGTCCAACCTCCTGCTCAAGCAGGAGATCCTTACAGAATCGCAGAATGACACAGTTGGAAGGGATCTTGGAGGTCATCTAGTCCAACCCCCTGCTCAAGCAGGAGACCAGTACAGAATCACAGAATTGGCCAGGACCTTGGAGGTCATCTAGCTGCCAAATTAAATGTATGTCCTTGTTTATTGCAATGTGAAGCTCCCAACCAGGCTACATAATCTTGATTGTAAATTAAGTTGTGAGTGCATGTGCCAGGCTGCTTCTCACATGACCCAGTTCCGAAGAGGCCACACCTGACAGTGGGCTGCAGCCCCCTGATCTCCCGGACCCCTGGGGTGGATTGCCCCTGTGACCATGTAGGGCAGATGGAGAGAAGGTGAAACACCAGACTGCAAGAACACAAGACACATCTATTTATTTGCGCAGGACTGGACTAGAATTTTTTAAATTTTTAAACGTTTAAAATTTTAAATCTGGTTTTAATGGGGTTTTATTGTTTATATTTCTATTTTAATATTTGGCCTTGTATAATAAGTTTTTTAATTTACTGTTTTATTTTGTATATATTTATATTTTTATATGGCTGTAAACCGCTCTGAGTCCCTAGGGAGATAGGGCAGTATAAAAGTCTGAACAAATAAATAAAAAAAAAAAATAGTGTTCAGATGAGGAGACCCGAACACAACACACACAACTATCAGCCTGTTCTCATTTGGCCAGGTGGAATTAAGATGTTCCTGGGAAAAGAGGTGGGGGGGCTGGTATCCTACCTAATGCCAGATGGACATTGAAGGGGGGTTAGCAGCACTCTGATGCAGAGTTCCCCAAACTTTCTGGATTAGCTCCTTGGAGAGGGAGGAGTGGGGGGAGAGGGGGATTATTTTTGTGGGAAGGGCAAGCACACGTGTACATGCAATTGAGTCCCTGCAATGTTCACAGACACGTGAGTGTGAGTGAGGCATGAGTGCTGGTGACGAGGCTTGCGTGATTGGGGCCATGCACTGACCAGCCACGGCTCACAGGTTGCAGGCCCTGCGAAATAGAAGCTGGAGGTGGAAGGCTGGAGAGAGCTGTGGGGCAGCTGAAGACCCCAGGAGGGCCAGCCTGCCAGCGGACAATTGCATACCAATGCAGGGGACATAACGTGTGTGTGTGTGTGTGTGTGTGTGTGTGTGTGTTTGTGTGTGTGTGTGTGCGTGTGTGTGTTTGTGTTAGAAGGCGGGGAGGATTAAAGGTTTCCTGATCCAAGTTAGTCCCAATAGCAACAGGCACCTTGGGTGTGATCCCAAAACACCCGGAGCACCGCCTGGAACACTGTTGGTATTGACAAATTCACCAGCGATCAGTTGCAACAGGCAGCCCAGAATGGCTGAAATCCCATGATGGTATTTTTAACGCCATCAAAACCACAACATTTCCCTCCATAGGGAGACAGACTAGACTTGATAGCTTGAGAAAAATGCCCAATCCAGTTTGAACATCTGGCTGGCACATCTGTACAAACCATAATAACCAACGGCCTTGACCAAATCCCCATTAGTCAATTGCAAAAAGGCTGCTTTATTGGGAACAGCTGACATCCCGCGACAATCCCTTTAATACCATTAAAGAGGAACATCTGCCTATCCCTGGTCTTTGGGAAGGACTCCAGAAGTGGACAAAAAGGACAAACTCAGCCTGAACATCTGGCTGACCATGTAACGAACAGTCACGGAGAAAATGCTAATCTTTGCTACAATTATCGCAATTTCTATATAAAATAACCATTTATACTCTCGCTTGTTTTCCAAGAATTTATGTTGACTTCCAAGAGGATATTCCTCCGCTTTATGCTCCCGCCTCTTACAGGCAGCTAGGCAGTATGAAAGTCGATAAAAGATCATCAAGGCGGAATATAAATAAATAAACAGCTGGTCCAAGGTCCCCTTGAGAGCCACAGAGAAAATAATCCAGGTTTCATTTTAGCTTATTTTCGATGCAAGAAATAAACCGGTGTATTCAACGTCTGGAATACGCTTCTCTGAATCCCACCCCTCACCCCTCCTGGAGTTAAGTCCATTTAAAAAAAGCGCAAGATGAAAACGGCGGTACGGATAATGTATAGTCCAACAAATCCTAACCACATAATGCTTGATACATGCCAAGGTTGGACACTTGAGCAGGGGGTTGGACTAGATGATCTCTAAGGGTATTTCCAATTATTTTATTCTATGATTCTGATAGGATCTCCTGCTTGAATAAAGAGCTGGACTAGAAGACCTCCAAGGTCGCTTCCATGATTCTGTGCTCATGAATATTGGCACGTGCCGAACGCCCATTTGGAGATCAGAGGAGGCCATTTGGAGCCTCCAAGCCAGGAAAAGAAAAGCTAGAGTGTAAATTTATAAATGGAAAATTGGGAAACACACAGAACGTGCATGTTGGTGCAACCGAAGACGGATGTCCCCAGGGCTGCATCACTGGGAGGTCTCCCCCTAATTCCTGCAGGAAGAGGAGGAGGGGGCACCGAGCACGTTTAACGGGGAGAAAAGCCAGGTTTTACACTGAGGCGGGAAAAACCCCAAGGTATGAGTACTGAGTAGGTGAAACCCAGGTCAAAAACAGGAGCTGGGAGATGGACTTCGGAGTCCTAGCTGACAATCGGGTGGGGGGGGGAGGTATTCACTTACTTTCCCTAATAGTTCGCAAAAGTGAGTGCGCACGTCCACGCATGTGCACGCCCTTTCACACATGCGCTTTGCTCCCCCACGTGGGTTCCGTGCATGCGCCCGGCTGCAAAAATGTGCATAAATAGGACGGCATAGAGCCGGGGTGAGGGTGGGGAGGGTGGGGAGGGTGGGGGTGAGATGGCCCACCCACAATTTCTGCTACCGGTTTGGAATATGCACCAAGACAAATTCCTTGTGTGCTCAATCACACTTGGCCAATAAAAAATTCTATTCTATTCTATTCTCCGCTGACAATCCCTTAAATATGAGCCATCCATCTGCCGCAGCAGCCGAAAATGCTAACACAACCCTCGGTTGTCTAAACAGAGGCATAGAATCAAAATCCGGTGAAGCGTTAGTACTGCTTTGTAAAGCCTTAATAAGGCCACACCTGGAAAACGACAACTAATTTAGGTCACCAGATTACAACAAAGTGGTTGAGACTTTGGAACAAGTGCAGAGAAGAGCAGCTAAATGGCGATTAAAGGCCTGGCAACCTGGAGAAAAGAAGGAGTAGGGGGGCGGAAAAGATAACAGGCTGCCCCCAAGAACTGGAGGGGTCGACCTATTCTCCAATGCACCAGAAAGCAGCACAAGAAGCAACGGATGGAAGCTAAGCAAGGAGAGAAGCAACCTGGAATTAAAGAGAAACTTCCTAACAGGGAAGACAATTAACCAGTGGAACTGCTTGCCACCAGAAGTTGTGGGTACTCCATCACTGGAAGTTTTTAAGAAGAGACTGGCATCCATTTGTCTGGAAAGGTATAGGTTCTCCTGCTTGGGCAGAGTAACAGTAACAGAGTTGGAAGGGGTCTTGGAGGTCATCTAGTCCAACTCCTCTGCTCACACAAGCAAGGTCCCTTCCAACCCCATGATTCTGTTCTTCCCCTGCTTGAGCAGGGGATTGAGCTAGATGACCACCCAAGTCCCACTTCCAGCTCTTTTCCTATTGGGGCTGGAAGGGGAATCCCTCCAAGCAAGGCCCCTGCTTGGGAAAGTGAAACAAACCAGAGAGCCATTTTAATCCTCCCCATGGAAAGATCCCTCTTGCAAAGGGCGAAGGTTAATTGCAAACACAGGGACAGAGCAAACAGCACTACACAACCCGCTGTGTGGCCTCCTTCGGCAACAACTCCTCCTTTTGAGTTATGCATCCCCCATGTGCACATCAGCTGTTGCGTCAACTAGAGGACAGACCGTCCGTACCCCTCCACCGGGGCCGAGAATTTGAAATATTTCCCTTTGGCTGCGGCAAAGTTTGCACGCAACTCTGAGTGGATGTCCCTCCAGGCGCGGAGTTGTGTGCCGAACGCACAACCGTTTCCCCCAAAATAAGTAATTGAGCTCCATCGGCATCAAGCTCGTTTAACCTGGAATTCACTTGAGCGAGGGGGTGGACTAGATGACTTCCGAGGAGGCTTCGAACTCTGTGATTCTGTAAGGGTCGCCTGCCTGAGCAGGGGGTAGGACTGGATGACCTCCAAGGTCCCTTCCAACTGTGTCATTCTATGATTCTGTATTCTGCACAATGGAGCCCCAAATATCTTGCTAAAGCAAGCCACTTGTTAAGAGAGTCTTGCCTTGTTTCACGACCTTTCTCGCCCCCGTCGTTAAGTAAATCCTGCAAGCCGATTCCTTACTAACCCGGTTGTCAAGTGAACTGGCTCTTCCCCACCGCTCGTTGGACGGTCACAAGCAAAGATCACATGACCTCGGGACCCAGCAACCGTCGTAAGGACGAAACCCTCCCCAAGCCTATGGATTTGGATTCCACCCCCCCCCCAGCGCAATTCTGCAAACTGGTCCTAAGTCCACCACTTCCAAGCGTCACTAAATGAACCATCGTAAAACCGAGGACTGCATCAGAAGCTAGACCCTTGGAAAAGATAAACCCAGTCGCTGAATTTCTCCAGCCACAAACACACACACACACACACACGAACCACAACAGAGTGTTAAAAACAACGCAATCATCTCGTGCGATTGTGTTAATTCACAAAACCGGACACACAACCAAAACTGGGCCAAAAGCGGGACAGGATGAAAGGCCAAGTTGTGTTCATTTGTGTGTGTGTGTGTGTGTCCGTGTGTGTCCGTGTGTGTGTGTGTGTGTGTGTGTGTGTGAGAAACACACATTTTTTTTCTTTCACAACTGGCTTTTGTAATGCCAGCCAAAAATGTCAAGGATGAGAATTCAACAATTTCAGATTGTGTCAAAAAACCCACAAAATCCTTTGCAGGGCCACACTCCCCCCACCCCAGAATTGTGCTTTCCGCACAACTTTGTGCATATATTGCAACTTCTGGGGTCAGCTTGTTGGAAACCTTGACACATTTGCAAAAGGTTGAACAAATAAAAAATTTGTTGGAAAACTGGGGTTGTGTATCCTTCACAAAAATGCCATTTGACACATTCTGACAATGTATGATTGACAGAAGAAAAATTCAATTATTTACAAATGAAAACAATGTGGCTAAAAAAACAAGAAACAACCACAAAACTTACAAAAATTATTTATATTTTCCCCCTTCAAGGTTCCCCTTTACAGGCAGTCCTCGTCTTATGATACTTTGCTTAGTGACCGTTCCAAATTACGACGACACTCAGAACTGTTTTTCATCCTCGCAACTGACTCGTATTGATGACAGTTGTGGTGTCTCGGGGAGCCGGGGAGCCTTAGCCATGGAAATCTTTATCGGTCATCCCCAATTTACGATGCTTCGCTTAGTGACCATTCCAAGTTACAACAGCACTGAAAAATTCGACTCACGACCGTTTTTCACTCTTACAATCACCCGCCGTCACAGGGTTGAAATTCAGACAGGTGGCCACTTGACCGGCACTTACAATGGTCGCAGCATCCCCGGGTCAGGCGATCCCCTGGTGGGCGAGCAAAGTCAACGGGGAAGCTGGATTGGCTTAACAACAGGCTGGCTAGCTGACCAAATTCACTTAGCCACGGTGGCGAGAACAGGTCGTAAAATGGGACACAATTCACTTTCATGGAGATGCCGCAAAGGTGGGGAAAATGGTCCTAAGTCACGTTTTTGAGTGCCGTTGTCACTTTGAAACAGTCATTAAACGAACAGTTGTAAATCGAGGACTACCTGTAACAGAGTTGGAAGGGAGCCGAGAGGACATCTAGTCCAATTCCCTGTTCAAGCAGAACCTTATAGAATAAGTGAGTTGGAAGGCACCCTGGAGGTCATCTAGTCCTTGGAGGTTACCTACTCCAACCCTTGGCCCATGTAGGAGACCCTTGTAGAAATACACAGTTTAAAGGGATCTTGGGGGTCATCTAGTCCAACCCCCGGTCAAGCAGGAGACCCTTACAGAATCCCAGAGTCGGAAGGGATCACAGAGGTCATCTAGTCCAGTGATGGTTAACCTTTTTGCCATCGTGTGCTAAATGTGGGGGGATCACGGGGGATCACGTGTGCGCGTGCCAACACCCATAATTCAATGCTCCCCCACACCCTGCGCATGCGCAAACGACCCCGCGCACGACCCCAGCTTTTGTGCCTGGGGAGGGCAAAAACAGCCTTCCCCACCCCTCAGAGGCCCCCTAGAGGCCAGAAATGGCCCTTTTCCTGACTCCTGGTGGGCCCAGAAGGTCCAAAATTCAGCTGGCTGGAGCTGAGCGGGGGCAACACTCACGTGCCCACAGATAAGGTTCGCCATCAAGGATCTCGACCAGAGCTTGAGACCGTCCACGGTCAATGGTGCCCCTTTTCCGCCCAGCCGCCTCAAGTGCGCTCACCGTCCTTCCGATAGAAGCAAATCTCCACCTTCCGCTCCTCGGAGCCCAGCAGGGCCTGGGTGATCTGAGCTGTGGCGCTGGTCTGGGTTCGAGGCCCATACAGGAAGTCGCAGGTGCATGGCTTCTGCATGACCTCGGCCCGGGTGTAGCCACAGAGATCACAAAACCCATCGTTGCAGTAGATGATGGCACAGTTCTCTACACGGGCGTTGGCGATGATGAACTTCCGGCCTGCCAGGGGAAAAAAGAGGGGAGGGGTGGGGGTCAGTGGGACCCTCAGCCCTGCGGCCCCTTTCTCTCAACCTCTTCCTTGAACAGAAGACCCGACAGAATAAGAGTCGGAAGGGACGTTGGAGGTCATCCAGTCCAACCCCATGCTCACACAGGAGACCATTACAAAATAACTCTCTAGTTCAGTAATTTTGTAAGGGTCTCCCGCTCGAGCAGGGGGTTGGACTGGATGACCTCTGAAGTCCCTTCCAACTCTGTGACTCGATGATTCCGTACGGGGGGGGGGTCTCTTCGTTGAGCAGGGGGTTAGGCTAGATGACCTCTGAGGCAGAGGGTCACCAGCTGTTCTGCTCAGAGCAGCAATAGAGGGATAGCAAGGAGTCTCGCTGAGGCTAAAGCCTGGGCCGTGGTCTTGGATTCAAATCCTGACCCCAGGCCCCTTTTGGGAAGTTTCCTCTCCGGCCGCTGGGCACAATAAGGGCCTTTGCACGGTCCTGATTGAGCCCTCCGTGGGGCGTGGGGGGGCTGTCCCCGGAGGGGGCTAGGCTGGGTTCTGCACTGAACCCCCTCCCCCAAATCCGGAAGGGCAGGGAAGCTGGTCTGGTTCTGTCCCTCCCATGAAAGTGGGTCTAAGGGTGAGCTCAGCCTTCCCCTTCCCTTGTGATCCTTCCACTCCCAGATGTGTGGGGAGAAGATACACGTGTGTGTGTGTGTGTGTGTGTGTGTGTGTGTGTGTGTTGGTGGTCGTCTCCCCCCCTCCTTGCTTGACCCTTCTCCCTCCCTCCCTCTCCGCAGCGGCCTGACCTGAGACCCCCTCCCCCCCCGCCCCCGCCCTCGGAGGGAATCCCAGGGATCACCGCAGAAGCTGAGGGGAGGGGGCACCGAGGGAGGAAGGAATAGTGCCCGTGACCCTCCGCCAGGCTGGCAGTGCCTTCGGGGGGGGCGCAATTCTCCCTCCCGCCTCGAAGGAGAATGACAGAAGGGGCCTTGGAGGTCTTCTAGTCGAACCCCCTTGCTCTACGCCCGGCGTTCCTCTCCGGCGCCCCCTCGGCCTTCACCTGTCAGGCACCCACCCAACCCGGCCTCTGACGGGATCCCCGCCCCACCGCTTTCCCACCCTCCCCTTGAAAAAGAGCTGGTGCGGACTTTCCCGGGAGCCCCGGTCCGACTCCCCGCCGTTCAACGGGTCCGGTTGGGTCTCCGCCGCCCTCGCCCCGTTTCGCGCCGGCCGGGAAGACGGAACCCGGCGGCGCCCTGAGAGGGTCCCACCTGCCCAGGTGACGGCTCGGCCTCCGTCTTCTTCTCCTTCTCCCGGGCTCCGTGGACCGCGGCCCCACGGGGAAAAGACGGAGAGAGGGGCATGGGCCGTCACCGCTCCCGGGACCCTTCCTCAACCCTACGTGGCAAGACCGACTCCTTCGCCCGGCCCCACTTACTTTGGCCCTCAAATTTGCGGATGATGGTGTCCAGGAAGGTGTTCTGGGGGGCCACGTGCCCCCGCCGGACCGGCATGCTGTAAGCCCATGGGAGAGGGTCGCCCGCCCCCCGCCGCCCCCCCGCGCCTCCAGGACCCCCGACAACAGCGACCCCCGGACGGCCCAGCGCTGGGGCTCTTCACGGAGTTCGCGACCCCGGAGTCTCAAGGCGGCGTCCTCTCGGGTGGGGGGGCGGGCGAGGGACTTCGAGGCAAGGAAGGCAAGACTCCCTTCCCCCTTCCAGCCCGGCCCTGCGCCCCCTCCCCTGCGCCCCCTCCCTCTCCCGCTTCTCAGGGCCTCTCTGGGGCACCCTTGGCTCTTCTCGGTGGGAATCCGGGCCGGACCAGTTGGGAGGGTGGTCTCCGGAGTCCCTGGAGCCCCCCCAAGCCGGGGTCTCTTGCCGCGATGGGACGGGCTGCGAAGCCGAACCTTATTTAGGAAAAGGAGATGGAGCGATGGGGCTTGAGAAGGGAGGGGGAGGGATGGAGAAGGGAAGGAGGGTGGGAGGAGGGGCAGCCAGGCAGAGGGAGGGAGGGATGAAGGGAGGCGGCGGCGGGGGTGCGGTGTACGCAGTTGTTCGCTTCTTCTTGGGCTTCCCTAGCTGCGAGCGGGGACTCGCCCGCCGTACGGGGTCTCGAACGGCCCCGATAGCAGCAGCTCCGGCGGTCCAGAACGGCGGCGGTGCTGGCGAGCAAGGAAGGGACGGTGGGGGGGGGCGGTTGGGGAAGGGGGGGTGATGAACTGAACCGGGGGCGGAGCCTGGACACCTCTCAGCCAATGGCAGCGCCCCGCCACCCGAGCCTTAACGTGGGGGAGGGCGGAGTGTATGTGGGGGGCGTCCGTCAGCTGTTGGCTCAGCCGAGCCCCGGAACCTGTCGGCAGCTGCTAGGCGGGTCTTGGCTTTCTGGCAAGGGTGAAGATGGACGATGCCTGAGCCGGGGTAGAGTGCCTCTTCTGGTTCCCCCCCACCTCGGTGGGGGGGGAAGGGGTCTCATTGGGAGCAGCTCGGAAGGGGGGAGGCTCTTTGCCCAAAGGGGTCTGGCTACTCGTAAAGGTGAGCCCCCTCCCCGGATCCTCCCCCCTTACTGGGGATGGGGGGAGCACCGACAGCGCCTCCAGCTTTCCATCCAGGAGTCTGGGTCCAAGCGGCCCCCTCCCCAAATTTTGCCAAAGCTGTTCTTGCCAGCTGGAAAAAACTGCCAGCTTGGGCGGGGGAGACAGAGGGGAACGACGGCTGACAGGTGAAGGACCAGGGAGTTGTTTTGGGGGCAAAAGGGGGTGGGGCCTCCATCCCCTCCTCCTCTCCCCACCTCTTCAGCAGGCAAAATTTACCTGCAGACTCACCTGCACCGCAGTGCCCCCTCCCCAGCACCTGGGCGCCGGGTGACCCCAACGGACGTCGGAAGGGTCTCCAGCCTGCTGCTTTGGGGTTTTTTTCAATTGCCTTGTCAACTTGGAACGTCACTAAATGGACCGTTGTAAGTCAAGGAAAAGCTTCGTTCATTTCAACGTTCCTGCCTAATATGGCAAATGTCAGACTCCATGAATTATTCTTTCCTGAGCTGAAGTGGAGGATGGGCTTTGGTAGTTCTGCAAATTGTGGCCGTCAACTCCCAGAATCCCCAGCCAAAACACTCATGCATGCATGTACACAGAACAACCACTTTTTCTACTTTTAATTATTTATTTTAATTAATAAATAGCGACAAATTATTTTTAGCAAGACCAGTTGGGCCTCCATCTGCAAGAATTTGCTGTTTTTTAGAAACACTTCCCGGTAGGACTTAGAAGGGTCGACCACAACGCCTCTGTCGGCTGACCGCAAAAGTCGTGCCGACAGGATGTGGTTTCTACACTGCACCAAGTCGCACGGCAAGTCACACCCTTACCGGAATTAAACAAGGTTGACGTGGCACTTAGCTTAAGCTATGGTTAGGGGCATCCGGATGAGAGTCAGGCAGTGAGCAAAATTGATCATTGGCCTAATAAAAACAGACATGTAATTTGTCAACTTATATTAGGGCCTGACCAGGTGTGGGGTGGGGAGGAGGGTGTATGAGTGGCAGGACGTACCCTGCACTTGCCTGAATAAAACTTTTTGTGCGAGTACAGAGTTCTTGCACTCATGCGTGAAACTCCACTTGCATGAGACGCAGGCAGTTGCGTTCACACATGAAACTCCACTCAAGAATGAGGCAGACTCTTGCACTCGGACACGAAACTCCACACTTGCGCAACAGGCAGGCACTTGCGTTCATGCACAAAACTCCATTCTCACGAGAGGCAGAGACTTGTGTCATACACAAAACTCTTGGCCTTGCGCACAAAACTCCACTCAGAAACAAACGGAGGTTCGCACATGTGCATGTGCTTGCCTACTGCTTGAATGAGTCGAACTTTACATGCCCTCGCTTGCTCATTTCTCCCATGGCCCGGTTTCGAACAAGCCGTAGCCCTAGTAGATAGTGGACTGCGGCCCGGGGTGTGTGGGGAACACTGAGTTATATGATAGGTAAAAGAAATCCCTGCTGATTTCACTCCTAGTCGTTGCCAAATATAGAGGGCGGTGACATCTCTGTTTTAAGGCCATTGAGCCAGTGCTGTCCAAAGATATTTCCACCGTCATGTGGCCAACACGACATCATGGTGCTCTGTTACCTACCCACCAAAGTGGTACCTATTGATCTCCTCGCATTTATATGCTTTTGAACAGGTAGCTTGGCAGGAGCTGAGGTGAGGACGGGAACTAGCCCTGACCCTCAGCGCTCGGGTCTTGAACCAGGGCTGCAGGTTTCCAGCAAACCTGCCATTGAGCCACAGTGCCACCATACTTTTATGGTTTTAAATGGGTTTTATTATTTATATGGTTTTAACAATTCGGCTATGGAATAAGTTTTTTACTTGTTATTTTAGTTTGTATTTATGTGTATTTTTAAGTGCCTGTGAACCGCCCTGAGTCCCTAGGGAGATAGGGCGGTATATAAATGTGAACAATAAATAAATAAATAAATAAATACTTACGTGATAATGAAGTAGAGTTAAATACTTGATGGAGTATAATGGGATGGCGTTGCTTTGTATACATGTGTAACCGGTCATGATCAGTAGTGGATTTCAATTTAGTTTGCTACCGGTTTGCTTGTGTGCGTGCACATGCTAGCGCGCCTGACGCTTCTGCGCATGCACAGAAGCATCTGGGCGGGTGGGCGGAGCCTCCCGCCACCACTGCTACTGGTTCACCTGATCTGGGGCGAACCGGTAGTAACCTGCCACCGGTCATGACACTTTGTCACCAATGAGCAATTCTCTTTAGTTTCACTTTTGTAAATTGGCATAGGTTTTCCTGCTTGAGCAGGGGTTTGGAATAGATGACCTCTGAGGTCCCTTGTGACATTATAATTCTGCAAGGGTCACTTGGCTTGAGCCGATGGTTGGACTAGGGTCCTTTCAGGGTCTGTTTTTCTCTTATTCTAAATGGTATCTGGGCTCCTGCTTGAGCAAGGGGTTAGACCAGAAGACCTCCAAGGTCCCTTCCAACTCATTTATTCTGTAAGGGTCTCCTGCTTGAGGAGGGGGTTGGACTAGATGACCTCCAAGGTCCCTTCCAACTGTCATTCTGTAATTGTGTAAAAACTCCCCAAATGTCGGCAGGAAAGCCGAGGGCCAGAGAAGAGGTCTCCTGGTTGTCACTTTGGTGCCAACACAATTCCCAGTGGATCTCAAGAGTAGAAAAAGCAAAGGTCACACCTTCCACACTGTTGCCAATTAACCGAGGGAATAAAGAGCAGCATGTTCCCTGGGAGCTTTGGAGAACCAGGCCGGCGTTTTCCCCATGGCACCAAGAAGAGTCAACAACCTTGAACCTGGGGGGGACGGCCTGGGCTCAGCCAAAACACTCACGCAAGTACGTACGCAGAGCCTCCAGCGTCTGTGGAGAGGTTCCATCATCCACATCACGGTTGTCCACAAAATGCTTTTTTCTAAAACAAAACCTTAACAACTGGCTTTGCTTGATTTTATTTTGTCGTTCGAAAGGGTTCGCTTCTTCATTTCTCGTCCTGGAACTGAGGATGGGTCAGTCTAGAGAAAAGAACAGGAGGTGGATGACAACAATGACAACGTGATAATAGTCGTCCAGGATTTGAGGCGCTGCCCCAAAGAAGGAGGTGAGGGGGGGGGTTTCCACTTGTTTTTCAAAGCACCGGAAGGCAGGATGAGAAACTAACTGAGGAGAGAAGCAACCTGGAATTAAGGAGAATCTTCCTAACAGGGAGGACAATTACCAGTGGAACTGCTTGCCACCAGAAGTTGTGGCTTGCTCCATCAATGGAGGTTTTAAAGAAGAGATTGGACAGTCACTTGTCCGGAATGATCTCGCTAGGGTCTCCCGCTTGAGCAGGGGGTTGGACTAAATGACCTCCAAGGTCTCTTCCAGCTCTATTCTGATAGAGGGGAGAGAGAGGGAGGGTGGAAGGGTGGGAGAGAGAAAGAAAGATAATAATGAATAGATAGATGGATAGATGAGGGATGGATGATAGATAGATAGATAATAATGAATAGAGAGATGGATGGATAGATGGATACATACATACATATTCCCCATCTCCATGTCTGTCCCCTCAGACCCATTTAAGAAGTAGACACCCCCCTTGGCTGCCCTTTTTCCAGACTCCGCAATGGCGATTTGAGTACAGATCAGAGGGTAGTTCGTGCTTGGAGTGCCCCACCCTTTCCTCCTATGCAAAGGGCTGATTTGGCTTTTGGCCCTAGGCTTTGACCCTTTGACCTTTGAGCCCAGATGGCTGCCCCCCCAATCCTTTTACCTTGGTGGGCTGTCCAAAGTGACCACAAAGATCAATTTTTGTCCAGGACATTCAGTCCCTAACTTCCCTTTTCAAGACCCCTCCCCTCCAGTTGCTGAACAGGACCCCCCACCTGCCCCACTTTGCTGATGGGTGTCCTCTTCTGCTCTTCCCCCCCATCGTCTCCCCCCCCAGGAGAATGGAGGTGTTTAGAGAGCCGAGCTCTTTGTCTAAGGTGTCCAAAGGAGGATAATTTTAGAGCCGCCATCAAGCAGTCTGTGCAAAGGAGAAGCCGAACAAAAGCCAGCAGAGGAGGAATTTTTAGGATATCAGCCCTAAAATAGATGGGGAGGAGAAAAGGATGTGCCAGGAGTGGGATTAAAGGAATGAGAGGCATGAATAGAATGAAAGGAATGGAAGGAAGGAAGGAAGGAAGAAAAGAGAAAGAGAAAGAATGAAAGAAAGAAAGAGAGAGAGAGAGAGAGAGAAAGAAAGAAAAGAATGAAAAAAGAGAAAGGAAAAAGAAAGGGAGGGAGGGAGGGAGGGAGTGTGGGACGGAGAGAAAGAAAGAAAGAGAAAAAAGTAAAAAGGGAGAAAGGGAAAAAGAAGAAAGAAAGAAAAGAAAGTGAGGGAGAGAGAGAGAGAGAGAGAGAAAGAAAAAAAAGATAGCCAGAGGGTGGGAGGGAGGAAGGGAAGAAGGGAGAGAGAGAGAAAGAAAGAAAAAGAAAGGAGAAAGAGAGAGAGAGAGAAAAGTAAAAAGAGGGCAAAAGAAGAAAGAAAAAAGAGAAAGAAAGGGAAGGAGGGAGAGAGGAAGAGAGATAAGTAGGGAAAGAAGAAAGAGCGGGAAGGAGGAGGAGGAGGAGGATGAACAGGACCAGAGGATGGATGGAAAGGGAGAAGGAGGGGGAAGAAGAGAGGAAGAGGAGGAAGAGGAACTTGAAAACCAACACAGCTACAACCATAGGACAACCCTGCTTAACGACCCCTGATGTTTTGCTTAATGACTGTTGGCTGAGCCCTGCAGGGGCCGGCCCCCATGATGGTCATTCAGCAAGAACTACCCTTCCATCAATTGAGGCAAAGAGTCGACAGCTGGCTTCTTCTTTCGTTTTCTTCAGCCTCCGAGAACCGAGGACTTGGGCAATGCTGTCGAATGCCTTTTTTCCAGCTGAGCCTTTCGGGCCCTTTTGGCTTCTCGCGCTCATTCATTTTCAGACTTTCCACTTCATTCATTTAAATAACAAAATTGACACATTCGGATGGGTTCCACACCCCCTCCTCATTGGTAGTATTTCCCCTCCCCCATTGGAGAGAGGGCTGGTTTGAGGTCCCCCCCCCTCTAGTTATTCATCGCTTCGATGGAGGATGGAAAAATTGCTTATCAACCTGCAGACAATTCCAGAGTTGGGAAATCAACATCCAGAATGATTCTCGCCAGGACGTTTCGCTCAGCAGGTTATACGACGCTGTAAAATGAGCCTCGATAAAATATCAGCTTATCGTCGGGATCTCTGAGTCAGCAGCATGGGCTGGCTGCAGAACAAGGCTGAGACAGTTTGAACCGGCCTCACCTGAAGGAGCGTTTCCAAAGCATTTAAAACAAGAGACTTGTCTAGTTGGAAGCGACCTCATCCAGTCCAACCCTCTGCCAAAGCAGGAGACCTTTACAGAATCATAGAATGACACAATTGGAAGGGGCCTTGGAGATAATCTATTCCAAACCGCTGCTCAGGCAGCAACCCTATATCATTTGAGAAGAGAGAGAGAGAGGGAGGGAGGGAGGGAGGGAAAGAGAGGGGGGAGGGAGGGAGAACATAATCAGTACTAGAAGGGACTGGGGTTTGAAGGGAGGAGGAGGAGGAGGAGGAGGAGGAGGAGGAGGAGGAGAAAGACAACCCCCTCCCTTCTAGTACTGATAATGTTCTTTAGTTTGAGTAATGAAACATCTGCAAGAAAAGAATCAAAATCAAAGAGCCGCCAAGGTCATTGCCACCCTGAGCTCCGAATAATCTCCTTTATTGCGGACTGGTTTAACACCAGTTAAACAAAGGGAGAAAGGGAGAGAGAGAAGCAGAGAGAGAGGGAGGGAGGGAAGGAGGGAGGGAGAGAGAGGGAGACCGCCATGTTGTGCACACTCACCACTCCCCCTCCCCCTCCCCCTCCCACAAAACTCCGCCTGGGGAGACCTCGGCGGCCCGCGAACCATCGGGCCAAGAAAGCCGAAAGAAGTCGCGGCCAATCTCGCTCCCTTTCGCTGGAAACGCGGCCGCGCCTGCGCGCTCGGGCTCGTGGCGCTCTCCAAGGTGCTGAAAGCGCCGCCGTCTCCCAGTTTTCTTTCGTGTGTGTGTGTGTGTGTGTGTGTGTGTTGGGAGCGAGGGAGATGCCAGGGCGGCCCCTCTCTCCCCTCCCCAGCCGGGAAAGGCGAGCTCCACCCCCTCCACACACACACACCCCGCGCCGGGGCGGTGCCCATTCAGCGCCTTCCCGGAAGACCAAGTGGGGGGAGGAGGGAAGGGGAGGCCGCGGCTTGTACCTGGTGGGAGGTGTCTGCCCCGGTGTCCCCCACCCACCCAAGGCTGGAGAGTGAGTTCGGTCAATTCCTGTCAGTCGAATGCCCCCTCCCTGTCTCCCAGAAACGGAAATCTCGGAATAATAAAGTGGGAGGGGACCTTGGAGGTCTTCTAGTCCAACCCCCTGCTCAAATCTTCACGAATCATAGGTGGACAGAGCTGGAAGGAAGCTCAGAGATCGTATAGCTCTAGTCCAATCCCCTGCTCAAGCAGGGGGCCTGATTAGATGATCTCCAAGGTCCATTCCAACACTGTTATTGTATAATTCTGTAAGATTTCCCACTTGAGCAGCGGGTTGGACTAGATGACCTCCAAGATCTGGAGGCTAAAACATATGAAAAACGGTTGCAGGAACTGGGTATGTCTAGTTTAATAAAAAGAAGGACTAGGGGAGACATGATAGCAGTCTTCCAATATCTCAGGGGTTGCCACAAAGAAGAGGGAGTCGGGCTGTTCTCCAAAGCACCTGAGGGTAGAACAAGAAGCAATGAGTGGAAACTGATCAAAGAAAGAAGCAACTTAGAACTAAGGAGAAATTTCCTGACAGTTAGAACAATTAATAAGTGGAACGACTTGCCTTCAGAAGTTGTGAATGCTCCAACACTGGAAATTTTTAAGAAAATGTTGGATAACCATCTGACTGAGATGGTGTAGGGTTTCCTGCCTGGGCAGGGGGTTGGACTAGAAGGCCTCCAAGGTCCCTTCCAACTCTGTTGTTATGTTATGTTATGTTATTTCCACACAATCTAAGATCTTTTTTATTACTTCACCTTCACCGTCTCTCTAACTTGCAATTTTGTGCAAATGCAAGTCTTGCTACTGTTATTACATGGATAATTAAATACATTTCTTCTTTGCTATATCTTTCTGGCAAAATACCCAATAAGAAAATTTCTGGCTTTAATTCTATGGATTTGTGTAGCGTTTCCTTTAACCATGTCTGTATTCTAAACCAATACTTTTTTGCTTCTATACATGTCCACCACATATGATAATATGACCCTGGCAAATTTGAGCATTTCCAACATTTAGTTGATTTATCTTTAAACATTTTTGCTAGTCTTTCTGATGGCATGTGCCATCTATAAAACATTTTATATAGGTTTTCCTTCTATGCCGTTGCCACTGTCAATTTATAATTCCTTTCCCATAGTTGTTGCCATTTCTCTAATTTTATTGCATATCCAAAATTTTTCACCCACGTTATCATTATCTTTTTACTTCTTCATCTTCTAGTCTAACTTGCAATAAGTAATTATACAATATTTAATCATTTTTTCATCCTTTCCAGTCAGTATCTGATCCAACTCTGATTTCCCTAAATTAAAACCATATTGTTTCAAGTCTTTATTATATCTTGATTGTATTTGCAATCTTGTGTACCAATCAGTCTCAATCCCTTATTTTTCTAATTCTTGCTTCTGTTTTAACTCTCCCTTCTCAGTTAAAATGTCTTTATAACATACAATTTTGTTCATATTAATCATATTCGGTTGTGTCAACGCTTCTATTGTTGAAAGCCACATTGGTATTTCCATGTAGTGTTTTTCTTTCACTCTCTCCCCTATTGTTAACACAATGTCTCTGAAAGTATCCATGTATCCTATTTTTGCCATACCATAAGAAAGCATGCCAACCTAGTTGCAAATCATGTCCTTCCAAAGTCAATTATCTTGTATTTCTCAATAAAATCCATTCTTTAATCCAGGTTAACATTGCTGCTTCGTGATAAAGTTCCCAGTTTGGTAGGCCAAATCCTCCTCTAGTCTTAGTCTTGAAGCAGTTTAATATTAATTCTTGCTTTTTTTCCTTGCCATATATATTTCCACATCATTTTATTCAAAGTCTCAAAATATTTCTTCTTCAATCTTATCGGAATTGTTTGATAGAAGAACAAAATTCTCGGCAGTATATTCATTTTAATTAATGCTATTCTTCCCCTTAACGATAGTTGCAGATTTTTCCATTTTTCCAAATCTATTTCAGTTTGGTTCCACAATTTTATAGTAGTTATCTTCCTTCAGTGTAATACATCTTGAAGTTAATTGAATGCCCAGATATCTCACTTTCTTCACTATCTAAATATCTAAGTTCTGCATTAGTTGCTTCTTTTGTTTTTCTCTCATGTTTTTGACTATGATTTTAGTTTTTTCTTTATTTTTTTCAATCCTGCTATCTCTCCATATCCCTCTATTTGTTGCATTAACTTTAAACCCATTTCCATTGGTTTTTCTTTAATGAATACTAAATCATCCGCAAATGCTTGTAGCTTGTATTCTTCTTTTTTAATTTCCATTCCTTTTATTTCTTTATCTTTTCTTATTTTTCTATTTAAAATCTCTAACGTCAAGATAAATAACAATGGAGATAATGGACATCCTTGTCTAGTTCCTTTTCTGATATCTACTTTTTCTTCATTTCGCCATTTATTATTACCTTTGCCGATTGATCTTTATATATAGTCTTAACCATGTTTACAAATCTATCCCCAAAATCCATCTTTTGTAATTCTGTAATCATAAATTCCCAATTCACATTATCAAATGCTTTCTGCGCATCTATAAATAACAACGCCATTTGTTTTTCTGGATGAGCTTCGTAATATTCCAATGTATCCAATATGAGGAAGGAAGAAAAATAATAGATCTCAAAAAAAAACAGCATGGATGCACAAAGAACTATCTGACAAATTGAAAGACAAAAAGGACACATATAAAAAGTGGAAAGAGGGGCAAATAACTAAGGCAGAATATCAGCAAATAGCCCAAGCCTGTAAAAATGAAGTGAGGAAAGCTAAGGCTCACAATGAACAAAGGCTAGTGACAGAAGTAAAAAATAACAAAAAAAGCTTCTTCCAACATATTAAAAACAAGAAAAAAGTCAAGGAAACAATTGGCCCATTGCTGGGAGAAAGTGGCAAGAAGATGACAAGCAACAGGGAGAAAGCAGATCTACTTAACATATTTTGCATCTGTCTTTACACAAAAGGAAAAAACAATCCAACCTATCAAAAACAGCACCACAAAAAACAGATTAGAAACACAAGTTAAACTAGGGAAGAAAATGGTAAGTGAACACCTGTCTACCCTAGACGAGTTCAAATCACCAGGACCGGATGGATTACACCCCAAGGTTCTGAAGGAACTGGCAGACGAGATCTCAGAGCCACTGAACTATATCTTTCAAAGATCCTGGAGCACAGGGGAACTGCCAGAGGACTGGAAAAGAGCTGATGTAGTTCCCATCTTCAAAAAAGGAAAAAAAACAGATCCAGGAAACTACAGACCTATCAGCCTAACCTCAATACCAGGGAAGATTCTGGAAAAGATAATCAAACAAAATAATAACTAAAAGCCAACATGGGTTTGTCGAAAACAGATCATGCCAGACTAATCTTACTGCATTCTTTGACAAAGTGACAAAATTAGTGGACCAGAGGAATGCTATCGATATAATTTACTTGGACTTCAGTAAAGCATTTGATAAAGTAGACCATAACCTACTACTAGATAAAGTAGAAAAATGTGGGTTAGACAGCACCACCACCAGATGGATTCATAACTGGCTGACCAACCGCACTCAATGTGTAGTCCTCAATGGAACTATATCCACATGGAGGGAAGTATGCAGTGGAGTACCCCAAGGCTCTGTTTTAGGCCCAGTACTCTTCAACATCTTCATCAATGAATTGGACGAGGGGATAGATGGGGAACTCATCAAATTTGCAGATGACACCAAGCTGACAGGAATAGCCAACACTCCAGAAGATAGGCTCAAGTTACAGAAAGATCTTGACAGACTTGAACATTGGGCGCTATCTAACAAAATAAAATTCAACAGTGAAAAAAGTAAGGTTCTACATTTAGGCAAAAAAAAATGCACAGGTACCATATATGTGGTACCTTGCTCAATAGTAGTAACTGTGAGAGGGATCTTGGAGTCCTAGTGGACAACCATTTAGTTGTGAGCCAGCAGTGTGCAGCAGCTGCCAAAAAAGCCAACACAATTCGGGGCTGCATAAACAGAGGGATAGAATCAAGATCACGTGAAGTGTTAATGCCACTTTATAATGCCTTGGTAAGGCCAGTCTTGGAATATTACATCCAGTTTTGGTTGCCACGATGTAAAAAAGATGTTGAGACTCTAGAAAGAGTGCAGAGAAGAGCAACAAAGATGATTAGGGGACTGGAGGCTAAAACATATGAAGAATGGTTGCAGGAACTGGATATGTCTACTTTAATGAAAAGAAGGACTAGGGGAGACATGATAGCAGTCTTCCAATATCTCAGGGGTTGCCACAAAGAAGAGGGAGTCGGGCTGTTCTCCAAAGCACCTGAGAGTAGAACAAGAAGCAATGGGTGGAAACTAATCAAGGAGAGAAGCAACCTAGAACTAAGGAGAAATTTCCTGACAGTTGGAACAATTAATCAGTGGAACAACTTGCCTGCAGAAATTGTGAATGCTCCAACACTGGAAATTTTTAAGAAAATGTTGGATAACCATCTGACTGAGATGGTGTAGGGTTTCCTGCCTGGGCAGGGGGTTGGACTAGAAGGTCCCTTCCAACTCTGATATTATATTATATTAATATGATTTATATATTATCTCTAATTTGTCTTTTAGGTAGAAAACCATTTTGATCTAAATGTATAAATTTATTCAACAACCTCTTCAGTTTTTCCGCCGTAATTGATGCAAATATTTACCTACTCACATTGGGGGTGGCACCCTGGACCTGATTTTTGTCTCTGGTCAGTGGTTGAGAGATCTGGACTTAAAGGAAATAGTCATTGAACCTTTGTCATGGTCAGATCACTCTCTTCTTCGTCTGGACTTTCTGACCGCCATTCACCGCCGCAGGGAGACGGAGCCGACACGTTGGTTCCGTCCCAGGCGCCTGATGGACCCGGAGGGGTTCCGGACGGAGCTTGGGCCATTTCCTGAGGGTCTGGCTCACGGCTCGGCTGAGGAACTTGTTGCGGCCTGGGAACGGGCCGCGGCGGGGGCCTTAGACCGGGTCGTGCCTTTGCGGCCTCTGACCCGGCGCAGGTCCCAACCGGCTCCTTGGTTCTCTGAGGAGCTGAGAGGGATGAAGCGCCGGAGAAGACGCCTAGAGAGTTCCTGGAGGTCTAGCCGTTCAGAAGCTGATCGGACACTAGTGAAGTCCTATACTAGGGCTTACCTAGTGGCAATGAGGGAGGCGAGGCGTAGCTACGCCTCCTCCCTCATTGCATCGGCAGATAACCGCCCAGCCGCCCTGTTTCGGGTGACCCGCTCCCTCCTACACCAGGGGGAGCGGGATGACCCGTTACAGGGACGTGCTGAGGAGTTTAACGGTTATCTATACGATAAAATCGTTCAGCGTCGGGATGGTTTGGACCAAGACTGCGTGATACGGGTGAGACGGCTGAGGGTGGTCTTGGTGACATTTTATGGGATGAGTTTGACCCTGTCGCTCCCGAGGACATGGACAGGTTGTTGGGGAGGCTGAATGCCACCACGTGTTTACTGGACCCGTGCCCCTCCTGGTTGGTGCTGGCCACGCAGGAGGTGACACGAGGCTGGCTCCAGGCGATTACGAGCGCTTCTTTGGTGGAGGGTGTCTTTCCGGCCGCCTTGAAAGAGGCGGTGGTGAGGCCCCTCCTCAAGAAGCCTTCCCTGGACCCGGCTGTTTTAGGTAATTATCGTCCGGTCTCCAACCTTCGCTTCACGGCGAAGGTTGTAGAGAGTATGGTGGCATATCAGTTTCCCTTGCACCTGGATGAAACTGTCTATCTAGACCCGTTCCAGTCCGGTTTCCGACCGGTTACAGCACGGAGACGGCTTTGGTCGCGTTGGTGGATGATCTCTGGAGGGCCAGGGATAGGGGTTGTTCCTCTGCCCTGGTCCTATTAGACCTCTCAGCGGCTTTCGATACCATCGACCATGGTATCCTGCTGCGCCGGTTGGAGGGATTGGGAGTGGGAGGCACCGTTATCGGTGGTTCTCCTCCTATCTCTCCGACCGTCGCAGTCGGTGTTGACAGGGGCAGAGGTCGGCCCGAGGCGCCTCACTTGTGGGGTGCCGCAGGGATCGATCTCTCGCCTTCTGTTCAACATCTATATGAAGCCGCTGGGTGAGATCATCAGTGGGTTCGTGTGAGGTACCAGCTGTACGCGGATGACACCCAGCTGTACTTTTCCACACCGGACCACCCCAACGAAGCCATCGAAGTGCTGTCCCGGTGTCTGGAGGCCCTACGGGTCTGGATGGGGGGAAACACGCTCAAGCTCATCACCTCCAAGACAGAGTGGCTGTGGATGCCGGCCCCGGTACAGTCAGCTAAATCATGGCTGACCATCGGTGGCAGTCATTGGCCCCGATGGAGAGGGTGCGCAACTTAGCGTCCTCCTGGATGAACGGCTGTCTCTAGAAGATCATTTGACAGCCGCTCCAGGAGAGCGTTCTACCAGGTTCGCCTGGTACGCCAGTTGCGCCTTTCTGGACCGGGAGGCCCTATGCACGGTCACTCACGCCTCGTGACGTCGCCTGGATTACTGCAACGCTCTCTACATGGGGCTCCCCTTGAAGGGCATCCGAGGCTACAGTTAGTCCAGAACGCGGCTGCGCTGGTGATAGATGGAGCCCTCGTGGCTCCCGTATAACACCTATCCTGCGCAGTCTGCACTGGCTACCTGTGGCTTTCCGGGTGCGCTTCAAGGTTTTGGTGACCACCTTTAAAGCGCTCCATGGCATAGGGCCGGGTTATCTACGGGACCGCCTACTGCGACCAGATACCTCTCACCGACCCGTGCGCTCTCACAGAGAGGGACTCCTCAGGGTGCCGTCAGCTAGGCAGTGTCGTCTGGCGACGCCCAGGGGAAGGGCCTTCTCTGTGGGGGCTCCCGCCCTTTGGAACGAACTCCCCCCAGGACTCCGTCAACTTCCGGACCTTCGAACCTTCCGTCGCGAGCTGAAGACGCATTTATTCATCTGTGCAGGACTGGCTTAGTTTTTTAGATTTTAAATTTAGAGGGGTTTTTTAAATTGATTTTAATATCTATATTTTTATTTTTAATTAATTGGGCAGTAGAATAAGTTTTTTAATGATTGTTTTAATTTGTATATTGATGTTTTTATATGCCTGTGAACCGCCCTGAGTCCTTTGGGAGATAGGGCGGTATATAAATTCAAACAATAAATAAATAAATAAATAAATAAATAATCTGCGTTTAATAATGAAATTGGTCTATAATTTTTTATTTGTTGCAGGTCTGATTCTCTCTTAGGTATAAGAGTTATATATGCCTCCATCCATGATTTGGGTGCCTTGGATTCTATTAGTAAATCATTGAATACTTGTAACATTTTATCACTTAATATATTTTGCAATTCTTTATACAATTCTGCTGGTAATCCATCTGGCCCCGGAGTTTTTCCATTTTTCTGTCAATTGTCATCAGCCAAGGATTCCATGCATGGCCACAGCATTTCACTGATCCACTAATTTTATCACTTTGTGAAAGTAGACAATTGTCTGGCTTCTTTCTGCTTTTGACAAACCCATGTTGGCTTCTGGTTAGAACCTGGATTGTTTCTTGTAGTTCTTCATTTGCCCAGTAGGTGGCAGAAAAGACTTTTTGTAATCCTGGCTCTTCAACACAATCCAAAGAGAAGACAATGGATAGATGGAAGAAGGGATGGAGGGATGGATGGATGTGTGGATGGATGGATGGATGTGTGGATGGATGAATGATGGATGGATGGATGGATGGATGGATGGAGAGATGGAGGGAGGGAGAGAGGGAGGGAGGGAGGGAGGGAAGGAGGGACAAAGAGATGGAGGGATGGATGTGTGGATGGATGAATGATGGATGGATGGATGGATGGAGAGATGGAGGGAGGGAGAGATGGAGGGAGGGAGGGAGGGAGGGAAGGAGGGACAAAGAGATGGAGGGATGGATGTGTGGATGGATGAATGATGGATGGATGGATGGATGTGTAGATGGATGGATGGAGAAAAGGATGGAGGGAGGGAGCGAGGGATGGATGGATATGTGGATGGATGGATGGAGAGATGGAGGGAGGGAGAGAGAGATGGAGGGAAGGAGGGAGCAAGGGATGAATGGGTGGGTGGGTGGAGGGAGGGAGAGATGGATGGAGGGAGAGATGGAGGGAAGGAGGGAGCGAGGATGGATGGATGTGTGGATGGATGGATGGAGAGAGGAGGAGGAGAGATGGAGGAAGAGACAAGGATGAATGGATAGGGAGGAGGAGGAGGAGGAGATGGATGGAGGGAGAGATGGAGGGAAGGAGGGAGCGAGGGATGGATGGATGTGTGGATGGATGGATGGAGAGATGGAGGGAGGGAGAGATGGAGGGAAGGAGGGAGCAAGGGATGAATGGATGGGTGGAGGGAGGGAGGGAGGGAGAGATTGATGGAGGGAGAGATGGAGGGAAGGAGAAAGCGAGGGATGGATGGATGTGTGGATGGATGGATGATGGATGGATGATGGATGGATGGAGAGATGCATGAATGGAGTTATGGATGGATGGATGGATGGATGGATGGATGGAAGATAGAATGAAAGATTCAATCAGTTGGAAGGAGTGCTGGAGGTCTTCAACCCCTGTTGAAACAGGAGACCCTTAAAGAATGACAGAATCATGGAGGGGACCTCAGAGGTCATCTACTCCAACCCCCCTGCCTGAGCAGGGACCCTGTACCATTCCAGAGAAGTGGCTGTCCAGTCTCTGCTTCAAAACCTCCAGTGACAGAGCACCCACAACTTCCAGTGGCAAGCAGTTCCACTGGTGAATTGTCTTCCCTGTCAGGAAATTTCTCATTCATTCCAGGTTGCATCGGTTAGTTTCCATCAATTGTTTCTCGTCCAGCCTTCTGATGCTTTGAAAAACAAGCGGACCCCCTCTTCTTTGGGGCAGTGCCCCTCCCAACTCTCCTCCCCATCCCCGCTGCTCCTTCTTTTCTCTAGACTGGCCAAACCCCAATCCTGCGACCGTCTGTCATATCTTTGAGCCTCCAGGCCTTTAATCATTTTAGTCTCTCAAAAGGGAGAAACTGACGTAGTACCACGGTTCACCCGGCTTTTGGGAATGTCCGGCTCCCGGCCAGGCAGCCGCCAGGGTCTCTGGGGAGAGATGCCACCAGCAGGCCTGGAAAGGGCCTGTAGCAGGCCGACGGCGGTCACAGAAGAAAGCCTGGGCCCTGGGGTTGGTGCCAGGCGCCCCCACGGTCCGAGCAAGCCCGCCAGATGCTTTATTCATGGAAGTATTTATAGCAGATTTTCCACTCCGGTGGAATATCAAATATCTGGAACAAGAGAACGGCAGCTATGGAACGCCCCGTGCCGGCAGCAGTCGAGCGAGGAAACCCGGCTGGCTCGGTCCCAAAGTGGGCGTGACTCATCCAGAAAACACCTGTGTGCAGGGTGGAGCTCTCTCATCCATCCCTCTCCCTCTCTCTCTCTCTCTCTCTCTCCATGTCTCATCTATCTATCTATCTATCTATCTATCTATCTATCTATCTATCTATCTATCTATCTATCTATCTCTATTTCTTTTTTTCTGTCTGTGTCTGTCTGTCTGTCTGTCTGTCTGTCTGTCTGTCTGTCTCTATCTATCTATCTATCTATCTATCTATCTTATATTCCTTCTATCTATCTATCTATCTATCTATCTATCTATCTATCTATCTATCTATCTCTATCTAGTTCTATCTATCTGTCTGTCTGTCTATCATCTCTCTCTCTCTTATCTATATCTATCTATCTATCTATCTATCTATCTATCTATCTATCTATCTATCTATCTATCTATCATCCATCCATCTTTCATCTATCTATCTATCTATCTATCTATCTATCTATCTATCTATCTATCTCTATTTCTTTTTTTCTGTCTGTGTCTGTCTGTGTCTGTCTGTCTGTCTGTCTGTCTCTATCTATCCATCTATCTATCTATCTATCTATCCATCTATCCATCTCTCATCCATCCATATCTATCCTATCTATCTATCTATCTATCTATCTATCTATCTATCTATCTATCTATCTATCATCTATCATCCATCCATCTCTCATCCATCTATCCATATCTATCTATCTATCTATCTATCTATCTATCTATCTATCTATCTATCTATCTATCTATCTATCTATCTATCATTCATCCATCTATCATCTATATCTATCTATCTATCTATCTATCTATCTATCTATCTATCTATCTATCTATCTATCTTTCTCTTTCTCTCTCTGTATCATCCATCCATCTCTCATCCATCTATCCATCTCTCTCTATCTATCCATCCATCTCTCATCCATATCTATCTACCTACCTATTATCTATCTATCTATCTATCTATCTATCTATCTATCTATCTATCTATCTATCTATCTATCTATCTATCTATCATCTATCTATCTATTATCTATCCATCCATCCATCCATCCATCCATCCATCCATCCATCATCTCTCTCTTTCTGCCTCCCTCCCTCTCTCATCTATATCTATTAATCAGAATGGAGCTACAAGGGACCTGTGCAGTCATCTGGTCCAACCCCTGCTCAAGTAGCAGCCCCTCGGCCGTTTCAGACCAATGTCTCTCCAGTCTCTTCTTAAAAACCTCCAGTGATGAAGCACCCACAAGTTCCAGTGTCAAGCAGTTCCACTGGTTAAGTGTCCTCCCTGTTAGGAAATTCCTCCTTCGTTCCAGGTTGCTTCCCACCTTGGTGAATTTCCATCCATTGCTTCTCGTCCGGCTTTCCGCTGCTTTGGAGAGTAGATGGCACCCCTCTTCTTTAGGGCAGCCTCCCAAATCCTGGAACCCGGACTAGCCATATTCCCTGCCCTGTCAGGCATAACAACCCTGCGAGGTAGGCAAAGCTGGGAGTGAGGCTGGATTGGAAGGCTGCCTTCCCTTTGCAGGTTTTGGGGTTCTGCTTTCCCCTCCCAAACTGTTAGAAGGGACCCCTTCTGGCAAGAGACACCCAGCCCCCACGGGGAGATTCCTGGGCCAGCCACGTGGTTGGCTGGAAGGCTGTCATCAGCCAGATTTCCAGGCAGAGAGGGAGGGGCGGATGGGTGGATGGAAAGAGCCTTTCCTGCTCGCCCCCCCCTCTGGGTGACGCCATCCAACCGGTGCAGAGATAAGGCATAAGGCACGTGTGTGTGTGTGTGTGTGTGTGTGTATGTGTATGCGCGCGCAGAGGGGGGGGGGAACGTCCCAGTCGCTGGCACGGATCCTGCACTTCCCCAGGGAGCTGGGCTCTCTTTTCGGCCTCTTGGAGCAGAGAGTTGGACTAGAAGACCTCCAAGGTCCCTTCCAACTCTTTGATTCTGTAAGGGTCTCCTGCTTGAACATGACCTCAAAGGACTTTCCATTATTCTATGATTCTGTCTTCTATGATTCTTTCCATTATTCTATGATTCTCAAGGAGGGGGTTGAGCTAGATGACCTTTAAGGTCCCTTTCAACTCTGTCACTCCATGATTCTGTGAGGGTCTCCTGCTTGAGTAGCGGGTTGGATTAGATAAGCTCCAAGGTCCCCTCCAGCTCTTCAAATTCTGTAAGTGTCCCTTGTTTGAGGAGGTGGTTGGACTAGAAAACCTCAAAAGTCCCTTCCCACTTTATAATTCTCTCAGGGCCTCCTGCTTATTATTATTTTTTAATGATTTCTTTTATTTGTTATTATATTATATTACACTGCATTGCTATATTCTAATCTATTCGGCACTCTATTCTATTACATTAAATTACTATAGTAAACCATACTCTATTATACTGGTATTGTATTGTATTGTATTACATTAATTAAAGAACCTTTTTCCAACAGTGACCACTGCATGATTGATTTTCGTCTCAATATACGTCCATACTTAAATCGTCATAACAATAGTATTCCCAACTACAACTTCAAAAAAAGCCAATTACGACCTTATAAACAACGATCTTTCATTTCTGGACTGGCAAAATCTATTTGCAACCTGCATAACCGCTGAAGACCACTATAGAGTCTTCCTACTTGAGATCAATAGAGTCATTAAACTATATGTACCACAAATGACTACCATGATCAGGAAAAGCAAACTACCCATATCAATAAAAAAGCTTCAATCAAAAAAAAAATCCCTCTGGAAAAGAAACAAAAAAGGCTATGTTGCAAATTTCAAAATCCGCTACAGAAACATATGCAACCAAATAAAAACTGAATGCACAAATTACCACACCAAGCAAGAAGAGAACCTTCTGCGCCCAAATTCCAATCGTGCCTTTTATAATTTTGTTAACAATAAACTTAAAGACTCAAGATCCATCCCACCACTAAAAGATTCTAACAACAAAGAACGCAATGACAAAACAGTTAAAGCCAACCTCTTCAACATATTCTTTGGCTCAGTTTTTGTTAACTCCGATAACACATATCCGACATTCCACAAACGTACCAGCAATGATTATGATGACTTAACTCATATAGATTTCACAGAAGATAACGTTGGAAAAGCTCTTCATAACTTAAAACCATCGCTATCTATTGGACCCGATGGACTATGTGCATACTTCTTAAAAAAACTTTCCATTAATATAGCAGAACCCCTAAGCATTATCTTTGATAAAGCTTTCACTACCAGTTCCCTTCCCAAACTTTGATCACTAGCCACAGTCATCCCTATCTTCAAAAAAGGAGACCCCAGCTTAGTCGAAAATTACAGACCGATCTCTCTTTGCTGCGTCACCTGCAAAGTCATGGAATCAATCATCAACCAATCCATTACCTCACACTTAGAAACTAACAACCTACTCTCCAATAAACAATTTGGTTTCAGGAAAAGATTATCATGCAACTTACAACTTCTTCACTGTAAAAACATATGGACTACTAATCTCGATCAAGGCAAAACAGTAGATGCAATCTACATAGACTTCTGCAAAGCTTTTGACTCAGTAGTACACGATAAACTTCTCCTAAAACTAACATCCTATGGCATCTCAGGACCCCTTCACAAATGGATATCTGCTTTTCTGTTTAACAGACAACAAGTGGTCAAAATTGGCAATGCTTTATCAAATCCTGTTCCTGTCAAGAGTGGCGTTCCTCAAGGCAGCGTCCTTGGACCAACACTCTTTATTCTATACATTAATGATCTTTGTGACCATATCTCAAGTAATTGTGTTCTCTTTGCTGACGATGTCAAACTATTTAACACCACAGACAATACTTCTATCATTCAAAAAGACCTTGATCATCTAACCGCTTGGTCTAAAACTTGGCAACTCCAAATCTCAACCAGCAAATGCTCAGTCTTACATATAGGAAAAAAGAACCCAAACACTAAGTACATACTTGATGGACATTACCTTACAGATGACTCCCACCCTGTTAAAGACCTTGGAGTTTTCATGTCAAATGATCTAAGTGCCAAAGCCCACTGCAACTACATAGCAAAAAAAGCTCTAAGAGTTGTAAACCTAATCTTGCGTAGCTTCTTTTCCAAAAACACCACACTACTAACCAGAGCATATAAAACATTTGCTAGACCAATTCTAAAATACAGCTCGCCTGTTTGGAACCCTCACCACATCTCTGACATCAATACAATTGAGCGAGTCCAGAAATATTTTACAAGAAGAGTTCTCCACTCCTCTGAAAACAACAGAATACCTTATCCCACCAGACTTGAAATCCTAAGCTTAGAAAACTTGGAACTCCGTCGCCTTCGACAAGACCTAAGTTTAACTCACAGAATCATCTATTGTTATGTCCTTTCTGGTAAAGACTACTTCAGCTTTAATTGCAATAATACTAGAGCAACCAATAGATTTAAATTTAATGTTAACCGCTTTAATCTAGATTGCAGAAAATATGACTTCTGTAACAGAATCATCAGTGCTTGGAATACTTTACCTGACTCTGTGGTCTCTTCTCATAATCCTAAAAGCTTTAACCAAAAACTTTCTACTATTGACCTCACCCCATTCCTAAGAGGACCATAAGGGGCATGCATAAGCGCACAAACGTGCCTACCGTTCCTGTCCTATTGTTTTTCTTTTCTTCTTCCTATATACATATATGCTTATACCTCATTATTATTATTATTATTATTATTATTATTATTATTATTATTATTATTATTATTATTATTATTATTATTATTATTTATTTGATTTTTATACCACCCTTCTCCCGAAGGACTCAGGGCGGTGTACAGGCAAGATAAAACCAACAATACAATATACAGGTTAAAATACAATTTAAAAAACTTATTTAAATTAGCCTGGAGATTAAAATTTACCATACACTAAAAACCCCGTTTAAAAATTAATAAATTTAACATTAAAATTCCAATTTAAGCCAGCCCCGCGCGGATAAAGAGATGTGTCTTCAGTTCGCGACGGAATGTCTGAAGGTCAGGTATTTGGCGTAAACCCGGGGGAAGCTCGTTCCAGAGTGTGGGAGCCCCCACAGAGAAGGCCCTTCCCCTGGGGGTCGCCAGCCGGCATTGTTTGGCGGACGGCACCCTGAGAAGTCCCTCTCTATGGGAGAGTACGGGTCGGTGGGAGGCGTGTGGTAACAGCAGGCGGTCCCGTAAGTACCCAGGTCCTAAGCCATGGAGCGCTTTAAAGGTTGTAACCAACACCTTAAAGTGCACTCGGAAGGCCACAGGCAGCCAGTGCAGTCTGTGCAGGAGTGGTGTTACATGGGAGCTACGCGTAGCTCCCTCTATCACCCGCGCAGCTGCATTCTGGACTAACTGAAGCCTCCGAGCGCACTTCAAGGGGAGCCCCAAGTAGAGAGCATTACAGTAATCCAAGCGAGAGGTAACGAGCGCATGAGTGACTGTGCATAAGGCATCCCGATCAAGGAAGGGACGCAACTGCCGAACCAGGCGAACCTGGTGGAAGGCCCTCCTGGAGACGACCGTCAAATGGTCTTCAAACGACAGCCGATCATCCAGGAGGATACCTAAGTTGCGCACCCTATCCTTTGGGGCCAGTAACTCGCCTCCGACAGCCAGCTGCGGCTGCAGCTGACTGAATCGGGGTGCCGGCATCCACAGCCACTCCATCTTGGAGGGATTAAGCTTGAGCCTGTTTCTCCCCATCCAGACCCGTACGGCTTCCAAACACCGGGACAGCACTTCAACAACTTCATTGGGGTGGCCCGGGGTGGAAAAGTACAGCTGGGTGTCATCAGCGTACTGCTGGTATCTCACCCCGAAACCACTGATGATCTCACCCAACGGCTTCATGCAGATGTTGAACAGCAGGGGCGAGAGAATCGACCCCTGTGGGACCCCACAAGTGAGGCCCCTCGCGGTCGACCTCTGCCCCCCTGTCAACACCGTCTGCGACCGGTCGGAGAGATAAGAGGAGAACCACCGATATACGGTGCCTCCCACTCCCAATCCCCCCAACCGGCGCAGCAGGATACCATGGTCGATGGTATCGAACGCCGCCGAGAGATCTAATAGGACCAGGGCAGAGGAATAACCCCTGTCCCTGGCCCTCCAGAGATCATCCACCAATGCGACCAAAGCTCTCTCCGTGCTGTATCCGGGTCGGAAGCCGGACTGGAACGGGTCTAGATAGACGTCTTCATCCAGGTATTGGGGAAGCTGTCGCGCCACGGCACTCTCTACAACCTTCGCAACAAAGCGAAGGTTGGAGACTGGACGATAATTACCCAAAATAGCTGGGTCCAGGGAGGGCTTCTTAAGGAGGGGTCTCACCACCGCCTCTTTCAAGGCGGCAGGGAAAACCCCTTCCAACAAAGAAGCGTTGATAATCCTCTGGAGCCAGCCTCGTGTCACTGGCTGAGTGGCCAGTACCAGCCAGGAAGGGCACGGGTCCAGTAAACATGTCGTGCCGTGAAGCCTCCCCAACAACCTGTCCACGTCCTCCGGAGCCACAGGGTCAAACTCATCCCAAATGGGCTCAACAAGACGTGCCTCCTCTCCCTCGCTTGGATCATCCCAAATTTGGTCCAGACCGTCCCTCAGCTGAGCGATTTTATCGTATAGATAACCACTAAACTCCTCGGCACGTCCTGCAAGGTCATCCGCACTTCCTGATGTAGGAGAGGCGGGTCACCCAGCAGGGTGGCCGGGCGGTTATCTGCCGACACAATGAGGGTGGGCGTAGAACGCCTCGCTTCCTCATTGCCACTAGGTAGGTCCTAGAATAGGACCTAACTAGTGTCCGATCAACCGGGCGACTGGACCTCCAGGTGCTCTCTAGGCGTCTTCTCCGGCGTTTCATCTCCCTCAGCCCCTCGGAGAACCAAGGGGCCGGACGAGATCTACGCCGGGTCAGAGGCCGCAAAGGCACGACACGGTCCAAGGCCCCGGCCGCGGCCTGTTCCCAGGCCACGACCAGTTCCTCAGTCGTGCCGTGGGCCAGATCCTCAGGGAATGGCCCAAGCTCCGTCAGGAACCTCTCAGGGTCCATCAGGCGCCTGGGACGGAACCACCGTGTAGGTTCCATCTCCCTGCGATGGTGAATGGCGGTTCAGAAGTCTAGGCGAAGGAGAAAATGATCCGACCATGACATTAGTTCTGTTACTAAATCATCCAACACCAGATCATTTAACCACTGTCCAGAGATATAAATCAGATTCAGCGTGCCTCCCCCCGTGTGCGTAGGGCCATCATTTACTCGAATCAGGTCCAAGGCCGTCATGGAAGCCTGGAACTCCCGAGCTGCCATCGATGACAAGCCAACTGATGGCAGGTTGAAATCCCCCATGACTATAAGTCTGGGGGTCTCAACAGCCACAGCAGCAAGTACCTCCAACAGTTCAGGCAGGGCTGTGGTCACGCAGCAAGGAGCCAGGTACGCGATCACCAAGCCCAACTGATTCCTATAGCCCCACCGCACATAGAGGGATTCACAGCTGGCAATCTGAGGAACAGTGGTCTCCCTCGGCTCTAGATCTTCCTTAATAACAACTGCCACCCCCCCACCCCTACCTTGGACCCTCGGCTGATGAAATGCTCGGAAACCTGGAGGGCACATCTCAACAAGGGGGACCCCCCCCTCTGGGCCCAACCAGGTCTCCGTAATGCCCATATTTATATTTACTCATATATATGTTTATATATTATATAATCTTTTTGTATGGTACCTACATATATTGTTGTGACAAAATAAATAAATAAATAAATAAATAAATAAATAAACAAACAAACAAACATTTATTTATGGCGGAAGCAAGGGGCCGTATCGTTTTTTGGGAGCACGTACTCGCTGTTTAAAAGCGATTACGTGCTCCGGCCCCTCAGTCTTTACCCGTTCCCCAGGCGGCCAAGATCCTCAGAGCCTGGGCCTTCGGTTGATGTTGTGTAATGCCCGGTCCGTGGTTAATAAGGCCCCCCTGATTTGCGATCTTATTCAGGGGGAATCTGCGGACTTTATGGGCATTACGGAGACCTGGTTAGGCATGGAAGGGGGTGTTCCCCTGGTTGAACTATGCCCTCCGGGTTTCCGAGCATTCCATCAACCGAGGGCCCAAGGTAGGGGGGGTGGGGTGGCGGTTGTTGTTAGGGAAAGCCTAGAGCCGAGGGAGGCCACTGTACCTCAGATAGCCGGTTGTGAATCCCTCCTTGTGAAGTGGGGCCATAGGAATCAGATGGGTTTGTTGATCACGTACCTGGCTCCCTGCTGCGTGACTACAGCCCTACCCGAGTTGTTGGAGGTGCTTGCCGGAGTGGCGGTTGAGATCCCCAGACTTATGGTCATGGGTGAATTCAACTTGCCGTCGGCCGGCTTGGCATCAACGGTGGCTCGGGAGTTCCAGACT
Source organism: Ahaetulla prasina (assembly GCF_028640845.1). NCBI lineage: Eukaryota > Metazoa > Chordata > Lepidosauria > Squamata > Colubridae > Ahaetulla > Ahaetulla prasina. Next base: position 150,336,053 of record NC_080542.1, on the reverse strand, counting down.
TCCATGACGGCCTTGGACCTGATTCAAGTAACTGATGGCCCTACGCACAGTGGGAGAGGCACACTGGACCTGATTTATATCTCTGGACAGTGGCGAAATGATCTGGAATTAAGAGATTTAGTAACAGAACCTGTGTCATGGTCAGATCATTTCCTCCTTCGCCTGGACTTTCGGACCGTCACTCTCCACCGCAGGGAGACGGAACCAATATGTTGGTTCCGTCCCAGGCGCTGATGGACCCGGAGAGGTTCCTGACAGAGCTTGGGCCGTTCCCTGAGGATCTGGCCCACGGCACGGCGGAAGAACTAGTTGTGGCCTGGGAACAGGCCGCGGCCGGGGCCTTGGACCGTGTCGTGCCTTTGCGGCCTCTGACCCGGTGTAGATTTCAACTGGCCCCTTGGTTTTCTGAGGGGCTGAGAGAGATGAAACGCCGGAGAAGATGCCTAGAGAGTACCTGGAGGTCCAGCCGTTCCGAGGCTGACCGGACACTAGTTAGGTCTTATTCTAAGACCTACCTAGTGGCACTGAGGGAGGCGAAGCGTTCTTACGCTTCCACCCTCATTCCGTCGGCAGATAACTGCTCGGCCGCCCTGTTTCGGGTGACCCGTTCTCTCCTTCATCAGGAGGGACGGGATGACCTCTTGCAGGGATGTGCTGAGGAGTTTAGTGGTTATCTATACGATAAAATCGTTCAGCTTCGGGACAGTTTGGATCAAAATTGCGATGATTCAAGCGAGAGGACGGAGACACGTCTTGTTGAGATCGTTTGGGATGAGTTTGACCCTGTGGCTCTCGAGGACGTGAACAGGTTATTGGGGAGGTTGCATGCCACCACATGTTTACTGGACCCATGTCCCTCCTGGTTGGTGCTGGCCACACAGGAGGTGACACGAGGCTGGCTCCAGGGACTTATCAATGCTTCTTTATTGGAAGGGGTTTTCCCTGCCGCCTTGAAAGAGGCGGTGGTGAGACCCCTCCTCAAGAAGCCTTCCCTGGACTCAGCTATTTTGGGAAATTATCGTCCAGTCTCCAATCTTCGCTTTGTTGCGAAGGTCGTAGAGAGTGTGGTGGCATGGCAACTACCCCGATACCTGGATGAAGCTGTCTATCTAGACCCGTTCCAGTCCGGCTTCCGGTCCGGATACAGTACGGAGACAGCTTTGGTCGCGTTGGTGGATGACCTCTGGAGGGCCAGGGATAGGGGTTGTTCCTCTGCCCTGGTCCTATTAGATCTCTCATCGGCTTTTGATACCATCGACTATGGTATCTTGCTGCGCCGGTTGGAGGGGTTGGGAGTGGAAGGCACCGCTCATCGGTGGTTCTCCTCCTGTCTCTCTGACCGGACGCAGACGGTGTTGACAGGGGGGCAGAGATCGACCGCGAGGCGCCTCACTTGTGGGGTGCCACAGGGGTCGATTCTCTCGCCTCTCCTGTTCAACATCTATATGAAGCCGCTGGGCGAGGTCATCAGTGGCTTTGGGGTGAGATACCAACTGTACGCTGATGACACGCAGCTGTACTTTTCCACCCCGGGCCACCCCAACGAAGCTGTCGAAGTGCTGTCCCGGTGCTTGGAAGCCATACGGGTCTGGATGGGGAGAAACAGGCTCAAGCTCAATCCCTCCAAGACGGAGTGGCTGTGGATGCCGGCACCCCGGTACAGCCAGCTGTAACCACAGCTGGTTGTTGGGGGCGAGTCATTGGCCCCAATGGAAAGGGTGCGCAACTTGGGTGTTCTCCTGGATGGACGGCTGTCGTTTGAAGATCATTTGACGGCCGTCTCCAGGAGAGCCTTTTACCAGGTTCGCCAGTTGCGCCCCTTTCTTGACCGGGATGCCTTATGCACGGTCACTCATGCCCTCGTGACATCTCGTCTGGATTACTGCAATGCTCTCTACATGGGGCTTCCCTTGAGGTGCACTCGGAGGCTTCAGTTAGTTCAGAATGCAGCTGCGCGGGTGATAGAGGGAGCCTCACGTGGCTCCCATGTAACACCGCTCCTGCACAGACTGCACTGGCTACCTGTGGTCTTTCGGGTGCACTTTAAGGTTCTGGTTACCACCTTTAAAGCGCTCCATGGCTTAGGGCCTGGGTACTTACGGGACCGCCTGCTGTTACCTCATGCCTCCCGCCGATCTGTACGCTCGCACAGAGAGGGACTTCTCAGGGTGCCGTCCGCCAAGCAATGTCGGCTGGCGGCCCCCAGGGGAAGGGCCTTCTCTGTCGGAGCTCCTACCCTCTGGAACGAACTCCCACCTAGTTTACGTCAACTGCCTGACCTTCAGACCTTCCGCCGTGAGCTGAAAACTCATTTATTTATTCGAGCGGGACTGGCTTAAAGTTTTTAATTTTTAATTCCTATTTTAAATATTAATTAAATTGGGGTAGGAATTTTTATACGATTTTTAAGGGTTTTTAAGTTTATCATTTTAAATTCTTGGCCGTTTGTAGAATATGTCTTTTAATTTTCTGTTTTTAATTGTATATGGTTATTGTTTTAAATTGGCTGTACACCGCCCTGAGTCCTTCGGGAGAAGGGCGGTATAAAAATCTAATAAAATAAATAAATAAATAAAATAATTACTATATTCTATTCTTACATTAGATTACATTACTTTACTATTACATTATATTGCATTTCTATATTCTATTCTATTCAGCATTCTATTCTATAAGATTGCTATAGTATACCGTACTATATTATACCGGCATTAGATTAGATTAGATTAAATTAGATTAGATTGTTATATTACATTACTATATTATATTGCATCATCTCATCTCATCTCATCTCATGTTAAATATTTTTTATTTTATAAATTTTATGCCACCCATCCCCCTTATAAGGTGCCCCGGGCAGCTTAGCGATTGTAAAAGAAATTTAAAAAGAGATTATAACAACCCAGAGTTCACATATTATTAAGAATTACTACAGGTGGGAACACTCCCCACTATTCATTTAGTGACACTTCAAAGTGACAATGGCCCTTCAAATCTGTCCGACGACCGTTTTTCACCTTTATGACTGATGCAACGTCCCCACCGTCCATATCCGGACCCTAGGCATGCGACTTCGATTTATGGCGGTCGTGGAATTCCGTGTGTGTCCCCTGCGATCTCCTTCACCCACCTTCCTGACAAGCAAGTCCAATGGGGAGGAAGCCCGATTCGCTTAACGACTGTATGGCCGATTTCCCAACGACGCTGATTTGCTTAACAACTGGGACAAGGACAGGTGTAAAACAGGGGAAAATCCATTTAAGGACAGTCCCGCTTGGAAATTTAGGGTCGTAAGTCGAGGACTCCCGTGATATAGAGACGAAGCTATCGAAGTGCTGTCCCGGTGTCTGGAGGCCGTACGGGTCTGGATGGGGAGAAACAGGCTCAAGCTCAATCCCTCCAAGACGGAGTGGCTGTGGATGCCGGCACCCCGGTACAGTTGCGGGCGAGTCATTGGCCTCAATGGAAAGGGTGCGCAACTTGGGTGTTCTCCTGGATGGAACGGCTGTCTTTCGAAGAACATCTGACGGCCGTCTCCAGGAAAGCTTTTTATCAGGTTCGCCTGGTTCGCCAGTTGCGCCCCTTCCTAGACCGGGATGCCCTATGCACGGTCACTCATGCTCTCGTGACATCTCGTCTGGATTACTGCAATGCTCTCTACATGGGGCTCCCCCTGAAGAGCACCCGGAGGCTCCAGTTAGTCCAGAATGCGGCTGCGCGGGTGATAGAGGGAGCCCCTCGTGGCTCTCATGTGATACTTCTCCTGTGCAGACTGCACTGGCTACCTGTGGCCTTTCGGGTGCGCTTCAAGGTTTTGGTAACTATCTTCAAAGCGCTCCATGGCATAGGGCCGGGTTACCTACGGGACCGTCTGCTGCCACCGATTGCCTCCCACCGACCCGTGTGCTCTCACAGGGAGGGACTCCTTAGGGTGCCGTCAGCCAGGCAGTGCCGACTGGCGACACCCAGGGGAAGGGCCTTTTCTGTGGGGGCTCCCATCCTCTGGAACGAACTTCCCCCAGGACTTCGCCAACTTCCTGACCTTCGAACCTTTCGCCGCGAGCTTAAGACACATCTGTTTATTTGCGCAGGACTGGACTAGAATTTTAAATTTTAAATTTTAAATTTGGTTTTAATGGGGTTTTATTAATTTTATTGTAATTTTAATATTTGGCCTTATTTAATAAGTTTTTTAATTGATGTTTTATCTTGTATTTATATTTGTGTTTTTTATCAGGCTGTAAACCGCCCTGAGTCTCTCGGGAGATAGGGCGGTTAAAAATGTGATTAAATAAATAAAATAAAATAATAAACGGTTCCGGACCGGGTTTCTGGGGTTCCCCACAGGCAGACGCCCCTTGTGAGGTCAGAAGGGACTTAGAGGTCTTCTAGTCCACCCCCAGGCATCCTCAGAGCAACCCAGCCCATGCTTCCCGACAAAATACACCCTCTCCCCAAATTCCAGTCCCCTCTTTCTTACTTCTGCGTCCCCGCCCATTTGGGGGGAAGCCCTTGACAATTGTCACTTTGAGTTGTTTGTTTGTGTGTGTGTGTGTGTTTGAGTGGCGAGTGCGAGAAACACCCTTCCTGTCAGTCAATTCCTGGGGAAGGAGAGACTCGTGGGAGCCTTCCGGAAAAAAGGGGAGGGACCCACCTACATCTCCTTCAAGGACACCATCAGGGTCCGGCAATTCGGGAATGGGGAGGACAAGGTGGGTGAATCACAGAGGAAGGGCATCCCTCCCCTCGGGACTCCCCCCACTCCAAGGTGACGAAGCGGCTGGCTGGCTTCCCATCGCATGACACACACCTCCCTCCTCAAAGGGACGGAGAGCGGAACATCCTGGTTCCCTGGGATCTCCGACCCTCACACAATCACAGAGTGGGAAGGAAGGTCATCTAGTCCAACCCCCTCCTCAAAAAGGAGACCCTTATGGAATTAGAAGAGCTGGAAGGGACCTTGGAGGTCATCTAGTCCAACCCCCCTGCGCAAGCAGGAAACCCTTAGAGAATCCTAGAGCTGGAAGGGACCTTGGAGGTCATCTAGGCTGACCCCTGTTCAAGCAGGAGAACCTTACAGAATCATAGAATGATGGAAGGTGTACCTTGGAGGTCTTCTACTCCAACCCCCTCCTCAAACAGGGGACCCTTACAGAATTTGTAAGGGACCTCGAAGGTCATCCAGTCCAACCCCCTGCTGAAGCAGAAGATCCTTACAGAATCATAGAATGAAAAGTCCTTGGAGGTCATCTAATCCAACCCCCTTCCCAAGACCCTTACAGAATCACAAGAGTGTGAAGGGACCTCGAAGGTCATCTAGAGATGACAAAACAAAATCTAGAGAAAAAAATTCTTGGCGTCTAGTTGTGTTGGTGTGTAACGCCTTGTAGCTGTGGAGCCTCACACGTGGCCCAGCCAGGACGCAACCAAGACAGAGGAAGGAAACGCGAGGTGCGGCTTCCCGTCTCCAACACTCTGGAACAACGACACACAACTCCTCTGGTTGTGTTGGGCGGATCCTATGGCAAGGCTGAAGATCTGGGGAGGGGGGGGGGCTTCGAGGGTCCCTCCACGGAGAGATGGATTCCCCCACTCAAAAATTAGGGTGTGGGGAGGGGTGGGGATGGGCTCCTTCTTTCCTGCCTCCTCAAATGGCAACAGGTTCTTTTGTCTTCCTTTGCCACAAAAACTGCAACACCACAAAAACCGCAACGACACAAACGAACACACATAGCAGTTCACTGAATAATGGGAGAGAACCCCTCATTTCCACGTCCTGATTCTGAGAGGGAGGCGGTGTGTGTATGCGTGTGTGTGTGTTGGAACCCTTACAGAATTATATAATAACAGAGCTGGAAGAGACCTTGGAGGTCATCTAGCTCAACCCCCTACTGAAGCAGAAGTTCCTTACAGATTAAGAGGTTTGGAAGGGACCATGGAGGCCATCTAGTCCAACCCCCTGCCCAAGCAGGAGACCCTCATTGAGTAAGAGATTTGGAAGGGACCTTGGAGATCATCTGGCCCACCCCTCGCCCAAGGAGGAGACCCTTACAGAATCATAGAATCACAGAGTTGGAAGGGATCTAAGAGGTCATCTAGTGATTCTTGCCACCTCCTACATCAATATGTCTCTCTCAGGAAGACGGGGTGGGGGGTGGGGGGTGGGGGGTGCGAACATAGGACCCTCCCAAACCAAGCCTGGCCTTATTCAGGACAGATGGGGATGGGAGAGGTGGGAGGTTTTATGACGGGCCAAAGACCGCCCAATTCCCACTCCTGAGAGCAGTGCTGCCCCTGTGGGGTAGATGTTTGGGGTTCCCGGAGCCATTGGAGACCCCCCCATGCCAACCCCGCCAGCCTTGCCGTGCCTTAGTGGGCAGCCACTCTGAGCCCCCCCACCACACTCGGGCACCGGCGAGGGAGGGGGAAGTGGCAGGATCTGTCATGATGCCATGAGGGCGCCCAGACCCCTGTGGGGGTGTCATTCAGCAGCAGGAAGGATCGGACTTTCTTCCTCCTTTTCCTCCCCCTCCCCACCCCACCCAACTTCTGGGGACCCTCAAAACGAACGAAGGGGGGAAAGACACAGGGGCCCGTCTAGATGCCCGGAGGGTACCCCGACCCCTCTGGGATCGGGCAGGATCGGACCCTCCTCGTTCTCCTCCTCTTCCCCCGGGCCCCCTCCCCACCCGCCTTTCCTGGCCCTAGGAAAACGCAGGATTTCCTGCCATTCGGTGAGGAGTTGAAGAGAGCCGAGCCATGGGGAATTGGCCCGGGGGTCCCGCGCAGCCCGGCGCCCGCGGGCGCACCCTCTGCTCCCGGCACCGGCCCTCCACCTCGGAGGAGAGCGACCCCGGCGGCAAAAGCAGGTCTGGAGACCCGGGGGGGAGGGGGCGTGCATTTTTCCAGAATCGGGACCCCTAAAGAGGCTTTGGGGCTTTGCTGGATGGAGGGAGACTCCCCCCTCACCCCCGTCCCACTTCTGCAGTGGGTCTCCCTTTAGGGGGCCAGGATTGCAAAAAAGCCCACCCCACGGAGTTGCTTTGGTAGGGGGGCGGCGGCAGAGGAGGCTTTAAACCCACGGGGGAGGGGAGGAGCTGTTACCCCAGAAAGGGGGAGAGTGGGCTTGAAATCCATGGGGAGGGGTGCAAGAGGGGACTTAACCCACAGGGGGTAAAAGAAACTATGATCTGTTGGGCAAAAAATTTCGAGCATAATATAGAATTAGAAAAGTGGGACAAATTATGGGACAGAAATTATAAATTAACCATGGCAGTAGCCTATAAACTCTGTATAAAATGTTCCATCAATGGCCACCAGCAAGACTGGCCAAAATGTTCCCAAATTTATCACCTAAACGTTGGACATGTGGTTACAGATTAGGCACATACTATCACATGTGGTGGATGTGCCCCAAGATAAAAAAAAATTTTTTTGGCATAAAATTAAAAATTGGTTGGAGGAAATCACACTACGAAAAATCGAATTTAAGCCGGAGCTTTTCTTATTAGGAATAATTAACCCAAAAATAGAGAAATCTTCGCAATATCTAATACTACATATCTTAACGGCAGCAAGGATTATCGTTGCGTATGGGTGGAAACAAAATAACGTACCAATAGAGGAAATAGTAATTCAAAAATTTTTACAATGAGCAGAAATGGATAAAATGACACTGGAAATTATGGAAAGGGAAGAGTCGAATTATTACAGAGTGTGGAACAAACTATATGAATAGTTAGAAAAAAGGAATCAAAACAATAATTTGTAATGTTAAACTAATAGGGTCAAAATTAGGAATCGTAAATTATGCTGTCAATTTGACAGTAATGATCATGTAAATAAATATAATGTAAATGTAAGTACTTAGACGAACGATTGAACAAAAATAGAGAATGTATATCTATGTTGGTACAGAAAGCTGTAAAATAATATATAATGTAATGTTACGTTTGTCATGTTTTTTAGTGTGTTTTTGACTTTGTCTTTTTCCTTATTCTGTTTTTAAAAGTCAAAAGCTTAATAAAAAATAGTTTAAAAAAAAAAACCCCACAGGGGAGCAGGGGGCTCCCCCAAAGGCTAAAATCAGCTATGGTTGAACTCCAGCGGAACCAGGGCTCAGACATGCTTGGGAATGCCCCCACACAATTCCCCTGCGAGGGGGGGGGCTCAATCCCCTCACAGGGACCCCCCCCAACCCTTCCTCCTCCTCCTTCCCGCCCAACGGGGTGGGTGGGGTGGGGTGGCGTTTCCTTTAGTGCTGACCTCAAAGAAAACTTCCTGGCAGGGATATTGGGGGGGGGGGAGGTTGCCAGGGGGTAGTTGAGGCCCAGGAAGGCCAGTTGTGGTGGGGAAGGGTCCCCACTCGCCTTTCCCCCCCCTTCCGAGCAGGAGGGGTAGGGAGGACCCATGCTCCTTGATCCTCAGGTCGGCCTGCCTGTCATCTGAGGCAGCCCCTCCTCATTTTGGAACCTGGAATGAAGACCACCTCCCATTAGGGTAGACCTTATATTTGAAGGGACCTCGAAGGCCATCTAGCCCAATCTCTTCCTGCTCGAGCAGGAGACCCTCGCAGAAGCCTAGAACAAACGTACCCCAGTTCGTTTAGTGACCGTTTAAAGTTACCACCACGCTGGGGAAAAAAGGGACTTAGCTGCCTGAAACCCCCCCCCTCCCTTGGGAAGAGGAAATGCTCCCCCCTTATGGGGTCTCCTGGGGGGAGGTCTCTGTTCCCAGGGCACCTTTGTGGGGGCTGCTGAAACTCCAGCCCCCTCCCTCACCTTGTCCCAGCCTGGCCCCATGCCCCGACATCAGTCTTCAAAATGGCACAAACTGGGCACTGCTGGGTCCCCCATCCACTGGGCTGCCAAAGGGCCGGGCAGAGTGGCAGCCAGCCGGTGTCTTCTTGGGGGTCTCAGTTGCCCAAATGCTCCTTCCACCCCCTCAACCCATCCTGGCACCATGCTCCAATGCCAGCCTTGGAGACGGCATGGACCTCTTCCGCTGGCACCTCCATCCATTGGGATGCCATGTGGGCTGGGCAGCCAGCCGGGGGCTCCTTGTGGGTCACTTTGGGCCAAATAAACCTTTGAGGGAGCTGTTGCCTTGTCCCATCCATTGGCACCATGTCCCAATGCCAGCTGTTTAGAGGGCATGGGTAGGGCACCATCCATTGTTCTGCCCAGGGGATGCTGGGCAGGATGGCATCTTTCTCCCCCTCCCATTTGGGGGGTCTCGCTGTACCAACCTCCCCTCCTCTCTCTGCTGCCCTCCCTTCCCCACAGCTTGCCGGCTGAGCGCCCCGCCGACCCTCCCCGCTACGCCCGGATCAAGAACTGGCAGACGGGCACCATTCTCTATGACACGCTCAGCGCCCAAGCCAGGCAGGTGAGGGAGTCCGCGATGGTGGGGAGGGATGTTGGCAGTGGGAAGGGGAAAATGGGGTTCTTTCCGCCCCCCCCCCCATTCCTGCCTTCTTGCCCGCCATGGAGATGCCCCCTTTGCCCCTTCCAGGAGGTGCCATGCAGTGCCAGACGCTGTCTGGGCTCCGCCATGCTCCCAAAACAGATGCTGTCTGGGCCAGATAGTGCCCGCTCAGAGGAAGAGCTGCTGCCTCTGGCCCGGGACTTCATCACCCTCTACTACAGCTCCATGAAGCGGTAAGTCCTGGGCACCCCTGAAAACATGCACCCCTTGACTTTGCCCACAACCCTCCACCATCTTCCACTTTTGGGCCGCGGCTTCACCCACAGAAATAGAGGAGAGGGTGCAGGAGAGAACACCGGTGGCAACAGGATGTCTCTGCTGCCAGAGTTGGCCTTGGAGCTATGGTGCCCGCCCTGCGGGGTGGGAGCCTGGATCCAGGCACCTCATTTTCCCAGAGGGCACCCAGTCCTCTTTCCCTGCAGGCTGGGATCTGTGCCCACCAGCCCAAAACCTGGCACCCCAATTTCCAGGGGGCATCCCCCATTCTCTGTCTCTGCATCCTGCCCTCATCCGCCAGGCTTTTGGGGTGCCAAGCGGGCACCCAGAACAAAGCAAATGAAAAAGTTTGAAACAGCAGAACGTCCCACCGCTCCCCATTAGGATCCCGAGCATCAAACAAGCCCCCGTCCCCAAATCGTGTGAACCAAAGGGGCACGGAGGCCCCCCAGGTGAGGGGGTTCTTCTGTTGCTCAGAGGCCCCTGCCTGGCACAGGAAGCCTCCTGCTCTTGTTTGGGCCGGACGTCTTATCGGAGCTCCTTCCTCTCCCAGCCCGACGTCTCTTCCGGACCCCTCCCCACCCCTCCCAGCCTGGGACGTCCCACGTGGGTCTTTGGCCTCCCCTCCCTTTGTAAAAACATTCAGTCTGGAAAATCTTATCTCACCGGGCATGGAAAGAGAAATAAATAATGAATGGGGCACACCAAGGCCCATCGTCCCTGCCCTGAGTTGGCCAATAAAGACAATTTTCAGGGGTAGCGAAAGGCCAAACTTTCCATGCCAATCTGTTTTGGAAACCCCCCCAAAGACCCCAAAGAGGGTCCAGAGACGTCCCCCACGGCAGGGCCATTCTCCTACGGTAAGCCCCTCCCTCCAGGACAGGCCCCTCCCCCTATTTCTCCAGGGTGGGGGTGCAGGGGGCTGAGGACTTTCCCCTCCCCCCCCCCATCTCCATCACTGGAGTTTAACAGCTTGGATACAGCTCTTAATACAAGGAGTCCTAGACTTATGACAGTTCGCTTAGGGACTGTTCAGCATGACCACCGTGCTCTGAAAAAAGGACCCAGGACCGTTTTGCACACTTACGACTGTCGTCGCGGGATTGACATTCGGACGCTTCTGATTTATGACGGCTGTAGCGTTCCCGAGTGTCACACGAAGTCAAATGGGGAAGCTGAATTTGCTTAATGATGGGATAGCTGATTGAAGGGCCGCGGGGATTCACTTAACAACGGGGGCAAGGAAAGTCCCATAATGGGGCAAAACTTTGCAAAAGTCTCCCTTAGCGACATCAATTTGGGACTGTAAGTCGAGAACGACCCGTAAGGACTCCTGCCTTGGGCGGGGGCTGGGCTCCGAGGTCCTTTCAGCCTGGTGATTTCAGGAGGGGGGGGGGTGCCAGTAACCTCTTAGCTGTGATTTCTGACTTACAAAAACTAACTGGCTTTGCCTATCAGTTTGCAGTTCCCTGTGACTGAGGATACCACTAGTCCTCGACTTACAACCATTCACTTAGCGACCGTTCCAAGTGACAACAGCACGGGGGGAAAAACCAACTTAGAAGAGTCCTCAGTGACGGTCACAACATCCCCGTGCTTGCAGGATCAAAATTCCGACCCTTGGCAACTGACTCATACTTACAACGAGCGCAGTGTCCCCTTTGGTGACCTTCTGCCAACCCACCTTGCAACTACCTTAACAATGCAAGTGATTCACTTAAGAAACTTGGTGCATGAGGTGGTAACAGGGTGAAGGTCCTTCACAAATGTCTCGCTTAGCTAGTTTTGAGCTTGATTATGGTCATACGTCGAGGACTACCTATGTACTATGTACTATGTACCGACTTGGTTTCAGAGTTCCTGTGGCACACTAGACTCCAATTGTAAAGCCAGAAGGGACCTCAAAGATCTTCTAATCCAGGGTCCACAATCTGTGGGCTGCGGCCCAATACCAGGCTGTGGCCTATTCGCATCTGGGTCTCAAACGCGCGAGCATTGCACGGGGCTGTGATTCCACTCGGGTGAAGGTCACAGGGGCTCGCCACTCCACTTGCATCAACGTTGAAGCACGAGCGTTGCAGGTGCTTGCGGTCCCACACATGTGAGTGTCACAGATGCTCATGGTCCCACATGCATGAGTGCCGCAGGGGCTCACGGTCCCTCTCGCGCAAGTAATAATAATAATAATAATAATAATATTTTAATTTGTATACCGCCCTTCTCCCGAAGGACTCAGGGCGGTGAACAGGCAGATAAAATATAAATACACACAATAATTTAAAACAACCCTTAAAAAACTAATTTAAATGCCCAAAATGTTAAAAAACATACTCCCCTGTAAAATAACACAATTTTAAAAACCCATCCAATAAAAATAAAAATCAGGCTAGTGCTGGCCTGCATCTCCCACAAAATCATCCCTCCTTTCCCCCACCCCGGGCCGCCAACCCAGAAAGTTTGGGGAACTGTGTTCAAGTCCCCCTGCAGGAATACTCAGATTACCCCACCCTCCCAGCGATTGGCTGCCCAACTGTTCTTCGATGCTGACGAGCATCATTGCGGTCGTAAGTCAAAGACTCCCTGTACAAGCCGACGGGTGGGCACTTCATCTCCGGTGTTTCAGCTGCTTTCCAGTCTGGTTGGGCGTTCACCCAGCTGCACGGAGGGGGTGGGGTGTCCTTGGACTATCATAGCCCACCTGGCAGGGATGGTAGAAGCCGGCCAGTTGGAATCCTTGGCTCAGAAGCCGGGAAAGAGCAGCCGATGCTGGCCAGCTGGGCACTCTCCCAACCTTGTACAGCCGTTGTCTTGAGATGACAATGCAGAGAAGCGCCGTATGGAAACCTCTGTGGTCCTCTCTTTCCTCCCCAGGGCCGAGTCCCAGGCCCACCACCAACGACTCCAGGAGGTGGAGCAACAGATTGCCACCACCGGCACTTACCAGCTGGTGGAGGCCGAGTTGGTCTTCGGTGCTAAGCATGCATGGCGCAATGCGGCACGCTGCCTGGGCCGCATCCAGTGGAACAAGCTGCAGGTTCGTCGGGAGTGGCTGGATCAGAATTGTTCACCTTGCTGGGCTCCCACGGGCAGAGCCAACCCAACTGCAGGAAGACCTGTGTCTGTGATAAAGGCTCCCCGATTCCAGCTGGCAAGGGGATATCAGGCTGAAGGCTCTTGCCCTCTTCCTGAGCAATTCTTCCAGGATCACCCTCCCCTTTCTTGCCTGGATCCATCTCTCAGGGGTCCCCACTACGGAGAACTTCCAAGTCTTGGGCCCACTTGATACCCACCGGCGGGCAAAAGACGGGGCATCCCTGCTCCCCATTTGACTCTCCTTCCCCCTAGGTCTTTGACGCACGGGACATCACCAACGCCCAGGAGATGTACACTTTCCTGTGCACTCACATCAACTACGCCACCAACCGCGGGAACCTCCGGTGAGCCCTGCAGGCGCAGACTGACAGTTGTGTCGGAAGGGCCCCCTTGCAAACCCTGAGGTTTCTCCCTCGCTTCCTTCCTGCCAGGTCGGCCATCACCATTTTCCCCCCGAGGGTAGCGGGACGAGGGGATTTCCGGATCTGGAACCAGCAGCTCATCCGTTACGCTGGGTACAAGCAGCCCGATGGCTCCGTCTTAGGAGATCCGGCCAACGTGGAGATCACCGAGGTGAGCAGGGCAGGTAGTCCTCGACTTATGACCAAAATCGAGCCCAATTTTTCTTGTTCGTTGAGTATTGTCCCATTTCACGACCTTTCTTGCCACAGCTGTTCAGTGAATCCCTGCTGTTGTTAAGTGAGTCACATGGTTGTTAAATGAATCTGGCTTCTGCACTCAATTTTACTTGTTGGAAGGTCCCGAAACAGGATCGTGTGATCCCGGGACGCTGCAACCATCATAAATACGAGTCAGTTTTCAGTGTCCGAATTTGGATCACATGACCACACAGACATTACAATGGTCATTAAGTGTGAAAAACATTGTGTGAAAAGTTGAGGTAGTCCTCCACTGACAGCAGTTCATTTAGTGACCATTCAAAGTTACAACAAAACTGAACGATGTGGCTTTGGACCATTTTTCATACTTACGATCATGGCAGCATTATGTAACAACTCCAGCAAGAAAAGTCGACCAAGGGGGTCATATTCACTGAACAATTGTCTCATTTAATGACTCAATTGTGGTTGTAAATCCACCTGTACTGAAAATCAATGACGAGACAGGCTCAACCCTGCGTCCTCAAATCCTACCCTCCCTTTAACTTGTGTCTGAATGAGTGGAGGGCTCCTTCTGGGCCCTGGAAGGGGCCCGGACCCTCCATCCATCTCCATCCAGGTTCAAACACAGGAGCACCCTCACCCCCTTTCGTAGTCCCCGCTGCAAGACTGCCACCTTGGCCCACAGGGTCTCCCTGTAGGGTCTGCATGTGGGGAGGGGCTCAGGACTGCTGGCAAAGCTGGCGAGGGGAGGGTGAGCTGAGCCGACTCTTGGGGGCCGTTTCCCCACTGTGGTTCTCTTTGCACCCCCCAAGCTCTGCATCCAGTATGGCTGGCGTCCCCCCTACAGCCGTTTTGATGTGCTCCCGCTGCTGCTACAGGCTCCGGATGAGGACCCCGAACTCTTTGTCCTGCCCCCTGAGCTGGTGTTGGAGGTGCCCATCACCCACCCCACGTGAGTCCAACTGGGCTGACCTGGACCCCAAGATCAGGGGGGCAAAATGGTGCCTGGGGAGTCTCGGACGCGCCCAAGAGCACAGGGATCAGGTTCCTTCGATGAGAGCCACCTCACAGATTGGTGGACCTCTTGGGCTCCCTTGTCCAATGCCCTCTAGATCTAGACGACCCACCCCTTTTGGCACAGCCAATGGCCCACATGCTGCCAACAGCAGAGCTGTGGTCGAGGGCACCAGGTTGGAAGAGTCTACGGGCACGAATTCTCTTCTCCCACTCGTGTGGTGGTTGCACAAAGGACATTTCCAGGGATTCCCAAACCTCCCAACAATTCCCCCTTTGTACACTGGTCTTACTCAGCTGTTGCACGTCCCGTCTGCTCCAGGTTGCCGTGGTTTGAAGAACTCAGCCTCCGCTGGTATGCCCTCCCGGCTGTGGCCAACATGCTACTGGAGATTGGTGGTCTGGAGTTCCCGGCTGCCCCGTTCAGCGGCTGGTACGTGGGCTGTGAGATTGGCATGCGGGATTTTTGCGATGCCCACCGCTACAACCTCTTGCAGGTAGGGGCTCTTTCCAATGCCCCCTCTGGGATCCTGAGAAAAGAGGGAGGAGGGGGAAGGAGACCCCCCCTTTCAGACAGTCTCCGCCCTATATTGGTAGTCCTCGCCTTATGACCACAATGGAGCCCCACGGTTTTTGCCATATGTGAAGTGAGTTTTGACCCTTTTGTGAAGTGAGCGAGAAATACATGAGGTGAGTTTTGTTAAGTGGGACATAGGTGACGTGAGTCTGATGAGTTTTCTAGACACCGTCATTAAGCAGAACCTTCCCCTCCCGTTAGTCCCCCGGTTGTTAAGTGAATCTGGCTTCCCTGTTCACTTTGTTTGGAGAAAGGGGACGGCACAACCCTGAGATGTTGCTACGGTCATAAGTATGAACCAATTGCCAAGCATCCAGTTTTTGACCGTGTGTCTGTGGGGAATGCCACAATGGTCATAATTGTGAAAAACAGACACTTTTTTCAGTGCCATTGTAACTTCGGATGGTCGCTAAATGAATCATTGGAAGTCGAGGACAACCTGTAATCGGGGGGGGGGGGGTGTTTGGTTCACCTGGCCGGGGTCTCCAACCCTGGGCATCAAGTGGTCTCTAATAGAAACTAAGACCTCGCAGAGAACTGGGGGGGGGGCACTTAGACTTGCCCGGGGGCTCCAAAGCTTCTCAGAGCTCCCCCATAAGCAAGGAGAAGCACCTTCAGCAGCCCCCTTTCACGGATCTATGGGGTCCTGGCACCTAACTGGGAGCCAATTTGGTTTAATGGTTCCAGAATCAGGTAGAAAGCAATAGACTGGGAGTTCTAGTTCTGCCTTAGGCCTGGAAGATAGATGGGCGACTTTGGGCAATCACCAGGAGACAGTGAGTTCTAGTCCCGCCTTAGGCATGGAAGCCAGCCCCGTGACTTTGGAATAGTCCCTCTTTCGGAGCAACCTACCTCACAGGGTTGTTGTTATGGGGAAAGGAGGAGGAGGAAGGTCTGTTGGATAGGTTGGCCACCTCGAGTTGTTTATAAAAATGTTAAAAACGGGTTCAAAATAAAGAAAACAAACAAATCCAGGCGCCCCTTCCCAATACCTAGCAACCTCTCTCTGCAAATGGAGCTGCAGGCCATCCTGGACAGACACCCCCACTCCCCCACCACCCCCTAAAAGTCTGCTCCTGCTTCCCCAGATTCCTGCCCCGCATAACTGGAGCATTTCTTGCAGGGTGTGGCTGAGAAGATGGGGCTGGACACGGGCACCACCCTCTCCCTCTGGAAGGACAAGGCGGCCGTAGAGATGAACGTGGCTGTGCTGCACAGCTTCCAGGTAGGGGGGCTGCCAAGACAGAGAGCCCTTGACTTCAGGTGGCGCCGAGCGGCGCATTTGGGTTACCCCGCGAGGCCCTGCTTTTTTCCTTGCTGGCTTTAAGTGGAAACCCTGCATTCGTTAAGCGAGTCGCAGAGTTCTTCAGCCAAATCTGGCTTTCCCCGTGGATTTTTGACTGGCCGTTGCAAAGGTTGCAAAAGGAGATTGCAGAACACTGCGGCCATCGTAAAGACGAGCCCGGTGGCCGAGCGTCCGAGTGGGGATTGTGGGGACGCGGCAATGGTTTTCAGCTCCGAGTCCCTTCTTTCGGGGAGGGCCGTCCTAACTTTGAACGGTCACTAAATGGATGGTTGTAAGTTGAGGACTGCCTGTGCTTTTGGGGAGGGAATGGCTGGATGAGCTGAGGGGGCAGAGAGTTGGGGGGAGGGGGGCAGAGCTTGACCAGTGGAGGGCTGCCCCACATCCCCACCTGAGTTGGGCTTCTGCCAGGGTGGGTGGGGTCCCTTCTTTTTATTTATTTATTTATTTTTGAATTTATATCCCGCCCTTCTCCGAAGACTCAGGGCGGCTTACATTCTGATTTGGGGGGGCCTCTTTCTTGGCCAAGGGGGCAAAGACACACACGGGGTGGGGGGCTTTTATGCTGCAGGTGGAGATTTACAATAGGTGTTGACAATAAGGCTACCCAATGCGGTTGTGGGGGGTGTCTCCCTCCCCCCCTGCTGTCTCCCCCTCTCCCCCCAGCTCAGCCCACATCAACCACTCTTGGGGTCTCGTACCTGGATTTCCCTCCCCCCCCCCAAATGGACCTTCTTGATCATCTCTTTAGGGTCCAGGGCAGGAGTGAAATCTAAAAATTTTCCCTACAGGTTCTGTGGGCGTGGCTTAATTGGTGGGCGTGGCTTGGTGGTCAGATGACTGGGTGGGCGTGGCCAATAACAATAAATAAAATAACAATAACAATAAATAATAAAAATAATAAAACAAAATATACAAAACAATAAGTAGTACCAAAAACCATCTTTCACACTTTACACACACACAACACAGCACAACACAACTGACACACACAAACAATGTAAAAGCAGCTTCACTTCACTCAAAATGGTCCTTGCAACAAGCAGGAACCTCACATAGCCACAAAAAGCTCAAAAACAACTTTCACACTTTACACACACACAACACAACTGACTCACACACACACATACACACACACACAAAATGCCAGATACAGCTTTGTGAGATTTTGTGTGTTTGTGTAGTTAGAGTGAAAACTACAGAAACACACCAAATCTCAGAAAGCTGCACAAAGATTTTATTTTATTATTTTATTTTATTTATATTTTTTAGATCGGGGTCTCCAAACTTAGTAACTTTAAGGTTTGTGGACTTCAATTCCCAGAGTTCCTCAGCCAGCAAAGCAGGCAGGTTAGTTGCTCACTGAGGAAATAGATTAGCTAGCAACTGATTCTGTCTCCCTGCTGAAACTGCTCCTTTCGGGCTGGGAAAGCCATGCGTTAGATCAGAAATTAGGTAAGTGCCTTAGAATCTCTTAAAAGGTTTCCTTTTTTTCTTAAAAAAAATATTTTTTAAGGTTCTGCTGATGAGGAACTCAGGTGAGATCACCAGAGGAGCCTTTTAAAACTTTTTAAAAAAAAAGAGGTTAAAGGTTCTGCCGATCTCAACTGAGCAGCGGGAGCCTCAAAGGCTTTTTACTTTTAAAGGCATGTTTTCGGCTGAAGAAAAACTGCTTTTAAAAGTTAAAAAAAAAAACCTCTGCTGATGGTGTGGCTCAGCAGAGGCAGGGGGGCGGGGCCAGGGATTTTGGCCACCGGTTCTCCGACCAGCAGCCGCCATCGCTTCCGTATCAGGCGAGCCGATCCGAACCGGGATCATTTCACCCTTGGTCCGGGGAAAAGCTGCTACCACCACCCGCCCAGCCAGCCAGGTCTCTCTGCCCAGTCCTGGGGCTTGCCTGGAGCTCGCCTCCTCTAGCTCTTCCACCCCCTTTTTCCAGGGAAGACCCTGACCCCAGCTGCTTGCTTCACTCAGACAAAAGGTCTTCCTCCCTCCCTCCCTCCCTCCCTCCCTCCCTTAGCTTTGTGTGATCTGTGGGAGGGGCAGGAACAACCCCTTCCTTTCACCCTTGGGGGGGAGTCCAGGGGGCTTCGGGGGTGTGGTGGATGATGGCTGATGGGACCCTGCCCTCGGTCCTTCTCCGCAGCTGGCCAAAGTGACCATCGTGGACCACCACGCAGTGGCCGAGTCCTTCATGAAGCACCTGGAGAATGAGCAGCGCATCCGGGGAGGCTGCCCAGCCGACTGGCTCTGGCTGGTGCCCCCCATCTCCGGCAGCCTCACCCCTGTCTTCCACCAGGAGCTGGTCAACTACCAGCTCTCCCCCGGATTCCGATACCAGGTGGGTCTTCCCTCCCTTCCCCCCCAGTTCACTGATAGGGAGGGGGGCTGTGCTTCCTTCATAGCCCTTGGGGCTTTTATTGGCTGTTTGTTGATTGCCACCCGGGACTGTATCGGTTAATTAATTCAACATTTTGGAGGGTACACACACACACATACACACACACACCTGGGAAAGAAAGAGCGTGGGGGGGGGGCTTTAACTTAGAACTTGGTTGTCTCCCACCCATGTTCAGAAAGACTCTTGTGGGATGGAAAAATGGAAAATGGCCCAGAAGCTGAGTTATGAGGGGAGCGAGGAGGGAGGAGAAGGAGAAGGAGAAAGGACAAGAGGGGAGAAAGAGGCAGAGAAGGAGAAAGGAGGAGAAAGGAGAAAGAAGGAAAACAAAGGAGGAGAGGACAAGAGGGGGGAAGAAAAAGGTAAAAGAAAGAAGAAAGGAGAAAGGAGAAGAAGGAAAAAGGACAAGGAAAGGGCAAGAGGAGAGAAGGAGGAGAAAGGAGAAGGAGAAAGCAGGAGAGGACAAAAGGGAAGGAGGAGGAGAAAGGAGGAGGACAAGGAGATGGCAAGAGGGGAGGAGGAGGTGGAGAAGGAGAAAGGAGGAGAGGACCAGAGTGGAGGAGGAGGAGAAGGAAAAAGAAAGAAGGAGAAGAGGAAGAAGAAAGGAGAAAGAAGGAGGAGGAGAAAAATAAAGGAGAAGAAAGGAGAAGGCGAAACAGGGAGAAAGAAAGAGGAGAAAGAGGACAAGAGGGGAGAAGGAGGAAGAGGAGGAGATGTCCGATAGTTGTAAGTGTGAAGACCTATCCTAGGTCACTTTTCCTGGGCCATAACTTCCCACAGTCCCTAAATGAATGGTTCTGTTGAAAGTCAAGGCCTTCCCGAGTCTCTGGGACCCCAAGGACAGCTAGGAAGCCCATCAGGAGGAGGCCTTCAGCTCCTCCCTCTTCCCCCAGGTGGGGGCTCAGACCTCCCCCCGCGCTCCCTCCCCTGAAGAGACCCTCTCTCCCCACAGGCTGACCCCTGGAAGTCCTACATCCCCAAAGGGACCACCATCACCCGCAAGAAGACCTTTAAAGAAATCGCCAAGTAAGCCCTCTTCCTTCCTCGGGTTCTCCAAACCCAGGAGGTCTACCAGAGGAGAAGACCTGCCCCATTGGTCTCGTGACCTCCATCCGGAGTAAGAGGTGGAATGGACCTGAGAGGTCCAGCCCTCCGCAACCCTTCTCTCCTTTCTCTCACCAGCGCCGTCAAGATCTCCGCCAAGCTGATGGGTCACGTGATGGCCCAACGGGTCAAAGCCACCATCCTCTATGCCTCGGAGACGGGCAAGTCCAAGGCCTATGCCTTCAGCTTGAAGGAGCTCTTCCAGTCAGCCTTCGCCCCCAAGGTGAGCCTGCCATGACCCTTCTTGTTTGGGGAAGCTCCACAGGACGCTTCCAGCTCTCCTCAGAGAATTAGGTGAAAGAAGGTGGAAGACATGTGGATTAGGACCTTCCTGGCATTGTGGGGGAAGTCCTGGGGCTGGAGAAGCTATGTGATCTGGGTTCAGGGAGTCCACACCTGGGTCAGGCATGGTCTCTGACCCAGTGGACTTGCATGTCCATCATTGTGGGAGAACCTTCAGAGAATGCAAGACCAGGTCGCGTTATAACAAGGGCTTTCTGGTCAACTGGTTGACATGAGTGAGGAACCTGGAGTGAAGCTCCCAATTCTTCCAGACTGGGTCATGGTTCCTTCCTACATGGTTCTTCTATCTGGTCCAGGAGAACATCTCACTGGGGACGCCCATGCAGGGCATAAGGAAGGAGAACAGCCCTTCCTTTCCTCAGATGGTCAACCTCCTTCATCTCAGAAACCCACAGCAGATACCCTCAACAACTGGAGGTCCAGATCGGTGGCGGCTGGAGATGGAAGATGTTTTCGTTTTCATCTCGTGTTTCCGCGTCTCTCACCCTATAGGTGATGTGCCTCGATGAATACGACGTGGTGTCCTTGGAGCATGAGACCCTCGTTCTGGTGGTCACTAGCACCTTTGGCAATGGGGACCCACCTGAAAACGGAGAGGTAATGACCTTAACCTGGGCCGAAGTGGATGGACCATCTGGACAAGGTTCTCCCAATCTTGGTGACTGGATGATGCATGGACTTCAACTCCCAGAACTCCCTGGCCAGCCCCCAGATCAATGTTCCTTCATCTTGGCGCCTAGAAGATGCGTAGACTTCAACTCCCAGAATTCCCCAGCCAACACGAGAATTGAAGTCCATACATCTTCCAGTCACCAAGATGGAGGAACACTGTTCTGAAGGCTGGCTGGGGAATTCTGGGAGTTAAAGTCCACTCATCTTCAAGTCACCAAGGTTGAGACATGCTCCTCTGGAGGCTTTGGGTTATCTTCTCTAGAAGATACAGTGGTCCTCTCTGGCTCCATGTCTATGGAGAGTCTCAATCCTCCAGTTCATGGTTGCCCCATGGTTGCAGCTGGACTTTCTTTGGTTCTTCCTTTGGAAACATTTTGCTTCTCATCCGAGGAGCTTCCGAAGTTCTGAAGAAGGTTGAAGTACTGAAGAAGCTTCTGAGATGAGAAACGAAATGTTCTCAAGGGGGAAAAAACCCAAGAAAATCCAGAAACTTTTTGGAAAATCCTTTGAGGTCCTCTCCTGGTTCCTTGGAATGTGAAAATTCTTCTCCCTGAGATTGAAGTTCCTCACAAATGAGAAGATAAGTGGACATTAACCCATCAGGCCTCCTAGCCAAGGCAGCCTGGGGTATGTTGAGTGGTCACCTCCATCTTTTGACCAGGCGGCCTCTTATTCCTTCCATCTTCCTCCTCCCGGTGTGCTGGGGATAATGGTGGTTGGATGGATAGATGCCAACAGAAGAGTTTTGCGCCCTCTAGTAGGACAAGGTCCTACACCAGTCTTATCCTTCAGCAAGTCCTGGCCAGTTGGGTTCTTCCTTGTACCAAAGGAGACCCTCAAATCTGCCTCAGATACATAGAACATAGAATAAGAGAGTTGGGAGGGACCTTCAAGGTCTTCTAGTCCAACCCCCTGCTCAAGCAGGAGACCCTGTACTATTTCAGACAACAGGTTGTCCAATCTCTTCTTGAAAGCCTCCAGTGATGAATCACCCATAACTTCTGGAGACAAGTTTTCCACTGATTAATTGATCTGGGATTATAGAATAATATTGTTAGAGGGGACCTTGGAGGTCTTCTAGTCCAACCCCCTGCCCAAGCGAGAAGACCCTGTACCCTTCCAGATAAATGGTTGTCTAGTCTCTTCTTGAAAGCTTTCAGTGATGGAGCACCCACAACATCTGGAGATGTTCCACTAGTTAATTGTTCTCACTGTTAGGAAGTTTCTCCTTTGTTCTAGGTTGCTTCTCTCCTTGGTTGGTTCTTTTTCGTTCCAGAGTTTCTCCAAGGCGTTGATGGAGATGTCCTGTCCTTATCTTGGAACTGTTGAGCCGGAGTTTCAGAAGTAAGCCTTGCCACCTCTTCTCTATCTCCTAGTTAGGTCTTGAGGCCTTTTCTGAACCAGCCATGGATTAAGCTGCTGAAGCTTGGTTGGAGGTCCTTCATCTTGGACCTTCTCCTCTAGGAGACCTCCCCAGTTCTGGCCATCATCTGGGCAGGGAACCCTCTGTAGAAAAGGTCTTCAAAGATTGATTGTGTATGGAATCATCATGTTGAACAACTGTACATTGTGGGAAGTCCCAATGAAGGCACATTCTGGAAAGAATGATGTTGGAGTTCTTTGAGGGCCTGAAGGAACTTTCTGGCATCTGGCTGGTGGGGAGTCCTTGTGAGTCAACCACCACGGGATTATACCAGGAACCACACAAAGACCATCCCATGTTGTAGCAGATCAGTGGCATTAGAGCACCCTCCCCAAAGGTGGTGGACCTTCATCCACGGTTAGAATAGAATAGAATAGAATAGAATTTTTATTGGCCAAGTGTGATTGGACACACAAGGAATTTGTCTTGGTGCATATGCTCTCAGTGTACATAAAAGAAAAGATACGTTCATCAAGGTACAACATTTACAACACAATTGATGGTCAATATATCAATATAAATCATAAGGATTGCCAGCAACAAGTTATAGTCATACAGTCATAAGTGGAAAGAGATTGGTGATGGGAACTATGAGAAGATTAATAGTAGTGCAGATTCAGTAAATAGTCTGACAGTGTTGAGGGAATTATTTGTTTAGCAGAGTGATGGCGTTTGGGAAAAAACTGTTCTTGTGTCTAGTTGTTCTGGTGTGCAATGCTCTATAGCGTCGTTTTGAGGGTAGGAGTTGAAACAGTTTATGTCCAGGATGCGAGGGATCTGCAAATATTTTCACGGCCCTCTTCTTGATTCGTTATGAGACTTGAAGTCCAGCATACGTGGGAGATACAAGACTGGGAAGGTAGTTTATGAGACTACAGTTCCCATAACTTACTTTCTGAAACATCTGGGGCAGCCCCTAAGATGGAGTCTTATTCCCCACTTACCGTAAGTGCAATGGGTGTTTGGAAAATTGCTCCAGATGTTGGCATCCTCTGGCCTCTGAGCATCAGAAGCCATGCTCTGACCCCATTTCTGGAGCCCCAAAGATTATGATCCATGTGGCTTACATCTACCAATATTTACGGTATTAAACTTTATTCCTTCCTTTTCTTCCTCCTTTCACCTTCCTCTTTCCCTCCCTCCCTCCCATCGTCTCTCTTTCGTCCCTCCCTCCCCCTTCCTTCCTTTCTTCCTCGATCTCTCATCCCTCTCCCCCCACCCATTTCTTTGTTCCTTCCTCAATGTCTCCCACCCTTCCTTCCCTTGCTCCTTCCCTCTTTTTTCCTCCCTCCTTCCTATTCCCACCTTTCCTTCCCTTGCTCCTTCCCTCTTTTTTCCTCCCTCCTTCCTATTCCCACCTTTCCTTCCTTCCCTTCCGCTCCTCACTCCTTCTTTCCCTCATTCTTCTCCCTCCCTCCCACCCTTCCCTCTCTCCGTACACTGTGTTGCTTTTCTTCCTTCCTTTCCCACTCCCTTCCTTCCCTCTTACTTCTTCCCTCCTCTCCCTCTTCTTCCTTTTTTCCCTCCTCCCTCTCTCCTCCCTCCCTCCCTCCCTCCCTCCCTTCCTGCCACCCTTCCTTCCTTCTCACCCTCCCTGTTTTCTTCCTTCCTTCCTTCTTTCCTCCCTCTCCATCTCCCTCCCTCCCTCCTCTCCCTCCCTCCCTTCCTTCTCATCCTCCCTGTTCTCTTCCTTCTTTCTTCCCTCCCTCAGGAGCTACAAGATGCGCTTCAACAGCATCTCCCAGTCGGATCCCTCGGTGGCCTTTTGGAAGAGGAAGCGCCGGGAGTCCAGCAACACCGACTGTGCTGGGGCCCTCGGGACCCTCAGGTGGGTTCCGGGCAACCAGGCAGGAGCCAGGACCAAAGCCCGGGTCTTGCTGGGGGGTGGGGCTGAGACTCGAAGGGCTTTCCATAGGGATGGGAGGGAGTTGATATATAGTTGCTGGTGTGTGTGTGTGTGTGTCATGACCCTCAGTTCCCTCACCCCCACCCCCAGTTCCTCCCTCTGCCATTCTGGCTCCAAGGCCAGTTCTGGAAAAGAGGTTGGAAAAGGAGAAGGCTCTCTCTCTCTCTCTCTCTCTCTCTCCTTCTTGATTGACAGTCCTTTGCTCCACCCCTCAGGCCCCCCCACTCTTTTGGGGGACCCCTTGCGTTCTTCCCAGCCATTTTGAATTCCACCAATAATCAAAAGCATTAAAACATAGCGTAGTAGGTCCGTGGCTGCTGAAATATTAATTTTATCCCTATCATTGCAACTAGTCCTCTACTTACAACCATGATGGAGCCCCCAATTCATGTGGCTGAGTTTGCTCCCATTTTGTGATCTTTTCACGCCACGGTGGTTAAGTTAATTGCTCCAGTTGTAAGTGAGCGGCGCGGTCATTAAGCAAATCGGGCTTCCCCATGGACTTGGCCAGTCAGAAGGTCGCCAAAGAGGACGGCCTGACCCTGAGACCTTGTGGCCATCATAAATCTGAGTCACTTCCCAAGCTTCTGAACTTTGATTAGATGTCACAATGGTCCTGAGTGTGTGAAAAAAAAAAACACCACTATTTCAGAGCCATTGTCACTTGGAACAGTCACTAAACAAACAGTCGTAAGCCGAGGACTCCCCGTATACCTTTTACAGCCAGCAAGGGAAGGCGAAGTCTACTTGATAGCTGGCATGCAGAACAAATGTTGGTTTATGAGGTCCATCTGGGGGCAGACACTCACGGGTTTCATCCTGACTAATGATAGCTTATCTCAACCTTTCCGGCTTTTTGAATGGTTCCCTGTGCGCGGCAGGCACAGAAATGAAGCACACATCCACGCTCTTGTCTGCTGCTCACACAAGGGGAGATGGCACGTAAGATGCGTGCTCACCTGCCACTTTGGTTTCCGAACGGCGCAAGGGGCCCACTAGCGTGTTGTGGACCAGGGGTTTTGTGGACCCCTGATTTATCCAACTGTACTGATCTCCGATGAAGAGAAACATCCCTTCTGGAGGAGGAAGGAGGTGCTGAGATTGCCCTCTTGTTATCCAGGCATCACTTGCCGTTCTGTGAAACCTGCCCCTCTTCCTGCCCTGCTCAGTGACCGTCATATGTTGGGAAGGGCCTCAGGTTCCCTGTCTTCAAGGGCCCTCCTAGCTGGGTTGGCAGAAATGGGGGGCACAGAAAACTCCTCCTCCTCCTTGGGTGGAAGTTCAGAATTGTCCAAGCTGTGGGGTGGGAGAAGAGACGCGCCTTGACCGAATTTGGTCCTGGGCAAAGAGTCCCCCCTTCCCACAGCTTCAACCGAGCCCCAGAGGGAAGAAGATGCTCAGGACTGTGTTTCTCTCCTCAGGTTCTCCGTCTTTGGGCTGGGATCCCGCGCATACCCCCATTTTTGTGCCTTCGCCCACGCAGTGGACACCCGGCTGGAGGAACTGGGCGGCGAGCGTATCCTGCCGTTGGGTGAAGGGGACGAACTCTGCGGCCAGGAGGAGTCCTTTCGCACCTGGGCCTCCAGCGTCTTCAAGGTGGGTGTGGGGCAGTGACGGGATCGGGGCCCCCAACCCTGCAAAAGCGAATCCCCTTCTCTCAGAGGTCCTCCTGCTCAGAAACAGCCAAGTGTTCATGCAAACACTTGGGCTCCTCCCCGTCTCCTTAGGAAAGGCATCACCGCCACCTGGTGGCCAGCTGGAAAAGTGTGTGCAGGTAGTCCTCGGATTACAACCCAATTCCCGTTGCTAAGTGAGACATTTGTGAGGCGAGTTTTGTCCTGTTTCTACGACCTTTTTTGCCGCAGTAGTTACGCGCATCCCTGCAGTTGTTCCGTTAGCCACATGGTCGTTAAGTGGAACATCATTTGCAACCTTTGGCTACTGTGGTTAAACAAATGCCCACAGTTG
This sequence comes from Ahaetulla prasina, assembly GCF_028640845.1. Lineage (NCBI taxonomy): Eukaryota > Metazoa > Chordata > Lepidosauria > Squamata > Colubridae > Ahaetulla > Ahaetulla prasina. Next base: position 150,309,967 of record NC_080542.1, on the reverse strand, counting down.
CTAAGTTAGCAACATGGTCACTAAGCAAATCCGGCTTCCCCCATTGACTTCGCTTAACAGAAGGTCACAAAAGGGGGATCACATGTCCCTGAGTCACAGCGACTGTCATAAATAAGCTAATTGCCCAGTGTCTGAATGTTGTTTGTGTGACCATCGGGATGCCACGATGGTTGGAAGTGTGGAAATGGTCCTGTCATTTTTTTCAGTGCCGTTGTAACTTTGTGAACAGTCACTAAACAAACTGTTGTAAGTTGAGGACTACCTGTATCCTGCCCGGGAAGATGCACCTGGCGGGGGGGAGGTTGCCGCAGGTGCCCCTCCCTGACCTCTTCCAAATTCTTCCTGCAGGCTGCCTGCGAAACCTTCTGCGTAGAGTCCGACTCCGTCTCCACCGAGGTTTTCTCCAACCGCTGCAGCTGGAAGCGCAACCGGCACCGGGTCCTGGCCCAACCCAGTGCCACCTTTGACCTCCTGGCAGGTAGAGGAGGGGGAGGGTCAGAGCAGCCCCCTCCCTCCCCCTTATTCGGTCTGGCCAATTGGCCGGGCTTTGGCCAATGCAGCTGAGCACGTACCTTGGTGATGTTCCCAATCTCCAGGTCCACAACCCAATATCGGGCCGTGGCTCATTGCAAAAACGGGCCGCACAAGCAGGAGGCAAGCAAACGGGCACACGGAGCCTTCCCCTCTGCCCCCCTCCTTTTCTGCCCCCAAAAGATCCTATTTGATGCACCAGCTTTCCTGCTCCAGGGTTGCTCATCTCCACTCCCTCCTCAAATACGCTGGTGGGGCTTTCTGACCAGAAATGGTGCTCCCCTCTTTTTAGGAATGCCTGGCTTCAGCGTGGGGAGACCTCTGGGTGGAGGGAGATGCAGACCCCTCCCCACTTGTGTGGCTGAACAGTCTCTTTCTCTCTTTCAGATCTGACAAAGATGCACAAACGCAAAGTGTTTCCATGCTACGTCATTTCAGTCAAGAACCTGCAGAGCGCTGATTCTGGGTGAGAGTCCTCGGGGTGGGGTGGGGTGGGAGGTGCCCGCCTTCTGCAGGTAGGGGAGTGGGTGGAAGGGTCTCTCCTGAATTCCATAGCCCCCCTCCCCTCCCCTCTCCTGGTTTCATCTCCCCATGGCTGAGCTCAACTCTATGGAGATACAAGTAGTTCTCAACTTCTGCACGCTTGTGTCGCTAAGAGAGACATTTCTTCAGCGGGTTTTGCCCCATTTGCCATGGTCATTAAATGAATCCCTGCAGTGGTTTTAAATTAGTCACATGGTCATGAAGCAAATCCAGCTTCCCCGTTGACTCAGTTCATCCGAAGATCGCAAAAGGGGAATCACCTGAGCCTGGTTCTAAATCTGAGTCGTCGGACAAACGTCTGAATTTGTCTCAGGCAATCCCAATGGTCATAAGGATGAAAAACGGTCTTTTTCAGGAAACAAACTTTGGTAGGTCGAGGGTTACCTGAATTTTTGGTGACTGAGGCCCAAGTAGTGATTACCAAACACAATTCAGTTCTGAACACACTTTTTTTTTAATTTGCATTTATATCCCGCCCTTCTCCGAAGACTCAGGGCAGCTTACAATGTGTTAGCAATAGTCTTCATCCTATTTGTATATTTATATACAAAGTCAACTTATTGCCCCCCCCAACAATCTGGGTCGTCATTTTATCTACCTTGTAAAGGATGGAAGGCTGAGTCAACCTTGGGCCTGGTGGGACTCGAACCTGCAGTAATTGCAAGCAGCTGCTGTTAATAACAGACTTTCTTAGCAATCTGAGCCACCAGAGGCCCTATTTATTTTATTAAAACAGCTGAGAATCAATTCATTCTCAGCTTAGTCCAAAACAACAACTTCTTAACAGTTCTTCAGCCTTATCACCAACCTTTGTTGTCTTTGGCAACCTGCCAAAGGCTTTTCTTGACAACGCCCCCCCAAAGTTCAAGAAATGCTGACAAGAAGATTTGGAATCAACATTGCTTTTCCATAAAGAACCCAATGGCTCGTTGCTGCTCTTTTAAGCCTTATGGGGGTGACCAATCATCTCCTGGCCTTACTCCTGAATCGTCCTTTGTGCTTCAGCTGCTCTTGCCTTCTGGCACTCTTTGCTGTCTGCCTCTGGAGTCCGCGCATCGCTCCCAGATGGCCCTGGCCCCATCTCTGCCTCCGACGCAGAGCCCTCGGCCGGGCCTTCCTCTGACTCCAGGACTGGTCCATTGTCCCCCACCCCCCCCCAGCCTCCTCACTGTCCAGACTCTGCTGCCAGGTCCGCAGGCTGCTGGTGGACCACAACAGTATTTTACCTGCAGACCTAGAGTTGAGGGGACCTCTGAGGCCATGTAGTCCATCCCCGGGGTTTAGGGCAGGAGTCCCAATGCAATCTCCTTCATGGAGCACAGCCCTGGCACCCCTCTTGGCATCGATTCAGATGGCGTGGGGGGCTCCACATTCACTGACGCCTTGCCCCCTCCCACCAGCCGGGCCACCATCCTGGTACGGTTACAGACAGGAAACCAACCAGAGCTGCACTACCAACCTGGCGACCACATCAGCATCTTCCCTGCCAACCGGCCAGAGCTGGTAGACGCATTGATGCAGCTGGTCCAGGACCCCCCGCCAGCCGAGGAACTTGTCGCCGTGGAGACCCTGGAGGCGGGCACCGAGGGTGAGAGCTGGGAAGACAGAGGAGTCGGGGCAGAGCCTCTCGGACCAATTTGCATGCCTGTGCTGAATGCAGGGAAGGCCACAACAGTCTCGCCTACACACAAAAATGGGATGCGAGACCACACGGGTGCCCTGCCTTTGTACCCCCCACCCAGGAGAGGGGGCAGGAGTCCGCCGGGAGTCCTTGACTTAACGACCACAATTGAGACCAAAATTTCAGGTAGTCTTTGATGTACGACCACAATTGGCCCATTCCTTGATTTATGACCACAACTGAGCCCAAAGTTATAGCAAGTCCTTGACTTATGACCAGGATTGAGCCCAAAGGTATGGTTGCTGAGTGAAATAATTGTTCTCAATTTGGTCCCATCTTGCGACCTTTCTTGCCACGGTCGTTTAGCGAATCCCCCCCGTCAGGTTCATTGCATGGTCGTTAAGTGGCTCCCTCATTGACTCTGCTCATCAGATGGTCGCAAAAGGGGATCACGTGACCCCTTGGACACTGCGACAGTCGTAAACACGAATCTGTTGCCAGCTTCCAAATTTTGACACAGGGATACTGCCACAGTCGTAAGTGTGAAAAACAGCCCCAAGTCACTTTTTTCACTGCCGTTGAGACTTCAGTCACTAAATGAGTGGTCTTAAGTCGAGGACCCCCTGTGACTGTTCTGAATTTTGTCCCGTTTTGCCACCCTTCTTGCCACAGTCGTCAGGTTAATTGAAGGGCTTGTCAGTCGGTCGCAAAAGGAGACCATGTGACCGTCATTAATAAGAGTCTGTTGCTGAGCGTCCGAATTCGGACACTGGGATCTTGCAACGGTCGTAAGGGTGAAAAACACTTTTTTTCACTGTCGTTGAAACTTCGAACAGTCCCTAAACAGGCTGTCATATGTCAAGGAGTACCAATGTGAGCTGGAGCCCAGTTTGGGAACTCGTGTCACACTTCGCTCCACCGCCCTCTCTCCCGTCTGCCTCTCTCTCTCCTTCATAGGCGTGAAACGGATGTGGGTGCCCAGCCACCGCCTGCCCCCTTGCACCCTGCGCCAGGCGCTCACCTACTTCCTGGACATCACCACGGCACCCAGCCCACAGCTGCTACAGCTGCTGGCCACCCTGGCTGAACACCGGGGCGAGCGGGAGAAGCTACAACGGCTCAGCCAGGTAGGAATGGAGCTCGAATGGAGAATCACAGAGTTGAAAGGGACCCTGGAGATCATCCAGTCTAACTCCCTGTTCGAGCAGAAGACCCTAGAAGAATGACAGAATCATGGAAGGTACCTCCGAGGTCATCTAGTCCAACCCTCTGCTTGAGCAAGAGACCCTTACAGAATCATAGCATCGCAGAGTTGGAAGGGACTTTGGAGGTCATTTAGTCCAACTCCCTACTGAAGCAGGCGACCATCACAGAATCATAAAATAAGAGTCGAAAGGGGCCTCGGAGGTCATCCTCGTCCAACCCCCTACTGAAGCAGGAGACCCACCCAGAATCATAAGAATTGGAAGGGGCCTTGGAGGCTATCTTGCCAACCCCTTGCTCGAGCAGGTGACCCTTAGGGAACTTCTGAGTTGGAAGGGATCTTGGAGATCTCCTGCTTGGGCAGGGGGTTGAACTAGATGACCTCTAAGGTCCCTCCCCACCTGTGTTATTCTGTTATTCATTCAGAAAGGATTACTCAGGCCTTTAAATTGCCGTCACACAATATCTTGTGCTCTTCTTAACTTTCTTTGTGGCTCGTCTCTTGTGCTTCAGACACTGCAAGGGCTCAGCCTGCTGGGTTAGGTGGTAGGCCAGCATATTACACAAAGGTTAATTCAAATTTCATTTAATTGTACGTAGTCCTTGACTTGCAACCGCAATTGAGCCCAACATTTCCATTGTTAAGCGAGAGAGTTGTGAGCGACTTTTACCCCATTGAGAATCACCGCCATTGTTACATAGTCACACAGTCGTTGAGTGAATTGGCACCTTTGCTCGTAAAAATGTTGCAAGAGGGGATCGCGTGACCCCCGGGACAGTGTGACCATCGTAAATATGACTCAGTTGTCTTCATGTGTGTAATAGGAATCAGCTGCCAAGCGTCCTAATTTAGATCACATGACCCGGGGGTGCTGGAACCGTGGTAAGTCTGAAAACGGTCATAAGTCACTTTTTCACTAGTTGGAACTTTGAACGGTCACTAAGTGAACCGTTGTAAGTCGAGGACTACCTCTATTTTGTCTGAAGGAAGCCAACTCCCTCTTGACCCTTCCAAGTGCCGTTTAGTGCCCACCCCGGTTCAGCCGTGCTTTGCTTTCCCCGATTTTACGCTCCGTCGCTGTCCTGAGTGCGGCTTCTTGTGCCCGCAGGACTCTCTTCTCTACGAGGAGTGGAAGTGGTTCCGGTGCCCGACGATGGTGGAGCTGTTGGAGGAGTTCCCGTCGGTGGCGCTGCCTACCTCGCTACTGCTCACCCAGCTGCCCCTGCTGCAGGCCCGCCAGTACTCTGTCAGCTCTGCGCCCGATGCCCACCCGGGGGAGCTGCACCTCACCGTAGCCGTGCTCAACTATTGCAGTCAGGGTGAGTGGAAAGGAGGACATCGGGGCGCCTCAGAGGGAAGATAGCTGGCGTTTCCATGTCCCACCGCCATGCAGAACGGAGCTATGATAATTCACTGTGGCCAACTTGACACGGGTAACTCACTGTGGCCATCTGGCTATAGGCAACTTTGCTGCAGGGCAACTCACTGTGGGAAACTGGCTGCGAGACAACTTGCAGTGGGACAACGTGCAGCCAATTCACTGTGGAATAAATTGCTGAAGCCAGTTCACCTCAGGAAAACTCGCTATGGGACAAGAGTAACAGTAATATCAAAAAAACCCAATGGAATAGAATCATAAAAGGATGCAACAAGAGGGACTGAATGAAGTATGAATGATAAAAATTATAATAATTTTCTAATTTATTTTAAGAAATGAAATTGAATTGTTCAATTGTTCGGCAGCAAGTTAGCTGGGGCGGGAACTGGTGGGTAGAAGACAATTCCATGGGGCTCATGATGGTGTTTCCATTTTGTCCCCTAGATGGGAAGGGCCCCATGCACTACGGAGTCTGTTCCACATGGCTGTCCCAGCTGTCTCCAGGTGAGATGGTGCCGGCTTTTGTCCGAAGGTAAGGAAGCTCCCCATGGGAATCAGAGTCCTTTGATGTACTTTTTTCTCTCCAACATGTCATGCCTCTTTCCAGGGCAGTTGCACTGAGATACTGTCAAGTGAAAGGGGGGGGGCTGTTTTTGCAGCATTTGCTCCCCCCCACAAGACACAGATAGTCCTCAACTTATGACCACAATTTTATAGAATAGAATAGAATAGAATTTTATTGGCCAAGTGTGATTGGACACACAAGGAATTTGTCTTGGTGCATATGCTCTCAGTGTACATAAAAGAAAAGATACGTTCATCAAGGTACAACATTTACAACACAATTGATGGTCAATATATCAATATAAATCATAAGGATTGCCAGCAAGAAGTTATAGTCATACAGTCATAAGTGGAAAGAGATTGTTTTTTTATTATTATTATAATATTATTATATTATATTATAATATTATTATATTATATTATAATATTATTATATTATATTATAATATTATTATATTATTATATTATATATATATATATATATTATATATATTATATTATTATTATTATGTTGCCAAGTGAGAAATTTGGGCTTTCCCCCATTTTACAACCTTTCTTTCCACATTACTTAAGTGAATCCCTGCGGGTGTTAAATTAGTCACATGGTTGTTAAGTGAATCTGACTTCCCCCACCTTGACTTGGCTCGTCTGATGGTCACAAAAGGGGATCATGGGACACTGCAACAGACATAAACGCGAGTCCATTGTCAACCATCCGACTGTAGATCATGGGGACACTGAAACAGTCATACGTGAGTCAGTTGACAAGTATCCAAATGTAGCTCACGTGACCACGGGGATAGTCAAATCGTCGTAAGTGTGAAAAATGGTCCCAAGTCCTGTTTTTCAGTGCCGCTGTAATTTTGAACCATCGCTAAGTGAATGGTTGTAAGTTGAGGAGCACCTGTACTCCAGAATCCAACTGTAGCCAATGTCGCAGTGATTCTACCCTTCGTCTTTTGTTCTTGCAAGCTGCAATGGCTCCTTGGGAGGAGTAAGCCCAGGGACCTATGGTGAGGTTCCCCCCCTCCTTCTTGGAACCAGGCAATAGGTAACATAGGCTCACAGGGCTGGAAGGAACCTTGGAGGTCTTCTATTCCAACCCACTGCCGAAGACAGGAGTCCTTTCACCATTCCGAGGTTGTTGCAATCTGAGACGTCTGATTCGAGATCCAATGCCATCCCCACCCCATAGGATGGAGGGCAGGGGCTGATCTGTGTTGCCTGGATGGAGGAAAGTGGGGAAGGGGGAGACGGCCTTCCCCCCCTCCACCCCATCCTGCCTCTTTGTCTTCTGCCAGCCGGGAGCTGCTGTGTTTTCCACCTTATCTGGAGCTCATCATCAGATGGGTGACCCAGAAGTGCATTAAGTGCTCTGTAATCCCTTCCGAACCGCAGAGATCAAGCAAAGTCTCTTCAGTGGCCCCCCCCATCCTTGCAACAAGAGAATTTGTGGAGGGCAGTTGACGGAGACCCCAAAATGAAAGTGAATCAGACTATAAAATATAGGAGGCAGTTCTTAAGCAGGAGTTAGATGCGAAGGGGGGGATCCCCAAAGGTTGCAGCCAGGGAAACAAAAGGGGGGCTCTCCTGGGGAGACCCACAGACACTTGGGGTGCCACCTCAGCAGAGGGTGTCACCAATGGGGTGCCAGTAAAGTAAGACTCAATTATAATTAGGGCTACTAGAAGAGACCCCACAAATCATTTGCTTCCTCTCTTGGCCCTAACAGCACCCCAAATTTCCAACTGCCAGAGGACCCCACGGCCCCCTGCATCCTGGTGGGGCCTGGTACTGGCATCGCCCCCTTCCGGGGTTTCTGGCAGCAACGGCAACATGAGATGGAGACAATAGGTGAGTTGGAGGAGAGGGCTACTGGCCCAGGAACAGAGCTGGAAGGGAGCTTGGAGGTCTTCTAATCCAACCCCCTGCTCAAGCAAGAGACCATTACAGAATGACAGAACCACAGAGTTGGTAGGGATCTTGGAAGTCATCTAATCCTACCCCTACTCAGGCAGAACCTATTCAATTTGAGACATGTAACAGTCCAATTTCTTCATAAAAACCTCGTGATGAAGCACTCACAACTTCCAGTGGCAATCAATTCCACTGGTTAATAGCCCTCACTGTGAGAAAGTTTCTCCTTAATTCCCGGTAGCTTCTCCTTGCTTAGTTTCCATCCATTGTTTTTTATCATACCTTCTGGTGCTTTGGTAAATAAGTAGACCCCTCCTCTTTGGGGCAGTCCCTCAAACACTGGAATACTGCTATCATACTGCCAGCTTGGTGTCACCTGCAAATTTGATGAGTTCCCCTTCTATTCCCTCATTTAAGTCATTTATGAAGATATTGAAGAGTACTAAGACTAAGACAGAACCTTTTAGTACCCCACTGCTTATTCCCCTTCATGTAGACATAGTACTGTTAAGGACAACTCGGTGAGTAGTTTGTCAGCCAGATACAATACCATCTGGTGGGGATGCCGTGTGTCCCACACTTTTCTAGTTTTACAAGAAATAGGTTGTGGTCCACTCTGTCGAATGCCTTACTGAAGTCTAACTGTACTACATCCATGGCATTTTGCTGGTCTACTAGTTTAGTCACTTAGTCAAAGAATGAAATAAGGTTGGTTTGGCGTGATCTGTTTTTAACAAACCCGTGCTGGCTTCTAGTAGAAGTAGATTGTAGTCTACTCTGTCGAATGCCTTACTGAAGACTAAGTTGTCATTCCAGGCCTGTCCACCAGTGAGATGACCCTGGTCTTCGGCTGCCGTAGTTCCCGACACGACCACATCTACTGCGAGGAGATCCGAGAGGCGCAGGAGACAGGGGCTCTATGCCACGTCCTCACTGGCTTCTCACGGGACCCAGATTATCCCAAGGTAGCTGAGTGGGACCTCCCTCCACCAGAGGATCCGTCTTATCCCAGCTTCTGTTCATTCTGAATCTCCATTGGCAGGCACAAAAACTTATCCTTGTGGTCTCCAGAGGTGACCCTTTGGTGCCAGGAGGAGGGTTTATGCTCTTGACAGGGTGGCCATCAAGCACAGAGCAAGTCCCCCACTCGCTTTTTGTCTGCCCCCCCCAGACCTATGTACAGGACCTACTGCGGCTGCACCTGGCTGACCATGTTTTCGAAGTCCTGAGCCAGCGGGAGGGCCATGTCTATGTGTGTGGGGATGTCACCATGGCCACGGGGGTCCTGCAGACCATCCAGCAAATCCTGGCACAGGAAGGGAGGATGTCGTTAGTCGAGGCGGGTGATGCCATCAGCGAACTCCGGGTACGCCGGGCGGGGAGGGGGCAGCTGTGGCTCAGCCTTAACGGGGGGGGGGTGATACTCTGCTTTCTCAGGGGCCAACTTGTGTCTCTGTCTTTCAACCCCCCTCCCAGGACCAAAACCGCTACCACGAAGACATCTTTGGCCTGACCTTCCGCACGCAGGAAGTGGCATCACGTATTCGAAGTCTCTCCTTCTCCAAGCAGGGTCGGAAAAGCTGCCTGGTGACAGAACCCTGAGCCCTCCCCCCACAGTGCCTTACATCCCCTCTCCTCTCGGGACCCCCATTAAAGACCTTGTGTGCCCACCTTCGCAGCCATTCTTCCTTTCTGGGGTGGGGATAGGATGGCTGGTCGCAGTATCCTTCTCAGGAAGAGGTTGGCAAAACCATCTCGTCTTCCACATGGGAACCTCGGGGACCACAAATCTGTACCTGATGCCCAGAACCTGGGCACCTCAAAAGGGTCCCTCCCCACAACCGCTACCAAGTGTACAGGGAGTCCTTGACTTACGACCGATTGCTTAATGACTGTTCAAAGTTACTATGGACTTTCTTGGCGGCCACTTATGATACAGTTCTGAACTTTTGGCAGCTGCCTCACCCATCCCCATGGTTACAGAACCAATTTTGGGTGCTATTTGCAGGGTCTCACAATCGCTCGATATCATTTTGGTGTGAATGTCCATCAATTTGGTTAAACTGCCTCACACTGATTCATTTAGTCATCATTATCATCATCATCTCCTTTTAACGACCCCATAATCCCTTGCAGGGTGGAGTCTGGGCAAGTGAATGGAGCTAGAGAGTGTTTTAGTGGCCGGATGCCCTTCCTGTTGTCACTGTGCAGTTTTGTTCAGCAGATACATTCTCAGTGTGCCCAGAGAGAAAAATACCTGCCTCTACCTAGGATCAAACTCACAGCCTCCTGGTCATGAAGTGAGAGCTCCACCTCTAGGCCACCGCATCACTCCAACTGATTTATTGAACGCCCCAAAACAGATCATAAAATCAGGTTGGTCTCATGGGTGACCCATATTGCAACCGTCACAACGGGCAGGCCATTGGAGTTCTCCTCCTGTGGCACAGGTAGTCCTCGGCCTACAATGGTTCACTTAGCAACTGTTCAAAGTTCCAACAGCATCGAAAAAATCGACTTCGGACCGTTTCCCACACTTACGACCTTTGCGGCATCCCTGGGATCAGGTGATCAAAATTCGGACCCTCAGCAACTGGTTCGTATTTATGGTGGCCGCCTTTTGTGACCGTTTGACCAGCAATGTCAAGAGTCAAGCCAGATTCGTTTAACAACCATGTGACTAGCTTCACAAACACAATGATTCACTTAAAAACTGTGGCCAGGAAAGTCATCAACACTCCCTTCCCAAATGTTTCACTTAGCAACAGAAATTTTGCCCTCAATTGTGGTTGTAACTTGAGGACTGGCTCTGCCGGTTATCTGGGTCAGCTTCCTGCTTTTATGACTAGTTAATCCACTGGGGAACAAAACAGGCCGCGCGACGGTGGGCGGGTGATAAGAGGCTTTCTCCCGGAGGCACTTTTGGGAGAAATGTGCAGCAGGAAGGATTTTGGTGGCTTCAAGGGAAACGGATCCTTCCTATAGACCCCCTCCCCAATCCACTCAGCAATCCCAGTATCCAAATTGTACCAACCAAAACGACCCACTGCAATGGCACCACCGAGCCCATCTCCGCCATCGTTTTCCTACCAACCGAGGGTGGCAGCCCATTGCCGTCGCTCAGCACTCTGCCTGCGAACCTGCATCGAGAGAGACCACTCCCCAAAGGACAAAAACAGGGGATTTCTGTGCCCCCGCTTCCTCCCACTCCCATAAAGAGCAACAAGGCCCTTTGTCACTTTGTCACATCTGTAAACATTTATTATCCCCCGCCAAACTCCCCTGCGATGCAACCACCACAGCATGTGTGGTGGAGAGGAGGGGTTGGGTGGACCAGCCCGGGAGGACGGGGATGGGAGGGGAAAGCACAGGGTGAGAGCAGAGCCTCCCCCACCCCTTTCTCTCTTGACCCGAGAGACCCCCATAATACAAATAGCACCGTGCGGGGCCCAAACCAGCCCCAAAGCTTATTCACCCCCCTTAAGAAGCGTACACTGCCCCCCCCACGAAGAGGGGCCAGGAAGCCTCGCCAACGAGGCTGCTTGTCACACACAAGTCCACAGCAAAGGAGGGGCGGCCGTCATCCACGCCTGCCCCGCCAAGTGGGGAGACACCCGGAGACCCCACTTCCAAGCACGTTCTGCCAGCAGGAGGGCTGTCCGGGCAAGCTATCCATGGCACTGCCAACCCTCCAAAACCTGCAAGATGAAAGGAAGGACTTGGGTTGGTGGGGGCAGAGATATCTCGGGAGCTTCCTCCCGCTATTTGCCCCCAATCTTTCCAGCTCTGTGGACTGGCAGTGGCGGCAACGGGGGATAGGTTTCACACATGCAGCATAATCCCAAGCGTGCCCAAATGGAGCTTCGTGTGTTCACCCAACCCGTGCGCGGACTGGTTCCCAATGAGCCGTGAAGCGGTTCCAACAATCTGTAGACTAGTTCCCAATGAGCCATGGATTAGCTGCCAACGAGCCATGGAACAATTGACAATGAGCTACAGAACGATATTGGTCCGTGCACTGGGGATTAGGGATCCTGCTCCATGCTTATCAGCCGCTCCCCAAACCCTCCACATAGGGAAGGTCCATCCCGGGACAGGAGCCCGGGCAGCCAATAGGAAGAGAGAGGGGGGGAGAGGCTGCATATCCCGCCCCAGAGCACGGAAGGAAGAGACACCTACACAGAGGAAGGAAGGAAGGAGTGAGTGGCGGTTCCTGCTAGCTCTTCTCTGGCTCCTGCTGCTGCTGCTGCATCTCGTCCGACTCCTCTTCCCAAACCTCTAGCGAGCGGTCCTGGCTGCGTGAATCAAAGAGACGCCGAGAGGATGCTGCACCGAGAAAGAGAGCACGAGCTCCTTAGCCCGGCATTTCCCTGGGTGCAGGTGGGCCAGCGATGGGGGAGTTCCCAGCCCGTGACACAGGACATGCCTCGCAGACACAGCTGGGGAAAAAGGCACCTTCTATCCCGAGGGGTGGGGGTTTGAATCTTGGGAGGGGAGAACAGAGGCACCGGGAGACGCACACAGGCTAACAATGGGGGCCCGGCCCATCCCCATTTTTGGGGGAGCAGAAGGACCGTGAGTGGTATAGTCCTGGCCTCCAGGCTCTGACCTGTTTGCGCCGAAGGCTGCAGAGCGAGGCGGGCAGCTGCTTGTTGCTGGTGAAGCTGGAATGGGCGAGCAGAGAGAAGGGAGGGTGGTTAAAGATGGTGGGGGTGGTCTCTCAGCCACCCCACTCCCCAGTCCCCGGGGACAAACACAAGCCACTCACCTCATGCATGTAGAGGGCGTGCAGACTCATCTCGGCCGATGCCAACTCGGAGAGCAGAACCGAGCGGCTGAGGGGAGCCTGGCGTGGGGCAGAGGGGGCAGTGCTGTTGGAGAAGGGGCAAAACAGAGTCAGTCTCCCCCTTAAAGCACAAATGGGGAACGGCTGAGCTCTTTCCTCCAGGCCCTCTCCCCTTCCCTGGAATCCCTCAGCCAGCCATGCAAATTTGGTGGACTTCAACTCCCAGAATTCCTTAGAACGGATGCCTGAGGAATTCTGGGAGTTGAAGTTCAGAAGTGGTACAGTGATTGAGAAACCCACCCAGCTGCCCCTCCCTCCTCCAATGGCCTACCTGTTCTCCAAAAGGGGGCTCTGGCTGTTGCAAACCGAGGCCTCCCCAGGACGGCTCCTGTGCCGGGATGGCTGGGAAGAAGACAGGGAGGCCAAGATGCTAGCTGTCACGCTGGCCGTGCTGCCGGGTGGAGCAACCAGCCGACGCTCGGTGAGGACCGGGTGGGTCAGGACGCTGGCCAGGAGGGCATCCGGCTGCAATGGAAAGATGTTCAGCCAGAGACACCAGGCATATCAGCTCCCATCCCATGCTGGTCACAGCTGCCCTGGGCTTACCACAGGGCCTGGACCCTCATCGGAGAGCAGGGAGGCCGCCAAGGGTCCCTCGGCCAGGAGGCGCTGGGCGTGGGAGGCGTCCTGCTGCACCTTCTCCTTCAGGTGCCCGATGAAGAGGGAGCTTTCGGGCGGGGGCTGCCAGTGTGGGTTGGCGATGGCAAAGTGGACCAGGGAGAGCTCCGTCTTGCCGTTCTCGGCCTGCTGGTAGACGGACGCTTCGGTCCGGCCCTGCGACAGCCACTGGTGGGAGAAAGAGAAAGAGAAGAGGAGAGGAGAGAAGAGAAAGAAGAAAAGAGAGATGAGAAAGAGAAGAGAAAAAAGAAGAGAAGAGAGAAAGAGAAGAAAAAGGAGAGAAGAGGAAAGAGGAAAAGGAAGGAGAGAGAGAAGAGAGGAAGCAAGGATAGAGAGGAGTAAAGGGAAGAGAGCTGGATGGGACCTTGGAGGTCTTCTAGTCCAGCACCCTACTCAAGCAGGAGACCCTTACACAATCGTAATATAACAGAGTTGGGGGGGACCTTGGATGTCATCTAATCCAATCCCCCTGCTCAAGCAGGACACCCTTACAGAATCACAGAGTTGAAAGGGACCTTCAGATGACACTTAGAGGCACCCCCACTCCCTCCGCTCACCTGGGGGTTGCCGTGGTTACGGATGTCCAGCTGGGCAAAAGAGCAGATGTCCCCCACGCCCACCACCTCCACCGAGAAATTCCGGAAAAAGTCCACAATTTCCAGTGCTTTGGCCCGCAGGGCGAAGATGAGGAGGAAGGGAGTCACAATGGGACTGAGCAGCTCCTCCAGGATGAAGACCTGAGGATCACAGAAGGTGGGGGAGAGAAGATCTGAGGATCATGGAAGGAGGTGAAGACCTGAGAAACATGGAGGGAGAAGGAGAGCTCTGAGGAACATGGAAGGAGAAGACTTGAAGATCATGGAGGAAGAGAAGGTCTGAGGAACATGGAGGGAAAGAAGATCTGAGGATCATGGAAGGAGGTGAAGATCTGAGGAATATGGAGGGAGAGAAGATCTGAGGAACATGGAAGAAGACCTGAAGATCATGGAGGAAAAGAAGATCTGAGGATCATGGAAGGAGGTGAAGACCTGAGGATCATGGAGGAAAAGGAAGGAGAGAGAGAAGAGAGGAAGCAAGGATAGAGAGGAGTAAAGGGAAGAGAGCTGGATGGGACCTTGGAGGTCTTCTAGTCCAGCACCCTACTCAAGCAGGAGACCCTTACACAATCGTAATATAACAGAGTTGGGGGGGACCTTGGATGTCATCTAATCCAATCCCCCTGCTCAAGCAGGACACCCTTACAGAATCACAGAGTTGAAAGGGACCTTCAGATGACACTTAGAGGCACCCCCACTCCCTCCGCTCACCTGGGGGTTGCCGTGGTTACGGATGTCCAGCTGGGCAAAAGAGCAGATGTCCCCCACGCCCACCACCTCCACCGAGAAATTCCGGAAAGTCCACAATTTCCAGTGCTTTGACTGCAGGGCGAAGATGAGGAGGAAGGGAGTCACAATGGGACTGAGCAGCTCCTCCAGGATGAAGACCTGAGGATCACAGAAGGTGGGGGAGAGAAGATCTGAGGATCATGGAAGGAGGTGAAGACCTGAGAAACATGGAGGGAGAAGGAGAGCTCTGAGGAACATGGAAGGAGAAGACTTGAAGATCATGGAGGAAGAGAAGGTCTGAGGAACATGGAGGGAAAGAAGATCTGAGGATCATGGAAGGAGGTGAAGATCTGAGGAATATGGAGGGAGAGAAGATCTGAGGAACATGGAAGAAGACCTGAAGATCATGGAGGAAAAGAAGATCTGAGGATCATGGAAGGAGGTGAAGACCTGAGGATCATGGAGGGAAAAGGAGAGAAGATCTGAAGAACATGGAAGGAGGTGAAGATCTGAGGATCATGGAAGGAGAGAAGACCTGAAGATCACAGAAGGAGTACAGAAGTTCTGAGGATCATGGAGGGAGGGGAGAGAATGCGAAATAAGTAGGTGGGGGAGTTCCAAAGTGCTGTCCACTCCTGTAGGCCACTCACCGCCTTGTATTGGAAGAGCTGGGCCAGCTCCTCGCGGGTCTCCGACTTGTGAGCGTTGCCTTGCCAGTGGTCGGGGATGTAGTGGATGTGGGCCAACACACACTGGAGTAGCTGCTCCGGGCACCACACCAGGTGCTCGTCCGGGATAAAGGCCCTGCCGAGGGGGAGAGGAACCATCAGCGGCTCCCAAATCACTACCCTGGGAGCAACGTTGCTCGGTCCCAAGGCCTTGTCTGCATCGGCGTCCTGTCGCAAGTGTTTGAGTGGCGGCTGGCACATTTTTCCAGCTTTTGGCGTGTGTGTGTGTGTGTGTGTCTTCCTCACTCCCACAGGGCCCTGCCCGTCTCCCCTCCGCCTGGGTCTGGAGGGGCACTGGAGGTGAGATAGGGAAGGTATTCGACTTGGGACAAAGCCAGACCTTAGCAGAAGTTCAAGATGCATGCTGGGGAACCCCCTGGTTGGACGGTCTTCTAGGCCCAGTGAGGGGCACGGTACAGCGGCTGCCCAGAAGGAGCTGGGGAGGGAGGGAGGGACGAAAGGGAGGAAGGGAGGGGAGGGAGAAAGGAAGAAAGAAAGGAAAGGGAGGGAGGGAGGGAGGGAGGGAGGGAGGAAAGAAGATGAAGAAAGAAAGATAAAGGAAGGAAGGAAAGAAAGATAGGAAGGAACAAAGGGAGGAAGTAAGGGGATGGAGGGCAGGAGAGAGGAAAGAAAGGGAGGAAGGAAGGGGATAGGAAGGGAGGGAGGAGGGGGAGGAACAGGAGGAAGGATGAAAGGAAATAGGGAGGAAGAGAGGAGGAAGGGAGGAGGGAAGAAGGAAGGTGAGGAAGAAAGAATGAAAGGATAAAAAGGGAGAAAAAAAGAAAAAGAAAAAAAGAAAAAAAGAAAGAGAAAAAAAGAAAGAAAGAAAAAGAAAAGAAAGAAAGAAAAAGAAAAGAAAGAAAGAAAAAGAAAAGAAAGAAAGAAAGAAAAAAAGAAAGAAAGAGGGACAGAGGAAGGAAGAAAGGAAGGAAAGGATGGAGGATGAGAGGGAGGGAGGAAGGAAGGAAAGAAAGGAGGGCCTTCTGACTCCTGACCACAAACCAGCAGTTCTCCGAAGACCACTTCAGAAACTATCGGAGGCCCCCCAGCTCCTGTTGTGACTCGTCCTCCCTCCTCTTCTCAGCCGGGCCCCCTCCCATCTCCAACCAGGCCTTTTCTTCATTATCAGACTCGGAGGCTGATAATGAAGATAAACGGCCTGTCATGACTCCAGCCCCCGGCCCTGGCCCCATGCCCAGAGAGGATTCAAGGAATGAAAGGAGAAGCCCAATAAACCTCACTCATACAGCATGTGTTCCTTTGGCTCAGCCTTCAGAGCAGGAAGCCAGCCAGGTGGTGGAATTACCCGGGCCTACTTCCTCTGACCCCTCCCTTTCCCAGACGCTGACAGCAGATCCAGCTGAAGACAATTTAGGGTGGGTGGACCCTCGCTTCCGGAGATCTGAGAGGCGACGCCAGCAGAAGGAAGGGTGGAGCAGGCCTGGATAAATGCTGAGTCGTGGAGCCACACCCCACAGCCTAAATAAAGGACCTGCTTTTGGCATTCCAACCTTGAGTCAACCAAAGTCTTATCTAGTTTGCTGATACTGGACCCTATCGCTGAAGTCACAACTTGGACTCCTGCCTGCCCTGATAAACCTCGAAGGAACTTGGCAAGCTGCAGAGGCTTCGTTGCCAAGTTTGTTACGGACTTCCTTGACTCGTTCGTCGGAGTGGGGGTGGGACACAACATCTCCCTTTTCAGTCCACCTATGTGAGGAAACCTCTAACCCCCATCCCCAAACTGGGCAGCAGCAGACGGACCCCAGCCCCCCCCCCCCCCCGCTTCACCTGGCCAGTGTGACTACCAGTCCCAGCAGTGTGATGGCGGTCAGGATGTGTTGGACAGTCAGCACGTCCTCATCGTAAACGGTCAGGGTGATCAACACGGCCAGGAGGGAGCCAGCGAAGAAGCCGATGTTCCGGGCCACCACGGCCAGCAGAGGGTTGGCGAACGAGTTCATGTATTTGGACGCTGGCTTGTAGCCGCGGCTCAGCCGGGCATGCAGCTCGTGGTCCAGCTCATTGAAGTGGCGGAGGTAGAGCCGGCCATAGAGCGACCAACGCCGAGCGCCAAGGCTCCCAGGCTCCCGCTTCAGCGCTTCGGTGTAGCTGAAGAAGGCGTAGAGGACCTGCCAGACCAGGATGAAGGGACACAGCAACAAATTGGCGATTCCAAGGAGCAGCAGGCTGCGCTCCAGCCGGCGGGCCAGCTCTAGCCGGGCCCCGGCACGCTTGTACTGAGGCTGGAGGTTCCACTTGCCCTGGAAAAGGGACCCTGGCCCCCAGAACAGTAGCAGCTCCAGGTTGTACTTGAGACCCTGGGTCAGGAAGACTCCCCGGCCCAGCAGGGGCAGCTGGAAGCGGACGGGGAGCAGGGACTTGTTGACCATGGCCACCAGGTAGTTCTTGAAGCGAAGGATACGGTGGTGGATGTCCAGCTCGGTCAGCTCCCGCCGGTGGACGCAGAGCTGCTGTTCCTGTTGCAGCGAGATCAGCCGGGCCTGTACCTCCTGCCAGCTGCAGTTGCACAGCTGCTCCTGCGAAGGGAGGGATTTGCAACTAAGACGGCAGGAATATATATATATATATATATATATTTGTTTTCTGAGGTTTTCACGGGTGTTTGTATATAGGTCTTTGGTTGTTCGGGTTTTCTCCCGTGTAAAATTGGAAGTGTCTTGGCGACGTTTCGACGAAGTCTCATTCGTCATCTTCAGGCTTCAGCTTCATGCTTCTGGGAGCAATGTGTGATCGCAGCTGTTTCTTCCTTTTAACTGCTAGTGGGGGTTTGAACTGATTGGGTGGGAGCTTGGCTGTGCTCTGATTGGATGGGGGTTTTTTGTGCTCTGATTGGCTGGGGGTGTGTCCTGTGTTGGTGGGGGCTTGGTTGTGCTCAGTTTAGTCTGTGTTGCAGGGGGATTTGAGCTGGTGAGCTGCATAGCTGTTGTTTGGCTTTGTGGTCGTGCTACATCTTCATAGTGGGTGTCAGTCTGCTGCATGTATGGATTGGAGGGGTTTGAAATGGCTAATGTTGCAGCTGCGGTCTGGCTTCTGGTCCTTGGTCGTGCTTCATGATCAGTGTGGGTTTGGGTCTGCTTTCTGGGTGGATGTGCGGTGGTGACATCCTGTGTGGACCTCGTGAGTGTGGGTCTGGTGTCATTCCTCGTGTTAGGGACTCGTTTGTCAATAAGGGCGGTTTCCAAATGGCTGGTAGGCGGAGGTATCATCTCGTTTGTTCATGCTGTGTGGGCGTTTTTTTATCTCAATGGCTTCTCTGATTATTCTGTTGTTAAAGTGTTCAGTTTTGGCGATAGTTCTGGTCTTTTTAAAGTCAATATCATGTCCTGTGACTTTAAAGTGTTGGACCAGGGAAGAAGTTGGTTCCTCTTTTTTGAATGAGTTCTTGTGTTCTTCAATGCGTGCACTTATTCTTCTGTTGGTTTGTCCAATGTATGTGGTGGGGCAGGCGGTGCATGGGATTTCATATACTCCTTGATTTTCTAACTCAATTTTGTCTTTGGGGTTTCTTAGGATGGTGGATATTTTTCTGTTTGTGCAGAATGCTGTCTTGATGTTGTGTTTGTGGAGGATCTTGCTGATTCTGTCTGTGGTGCCTTTTATATATGGGAGGAGGGCTGTGCCGTTTTCTTGTTCTCTGTCTTGGATTTTAGTGGGGGGTTCTTTTTGGATTAGCTTGGTAATCTTATTTGTTTGGAATCCATTGGATGTTAGTACGTTAGTGAGAGTGTCTAGTTCGGGTTTTAGGTGTTGTTCATCAGTTAAGCATTTTGTTCTGGAGATGAGTGTCTTGGCTACGGAGTTGATCTGTGCTAGGTGGTGGTGTGAGAGTGCGTGCAGATAGCGGTTTGTGTGTGTTTTCTTCTGGTAGATGGTGTGTCCTAGGGAGCCATTGGGTTTTCTGTAGACTAAGACATCCAGGAAGGGAAGTTGGTTATTAACTTCTGTTTCCATGGTGAACTGTATTTTGGGGTGTAGGCTATTGAGGTGTGTGAGGAAGTTCCCACATGGGAAAGAAAAACTTGACTGCTCCCAGAAGCACGAAGCTGAAGCCTGAAGATGACGAATGAGACTTTGTTGAAACGTCGCCAAGACACTTCCAATTTTACGCGGAAGAAAACCCGAATAACCAAAGACCTACATACAAACACCCGCGAAAACTTCAGAAAATATATATATATATATATATATATATATATATGTATGTATATGTATATATATTTATGTATATGTATGTATGTATGTATGTGTATATATATATATATATATATATATATATGTATGTATGTATGTATGTATGTATGTATGTATATATACACACACACAGACATACATACATGTTTTAAATTTTCCTTCCAAAAAGGAAAAAAACAACAAACAGACCTAGAAAACTACAGACTGATCAGCATAACATCAATACCTGGGAAGATTCTTGAAAAAGATAATCAAAAACCAGATCTACAAACGTCTAGAAACTAATAAAGTTACAACTACTAGCCAGCACAGGTTTGTTAAAGATCATGGTAAACCAATCTTATTTCAATCTTTCACAAAGTGACTAAATTAGTAGACCAGCGAAATGCTGCGGATGTAGTAGACTTCAGTAAGGTATTCGACAAAGTAGACAACAATCTAAGTGTACTAGAAGCCAGCGTGGGTTTGTTAAAAACAGATCACGGCAAACCAATCTTCTTTCATTCTTTGACAATGTGACTAAATTAGTAGACCAGTGAAATGCTGTAGAAGTAGTATACCATGTTTCACTGAAAAGACCTATTGCAAAAATAAGCCCTAGTCTTGTTTTTACGCATGCAAGTCCTACCCTAAAAATAAGCCCCAGGGAAGGAGGGTGAGCATGGCCAGTATAGGAGGCGAGAGTTCTGAGGCAGACCGTGTCTGGCAGGAGCTGCAGCGCAGGTGAGTTGAGTACCTGTGCAAGCAGCAGGCAGAAGCAGAGGCAGGGGGAGGCAGGCAATCTGGACGTGCCCATAGGCAACAGGAAAGCTGAGCGGTGGTGGGATGGAGTAGCAGCTGCCTGCTGTGTTCACACGGCCACAGCAGAGGCAAAAGCACAGGGAGGGAGCCAGCTGATCCTGACGTGCAGTGTGCAAGTCGCAGGAAAGCCGAATGGCGGTGGGCCGGAGCAGCTAAGCTCATTTTTGCACCTCTTAGCTTGTCTGCAGCCCACGTGTGTCAGGATCACCTACTTCCGTTCTGCCTGTTGAGATCGCCTGCTCTATACCTTCTGCTCTGCGCAGCCCCAGAGAGTGCTGACCAAGCACCTAGGGTGCGGCACCCCGCCGGGTTGATCAGCCTGAAATTGTGTTTCCCCCAAAAGAAGCCCTAGTGCTTATTTTGGAGCCCAAAAGAAAATAAGACTAGGTCTTACTTTCAGGGAAACATGGTACTTAAACTTCATTAAGGTATTTGGCAGAGTAGACCACAACCTACTTCTTGGAAAATTAGAAAAATTAGATAGACAGCGTCACCACTAGATGGAGTTGTAACTAGCTGACACACCACACTCAGTGAGTAGTCCTTAACGGCATGACATTCACATGGAGGTAAGTAAGCAGTGGGGTACTTCAATATCTTCATCAATGACTCAGGTGAGGGAATAGAAGGGGAACTCATCAAATTTGCAGATGACACTAAGCTGGCAGGAATAGCCAACAATACAGAAGCTCAGGATCCAAAAAGTTCTCGACAGACTTGCCCTACCCAACAACATGAATTTTAATATGGAGAAAAACCAGGTTTTACACCAAAGCGGGAAAAACCAAAGGGACAAGCATAGATTAGGGGAAACCTGGCTCAAAAACAGGAACTGCGAGAGGGACCTTGGAGTCCTAGTGGATGATCCCTTAAACACGAGCCGGCCATGTGTGGCAGCCCGTGAAAAAAGCTAATAGAATCCTCCTTTCTATAAACAAAGGCATAGAATAAAAAATATGGGAAGGATTGTTCCAGTGGTGGGATTCTACAGGTTTGGACCGGTTTGAGAGCTCTCTCTCTCCGGTAGCTCCGACTATCAGCTTGGAGTGAACCGGTTCTCCCTGATGATCAGATGGACACACCCGCTTGCCCCATTATTTTCCTACCTGCATCTCCTCAGCTGATTCGTGCGGCAGAGCTGACTGCTGCGTGAATCAGCTGTGTTACTCCTCCAAAGAAACACGGAAGTGAAGATTTGTTCAAACTGCGCACACGCATGTATGCTCGCCAAACCGGTTGTTAAACCGGGAGGATCCCACCACTGATAGGCACCTCTTTGTAAAGCCTTAGTAAGGCCACGCCTGGAATACAGCATCCAGTTTTGGTCACCATGTTACAAAAAAGATGTTGAGACTTTGGAAAAAGTGCAGAGAAGAGCAACTAAGAGGCCCGGAGACCAAAACATCTGAAGAATGGTTGCAGGATTTAGGAATGGCCAGTCTAGAGAAAAGAAGACTAGGGAGGACATGATAACAGCCTTCCTGTATTTGAGGAGCTGCCCCAAAGAAGACAGGGTCAGCATATTTTCCAAAGGAACAGAAGGCAGGAGAAGAACCAATGGATGGAAACTAACCATGGAGCAAAGCAACCAGGAATGAAGGAGTAACATCCTAATGGTGAGGACGATTAACCAGAGGAACTGCGTGCCACTGGAAGTTGTGGATGCCTCATAAGAAGACTCTGGACAGCCGCTGGTCTCAAATGGTATAACCCCCCCCCACACACACACACACACTCACCGAGGGAATCTTGAGCGCCTTGGTGTAAAAGGACCGGATCTCCCAGTAGCTCAACAGGCTGCAAAGGACCTTCACCAAACGGTAAAGCCAGAAAGTGGCAGCCATGACTAGCAGGAAAATAATACCACTATTGGCCTGGATCCTGGGGGTGGGGAGAGAAGGGGGAGGAGGAGGAGGAGGAAGCAACAGAATCATCAGTCAGTTGTGCAAGGTCTCTCTGGGTTGCACACAAACACAACAACATCTTCTAGGAACAGCCCCAGATACGTGGAAAGGGCTGAGAGGTTGCAGACGGCGGCTTGGACCAGTCCCAGGATCAACAGGCGGGGAGTCTCGTGTTCTCTCTGTAGCAGCTGGGCTGCAGATATTGGGGGGGGGGCTCGCTCTGCACCTGTTGAACAGCAGCCTTGGAGGCAGCAACTCAAGGCTCTTGCCGGGCAACAGCTGCTCCGGTTTCTAAACTAGCCGTTGAACAAACACAGGCCGTCCTTGATGTCTGACTGCCGCAGAGCCCGGAATTCCTGCAGTTCAGCGAGACAAGTTCCTTTTGGCGCCTTACTTTTCTTCGTTAAGTGGATCCCCACCATTTTTAAATTAGGGACCCGGTCGTTAAGCAGATCCGAATTTCAACCTTTGGCTCGGCTCATCGGGGAGGGGTTGCGAAAGGGGCATGCCACAGCCATCCGAAATACAAACCGGTTCCCGAGCACCCGAACATAAATCAAGTGACCTGCAGCAGTTGTACTCATGAAATGAGATTGTAATTCCCTGTTTTCCGTGCTGTTTGTAATGTCGTATGGTCACTAAAGGAATGGTTGTTAAACTGAAGACTCTTTCTGAATAAACGTTTCTAAACTGAGCCGAAGGCAGGTCCTATCACGACCAGTGTCTGCACCCCACTGGCTCAACACCCCGCAGATAGCACAGGGAAACTATCTCCGCAGTCCTCAACTTATGTCAACTGAGCCTCATCTAATGCCTCACCCATTAAGTGAGACATTTCATTTCAAGTGAGTTGTGTCCCATTTCCCCCTTCTTGCACTCACTGTCGAGTGATTCCCTGCGGCCGATAAGTGAGTCACCTGGCTGTTAAGTCAATCCAGCTTCTCCGTCGAATACTTGGATTGTCAGAAAGGGAGACCGTCATAAGTGTGAACCGGCTGCCAAGCGTCTGAAGTTTGATCATCTGATCAGGGGGACGCCGTGGTGGTTGTTGAGTGCAAACAACGGCCCTATGTCTCTTTTTTTTCTTTGGGTGTTGTTTACGATGTCAGACGGTCACTAAATGAACTGCCTGCCTTGGGGCTCAGCCACAGCCGAAAAGGAGAGACTCCACATGCCAAGGCAGCCTACCTTGACTGATAAGCCAGAGAGGCTCGTATGGGCGTGTGTGGATGTGTGTCCCAATGTGCCCTTGCAACGTCAGTTGCTAAGCAAATCATCGTAATTCAAGGATGTTATGTACCTGCATCCTGCAAAGCTAACCCTGAAAAGCAGATTCGGGGTGGATTAGTCCGTAGTTCTTCCCCTCCATCCCCCCCCCAGGTAAGATCAGCAAGCTGTAATAGGAGAGACTCCTCGTGCCGAGGTAGTCTATCTTTGCCGATAAACTAGAAAGGAAGGGCTTGTGCCAAGCTGGCAGGGGTTCCGAAGGCAGCAGGATGGGCGGGCAAAGTGTCTCTTGTCCCCTTTCACTCAGCACCCCCGAAAACAAGACCCTCGCTCCACTCGCAGATACGAGCGATGCCCAGCTCGGCTTCCTCCGCCGACAGCCCACCGTGATGCCCGTTTCAGGTCCTGTTAAAGAACCGGGGCATCCACCAAATTCAGCCCGGAGCCTTACTTCGCCGGCGGCTACTCACCTCTCAGCACACTGGGCAGCCGGCAGGATAGCATCCGGCAGTGTCACCTTGCTCCGGTCGGGCGCAAAGCCCCTTCCTCCTCCGTCGGGGTGGGTGTGATTGACGGGCTGGTTGGCGAAGAGGATGTCATATTCCACGCAGCAGAGCAGGAAGGTGGAGAAAGTGGCCACAAACAGGAACTGCCTAGGGAGAGGGGTGGGGTGGGGCGGCTGTTGGGTCAGGGCGGCCATGGCAGGTGGCAGACGGCTGGCTGAGCGGTGAAGCGGATGGCGAACAGAAAGGCGGCTGGGGACGAGAGGAAGGGCTTGGGGAAATGCCCCACCTCCACCCCACCCTGAGATTGCCACCAGAAGTTGTGCATGCTCAATCACTGGAAGCTTTGAAAGACAGCCCCTTATTTGGAATGGCAGAGGGTCTCCTGCTGGGTTCGACTAGAAGACCTCCAAGGTCCCTTCCAACTCTTACTGTGAATTCTGTTCTATTGTACGCTATTCTATAATTCTGAATATTGTTCTGTTCTATTTCTATTCTATAATTCTGTATTCTATTCTCCGCTCTATTATTATTCTGTTGCTCTATTCCATGTCATTCCATTCGATTCTATTTTGAATACTCTTCTCTTCTAAATTCTCTTCCATTGTTGTGGTCCGTCAGCAGCCTGCGGAGCTGGCAACGGAGTCGGACAGCGATGAGGCTGAGGTGGGGCCAGGGCCATCAGGGAGTGAGATGCAGACTCCAGAGCCTCCAGAGGCTGATAGTAGTGAGGCAGAGGAACAGAAGGAGCCTGTTCCTAATGCACGCGTGAGAAGAGCTGCCAGAAGGCAAGAGCAGCTCAAGCAAAGAGGACAACTCGGGAGCAAGGCCAAGAGATGATTGGCCCCTCCCAGAAGGCTTAAAACAGACCAGCAACGGTGTTTCAGCTTTGCCAGAAAACAACGTTGGTAGCTTCATCTTCTTTTTTTCTTGCTTTTATTTTGTATCGGTGTCTTCTGAACGTTTGCCAAGAAAGACCTTTGGCAGTTTGCCTAATTGGACCAAGGTTTGCAATAGAACTGAGGAATTTGTGCTGGGAGGAATTTGTTTTAATTTGAGTTGAACGATGCTGGGAATGAAGTAATTCTCAGCTGTTTGAATAAAGTTTGTTTGTTTTTACACTGACTGAGTTTCCTACTACCTACCTGGGCCTGGGTCACAACATCCATTCTGAATTCTAGTTTATTTTGAATTCTACATTCTACATCCTAGTCTATCCCAAGAGGCAGGGAGCCTGGCTGGGGAAGGGCACCCCTTTCGCCAAAGGAGCAAGAACGGAGGGCCCGCCGTGTAGGAAGGGAGCACAACTCCCCCATTCCCATAGAGGCTAGCACTCTTCCCAGCTGCCCCCTACCCCCAACCAGAGGGAATCGGGGGATGGCACCCAGTCGGAGCCCTTACACCAGCTCAAAGACGTCAGAAAGCATCATGCAGCCGAAGCCGTTCCTCTGGTGGAAATGATAGATGTGGAGACTGTCAAGGAAAAATATAACCATGTCGGCCACGGGATGCATCCCGCAGTATGACCCACGGGTGGGGGAGGCGGGGTTCACCTGCACAGCGACAGACACTTCGGGGAAGCTTAAGACAGATTCCATGTCTGTCTCCCTGGACGGGTGGTCCTCAATTTATGACCGTAATCCACCCAGCATTGCTAGGTGAGGCAGTGGTTAAGCGAGTTGCACCTGCTTTTATGACCTCGCTTGTCCTGGTCATTAAGTGAGTTAAGGGAGAACGCCTCCTTTAACGACTTTGCTTGTCCCAGTCATTAAGTGAGTTGTGCCAGCCTTTCCCTTTCTTGCCCTCTTTGTTAAATGAATCACTGCAGTTGTTAAGTTAGTAATACGGTTGTTAAGCAAATCTGGCTTCTCCAGTGACTTTGTTTGTGAAAGTGGCAAACGGAGATCATGGGATTTTTGCAACACACTGCAACTGTCATAACTATGAGTCACTTGCCAAGGGCCCAAACTTTGATCCCGTGACTGTTGGGGTGCTGTGACGGTTGTTAAGAGTGAAAAACGGTCCTCAGTCTCTTTTTTCAGTGCTGTTGTAACTTCGGACACTAAACAGACCGTCCTTGGTTTACAAGTTCATTTAGTGACCATTCTGAGTTCCAGCAGCTCTGAAACCCCTGACAGACAACGATCTTCCATCCTTACGACCGCCGCAGCCTCCCCCTGTGATCCAAATCCGGCCATTCGCAGCAACCGACTCGTAGTCAGTACGGTCGTAGCGTGCTGGCCACACGTCATCCCGGCTTCCACGGCCAAGTTGATTGACGAAACCAGGTTCACTCAACCCACTGGGTGACCCGTCGACTGATGACGGCGGCAAGCCAAACGGGCGGCCAATTCACTTAAGAAACATCTCACGGTTGTTAAGCTGAGGATCGGCTGTGACATCGACCTGGAGGAAAGGGGCTTTTTTTTCAAGGGGGAGGGGGATTTTTCCCAAGGATATTTTGGTGAAGAAGTTATCCAGGTTCTTGATGTGGTGCCAGGAATCTGTGGGTGGGAGGAGGAAAAAAATGGGTTCAAGGAGTCTCCCCACGTGCCCCCCATTCCTCCACACTGCCCCCTCCCCAAAATCCCAGGGTACCTTTCAGCCCCTCCGTCACATGGACCAGCAACTCTTCATCATCCTCATCTTCGTAAGCTGGCAAGGGATGATATTCCCCTGAGTGTTCCTGGCTGCCCGCCATGGGGCCGGGTGCACAAAGAGGTACACACAAAAACACACACACAAAGCCCCTCCCCTGAAGAGCTCCGGGCTAGCGAGGCAGTCCTCCTTCAACGGGCGCAAATCGCCAGCCACTCTGCAACATAAAAAGCACACAGTTACAACATACACAACTGACAGCAGACAAAATCCCCGAACAAAAAAATGTGATTTGATACCCGGGATCTCCTTGGCCAGAAAGAGGACAATCACACAAAGGGACACACGGACCCCCGCATCAAGACTACCCCCCCCCAAATTGAAACTGTGCGCAGAAGGCATTTCCTGCTCCCCCTCATGCCAAAGTCCGGTCAACTTGGTGCCGCCCAACCAGGTTAGAACATACAAGGACAGAGTTGGAAGGGAGCTCGGAGATCATCTAGTCCAACCCCTGATCAAACAGGAGACCCTTAGAGAATGACACAGTTGGAAGGGACCATGGAGGTCATCTACCCCAACTCCCCTGTCAGAGAAGTCTCCTTTTTCCATTTTTTTAAACCTTCACTACTTGCTAGCAACTCAAAATGCCCAGCACTCCTAACCCCTCACCCCCAACAACAACTCTGCCAGGTGGGCTGACCGGCAAGACAGAAAGCCTGGCCCAGCCTCCCGTCCACCCACACCCCAAGGCAGGACTCGAACTCATCCCCTCCCAGCCTCCCCCCCCAGCTCCACCTTTCAGGGGCGTCGCAACTCCGAAGCAGCGGTCGTAGGTGCGGAGCAGCGACGGAACCCGCGAAACGCCCCTAACGACGCCTCCTCTGGCCGCTGACATTCCCTCTCTCGCCAACGGGACGCCCCCCGCCCCGTCCGCGGAGCCTCCCCGGGATGGAGAAGGGAAAACAGCCACTCACCGAGCGAGGATCAGACCTGAGTCACGCCGGCCCAGAGCCGCCTCCGACACCGCGGGTTCCGAGGCCACGCCTCCCGGAGGCGGAGACAACTGGGCCACGCCTAGCAGAATTAGTACGCCTGCGCTGATCGTTTTCTGGCACGGAGTAGCGTGGCCCCCACGCCTCACGGGCTTAGTGCGCCTGCGCGTTTCCTCTCGAGGGGCGGAGCCGGCCTTGACTAGCTTCATCAATTCTTAGTACGTCTGCGCAGATCGTCTCATTGTGGGCGGAGCCGGCCAGCACCATTTACTCTTTATTGCGCCTGCGCGGCTCCCCTCCCGAAGGCGGAAGCGTCCTAGAGCATCTCTTGTTTTGCCTGCCTAAGTCGCCTCCAAGGGGCGGAGCCAGCGTGGACTAGCCGCACTATTCTTATTGCGCCTGGGGAAGGCGAAGCCGGCGTGGACCAACCTCACTGATTCTTATTGCGCCTGCGCAGATTGTCTCCTTTGACCGGAGCCTACATGGACTACCCTGACTCTTATTACGCTTGCGCGGGCCGCTTAGTAGAGCAGAGTAGTGTGGTCCCGCCTTGCAGACTCTTATTGCGCCTGCGTGGGTCGCCTCCCGAGGGCGGAGCCAGCGTGGACTAGCCTCAGAGACTCTTATTGCGCCTGTAGAGGTCGCCTCCCGAGGGCGGAGGCGCGCCTTAACGACTCTCATTGCGCCTACGCGGGCAGCCTCTCGGACGCGTAGCCGATAGGGTCTTCGCCCTGCGCCTGCGCAGAGGGCGGAGCCGCCGCCGCCTCCACGCTCAGCGCCTGCGCGGCTGTTTGTTCCCGCGCGGGCTCAACCACGCCCCCTCCTCTCCGCGCGGGGCATTGTGGGCGGTGGCGACGGTTCTGAGGGTGTGAGGGGAGCCGTTTTCGGTCGCCGCTATGTTGCTGGCCCGGCTGGCTCTGCTGCGGCCGGGCCTGGCCGGGGGCCGCTGCTCCCCCTACGGCCGGCGGCTTCCCCGGCCCGAGGCGGCCATGAAGGGCCCCTCGCCGGCCCAGGGCGTTGCCAGGTAACCGCAACGGGGGTCAGGCCGTCTCGCGGGGCATGCCGGGAGTCGTAGTCCCTCCTCTTGCTCCTCTCCTATTGGCTCCGGCCAGGCTTGGCTTTCCCGCTCTGGGCCGCGGTGAAAGAGCAGCTGGGAGGGAAAGTCACTTTCGCCCGCCAAGGGGGGAGGTGAGCCAGCAAAGCCGGCCAGGACTGGCATGGCGCATGCGCGCTGTGTGGTTTTCAACCCAGTGGGGATTCCCCCTCCCCCCTCCGAGTTTTCCTTGGAATTCGGTGCTTGGAAAAGCCCCCAATTTTTTGTTTATCTGCTTGCCCGTCTGGTGTGAAACAGCTCAATAGGTCAGAATAGAACCGGAAGGGACCCTAGAGGTCATCTAATCCAGCCCCCTGCGCCAGCAGGAGACCCTCACAGAATCACAGAGGGACAAGACGCGGAAGGGACCTCGGAAATCATCTAGTCCCGCCCAGTACTCGAGCGCGCAAAATGTTCAGTAAACCATGATTACACAGTGACAGGCCATGCCAATATCTTCAATCATGGTTGCTGAACATTCCCTTAAACCGCCCAGAGTCTCAAATGAGTCTCAAAGCGTGCTTAGTGAGTAAGGGGTGAGACAAGATGACCTCCAAGGTCCTTTCTGTGATTCTACAATTCTGTAAGGGTCTCCTGCTGGAGCAGGGGGTTGGGCTAGAAGACCTCCAAGATCCCTTCCAACTCTTGTCAGTCCTAGGTCACACTTCTAGACTAGGGTGGTGCTTGTTTTCAAGTAAGACAGAGAAGACACTGAGCTAATGCTGCACTTTGGAGATTAGCCTACTTAAATCAACAATCTCTGAGCTGGGTGTTTCCTTGGAAACGTTTCATGACCCAGCTAGGGAACATCATCAGTGCTAGAAGAAGTTGGATTTGCAAGGAGAAGCAGGAGGATTGTGGGGTCCTTGATGCTCCCTGAGCTGTGTGGTTGTCTTGCAGACCTCTCATTGCCCTACTAGGGAACGTCGTCAGTGTTGGAAGGGAGAGGGGTTTACAAAGAGGAGGAGAAGGAACACTGTGGGCTCCTTGGTGCTCCCTGAGCTTTGTTGTTCTCTTGCAGACGTTTCATTCCCCAAACTGGGCAACATTATCTTCCTGTTCCTTTTCTTCCTCTTCCTCCCACCTCCCTACTTTCCAGACTGATTCTGTTTCCTAGTTTGGTCATGAAACGTCAGCAAGAAAACCCACTAACTTCAAAGAGCATCAAGGACATCCTGGTCTTTTTCCTCCCTACTCCTCTTCCTCCTCCTTCCCCCCCCCCTTTCTAGCACTGATGTTGTTCCCTACTTAAGTCATGAAATGTCTGCAAGAAAACCATCCTGCTCAGAAAGCACTAAGGACCCCACCTTCCTTCTCCTCCTCCTCCTCTCCCTTCCAGCACTGATGATGTTACCTATCTAGGTCATGAAATGTCAGCACAATCCTTCTCTTGAAACCCCACAGTACTTCTTTTCCTCTGCCGCCTTCTTAATTTGGGTCACGAAACAACAAAGAAAGAAAACCAGAAAACTCCACACCAAGGACCCCTCTGGGTAGAATGCTTTGACTCCTTCAGAGAGAGAGGCTCTTGCTACCTCTTACCTGCCCCCATTGTGGATTGAGGGTGGGAAGCTTGGTTTGGGGGGTATCCCTGGGCGAGTGGGATGCCCAGGAACCAGAGGGTGGGCAGGCAGGCAGGCAGGCATCCCTTGCAAGCCATCTCTCTTGAGACTGGCAGGCTGTGCCCGTCCTTTTTCACAACTTGTGTATGTGATTGTGTGTGTCTTCCCTTTCTCCTTCTCGCAGGCACTCGGGAAGCCATGCCAGGCAGTCCTGCTTCCGCCGGGTTCCCCGCAGTGCCCCCAAGCTCTCCCCGGCCGTCCTGTTGGTCTTGCCTCGCCACCTGGTCCCGCTGGGCCGGATGGCAGCCTTGTGGGCGGGGCCGGCTTTGGTGGGGCTGGGGGCTGGCTTCAGCAAGAGGGTCTTCTGTCAAGAAGCGCCCAAAGTGGAAACGATCTGCATGCCTGGGGAAAAAGAGCCGGATTTCAACTGGGCCATGTTTTGGAAATTCTTGCGCCCTCAGCTACTGGCAGTGACGGCGGCCATCGTGGTGAGGGTCTTTGCCCCGTGGTTAAGAGCGGGGGGTGGGGGATGGAGGCAAGCCAGCATAGCCTGTCACTCAGAAGGACTCTTAGGTGGGAAGGAAATTCAATTAGAATAGAGTTGGACAGGATCTTAGAGGAGAAGGAAGGAAGGGGAAAGAAAGACGATGGAAAGAATGGGAGAGGAAAGGAAAGGAGAAAGAAGGAAGGAAGGAGAGAAGAAAATGGAAGGAAGGGGAAAAGGAAGGAGAAAAGGAATGTGGGAAGGAAGAGAGAAGAAAGGAAGATTGAAAGAAGAAGGAAAGAGAAAGGAATGGAAGAAGTAAAGGGGGAGAAAAAAGGAAGATGAAAAGAATGAGAGAAGGAAGGTAGGAGAAGAAGGAATTGAAGGAATGAGAGAAGGAAGGAGGGAGGAAGGGAGGAGAAAGAAGGACGATGGGAAAAAATGGGAGAAGAACAGAAAGGAAGGGTTAGGGTTAGAAAGAAGGAAGATGGAAGGAATGGGAGAATGAAGGCAGGAAAGAAGACCAAGGAGCATAAGTGCTGCTGCACACTGCCAGCTCCCCTTCCAGCAATCCTCCTGAACCTCTGGTGGCTCAGTAGACTAAGTCTGTCTGTTATTAACACAGCTGCTTGCAATTACTGCAAGTCCCACCAGGCCCAAGGTTGACTCAGCCTTCCATCCTTTATAAGGTAGGTAAAATGAGGACCCAGATTGTTGGGGGCAATAAAAGTTGACTTTGTATATAATATACAAATGGATGAAGATTATTGCTTAACACAATGTAAGCCGCCCTGAGTCTTCGGAGAAGGGCGGGATATAAATGCAAATTAAAAAAAAAAAAAAGAACCCCACAAGTTTCTCTAAACCCCCGGTGGTGCGTTTTTCCAAGTCTTTCTGTTTCCTGCCCTCCAGTTTGCTTTCGGGGCAGCCATGCTCAACATCCACATCCCGTTGCTGCTGGGCCAGATGGTGAACGTGGTGGCCAAGCACATGCGGGTGGGTGATTACCTGCGCATGGTGCGGGAGCCGGCTCTGCGCCTGCTGACCATCTACGGCCTTCAGGTGATCTTCCTCCTCCTTTTCATCCCTGGGCCGGATTCTATTTTGGTCTAAATCCCCCAAAATCTACCCCACCCCATCAGTGCACAACTCCGGATGGCGACACATAACTTTTTTTTTTTTTGTGGCCTCAGGGTGCGTTAACCTTTGGGTACATCCTGTTGCTGTCCTGGATCGGGGAGAAAGTAGCCGGCAGTATGCGGAAGCAGCTCTTCTCGTCCTTCCTCCGGTAACGGCCGTGGAAATGGGTGGCCAGGTCCAAAGGGGACTGTACATTGAATCAGAATCTGGAAGGGACTTTGGAGGCTTAGTCCAACCTCTTGGACTAGCTTGAGCAGGAAGCCCTGATGGAATCATAGAATAATGGCAGGATCCTTGGAGGCCTTCTAGTCCAACCCCCTGCTTGAGCAGGAGACCCTTACGGAATGATAGAAGGATAGAGTTAGAAGGGACCTTGGAGGTCATTTGGTCCAATCCCTGCTTGAGCAGGAGACCCTGTCAGAACCACAGAGTTGGAAGGGACCTTGGAGGCCCTGTAACCCTGGTTCTCTCCTTCCCCAAGAGAAGATATAGCCTTCTTTGATGCCAATCAGACGGGGCATCTGGTGAATCGCCTGACCGCCGACATCCAGGAATTCAAATCTTCCTTCAAGCTGGTCATCTCTCAGGTTTGGCTCATGGGGGGGGGAGGGCAGAAGGGTCAGGAGGGGTGGGGGCAATCCCGCTGTGATTTAAGGCCCTCTCACACAAACAGGCTTGGGGAGGTTCCCTTCCCTCTAACAGAGCGTCTCTTTTCATGCCGTTGTCTCTCTCTCCACATACCCCCCCCCCCCCAACCTTGCAGGGTCTCCGCAGCCTCACTCAAACCGTGGGCTGTTTCGTTTCTCTTTACCTGATTTCCCCTAAGCTGACTGGGCTGCTTGTGGTGGTGATGCCCTTCTTGGTGGGCATCGGGACCTTTCTCGGCACCTCCCTTCGGAGGCTCTCCCGCAAAGCCCAAGAACAGGTAGGGAATGAGCGTGACCTTCAAGCCATTCAACTGAATGAGCTTCAACTCCCACAATTCCCCAGCCAGAAATATTTTCAAGATATATTTTGTTCACTGCATACCTACCATCTACTAAGAGTTTCCCTATCAATAATATGACGTTATTATGTTAACTTGTGATCTCGTCCGTTCTGTTTCGACACAACCCTCACTTTTCCTACTCCTCCTTTTGGTTAAGTTCTGCATATACAGGTAGTCCTCGACTTAAACCCCACTTTTCTGTTGTTAAGTCAGACGTTTGTGAAGTGAGTCTTGGCCCATTTTACAAACTTTGTTGCTACAATGATTAAGGGAATCCCTGCTGCTGTGAAGTTAGTAATGCGATTGGTTAAGTGAATCTGGCTTCTTTGTCATCAGAGATGCCACAAAAGGGGATCACATGACGCCAGGACACGGCGACTGTTGTAAATATTAGCCAGTTGCCAAGCATCCGAATTCTGATCACAGGGATGGTGCAAAAGTCGTGTGAAAAAAATGGTCCTAAGGCACATTTTTCGGGACCGTCTCATAACTTTGAGTGGTCACTAAATGAACTGTTATAAATCGAGAACTACCTATATTTTTGTCGTAGCTGTGTTCTCTCTGGCTGTAGCCAATTCCCACGCTCAAGCCAGTCACCAAGTGATCTTCCTTCCTTCTTCGCAGGTGTCTAAGGCCACAGCTGTGGCAGACGAGGCCCTGGCGAACGTCCGGACGGTGCGGGCCTTTGCCATGGAACCCAAAGAGGTCCAGTGAGTACCGCAAAGGAGATCCCTCCATGCTCCGCTCTCTCTAAGGACCCTTTTAAGACTTTTAACTTTAAGACTTGTGGATTTCAACTCCCAGAATTCCCCAGCCAGCAATTTTTTTCACTCTGTTGAAGTCAAGATATATTACATTTACTGCATACCACAATCTATTAATGAAGTTTCCCTATCAAAAAATGTGATATATTATGTTCACTGCACACCCACCATCTACTAATAAAGTTACCCTATCAACAAATGCAGTTAAGTACCATATTTTTTAGAGTTTAAGACGCACCTTTCCCCCCCAAAAAAGAGGGTGAAAATCTGGATGCATCTTATACTCCGAATGTAGTCCCGCCCAGCTTTTCAAATGGAGGTTTCAGAGACTGAAAAAAGCATCAAAAACAAAGCTTCAGAAAAGAAGCCCCCAAACAGAGCTTCAGAGGCTTTTTTTCTGAAGCTCTGTTTTGGAGGCTTTCAGAGGCAGAAAAAAAAGCAAGGCACAGAGCTCACAACCAAGGAATCTGTTGCTAAAATTCACCTCTGGGAACAGGTGATTGGGGGTATTCCGGGAGGCTGATCCACCTGCCAATCACCTTTTTTCTTATTTTCCTCCCCCAAAAATAAGGTGCATCTTCTACTCCGAAAAATGTGGTAGTCTATCTACATTTGTTCTTGTCCTTGTCCTATCCATTCTGGTAAACCCTTGCTGGCTGGGGAATTCTGGGAATTGAAGTCCACAGATCTTAAACGTTGCCAAAATTGGGCACCCCTGGCACAGGCTGTGCTGTGACCCTGCCAGAGTTTTCAATTTCCCTGTTTTTTTTCCTCGCAGAGAATATGCAACTGAAGTGGACATTTCCTGCCGCCTCAACATGAACCTGGGTCTGGGCATTGCCTTCTTCCAGGGTCTCTCCAACGTGGCCCTGAACAGTGAGTAGAAGCTCCGTTGCGTCGGCTGGGTTGGACGCCTCCCAGGGCACAGTTGGGATGGCATCTAGAATGTTTCGGGATAGACTCTGTGTCCAGCCTGTTTTAGATGAAGGTCTTCTATGTGGGCAGCTATATACAGGTAGTCCTAGACTTACGACCATAACTGAGCCCAACGTTTCTGTTGTTAAGTGAGTTTTGCGACCTTTCTTGCCTCAGTGCTTAAGTGAACTGCTGCAGTTGCTAAGCTAGTAACCTGGTTGATAAGTGAATCTGGCTTCCCCACTGGACCTCACTTGTCAGAAGGTCGCCTGACCTCGAGACACAGCAAAGGTCATAAATATGAACCGGTGGCCAGGCATCTGAATTTTCATTACATGGCCATGGGGATGCTGCAAAGGTTCTAAGTCATTTTTTTCAGTGCTGTTGTAACTTTGAACAGTCACTAAACGAAGTAAGTCAAGGACTATCTCTAAATCAGAGTTCCCCAACCTTTTTGGGTTGGCAGCCTGGAGCAGGGGGAAGGGGGATGATTTAGTGGTAGGGGCCAAGTTCATGTGTATGTGTGCGCATGAACCCCCGCAACATTGGTGTTGAGGCTCACATGAGTGGGGCTGCGCGCACCCATGATGAAGCTAGTGTGTGGCTGTGAGTGCCCAAGACGACACTCGTGCGTGTTGTGCATGCGCAGGGACTACGCACTGGCCAGCCAGTCGTGTGGCACAATGGTGATTAGCCCGGGGCCTGGTAGTGTTTGTTTTGTTTTTTTTTTATAAAAAAAAGTTTTATTTTTACAATCTTATCAAATAATTCATCCAATGTACAGTTATATACAATTAGTCGGGCCTGCCCAGTCACCACCCCCCTTTTTAACCTTCTTCCCTCTTCTACCTTCTTTTACTTTCCAAACCTTCCTCTCCTTCTCTTATCTACCTCCTCTCCTCCCTCCACCCTACACTCTTCTCCCTCTTCTACCCCTCTTCCTTCCTCTTCTCCTCTTTCCTACCTCCTACTCTCTCTTTTTTCCCTCCCCACCGTTCTAAAATGGCAACTGGTCAGACCCGACCCTACTTTAATTATATTTATACGTCTTCAATAATCCCTGTACATTAACCATCACTCCATCACTAACCTCAACCCCCCAATTCCCTTCCCCTTTACCCCCCACCCCCCACCCCGACTTCCCAGAACAAAATGCAGGGTATCAAAACTAACAATCATAATCTAAAATAATTCCTAAATTATAATCTCTAGTCTCTCACGCTTATTCACACTCTCAATTCCCTCTCCTTCAAAAATATATCTAATACAAATTATTTCCTAAATTTACTCATATGCTATTTGATATTTTTTATCTGATACTTATTTTGAATATAATCAATCCACATTTTCCATTCTAAAATATATTTTTCTTGTGTATAGTCTTTCAAGTAAGCAGAGATTTTGCCATTTCTGCCAGATTTGATACTTTAAGAGTCCATTCTTCAATTGTAGGTAATTCTTCTTTCTTCCAATATTGAGCAATCAAAAGTCTTGCGGCTGTTATTAAGTTCAGAATCAATTTAGTCTCTATAGCTGTACAATCCATAATTATTCCTAGTAAAAAGAACTGCGGGTAAACTTAATCTTCTTTTCAAAATATTCTGCATGATCCACCATACTTTAATCCAAAATGCTTTAACTTTTTGCAAGTCCACCATATATGATAATAAGTAGCATCTTCACAATCACATCTCCAGCATTTAGCCTGTACATTAGGATACATACATGACAATTTTTGGGGTCTAAATGCCATCTATAAAACATCTTATAAAATTTTCTCTCATATTTTGCGCTTGTGTAAATTTAACATTCCTCACCCAAATTCTTTCCCAAGTTTCCAACATTATTGGTTGCTGAAAATTTTGTGCCCACTTAATCATACAATCCTTAACCAAATCAGTCTCTGAATCTATTTCTACTAATACATTATACAACCTCTTAATATGCTGTTGACCTTGATCTCTCATTTGTTTTAACAAATTATCCTCAATTTGCTTAACACCTATTTTTGATCTAATTTCCATCTAGCTTGTAGTTGTCCATATTGGAACCATGTATAATTTTTCCTTCTTCCCCATCTTTTCTCTAGATTTTAATTGTAACTCCCCTTTTCCATACAAAGAAGTTCTTTATAAGTAACTACCTCCATCTTTTGATATATATTTATATTTTCTATCATGTGTCTCGGTTTGCCCATATTGGAATCTTTCCATCTAATTTGTATTGATATTTCCTCCAAACCCTCAATAATGCATTTCTAATTATATTATTTTTAAATATTTTATCAACTTTCTTATCATATAATAAATAGGCATGCCACCCATATAACAAACCATAACCTTCTATATTCAGAACTCTTTCCTCAGTTAAATTAATCCAATCAGTAATTAATGATAAAACAACTGCTTCATAATACAATTTTAAATTAGGCATTTTAAGACCCCCTTTCCTTATATCCTGCATTACTTTTAATTTTATTCTTGGTTTTTGCCCATCCATACAAATTTACTAATCCCTTTTGCCATTCCTGTAATTTAATATCATTCTTAAACACCGGTATCATTTGAAACAAAAACAAAAACCTGGGCAAAACATTCATTTTTATAGCCGCTATTCTTCCCAGCAAAGATAGTTGTAACTTCTTCCAACTCTCCATTTCTTTCCATACCTTCTGCCACAATACCTCATAATTATTTTTGTATAATTTAACATTTGAAGCTGTAATATATATTCCTAAATATTTAACCTTTTTAACGATTTCAAAACCTGAAGTTCTTTCTAACTCTTCTTTTTGTTGTATATTCATATTTTTAGTTATCATCTTTGTCTTTTGCTGATTCACCTTAAATCCAGATACTTTACCATACTGACCAATTATATCTTTTAAACCAGTTACTGAGTATATTGGTTGAGATACAGTAACAACCAGGTCATCTGCAAAAGCTCTTAATCTATAATCTTGATGTTTAACTCTAATTCCCTTTATTCGATCGGAACCACGTATGTTATTCAGAAGAATTTCTAAAGTTAAAATAAAAAGTAATGGGGACAAGGGACATCCCTGTCTCGTCCCTTTCTCAATTTTAAAAGTTTCTGTTAACCCACCATTTACTATTATTTGTGCTGTTTGCTTCTGATATATTGCTTTAATTGCACAAATAAAATAATCCCCAAATTGCATTTTTTCTATTACTTTAAACAAAAACTGCCAATCCAATCTATCAAAAGCTTTTTCAGCATCCAAAAAAAGGAATGCCGCTGATACTTGGTTGTTTCGCTCCAAATATTCAAGTAAATTTACGATTTGCCTCACATTATATCTCATCTGCCTACCCTTAATAAATCCTGACTGATCATTATGAATTATTTGATTCATCACTGGCATTAATCTATTAGCCAATATCTTGGTAAATATCTTGTAATCAGTATTTAAAAGTGATATAGGCCTATAATTCTCTGCTTTAATACCATCTCGATCTTCCTTCGGTATTAACGAAATAAAGGCTGTCCTCCATGAAGGGGGAACATCTCCTCCCATTTGAATTTTATTAAATAACTCTTTAAGTGGTTCAACCATCTCATTTTGTAAATTTTATAATAAACAGCTGTTAAACCATCTGTTCCTGGTGCTTTACCGATTTTAAGTTGTTTAATTGCTAAGAAAATTTCCTCTGAAGTAATTAATTGATTCAATTCTTCTCTTTGATTTTCTGTAAGCTCACAAATATTTTGTTGTTGTAAATATCTTTCTATCTCTGTATCATCAACCATATCCCTAGAATATAACTTACTATAATACTCTAAAATGCTTTTTAATCAAGTTCTTTTGATAAACTTCCTTACCCTATATTCTATTTATCAATCGCTCGTGATTTCTGTTTTTCCTTATTAAATAGGCAAGCCATCTTCCTGGCTTATTGGCATTATTAAACGATTATGTTTTACATATTGTAAATTAATTGCTACTTGATCTGCCATCAACATATTAAACTGACCTCTCAATATATTTATTGATTCTTTTATTTTACTATTTCCTGGGCTATTTATCAATAATTGTTCTTTCTTTTAATTTCCTCTTCCAGTTCCTTTTTCTTTTCTGCAATTTATTTTTGTATTTAATATTCATTTGTATAAGATTTCCTCTCATATAAGCCTTACTGGAGTCCCAAATCATCTCTATAGATGTCTCTTTTTCATATTCATAATAAAAATTCTTTCATTTGTTTTTACATTCATTTACATTTTGTTCATATTTAAACAAATTCTCATTCAACCTCCATGATCTCCTAGCCTCCTTTTCCGATCAAATTCAATCCAAACTGGACTATGATCAGATAAAGTTCTTGAACAAATCTTCGTCTTCTTCACTCTAGAATACAAATCATTAGTAATCAAAATAAAATCAATCCTCGAAAATGATTGGTGCCTATCAGAAAAGAAGGTAAAATCCCTCTCTTCTGTATTATGTTCTCTCCAAATATCTCTTAATTCCAAGTCCTCCATCATTTCAAAAAGCCTTTGGTAATTTCGCCGGCTTGATATCTTCCTTAAGCTTTTTTTGTCTTTTTGAGTATCCAACACACCATTCCAATCACCCATTAATATATATGATTTATAATCCCAAAATACTATTCTTTTATGTAAAAACTTGAAAAAAATTTCTTGTTGTTGATTCGGAGCATAAACTCCTATTAATAATGTCTTCTTTCCCTCCAACAAGAGTTCAATAGCAATGTATCTTCCTTGCTTATCCACCTCAATTAATTTTGCTGATATATCCTTCTTTATATATATAACTAAACCATTTTTTTTCTCCAAAGAGGAGGCAACAAAATGTACTCCCAGTTTTGAATTTATCAAATATTTCTGGTCTAAAGATCTAATATGTGTTTCTTGTAAACAAGTAATGTCATTTTAAATTGTTTCAAATAATGAAATACTTTCCTTCTCTTCTGGTGAATTCAAACCATTAACATTCCAAGATAATAGTTTAATTGCCATTATCGGCCAAAGGAAACTTTTGGAACACTAGCATAAATCACATTTTGCTTTAGGCCTTGCTCCTCCCACTGTTTCCGTTGTAGTAGTTGCCAGTTGTTGTTGTGCCTTCATCTCTTGTTCCTTGCGTTTAGCAGCAGCTCTTGTCAGCCTTTGTTCTTTTGAATCTGGACCCGTCATAGGTATTTCCAACACTTGTAATAAATCTTCTTCCATCGCAATCTGTTCTTGAACCTGCTTCACTTCTCTTTCCTTCACTTCAGTCTCCTTTCTTCTAACATCCAGTGGAGAAAGACTTCCAACTTTAATGCCTCAACATAAAATTCTCTCGCTTTTCCAACTGTATTGAGGCGATGTACTTTCCTGCATAATATACTATTATACCAGTTGGAATATCCCATCTATATTCAATCTGACGTTTTTAAGTTCATTCACCAGGAAGGCAAATTCCTTTCTAGCCCTTAACATTTTGGTGGAATTTCCTTTAATATTAAAATATCCTGACCAGCAATCTGAATCTTCTCCCCTTATATGAGGCTTGCAAAATCTGATTTCTCACTGTTCTATTTGTAAAATAAATAACAACATCCCTTGGCAACTTTTTTGCCTTGCTATCCAAGAATTCACACGATATATTTTATCAATTTGATAAGCCACATCTGCTGGACGAGCTGCTAATATCTCAGCAAATACTTCAGAAAAATTTCCTTAAATCCTCTTCTTTATTCTCTTTCAGACCACAATTCTTAGAGCAAATTCCATATTTCTGTATTGTATCAAAACTATTTCATCATCTGTTTTTCCATTTTACTTTGAAATTCAGCCATTTTATTATCTAATTTTGAATTATGTTGCTTAATTTCTTCAACCTCCCCTTCCAATAAAATCACATTATTTGCCAAACTTTGTACTGCAATTACAAATCCTTCCTTAACTTCTTTATTTCCCACTTGAATTTCTGATATCTGCTCTTTCATTTCCAACATCTCCTCAGTTATTACTTTAAATTTTTCTTGCATAAAGTCTTTTAAATTCTCTTGTACCGCCTCTAAGTTCAATGTTCTAGTCTCCACTGTATGAGCTGGAGAGGCACCAGCTGAGGAGATTCCAGAGCCCTTTGTTACAGTAGACTTTAATTGTTTGGCTGCCATCTTCTATAAAATTATTTATTTATTTCCAACTTAATATTCAGTTTAAATCTTCTTAACCTCTGGGAAACACAGTCCTTTAAAGCTTTTTTAAAGCAATATTTAAAAAGAAAATCTCTCCTAGATTCTAGGCAGCAAAGAGTTAAAGAGTTAAAGCAGCAAGTAACATGCAAATTACCAACTGCAGACAAACGCTGAAAGTATCACTTTCGCTTTCCACTTGTTAGCTTGTTAACAATTCGCCTCCATTTTCTTGCTGTTTTCAAACTTGTTACAAAGTATCGGGGAATCGGCTTGGCTACTTGCATAAAGTTCTCCCACTTTCGTTCTGTCCGGTATAATCCTTTATTGTCCAAAATAAATCTCGGCGTTTGGTCGTGGTGATTGGTTCCGCCCAAGCAGAAGAATCCTCGGATCTGGAGCTCTTCGGGTTGCTGGAGGGAACTTAACCCTTCAAACCCCTTTTTTCTCAGGGGCTTTAGGGAAATTCAACCTCTGCCCTCAGCTCACCCCCTCCTCTTCTCCCGAAGAGAGGGTTTTTCGAACCGCTGGACAGGGGCCTGGTAGTGTTTTTGTGTGTTTTTTATATGTACACCGCCCTGAGTCCTTAGGGAGATAGGGCGGTATAAAAATACGAATAAATAAATAAATTAAATAAATAAATAGTGGCCCACAGGTTGTGGACTCCTGCTCTAAATGGCTGATGTAAATCAGGGGTCTCCAACCCTGAGAAGCAGCCCAGTACTGGGCCACAGCATGTTCAAAATGGGGTTGTAGAAGACATGGGCAAAGGGTCATGCGTGTGAGATTCTTCTCCAAGAGAAAGCGCTTGCTTTCTCGCCTGAAGCTCCACACAATAGAGTTGTACACGCATGCGCCCTTGCCCGCCGCATATGCGGAATCATCCCCTCCACAAAATCAGAAAGTCATTTTCCTTCCTAGGTATTGTGCTTGGCACCATCTTTGTAGGCGGCTCCCTCATGGCTGGACAAGAGATGACGCCTGGCGACCTCATGTCGTTTTTGGTGTCTTCCCAGACTGTACAACGGTAAGACCGTCCCCGTCCCATCCCGTCTGCTGAGGGTGGACCGGCTGGCCGGCCCTTGAGAGCCATCTACTTCTCTTTCTCCACAGCTCCATGGCCAGCATGACGGTGCTCTTTGGACAGGTAGGTGGGCTGGGGAGGTTTTTGGCCATATTATTCAGGTAGTCCTCAATTTACAACAGTTCACTTAATGACCATTGCAATATCCCGGGGTCAACGACCCTGAAAAAAGTTACTTTTTTCACACGACCATTGCAGCTTTCCCACAGTTGCGCGACTTATCTTCGAAAGCTTGACAACCGGTTCATATTTATGAACGTTGCATTGTCCTGGGGTCTTTTGATCCCCTTTTGCGACCTTAGTCCATGGGCAAGCCCGATTCCCTTAACAACCGTGTGGCCAAGTTAACATCTGAAGCGGTTCATTGAAGAAACGTGGCAAGAAAATTCATTGAAATGGGGCAAAGGTCACTTAAGGAACATCTCTGTAAATCTGGGGCGCTCTTGTGGTCACAAAGCTGAGGACCACCTATACGCACAGTATTTGCTCTGGAGCTGGCGTTTCCCAAAAGGGCCTGGGAACGAGACCCCTCTCTTCACTTCTGTAGGTCTTACGGGGCATGAGTGCCGGGGCTCGCGTGTTTGAGTTCATGAACATGTCACCGGAGACCCCTCTGTGTGAGAGACAAATGCTCACCTGCAGCATGCTGAACGGGCATCTTGAGTTCCGGGATGTGACCTTCAGGTGAGACTCAAAGCCGAAAAGTTCAGGGTGTCAGGAACCTCGACACAGGGGTTGCGAGAGACGATAAAAATATCTTAGGCCAGGGCTCCCAACCTTTGTGGCCCAGCGGTAGAAGGAGGGAGAGAAAATGGTACTGTGCAAGTTGTCGCCGCTAGCACAAATGGCGCTTCATCTGTGGGAGATGAAGCTGTGCCCGCGAGTACCCAACACTCAAATGCGGCTGTCTGTGAGTACCCGCCACTCTCGTAAATGGAGCTCCAGCTCGTGCGAACCAGTTGCGAACAGACCATGGCAGAGAAGGAAGGGGAAGGAAGGAAAGACGAAACGAGATAGAAGGAAGGTGTAAGGAATGGGAGGAGGAAGCAAGGAGAAAGATGGAAGGAATGGGAGAAGAACGGAAGGAAGGAGAAAGAAGGAAGTCTAACCCCCTGCTCAGGCAAAAGATCCTTACAGAATCATAGAATGATAGAGTTGGAAGGGATCTTGGAGATCGTTTAGTCCAACTCCCAGCTCAAGCAATCTTATCAGAATAGAGCTGGAAGGGACCTTGGAGGTTCTTTTAGTCCAGGAGTTCCCAACCTCCAGGACATGGACCGGTTTCCGGGCCCCGGCCTATTTGGAACCGGGCCGCACAAGCTACAAGAGAAGTTGTCCATGGTGCCAGAAAGATTTGGGGTAGGGGGTGGGGTATCGCTGCTTTACCCAGAAACGGGGAGGTGAACCTCTGCTGTCACCCGTAGGCCTGCTAACCTCTTTTTAAATATCTCCTCCCCCCATTCTTAGTTATCCCACCAGGCCAGGGTACAAAGTCCTGGAGAACTTCAGCCTCTCCATCCCCGCTAACAAGACGGTGGCCATCGTGGGACAATCCGGCGGTGGTAAGACTCCCTCCCTCCCTCCCTCCTTTGACTGAGGAGGGGGGCTGGATTCTCAGGGCAGAGGCACCAAATCTTTGGAATTGGCATAGCGGTGAAGGGTACCTTTTTTTAAAAAAAATAAGCGGGACCTCCAGTGCGTGATTCAGTTATTCTTCGTGTGTGTGTGTGTGTGAGGGGAAATGTTCCGATCCCTCCGCTGATTCTTATCCCAATCTCGTTCATTGTCCTCTCTGTGTTTGCTTCCTTTCTTCCCTGGGGTTGATTCCTT
The DNA here is from genome assembly GCF_028640845.1 of Ahaetulla prasina. Classification (NCBI taxonomy): domain Eukaryota; kingdom Metazoa; phylum Chordata; class Lepidosauria; order Squamata; family Colubridae; genus Ahaetulla; species Ahaetulla prasina. Next base: position 150,266,425 of record NC_080542.1, on the reverse strand, counting down.
TGGTGAGCATGGAGTTGCATTCCGCCCCCCCCCCTGCCCCCCCCATGCAGTGAAAGTGAACTTCCTCCAGCAAATGCAGTGATTGGATGAAAGGATCCATCCTCTTCCTCCTCCTCATCCATCTATCCACCTATCATCTATCTTATCCTTCTATCTATTATTCATCCATCTACCTTCCTACTTACCTATCTAATCATCTCCTCCTCCTCCTCCTCTTCTTTCACATACATCCACCCATCTATTTTCTGCTGCTTCTCCTCCTCTTCCTCCACACATGGGGCCCTTTGGACCAGAGGTGGGATTCAGCCGGTCCTCTCCGATTTGGGTGAACTGTTAGCGGTGACTGTGGGAGGCTCCGCCCACCCACCCAGGTGTAATGCATGAGCACTGCGCATGCACAAAAGACTATGTGCAAACGAGGCATGTGCAAGTGAAGCGAGGGTGCGCACACACGCGTTCACATTTGCGAACCGATAGGGAAGGTAAGTGAATCCCACCTCTGCTTTGGACTATGTCATCTTGTGTCTCTCTCTCTCTCTCTCTCTCTCTCTCTCTCCATCCTCCAGGGAAGTCCACTGTGGCGGCTCTGGTGGAGCGCTTCTACGAACCCACCAAGGGGACCATCTTTCTGGACGGGCGGGATATTTGCACCCTGGATGGTTCCTGGCTCCGAGGAGAAGTCATCGGCTTCATTAACCAGGTACGAAGTCAGGAAGCCCAGAATTGAAAGGAAAAGCAACCAACTCATATTGATAGAATAGAATAGAATAGAATAGAATTTTTATTGGCCAAGTGTGATTGGACACACAAGGAATTTGTCTTGGTGCATATGCTCTCAGTGTACATAAAAGAAAAGATACGTTCATCAAGGTACAGTTGATGACAGTTGCAGTATCACCGGGCTCACGTGATCAAAATTCAGACGCTCGGCAACCGACTCGTATTTACAACGGTCGCAGTGTGCCAGGCTCAGTCAAGCTTCTGTCGAGTAAAGTCAAGGGGGAAGGCCGGTTTGCTTAACAACCGCTAGGCTCATTGAATAAGGGCTGCGATTCACTTCATGGAAGCGTGACTAGGTTCGCGTTGGCGATTCACTTAACTGCCGCGATGAGAAAAACCGTACAATGGAACGATGCTCCGTTAACAAACATCTCATGCAGCGACAGACAGTTGTCCTGGGATCTCTCTGGGATGGAGTTGGGCTGACCCTAACACAAACACACACAAACACACATATGCTTGCCTCCCTTTCAGGAGCCGGTGCTTTTCAGCACCACCATCATGGAGAACATCCGTTTCGGCAAGCCTTGCGCCTCAGATTCTGAGATTTATGCGGCTGCCCGGCTGGCCAACGCCGATGAGTTTATCCGCAGCTTTCCGGACGGATACAACACGACTGTGGGTGAGAGAAGCATCTGCCAGTTCGGGGGGGGGGGGCTTCTTCCCTCCCTCTTTCCCCTCCCTCCTTCACATTTCCTTCCTTCTTTCTCTCCTTTCCGACCCATTTTCTTTCTGACTCATTTTCTTTTCTTCCACCATCCATCCTTCCTTCCCTCCCTCCCTTCATTCCTTCCTCTTCTCCTCCTTCCCATTTCCTTTCATCTTTCCTTCCCTCCCATCCTTTCATCTCTCTTTTCTTCCTTCACACCCATTTCCTCCCTCCCCTTTTCTCTTTCCTCTCCTCTCCCTCTTTCTTCCTTCTTCCTCCATCCCTTCCTCCCCTCCCCTCCCCTCTTTTTCCTTTCCCCTTTGTCCTTTCCTCTCCCCTTTTTACCTAAACCAGACAGGTTTCTTTTTGCAGATCAGTTTTGGAATTTGGGTCCACGTAGACTCTCACGCAAAACCTGGAACTTCCCATCCTGCGATGCCTTGTCCTGTGCAAACACACATCCCGTTCTCATGTCAGCCTCTCCGTCTTTTCCCCCCACCCAGGCGAGCGCGGTGTGACTCTGTCGGCGGGACAGAAGCAGCGGGTGGCCATCGCCCGGGCGCTGATCAAGAATCCCAAAGTCCTCATCCTGGATGAGGCCACCAGCGCCTTGGACGCCGAGTCGGAGCACGTGGTCCAGGAGGCCTTGAACCGGGCTGTGGCTGGCCGCACCGTGCTGGTCATCGCCCACCGGCTCAGCACCGTCAAGGAGGCCTCGCTCATTGTGGTGCTGTCCAAGGGCCGCGTGGCAGAGGTGAGTGCTGAGGCTGGGACTGTGCGCGCTAGAAGAAGCAATACAGCCAGTAATGGACTTTCAATAATTCAGTCCCTACAGCACTTAAGAGAAGAACCCTTTTCCACACTTAACAGCCATCGCAGCATCCCCACGGTCACGTGATCAATATTGACTCGTATTTAGGGTGGTCGCAGCGTCCTCGGTCCCCCCCCCCCCACACACACACTTTTGCGACCTTCAAACCAGCAAAAGTCGAGGGCTTCATAACCGGGGTACCAAGTTAACAATTTCAGAGACTCATTTAACAACAGTGACGAGAAAAGTGGTAAAATGGGGCAAGATTCACTTGACAAATGATGTGTGACCATTTTTCACACTTAACCGTCGTTATGGCATCCCTGTGGTCACATGATTTGCATTTGGATGCTTGTATCTCCTGCTCAAACAGGACCCTTACAGACCCATAAAATTCCAGAGTTGGAGGTGACCTCGGAGGTCCTCTAGTCCAACCTCTTCTTGGAGCAGGAGAAACTATCAGCTGAGCTTTCATGGGTTCCAATTTAAAGTAGAATTAAGTCCTGTCGTCGGTTGCAGCTGAGCACTTTCTCTCTGGCCTCTTTCTTCCCAAATAAAACAGTTTTATAGTGTGGCAGTCCAAAGTTTTCCAGCGTTGCGGTCCGGCAGTGGCAGCTTGCAAGGCGGGGGTGGTGGAGAGAGGGGATGTTTCTGTGTAAGCAACGGGCTTGCACGTGAGCTCACACAGTTCTGTTTGCCCAATCAGGCGCGCACAAAAGGAGCTTCCTGTTGCATAGGCAGCCCGATTTCCAAACAGGCTGTGGCCAGGAGTCGGGGAACTGTTTAGAGGGACACCGAGGCCATCAGTGACACTGTCAGCTCCCCATTCAGTGCAACCAAACAAGAGAAATAAGTCTCGATTGTCGGTGGTGGGAGGATCCAGCTCTCCCCTTCCCCTTCAATTTTGGGCTTGTGAATCCAAGAAATCGTTTGCAAGCTTTTTAAATTCGGCTTCCTAGGACCTGCATGTTTTTTTCCTTTTCCAGGCCGGGACCCATTCAGAGCTCTTACGAAAAGGTGGCATCTATGCAGAGCTTTTCCGCCGGCAAGCCAAGGACATCTGAAGGAGGAGGCCACAGTGGTCAGTTTGCTGGATTTGAAGCGTCTTTCCCCCACTTAGTCCCCCTCTGCCCTCCTCCGCTTGGCCTCCAGCCCTACCCGAGCTGGTTGCTCAGGAAAGGCCCAGAGCCTGTTGCTCTGTTGTCAGTTTCAGAGAACGCGGCTTTCCTCTTTCCCCACGGAGAAAGAAGCTGCGTGCAATTTGACACTTGAGGTGTTTTTTTTTCTCCTCCCCCCAAATACAGCCTTTTTGGGTTTGGACCAGTGGTGTGTCACCTTTGCTTTACGTGTGTGTGTTTGTGTGTGTGTCAAAGTCATGCTTTTAAAGGAACGCCGGCTACAGCAAGGCAGATATATTGGTGGGCAGCAGAGTGCTAAAATTTTGAGGCTGGGGTGGCCGGGCTTCTGATTTCTACCCACCGCATTCAGGAGACTTCAAACCCCCTATACGAGGAATGTCGGTGGGGTTGGCCTGGAAATAGCAGAAGACCGGCCCGTGGTGCCTCTGGCAGCCAAAATGGGGTGTGCAGGTGACCCCTGTCTGGCCCGTTTTTGGCCAGGATGGCCTCCTGAAGCACTTTGCCAGCCAAAACAGGGCGCGGAGAACTACAATGCTGATCCAGCCCTCGAAGAAATCATTTGACATCCCTGCCCTAGACGGTTGGTCCTCGATTTACAACATTGTTCAAAGTCATAACGGCACTGGAAGGGGGGGAAAAAGGGACCTCGGACTGTTGCAGAGTCCCGGCCATCGCGCGGGCTGAATATGAACGCTTGGCAACCGACTCCTATTTGTGACGGGGGCAGTGGCCTGGGCTCGCCCGATCCCCTTTTGCGACTGACGAGCAAAGTCAATGGGCCTGGAATCTTCGTAGTTGCTCTTTTCCAAAGTCTGAACATCTTTTTTGCAACGTGGAGACCAGAACCAGATGCCGTATTCTAGGTGTGGTCTTAGGTGGTGAGAAACCCTGACTAAAGACAGGCTTGTCACAAGCCATAATGACTCTTTAGGCCATCCAGCCCACACTTAGCAAGCTTCGTGGCAAAAGGCCACGCAGAACCCTTGTGGACTGCTTTGCGGGAATCAAAGATATATTACATCCGCAAGCATACATACCTCCAATCTATTAACTAGCCAGAAATGAGATAATTTGGCAAGATGTGACTACTCCACAATACGACCATGTTTTCAAAGTACCATATTTTTTGGAGTAGAAGATGCACGTTAGTTTGGGGGAGGAAAAGCGGGGGGGGGGGGAATTCTGCCTTTGCCTACCAGGTATTCATCTGGCTCGCATCCTTAGCCTGGTCAGCTTCAGCACATTAGTTCGCTGGTTGTGAGCGCGATACCTTGGAGTATCAAGCCTCCAAGTAACATGTCCCCAATAAGAACAAGGTAGCCATACTCCAACAAAAAGTCTTTTTATTTTTTTAAAAAAATTTTTTCATAAAAAAGTTTTATTTTTACAATCATATCAAACAGCTCATCCAATGTACAGTTATATACAATTAGTCGGCTTGCCCAGTCACCACCCCCCTTTTTAACACACTTCCCTCTTCTACCTTCTTCTACTTTCCAGACCTTCCTCTCCTCTTATCTACCTCCTCTCCTCCCTCCACCCTACACCTTCCTTCTCCCTCTTCTACCCCTCTTCCTTCCTCTTCTCCCTCTTCTGCTCTTTCCTACCTCCTACTCTCTCCTCTTTTCTCCCTCCCCACCGTTCTAAAATGGTAACTGGGCAGACCCGACCCTCCATTAATTATATTTATACATCTTCAATAATCCCTGTACATTAACCATCACTCCATCCTCTACCCTCAACCCCCCAATTCCCCTCCCCCTTACCCCCCACCCCCACCCCGACTTCCCAGAACAAAATGCAGGGTATCAAAACTAACAATCATAATCCAAAATAAATCCTAAATTATAATCTCTAGTCACTCCACACTTAATCACACTCTCAATTCCCCTCTCCTTCAGAAATATATCTAATACAAAATATTTCCTAAATTTACTCATGCTATTCGATATTTTTTTATCTGATACTTATTTTGAATATAATCAATCCACATTTTCCATTCTAAAATATATTTTTGTTGTGTATAGTCTTTTAAGTAAGCAGAAATTTTTGCCATTTCTGCCAGATTTGATACTTTGAGTGTCCATTCTTCAATTGTAGGTAATTCTTTCTTCCAATATTGAACAATCAAAAGTCTTGCGGCTGTTATTAAGTTCAAAATCAATTTAGTCTCTATAGCTGTACAATCCATAATTATTCCTAGTAGGAAGAACTGTGGGGTAAACTTAATCTTCTTTTTCAGAATGTTCTGCATGATCCACCATACTTTAATCCAAAATGCTTTAACTTTTTTACAAGTCCACCATATATGGTAATAAGTGGCATCTTCACAATCGCATCTCCAACATTTAGCCTGTACATAGATACATACATAGATGACAACTCTTTGGGGTCTAAATGTCATCTATAAAACATCTTATAAAAATTTTCTCTCATATTTTGCGCTTGTGTAAATTTAACATTCCTCACCCAAATTCTTTCCCAAGTTTCCAACATTATTGGTTGCTGAAAATTTTGTGCCCACTTAATCATACCAAAAAAAAAAAAGTCTTTTTATTAAGAACATCAAATTGGCATGGTGTAATTCCAGCTCTGGCCAACCTCTGGAATTACACCCAATACATATATTAAAAGTTATAAACATCCCCTCCAGAGTCACATTTCCCAATCGGCTCACAGTCCGTCAGACCGGTGACTCCAAACTCCACCTTCAGCCATCGGTAGGCATTGTCACTGTTCTCATGGGAAAGAATGCCATCTAGCCATAGCAACCTCCCTTATCTCTCCTACCCCCCCCCCTTCTTGCTACCAGATATGGTGAGCCTGAAGCACCGTTAATCCCCATACTGTGTACTTTAAAATATGGCTATGCTTATGTCAGCTTCAGGGTTGACATGGAGGTCATCTAGTCCAACCCCCTGCTCAAGCAGGAGACCTACCACTATTTCAGTCAAACTGGGCTGTACAATCTCTTCTTTTTTTTAAACAAGTTTTTATTGCTTTTTTAGTTTCCCCCCCCCATACACATACATGATTTATGAACAGAGTATTGACCATATCATGTCTTATACAATTCAATATATTCAAATATATTTTACTTAGTTACAATTTTTGCCAAAATATTCTTTTTTCATAATTTTTATTCATATCCTAATATTTCCTTGCTCATTTCACTGTCACATCTTTCACCCTCAAATTCTAATTTCTCCATTTTTATTGGTATGCATTCTCTTTCATTCTTTTTTTTTAATTGTTTAAATTTTTATCCTAATATATTCAAATATGGAGGGATGCAATGGCTCAGTGGCTAAGACGCTGAGCTTGTTGATCGAAAGGTCGGCAGTTCAGCGGTTCGAATCCCTAGTGCTGCCGTGTAACGGGGTGAGCTTCCGTTACTTGTCCCAGCTTCTGTCAACCTAGCAGTTCAAAAGCACGTAAAAATGCAAGTAGAAAAATAGGAACCACCTTTGGTGGGAGATTCACAGTGTTCCCTGCGCCTTTGGCATTGAGTCATGGCGGCCACATAAGCACAGAGACGTCTCCAGACAGTGCTGGCTCTTCGACTTTGAAACGGAGATGAGCACCCGCCCCCTAGAGTCAGGAACGACTAGCACATGTGTGCGAGGGGAACCTTTTATCTTTTTATATTCAAATATATCTGAGGTTGCCTTTCTTCCATTTCATCTTTTCCTTTTCACAGCAATCCTTTCTTCTTCTCATTCCTCTTCCTCTGTTCTTTCATCCTACCCACTTTCTTCTTTCCTCTCCTGTTCCTTCTCTACTTCCCCTTCCTTTCTCCCCCTCCTCCCTACTTCCTCCCTATCTAACCTTCTCTCCTACTTCCGCCAAGCCGTGAGCTAGGTCCTCAGGAAGTGGCCCAAGCTCTGTCAGAAACCTCTCCGGGTCCATCAGATGCCTGGGACAGAACCAACGAATCAATTCCGTCTTCCTGTGGTGTGGGTTGGCGGTTCTGAAGTCGAGTCAAAGGAGTGAATGATCTGACCATGATGGGATTGATGACTAAATCCCCTAATTCTAGATCATTCAGCCACTGTCCAGAGACAAAAATCAGATCCAGTGTTTTGCCCCCATTGTGAGTGGGACCATTAACTAATTGGGTCAGGTCCAAGGCCGTCATGGAAGCCATGAACTCCCGAGCTGCCACCGATGACTCACTGACTGATGGCAGGTTGAAATCCCCCATAACCATAAGTCTGGGGGTATCAACCGCCGTCCCGGCTATCACCTCCAGCAGCTCGGGCAGGGCTGCTGCCATGCAGCACGGATGCCAGGTACGTGATCAGCATGCCCACCTGCAACCCCTGACCCCACTTCACAAAGAGAGACTCACATCTGGCTATCTGCGGGACAGTGACCTCCCTCGGTTCCAAACCTTCATTAATAATAACTGCCACCCCTCCACCCCTACCTTGGGCCCTTTTGTTAGCAAAAGATGCTTTCTCTCAATTTTCTCCTTTTAATATTTATTTTTTCTTCCAAAAGCAATTTTAAGTCTAGATGGAATATTAATTCTTTTAGGGCTTTTGTTTTAAAAATCCTCTTTGCTGTTTGTTTCCTCTCACTTTAAATTTCTGTGTGCCAATTAGCCACTAATTCAAGCCAGAAAAATTTCTTGAGGTTTTTTTTTTAAAAAAATTCTTAACTGCAAGTTGACCAATTGCTCACCCGGTAACAATACTCTGCTCTGATCTTCACTCCTGCTCAACCTTCTTGTGTGGCCGTCCTGACTTTGGCAGCTTCTAATGGCTGCCTTTCCTCATCGCTGGGTCGAAGGCTGGGTGCCGGTGCTGCAGGGAATTCACAACTTCCCTCTTTGTGCCAGCTGTTGCCTTCCTTCTGCATTGTCTCTCCAAGACAGCTATGGCCCATTAAGGACCCCCAAATCGACAGGAATTTCAGCGCTTTCCCCGGAGCTCCCAGGGTTCACATCGTCTTGCCACGACGCTGGCCATGCTTCCCCTGTCCAATCTCTTCTTGAAAACCTCTAGGGAGGGAGGCACCCACACCGTTTGGGAATGACGTCATTCTGCTCTTCTCACTGTCGGGGTTTCTTAAATTTTAGCTTGGATCTATCCTTGATAGTCTCCCACCTGGTCCTTCTTGTTGCATTGCATCTGGAAAGGGGAGTGTTGTGGCCTGTTGGCCGCTGGCCCCTCCAGCAGCCAAATCAGAGGAGGAGGAGGTGTGGGAGTCAGGGTCAGTATCAAGGCAACCTGAGAGCTCCAAGGGGGAAGAGGGGATGGAGCTGGCAGAGAGACAGAGGTGGAGCCTGGGCCGTCCATCAGCCCCAGATGGTGAGTCAACAGCCCTAGGTCTGAAGATGGCTGAGGAGGAAGAGGAGGAACAGCTGGGTCCAGCGCCTGATGTACAGATGTGCAGAAGACAGAGGAGAGCAGTGGAAATCTATAGGCCGGACGGAAGAGCCACCACCGTTGCTAGCGAAGCCCCACCCGAGCTCTGGAGATAAAAGGCAGAGGACGGAGATGAATAGATGTGGCAGACAACTATTCATCTCCCTGCTGATTGGACTTGTTAGCCTGCAGTGAGAGAAATTTTCTACTGGGGCTGCCAGCACTTCTAATTTTTTTAAAAAATTGATTTAAATTCAGAGGGTTTGTTGTCTTTGGGGAACTGGGTCAGAACAGGGAGACTCACCACATCTTTGGGTCCCCGTGGCTTTCACCTGTCGCTCGTGGTCACCAAGGTTGTGGCCTGAACACAACAAAAAGCCCAAACTACCCAGAAGAACTCCCGTACCAAATTTATACACACAACAGTAAAGAGGGTTTCAAGAAGGGGCTAGAGACCCTTCTCATTGAGTGATTGATTGATGAAAGGTAGTGGCTTCCCCCGTCACTGAATCTAAAGGATCAAGTTATCAGAAGATCAATCCTGGAGAAGTCCTCACTTCTGGAGGATCATTTCTTCCACTGGAGAAGTAGCGGGCTCCTCTTTCCCCAAGGAAACATGCTTTACCCCGGCGGCATTTTCTTGGGGAGTGGCAATTTAGGCCATCATTTTTGGGATGCTTTCCTCCTATGATGTTGACAACACTTAGCCTTCCCGGTGCTCGGTTTCAGTTGGTGGGTTCTTTTGGATCGTTGATCAGCGTCTTCATCCCTCTCCCATTTCACAGCGGATGCCTCTTCAGCCGGCTCGGGGGTGACAGGGGGCGCTTGGGGTGGCTCAGTCGGTGCAGCGGTGTCAGTGTCACCATCCAGCGGGTGTCTGTGAGGAAGAGGGCTACGTCAAGAGGGACACTCACTGCCAGGTTTCCCCAACTTCCCTTTTATCCCGGGATCTTCCCAGCCCCCTCACCCCCAAATCCCCCCTCCCTGTATCTGACACCACCCCAAGGTCCGTGGATGCTCACAGGTCATGCCCCAGATCTCCCTGCCGGCACCCTGCTGGCAGGATCCCCTGAAGCCTCCCAAACCTCAGGTCTAACCAGTTTCTCAGCTACCCACAGGTCCCCTTGTCTGCCCCCCCCGGTCCCCCCACCATCTTCGTTAGCGTCAACATCCAGGGGGCCCCTGCAGGGGAGATGGCTGCATTGGGGGGGGCTAGTACCCCCAGCTGCTCTAACCCTAATTTTAGGTCCCCACCACCATCTTGGTTAACATCACCATCCAGGGGATGCCTGCAGGGGAGATGGCTGCATCGGGGGGGGGGGCTGCCCCCATCTGCCCTCCCTGCTCCTTGGATGAGAAGCTTATTGGATGAGAAGCGAAAGGACTTCAAGGAAAAAAGCACCTTTGGGATATGATCCTAACACTTAGACTAGCTGCCAGGGGCAAAATCCAGCAGGTTCTGGAGAACTCGTAGCGGAAATTTTGTGTAGTTCGGAGAACCGGCAAATGCCACCTCTGGCTGGCCCCAGAATGAGGTGGGAATGGAGATTCTGCAGTATCCTCCTGCTGCCACACTCATGAAGTCACGCCCACGAAGCCACACCATGACCACCAAGCCACGCCCACAGAACCAGTAGTAAAAAAATTTGGATTTCACCACTGCTAGCTTCTCAGTGGTCCCATCAAAGACCAGGAAATCCCTTGGGATTAAGATCACCAGATTCCCTCATAATAAATCTATAGGGAGAGAGGAATCCACATATCTTCCTTTCTGGATTTCCCACCTACCAGGATGGCAACGTCTCAATCTGCACATCTGCGTGGGAAGGACACACAGAACCAAGGACCGGTCTCCTTATAAAACCGAGTCTCTGCACCACATTTTCTTGTAGTCTACCCTCCAGAACAAGCCGCTTCCTTCTTGGGAATAAAATGGATTTCCTTTCTCATAGCACATCTGCTCCACAAACACAACATCAAGACAGCATTCTGCACAAACCGAAAAATATCCACCATCCTAAGAAACCCCAAAGTCAAAATTCAGTTAGAAAATCAAGGAGTATTTGAAATCCCATGCACTGCCTGCAGCACCACATACATCGGACAAACCAACAGAAGAATAAGTGCACTCATTGAAGAACATAAGAACTCAGTCAGAAAAGAGGAACCAACTTCTTTCCTGGTCCAACACCTTAAAGCCACAGGACATAAAATTGACTTTAAAAATACCAGAACTATTGCCAAAACTGAACACTTTAACAACAGAATAATCAAAGAAGCCATCGAGATAGAAAAACGCCCACACAGCATGAATAAACGAGATGATACCTCCCGTCTACCAGCTATTTGGAAACCCGCCCTTATCGACAAACGAGTCCCTAACATGAAGAATGATGCAAGACCCACACTCACGAGTGCCACACAGCATGTCACCACCACACATCCATGTGGAAAGCAGACTCAAACCCACACCGATGATGAAGCATGACCACGGACCAGAAGCCAGACCACAGCTGCATCATTAGCCATTTCAAACCCCTCCAATCCATACATGCAGCAGATTGACACCCACCATGAAGATGTAGCACAACCACAAACGTGAAGCCAAACAACAGCAATGCAGCTCAACAACTAAAATCCCCCTGCAACTCAGACTAACCTGAATACAACCAAGCTCCCCTGCCCAAACAGAACACACCCCCATCCAATCAGAGCACAGCCACCCCACCATCCAATCAGAGCACAGCCAAGCTCCCAACCAATCAGTTCAAACTCCCACTAGCAGTTAAAAAGAAAGAAACAGCTGCGATCACACATTGCTTCTAGAAGCACGAAGCTCTAAACATCAGCCTGAAGATGACGAATGAGACTTCGTTGAAACATCGCCAAGACACTTCCAATTTTACCCAGGAGAAAACCCGAATAACCAAAGACCTATATACAAACACCTGCAAAAACCTCAGAAAACACACACATATATATGTATCTTGGCGACGTTTCACTCATCATCTTCAGGCTGGTGTCTTCGGCTTTGTGCTTCTCGAGCAGAATGGTTGGAGCTGCTGTCTCTCCATAAATACTGGTGGGGAGGTGGGGAGTGTTGCTGTGAGCGGGCTGGTTGGCTCTGTGGTTGCATCTTGATTGGTAGATGGAGTGGGTGTTTGCAGATTGGTCGAGGTGGGAAGTGTTGCTGTGAGCAGTTTGGTTGGCTCTGTGGTTGCAGCCTGATTGGTAGATGGAGTGGGTGTTTGCAGATTGGTCGGCTGTTTCGTAGCATCCTGTGTGGGTGTGGTCCTGGTCTTTTGTTCCTGAGCTTTGGTGTTGTGGCCTCTGAAGTTCTGTGATGTGATGTCTTGAGCTGTGATGCAGCATCCCGGGCCCTGGTTTGGCTCCGAGTCCGAGGTCCTGTCATGTGTTCCTGATGTGTGTCAGCCTGCTTTGTGTGGGGATCGGAGGAGGGCGCAGCAGCCAGTGGTGTCAGCATGGTCTGGCTTCTGGATGTGGTTGTGTTTCGTCTGTGGGATGGGTTTGAATCTGGTGAGAATGATTGGTGGTGGCGTTGTGTGTTGTCCTGGGTCCCGGGTCAATTTTCGTGGCTGGGACTCGTTTGTTGACCAAGGCTGGTTTCCAGATGTCTGGTAGGCGGGAGGTGTCGTCCCATTTGTTCATATTGTCGGGGAGTTTCTCTATTTCAATGGCTTCCATAATTATTCTCTTGTTATAGTGTTCAGTTTTGGAGATTAATTTGATCTTATCTTTGGGGTTTCTTAAGATGTTGGCTATTTTTTGGTCTGTGCAGAAGGCTGTCTTGATGTTGTGTTTGTGGAGAATTTTGCTGATTTTATCTGTGGTGCCTTTGATGTACGGGAGGAAAGCGATGCCGTTGTCTTGTTCTGTGTCTTTGTTCTTGGGTGGTGTCTCCCTTTGGATTAGGATGGTAATTGTGTTTCTTTGGTATCCGTTGGAGATTAATACGTTTGTGAGAGTGTGTAATTTAGTTTTCAGGTGGTCTTTGTCGGCTAGGCGTATGGTTCTGGAGATGAGAGTCTTGGCTACGGAGTTGATCTGTGCAGGGTGGTGATGTGATTGTGTGTTTAAGTAATGGTTGGTGTGTGTTTTTTTCTGGTAGATGGTGTGTCCTAGGGAGCCATTGGGTTTTTTGTAGATTAGGACGTCCAGAAAGGGGAATTGGTTGTTAGCTTCTATTTCCATAGCGAATTGTATTTTGGGGTGTAGGCTGTTGAGATGTGTGAGGAAGTTGTCCAGTTTCTCCTTTCCATGTGGCCAAATTACGAAAGTGTCATCTACGTATCTAAGCCAGAGTTTGGGTTTGAGTTCAGATTTATCCAAAGCGTTGATTTCAAAGTATTCCGTGTATAGGTTTGCGATGACAGGTGAGAGGGGTGATCCCATGGGTGCTCCTTCTATCTGTTTGTATCTTTGTCCATTGTGGATGAAGTATGTGTTGGTTAGGCAGTGGTTGGTCAGATCTAGGAAGTGTTGGGGGGGTTGTATTTGTTTTGGATAGCTGTCAAGGCTTCTTTAATGGGCACGGGTGAAGAGGGATATGACATTGAAGCTCACGAGTAGGTCGCTGGGTTGTAGGTTTTGTTTCTTTATTGTTTCTATGAAGTGGAATGAGTTTTGTACATGTGAGGTGATGGATTCTGCATAGGGCTGAAGTTGTTTGGCAAGAAATTTGACAAGATTCTGTAGAGGTGAGCCTATGGAGCTGACTATGGGTCTGAGTGGTGTTCCTTCTTTGTGTATCTTGGGGAGGCCATAGAGCTTGGGGCATCTGGATGATTTCTCTACACTACAACAAGAGAATAATTATGGAAGCCATCGAAATAGAGAAACACCCCCATAACATGTACAAATGTGACAATACCTCCCGCCTACCAGACATCTGGAAATTAGCCCTAGTCAACAAACAAGTCTCAGCCACGAAAATTGACACTGGACCCAAAATAACACATGACGCCACCACCAATTAAACTCACCAGATTGAAACCCAAACCCATCCCACAGATGAAATACAACCACTATCCAGAGGCCAGACCACGTTGGCACCACCAGCTGCTGCACCCCCTCCGATCCCCACACAAAGCAAACTGACACATGCCATGAACATATGACAAGACCTCAAACTTGGAGCCAAACCAAAACCTGGGATGTCTGGAATGGTAAAGGGTCTCCTGCTTGAGCAAGGGGTTGGACTAGAAGACCTCTAAGGTCCCTTCCAACAGTCACACCTTTTTTTGTAACGTGGCTACCAACCATCATTTATCTACCTATTTCCAGGTGTCCTACCCACATACCCACAAAAGCAAGAGGGATTCACAGAGGGACTGAAGACCTTCATCTGTCTGTCCATGCATCCATCCAATCTATGCATCTATCCCCTATCTCCAGTGGTGGGATTCAGCCAGTTCGCACCACTTCGGGAGAACCGGTTGTTAACTTTCTGAGCAGTTTGGTAAACTGGTTTTTTGGAAGAAATCATTAGGGCAGAGAACCGGTTGTTAAATTATTTGAATCCCACCACTGCCATCTCCCCATTCATGATGTGCCTGCCTATATCCGTGATGCCAGAAGTGGCACGCACAGCCATTTTTCCGGGCATGTGAGCCGTTGCCAAGCTCACCCCAGCTGGTGTTCAGGTCTCTGGTGCGCTTGCACATAATTCAGAGGACCCAGCTAGTATTCAGAGCTCTCCTGCGCATGTGCGCATTTGCGTGTGCGTGAGATGACTGGTGCGCAGTGCATGCATGCGCACAGCGTTTGTGTATGTGGGTGTGAAAGTTGCACATGCAGATGGTGAAATTGTGCACATAGCGCATGTGTTCTGTCCTCCCCTCAGTCCGGGAGGCACAAGTGAGGACTTAATTAGCCAGCAATTCAGTCCATGGCAGCTATCAGCTCTGGCAACAAACTAGCGAGCGTCTGCCAAGTTTCTCTGTTATCTTTTCTTGATGCCGGCGAGTCAACCAGGAACAAACAGTACTTCAGCTCAAGTTCTCTCTAAGCAATTGATTTGTTCACCATAGTAGTATAGCAGCCCCTGCTGCTTTTATACCCTGTGGGGTGTGGCTCTATGACTCAGCTCTTCCTAGGCCTGCCCCACCTCTGCTTCTGTTGTTCCCACCTCTCCCATCAACAAAAACATGGATCCAACCAGGACTGATTGTTCTCAGCTGGGTCTGGGAGCATTGCCTGAGGGGGGGGGAGATACAGGAGACAGAGGCCTCGTTATTTCTTCCACCTGGCCTGCCTTTGGCTCCTGGAGCTGAGCCAGAGAGGCTGGCCCTGCAGAAGGGAGCCCTGACGGCCCTTCCCCCTCATTCTCCGAGTCACTCTCTGGCAGGGGGCCAGACCCGGGGAAGCGGGGTGGCTGGAGCCACAACAGCATGCTAGTGTGCATGTATGAAAGCTGTGTGCATGTGCAGGTATGATTGCGCACACAGCACATGGAGAGGAGCCACGCATTACCGCAGATGGCATGCAAGCGTGTGCAGCGCGCAAAATGCGTTCCTTGTCAGCACTCTGTAAAGTGTGTAAAGTAAAACGTTTGCCACAACTGGCCTTTATCATCTAGATCAGGGGTGTCAAACGTGTGTCGTCACGTGATGTATCGGGACTTATCCCCTTCATTAAAATGGGCGTGGGCAGAGCTAGCATGTTACGCATCTGGCCCGTGGGCCGCAAGTTGGACACCTGATCTAGATCCAGCTATCCATCCATCCTATCTCCCCATCGTGTCTATCATCCAGCCATCCACGTATCCATCCAATATCTTAATCTATCCTGTCAATTTATCCATCTCCCCATCCATCATGTATCTATCATCCATCCAGCTTATCTATCCCTATCTCCCCATCCATCATGTCTATCAACATCTATCCATCCATCTCCCCATCCATATTCCGTCATATCCGTCAGAATATTCACGAACTGAGCCGTGGTAACAAGGTCAGCCAATGTGGGCTGTTTTGGAAACCGAAACTTAAAGGAGTCTGGACATGGCTTAGCTCTATGCTCAGCTCTAAAACGAAACTAGTCTGCTCTGAACTAAAAGCAACCTCTCCTCTCTACCACGTTGGAAGAATCTGCTATTGGTATTGTTCATTTACTCATGTTTTATTATGTACAGTATATAAAGAAGTTAATGAATCCTGCTGAATCAGTTATCTGTGTGTGCTTTCTGGATTTGATATTGCAACAAACTCTGACACCACCATCTAATCTATCCTAGCTGTCAATCTATATCTCCCCATCCGTCATGTGTCTATCATCATTCATCTAATCTTATCTACTTCCTATCTCCCCATCCATCAACTATGTGTCTATCTATCATCCCTCCCTCCCTCCCTCCCCAGAAGCCATTCTACCCCTAGTTTACAAAGAAAAACAAGAGGGATTCCAGGAG
Source organism: Ahaetulla prasina (assembly GCF_028640845.1). Classification (NCBI taxonomy): domain Eukaryota; kingdom Metazoa; phylum Chordata; class Lepidosauria; order Squamata; family Colubridae; genus Ahaetulla; species Ahaetulla prasina. The sequence continues at coordinate 150,250,245 of NC_080542.1, read as the reverse complement.
GGGCTGAAGACCCCCGCCCCATTTATTTATTTATTAATTGGTGGGTTGATCGAGTCAATGTACGGGCCGCTCAGCCAGCAGCTGCAGCCTCCTCCACGCTGCTCTCTCCCTCTCATTTGAAAATCCACCCGAAACCACTTTCCGTCCGGTCCTTTCTGTCTCTCCCAACTTCCCCCGTGGGGGTATGGGGTGCTTTTTTCCCCCACCCCGTCCTTCAAGCCGTCTTCTTTTTGACGTGGGCGCAGTCATATTTGCCACGTATGATGCGGACTTTGACGCCGGGCAGGTCCTGCTTGCGCCCACCTTCTACCAGGACGGCCATGTGCTCCTGGAGGTTGTGTCCCTCGCCGGGGATGTAGCACACCAGCTCTTTGCCCGTGCTGAGTCGCACCAGGGCGCACTTCCGGTTGGCCGAGTTGGGCTTCTTGGGCTTCCGGATCAGGACCTTTAAGACCACCCCTTTCAGCTGAGGATGCCCCTCTAGGGGCCCCGGGGGAGACGGGGGGCGCTTGGGACGGCCCAGACGGTGCATCTGCATCAGCGTGGCCATCCAGCGGGCACCTGCGGGATGAGAAGAGAGAAGATGGTGATAAGAGTGGGGGACCAGTCATCCCTCAGGGTCTCCCCTCAAACGCGGGATCTTTCTGCTCCCTGTCCCCGTGCCCTACATCACCACCCCTCCGCCCCAAGGTTACCCAGGTCGCCCAGGTCCCCCCTGCCCCAAATCCCAAGTCCCCCCCCCTCTGTGGCTTATTCCCCCTGAATCCTCAGATCCTCCCTACTGGAACCCTGCCAAGGATCTGCACCCCAGATGCCTCCCAATCCCAACCCCAGATCCTCTTCTCTTGTCCCTGCCTCCCACAGGTACCTTGCCCTCCCCACTTCCCCCCCTCACCCCCCCCCCCCGTTCCAAGGTCCACCCACAGTCCCAGGTTACCCCTCCAGAGGAGACGCATCAGGTCTGGTTACCTCCCACGTCTCCCCAGCTGCCCCTTCGCCACCCCTAGGACTCCCCTCCACAAAGTTTATCTCCCCCACTCCAAGCTTGGCAGAGCCTACCAGGTCCTCCCACTCCGCCTAAACCCCTATAGCTCCCCCCTCCCTATAGCTTACTTCCCCCCTCACCCCCAGATCTTCCCCGTCGGCATTTCATCTGCAGGACCCCACCCCCTTTTCCCCAGGACCCCAATGGCCCCCACCCCAAGGCCCCTCCCCAGGTACTTCCCAAAGCCTCACCAGCTGTCCCCCAGGACCCCTCCCACCCCAAGCTCCGCCCATTCTCTCAGGTTACCCCGCCCCTGAACCCCCCAATTTCCCAAGATCCTCCCCGCCACACCCCAAGCCCCGCACGCGTTCCCAGGTTACCCCGCCCCAGTATTTCCCCGATGCTTCCTCAAATCCTAACCCCTGCCCAGCCCACCTGATGACCCCCAGCCCCACATTCTTCCCCCACCTCGGCCTAGGAAGAACCCGGCAACCGCCATCAGCGCAGGACAGCAGAGAAGCGACGAGACTAGAGCGCCGCCGGAAACGCGGGAGGCGTACCCGGAAGTTCGAACCCGATCGGCCGGTACTGTTCCTCGCGCGGGGGACTTCAACTCCCAGAGGACCCCGCGCCGAGAAGCCCCGCCCCCGCGGCCTGTCTCCTCTCCCGTTGCCTGAGGGCAAATCTCAACGCGGAACCTGGGAGGCACCGCGGAGCATGCGCAGAAGGCGCTTGGTGATCAAGCTTCTGAAGAATGTAAGCCCTCCCCCTCCCCGAATCCGGAGTGGGGGAGGGGGAATTTATTAATTTATACATAAATTTATACAATTTATGCAGGGGTCCTCGATTTACAGCCACCACGGAGCTCAACAGTTCCGTCGCTAAGTGAGCCACCTTGCCACCGTTCAGTGAATCCCTGCCCTGGTTCAACGGGTACCACGGTGGGGACCTCAGAGGTCATCTATGCTGACCCCTCCGCAGGGGTCAGGAGATCCTTACAGACTCAGAGTTGGAAGAGACCTCAGAGGTCATCTAGACCAGGGATCTCCAACCTTGGCAACTTTTAAGACTTGTGAACTTCAACTCCCAGAATCCTTCAGCCAGCAAAGCTTTGCCCTGATCTAGACCAACCCCCTCCTCAAGCAGGAGGCCCTTTGGGAATTATAGAAGGACAGAGTTGGAAGGGTCATTGGACGTCATCTAGTCCAGCCCCCTCGCAACCCTCATGGAAGCAAAAATGGACAAAGGGACCTTGGAGGTAATCTAGACCAACCCCTCAAGCAGGAGACCCTTAAAGCAGGGGTCTCCAACCTTGGCAACTTTTAAGACTTATGGACTTCAACTCAAGAGTTCTTTGAAGTCTTAAAGTTGCCAAGGTTGGAGACCCCTGCCTTAGAGAATAGCGGCAGCTACCCCAATACCTGGATGAATCTGTCTATCTAGACCCGTTCTAGTCCGGCTTCCGACCCGGATACAGCACGGAGACAGCTTTGGTCGCATTGGTGGATGATCTCTGGAGGGCCAGGGACAGGGGTTATTCCTTGGCCCTGGTCCTATTAGACCTCTCAGCGGCTTTTGATACCATCAACCATGGTATCCTGCTGCGCCGGTTGGGGGGATTGGGAGTGGGAGGCACCGTTTACCGGTGGTTCTCCTCCTATCTCTCCGAGGACGGTGTTGACGGGGGCAGAGTCGGCCGCGAGGGCTCTCACTTGTGGGGTGCCGCAGGGGTCGATTCTCTCGCCCCTTCTGTTCAACATCTATATGAAGCCGTTGGGTGAGATCATCAGTGGCTTTGGGGTGAGATACCAACTGTACGCTGATGATACTCAGCTGTACTTTTCCACCCCAGGCCACCCCAACGAAGCTGTTGAAGTGCTGTCCCGGTGTTTGGAAGCCGTATGGGTCTGGATGGGGAGAAACAGGATCAAGCTCAATCCCTCTAAGACGGAGTGGCTGTGGATGCCGGCACCCCGATACAGTCAGCTGCAGCCGTGACTGACTGTTGGAGGCAAGTTATTGGCCCCAATGGAAAGGGTGCGCAACTTGGGTGTTCTCCTGGATGAACGGCTGTCATTTGAAGATCATTTGACGGCCGTCTCCAGGGGGGCCTTCCACCAGGTTCGCCTGGTTCGTCAGTTGCGCCCCTTCCTTGATCGGGATGCCTTGTGCACAGTCACTCATGCGCTCGTTACCTCTCGCTTGGATTATTGTAATGCTCTCTACATGGGGCTCCCCTTGAGATGCACTCGGAGGCTTCAGTTGGTCCAGAATGCAGCTGCGCGGGTGATAGAGGGAGCTACATGTAGCTCCCAAGTAACACCACTGCTGCGCAGACTGTATTGGCTACCTGTGGTCTTTCGGGTGCACTTTAAGGTTTTGGTTACTACCTTTAAAGCGCTCCATGGCTTGGGGCCTGGGTACTTACGGGACCGCCTGCTGTTACCTCATGCCTCCCACTGACCCATACGCTCACACAGAGAGGGTCTTCTCAGGGTGCCGTCCGCCAAGCAATGTCGGCTGGCGGCCCCCAGGGGAAGGTCCTTCTCTGTGGGGGCTCCTACCCTCTGGAACGAACTTCCCCCGGGCTTACGCCAAATACCTGACCTTCGGACCTTCCGCCACGAATTGAAAACACATTTATTTATTCGTGCGGGGCTGGCTTAAATTTTATTAGTTTTAAATTTTTATTATTAATTTTTAATGGGTTTTAGTTTTATATGTTCCAAAATTTTAGGCCAATTATGTAATAAGTTTTTTAATTTGTATTTTAATTGTATATTGCACTGTTTGTTTTACCTTGGCTGTACACCGCCCTGAGTCCTTCGGGAGAAGGGCGGTATAAAAATCGAATAAATAATAATAATAATAATAAAGAATCATAGAAGGACAGAGTTGGAAGGGGCCTCGGAGGTCGACCTTCATTATAAATATGAACTGGATCCCCTCCAACTCTTGCCTTTGATATTTCTTCAATAGAATTATAGAACAAAAGGGGGTTGAACTAGAGGACCTCTGAGGTCCCTTCTAGCTCTACTCCGATTGATTGATCTTCATCGTTATTCCTCCTCCTCCTCCTCCTCCCAGCACTGATGGTGTTCCCTAGTTGGGTTGTGAAACATCTGCGAGAAAACCACCCAGCTCAGAGAGCACACAGGACCCCCCCCCCAGTCCTCCTCCTCCTCCTTCCACTTTCATGCTAGAAATATTCTGTATTTATCGGAGACCCCCCCCCCCAAAAGTGCCTTGAAGTCTTCTCCCGCAGGTGAGCTCAGCCCGATGGGAGCCAGCCAGGTGAGGGGGGGGATCCCTGGATGCCAGCCAATCAGCACAAGCCCAGGTGGCAACAAGCCTGGCCGGGGAATTCTCCCTCTGCTTTTTGAAACCCAGAGCCGGGCATCGGACGGGCTGCCAGTTCAAATCCCTCTTTTCCTCCCTCCCTCCCTCATTGCGTGCAAAACAAGGAGTGTCTCCCGTGACCGGAATTTGCCCCCGGGGCTTTCCCGGTTGCGTAATTGCCTTTGGCATCCTCCGCTGCCCTTTGACGGGAAACTGCGCGTGGGAAAGCGGGCCAGACAAAGCCCCGCCTTTTGGTTGGGATCCCTCCCCCGCGGGCTCCGAGTCCGTCTTTGTTCTGGGTTGCGGGACAGGCTCTTTGCTCCGGGCTCTTGCGTGGCGTGTGTGTGTCTGTGTACTGCGACCTTCGCTCCCCTTCCTCTTTGCCTCTCCCCACGGCAGCGCCGGTGAGTGGGTCCCTCCACCTGCCAGCTTTGGGTTGGGAGGGCTGGGTAAGCTCTCTCCCCGGTGGGGGGGAGGGATCGGAAGGGAGGAAGGGAGGGAGGGAGGGAAGAAAGGAGGAAAAGGGGGAGGAAGGAAGGAAAAGAGGGAGGAAGAAAGGAAGGGAGAAAGGAAAAGTGGGAGGGATGGAGGAAGGAAGGAAAAGAGGGAGGAAGGAAGAAAAGAAGGGAGGAAAAGGGGAAGGGAGAAAGGAAGGAAGGAAGGAGGGAAAAGAGGGAGGGAGGGAGGAAGGAAAAGAGGGAGGAAGGAAGGAAAAGAGGAAAGGAGGAAAAGAGGAAGGAAGGAAGGAAGGAAGGAAAAGAGGGTGGGTGGGAGGGAGGGTGGGATGGAGGAAGGAGGAAAAGAGGGAGGGAGGAAGAAGGAAGGAAGAAGGAAAGAAGGAAGGAAAAGAGGGAGGGAGGGAGGGAGGGAGGAAGAAGAGAAGGGAGGAAAAGAGAAAGGGAGGGAGAAAGGAAGGAAGGAAGGAAAAGAGGGAGGGAGGAAGAAAGGATGGGAGGGAGGAAGGAAGGAAGGAAAAGAGGGAGGGAGGGAGGAAAGAAGGGAGGAAAAGGGGAAGGGAGAAAGGAAGGAAGGAAGGAAGGAAGGAAAAGAGGGAGGAAGGAAGGAAGAAAGGAAGAGAGGAAAAGAGGGAGGGAGGGAATTCGAATCGAGCTGGAAGTCGAAGTTGGGAGATTTTCTAGTCCAGCCCCCTGATTGAGGAAGGAGCAAGGGGTGGGGTCGTGGGGAGTGAAGGGCTGCCCAGAAGGAGCCCTGGGCCCACCTGGGGGGGGGAGTCATCCATTGTGGAACCAAAATCAAAGGCCAAATGAGTGCCATGGGGAAGGGCAGCTCCAAGGCAAAGCAGGAATGCTGGAGGAGGTGGGGGAGGAAGGGCTCTGGGCACACCCTCTTTTGAAGACCTTCGGAGCCCCCAGTGGGAGTAGGGCAACTCCTCCCAAGCGGGGTGGGACGGGAGGTGGGGGCCCCGTAGCCCCATATCCCCCTTGCCGGCTCTTCTTATTAGCCAGAGGGCTTCCAAAAGACCCCTTCCCCATGCTCACCCCCCCAATCTTAGCCCGAGAGACTCCTCCCCATGTCTGCCCCTCCCAGAAGCTTCCTTGCGATCCACAAGGAAAACCAGCCGAGGCATTCACACCTGGTTCGCCCCCACCTTTGAACCTGGGACAGTGAAAGTACAGGCTCCACCCCCCCTCCAGGTGTCCCAGCCCTGTGTCATCCCCCCTCCCACCTCCGGGTTTTTCCACCTGCTCTCACCCTTCCTTCTCTACCCGCCAGCTGCCACTTTTCTCGCCCACCGACTTGCTAGGAAGAAGAAAGAAGAAGGGGAGTCATGGCAGGCCCCACGCTGAAGATCGAAGGGACTGAGGTGGCCCTGGGGGGCTCTGGGGGGACCGTAGTTAACATCACCCTCCGCCAGGAGTCCGGGATGGCTTACCTGTGCAAAGGTGCGGCGTCTCTGGTTCGCCGCAGAGCAGCCGCCAAGGATGCCACTGGCGCTCCCCCCTCCCGCCGCCCACGCAGGGGGGAGCAGAAAGCCTTGGGGGTAAGATTTGGGGTTTGGGGGAGGGGGTTCAGGTCTGGGGACGATGGATCGGACAGGGGTCTTGCCTTGCTGAGCCCGGAGGGACCGTATCGCCTCTTTGTTGTGACCACAATACAGGTTTGATTAGTTTATAGTATACAACGCACACCCAAATCACAGGAAAAGGGGGGGGGAGGAAAAAAGGAAGGGCAGAGTATAGAAAAGAAGAGAAAAAAGAGGCATTGACATCTGACTCTATCAAAATATACGTAGTCCTCGACTTACAACAGTTCGTTTTGCAACTGTTCGACACGTATAACAGCATCGGAAACAGTTGATGTACAACAGTTTTTTCCCCTACACTTACCTTGCAATCACACAATCAAACTTCAGATGCTTGGCCGCCGCTTCGCCTTTATGACAGTCACAGGGCCCACGGGGGAGGGGGGGATTTCCCACAATCGATCCCCTTTTGCCGCCTTTGGCGAGCAGCCAAGCCAGTGGAGAAACCCGATTCATGGAACAACTGTGTTCCTAATTGAACCCCTGCTCTGACTCGCTGAATGACCATCGTAAAATCTCGTTTGTGGTCATGAGTTGAGGACTCCCTGTAAGATCGTAACATCAAACGTTCACTTTTACCTTTTGGCCATTTGTATATCAACAAAACTCATTGGGAAACCCAGACTTGCTTTTCATAGTTTTTTCCCCCACCACAAGCAGAAAGTCCAGAAACGGTTTCCGAGTAGAGACAAAAGTAATTGTAGGGTTTTTTGTTTTTTTAACAAAGTATGCAAGAACTCTAGATGCTCAGTGGCACCTCTCCACCTGCATCATGACTCCCCTTCCCTCCCCCCAGTCCTCAGACCAGAGGCAATTCTGAGCAGGGTTCTCACTAAACGGGCAGGTTCTCACTAAGCTGAACCGCTGTGTCCACCTAAGAGCTCTTCAGTGATCCTGAACCTGATCCTGGCACATTCATCCACTTTGGGGTTTTGCACCCTGAACCGAACCAGGAAGGAACCGAGGGATTGTTCCTTTCTCTTGGTTCCGGCCACAAACAGAACAGGCACTGGGTCCAATCAGGTCTCTAGCTAACTTCTCCTGGTTTCCTCCCCCCCATGGTAACCCCACCCTGGTCCTCTTGTGCTGGGATTACCTGTGCTCTCCCCTCTCCACCCCCCACAGGTAGCCCAGATTCTGCTTGGCATTGTCTGCATTGGCATCGGCGTGGCACTGAGCATGGTTGAGCCAAATGGTGACATACCCTACTACTACAAGAGAGCAATCTATAACGGAGTTCCTTTCTGGTCAGGCAGTCTGGTGAGCACTGGGGGGAGGGAGGAACAGGGGGGAGGAACCTCCTGGGTCAGCGGGCTCCCCAAGAACCTGCAGGGGAGGATTGGGGTGATGGAAGAAAGACGGCATAGTGACACGGCTATGAGGGAGGCTGGACTGCTGCCTTGCAGACATCTCTAGCAGTCAGTACAGTGCCCAAGGGGGTGGTGTACCGGCCTATGGGTTGGGGGCTTGCTTCCTGCTGGTGGGGAGGGAGGGAGGCCCCGATAGATATCACCTCTCACCTGTTGGCTTCCCTCCTTTAGTTCATTCTCTCCGGCACCTTCTCTGCGGTGGGCGCACGACACGGCGGCAACTGGGTAAGTGGGGAGGGTCCTGTCCCTGACCTGTCACAAGGACCTGGTGCCCATTCTCAGCTGTGCCCTTCCTTGTCTCTTAGGTCCACCTGGCCACGTTCCTCAACCTGGGCAGCGTTGTGGGGGGTTCGGTGGCCTTCACGGTGGGTTTGACGGAATTCCCATCGCTGACTTACCAACCCTACTTTGTCGAGAGCCTCTGCAAGCACAGAACCGAAGGCCGGAGCTACCGGTACTGGGAGCAGACAACCAGCCCTCCGTATGACAACCAGAAGGACCAAGAGCGAGCCAGCCAGTGCCAGGAGGCACTCTGGGCGCTCATGGTGAGTGTGTCTTCCCCGGAGAGGGAGGCAGGCAGCGGCGCCCTGTAGAAGACAGCAGTCCCAGGATGAGACCTTTGAAGTACGGTCCTCCCTCTGTTGGCTTGTTCTGAATGTCAGCCTGAGGGGCAGGCAGGGCTCATCTGCCCTCAGGTGGCTTCAGGTGTTTGGCTCCTGGGAAGAGGCGCCCATTGGTCATCACATTCCCTCCTCCTGACTCCCCACTGAGGACCCTGCCTGAGTCCCAGCTGTGTAGACAGAGCACAGGAACCAGTGCCAGTTGACTCTGGTGGACCGAGCATGGGTGTGCGTGGCCAATCTCTTGCCCCCCCCACTCTTTCTGATTTGAGCCCCCCTCCCTCCCCAGCGCATGTGGAGCTCCACCCATATCCTCCTGTTGATCCTGCACTCTGCGGCTCTGGCCATCGCTCTCTTCTGCTTCGGATACGGCCTCCATCGCCTGTGCTGCTCCTGCTGGGTAGGTCGACGAAAGGGTTCAGGGCTCTGGCCCCCAGTTAACATGGCTGGATTGGGCATTCTGGAGGGCAGGGCCCCCTCTCCAGGGATCCATTGTGGTGGGAGAGGGTTTCACCCGCCTTGGCTCCCTGGCTGTTGTTGCTCCTGGTACTCCAGAAAACTTCACACTGCATCGCTCGGCATCATAAGAAGAGCTGTTACAAATCATCCTAAACTCACAAGAGTTTGTTCAGTGACCGTTCAAAGTGACAGCAACACTGAAATGGTTAACCACCTTTGTCGTACCCTGCGGTCCCACCATCGAATGTCAGACGCCGAGTGAGCGGTTCACACTTCTGACCGTTGCTAAGTGCCAAGGTTGCGCAATCCCTTTTTGCAAGCAAAGTCTGTGGGGGAAGCCAGATTCGCTTAACAACCAGGTTTTTTGACTTTGCAATGCGGTGGGGATTCACTTAACGACTGGGACGAGAAAACATCATAAAATGGGAGCAAAACGCCCGGAACAAAAGAAATGGTTGGCTCGAGGGTGGTTGTATGTCGAAAACTGTATCTTCCTCTGGATTGGAATGAACAGTGGGGAGGGGTGTGTTTCATGGGAACTGACCAGTCCTGGGGAAGCCGTTGTAAGCTAGGTTCGCTTTTCTTTTCCTTGCAGGGGGGCTGGCAGGACTACATGGCCATGGAGGATGCAGATGCTTCTGAAGAGCCGGGCAAAGAGCAGAATCCTGCGTGAGGGGCATGGAGGGGAGCCTCCCCCCCAACCCAGCCTTTGGATCTTCCCAGGAATCGAACGGCAACCCAGCGCTTCCCAAAGTCAGATGCTCCTTTCGTCGCTTCTCACGCCAGCCAACTCTCCTCCTTGCACACCCGATTAATAAAAGTTGAATTTCTGGAATTTTAGCTCTTGTCTCTTGGGTGGGATGGCCGAACTCGGGACCCCATGGGGCGCGTGGGCAGAAGGTGTCATCCGTCCCACTTAGTTTAATTAACTTCCTTTTTCCAAGACTAGACTTTACTGCACAGCTGTGAAACTCGCCATATCATGTGGACGTCATGTGACTTTTTTTTGCCTGTGTGGTCTGCAGGTGACGCATCCGGCCCACAGACTGCCAGTTGGACACCCTTGCTTTACTGAGAACAAAGCAGTTCCAGATTAGAGCAGGGGTCCCCAATCCCCCATTCTGTGGACCGTCATTGGGCCGCAGCACACAGGCAACCGGGTTGCGCAAGCAAACGAAGTACCCCATCTACGGGACACAGGCAGTCCATGAAACCGCGTTCCCTCCGGAAAACCCTCTCTCTACGGAACCCAAATGGTTGGGAGTCCACTGGACTAGATGATCTCTCTGACCCCGGGAAACTTGCCTTTGCTGTCAGGAGTTGTAGAGAGGTCTGACAGGCACAGAACAGCATCTGGGTATAAAAGGCCAAAGGGCTTTGCAGCCTAAACTGGGGCTGGACTAGATGACCTCCAAGGTTCCTCCATGCCGATCACATCTCTGCTAGCTGCCTTGTTACCGCTTGGTCCAGGAGACCGCTGTGCAGGATGAGTTTAGGATGGGGGGGAGCTGGTTCTTGGTCCCTCCCCCCCTTTGGGAGCTGGGACCCTCCCCTCCGCGGCCACCTGACACACTCCTCCATCCCTCCCATCTTGCTTCTCCTGGCTCCATTTTAAAACCAGCCCCCCCCCCCGCCAATTCTGCCACTATGATGGATGTTGTCCGCTCTTCTACTCCTCCTTGCGGAAGAACCGAGGACTGACTGACTGACTGTCTATCATCTCTCTCTCTCTCATCTCTCTGTCTGTCTTCTATCATCTCTATATCATCTACCTGTCATCTCTATCTTTTTTTATTTATTTATTTTGTCACAACAGTATAAACAAACATCAACATAAACAATAATTCATGAGAGAAAAAGTATATATAAGTAAAAGTATAAGTAAAAGTATGCATATAATACTATAATGAAGAGAACAATAGGACAGGAATGGTAGGCACTTTTGTGCTCTTATGCACGCCCCTTATAGTCCTCTTAGGAATGGGGTGTGGTCAATAAAATCGCTCAGATCCGGGATGGGTTGGACATAGATTGGGTAGATCCGGACGGGATGACGCGGGCACGTCTTGAGAACATTGTTTGGGCTGAGTTTGATCCTGTGACTCCCGATGACATGGACAGGATACTGGGGAGGTTGAATGCCACCACATGTTTATTGGACCCATGTCCCTCCTGGTTAGTACTGGCCACCCAGGAGGTTACACGAGGCTGGCTCCAGGGAATTATCAGCGCTTCTCTGAGGGAGGGAGTTTTCCCAGCTGCCTTGAAAGAGGCGGTGGTGAGGCCCCTCCTTAAGAAGCCTTCCCTGGACCCAGCTATTTTAGCTAATTATCGTCCAGTCTCCAATCTTCGCTTTCTGGCGAAGGTTGTAGAGAGTGTGGTGGCTTGGCAACTCCCCCAGTGCCTGGAGGAAACTGTTTATCTAGACCCGTGCCAGTCCGGCTTCAGGCCTGGGTACAGCACAGAGACGGCTTTGGTCGCGTTGGTTGATGATCTCTGGAGGGCACGGGACAGAGGTTGTTCCTCTGTTCTTGTCCTGTTAGATCTATCAGCGGTGTTCGATACCATCGACCATGGTATCCTGCTGTGGCGGTTGGAGGGCTTGGGGGTGGGAGGCACTGTTTTACGGTGGTTCTCCTCCTACCTCTCCGACCGCTCGTAGACGGTGTTGACAGGGGGGCAGAGATCGACCCCTAGGCAACTCACTTGTGGGGTGCCGCAGGTGTCGATTCTCTCACCCCTCTTGTTCAACATCTATATGAAGCCGCTGGGAGAGATCATCCGTGGTTTCGGAGTGAGCTGTCAGCTGTATGCTGACGACACTCAATTGTACATCTCCACCCCGAACCACCCCAACGAAGCCGTCGATGTGATGACTCAGTGTCTTGAGGCCGTTCGGGTCTGGATGGGGACGAACAGGCTCCGACTCAACCCATCCAAGACGGAGTGGTTGTGGATGCCGGCGTCCCGGCACAGTCAGCTTACTCCATTGCTGACTGTGGGGGGCAAATCGTTAGCCCCCAGGGAATCGGTGCGCAATTTAGGCGTTCTCCTGGATGCACGGCTGTCTTTAGAAGACCACTTGACAGCTGTCGCCAGGGGAGCTTTTCATCAGGTTCGCTTGATTCGCCGATTGCACCCTTTCCTGAACCGGGACACGTTATGCACGGTCACTCATGCCCTCGTCACTTCCCGTCTGGATTACTGCAATGCTCTCTACATGGGGCTCTCCTTGAGGAGCACCCAGAGGCTCCAACTGGTGCAGAATGCGGCCGCGCAGGGGATTGAGGGAGCTCCTCGTAGCTCCCATGTAACACCTCTCCTGCGCAGGCTGCATTGGTTGCCGGTGGTCTTCCGGGTGCGCTTCAAGGTGTTGGTTATCACCTTTAAAGCGCTCCATTGCATTGGACCGGGATATTTACGGGACCGCCTGCTGCCGACAGTTACCTCCCATTGTCCGATACGTCCAGTGCGCGCCCACAGGGAGGGTCTTCTTAGGGTGCCGTCGGCTAGTCAATGTTGGCTGGCGGCCCCGGGGAAGGGCGTTCTCTGTGGGGGCCCCGGCTTTATGGAATGAGCTGGCGGTGGGACTCCATCTCCTCCCTGATCTCCGGACCTTTAAGCGCGAGCTCAAGACTTTCTTTTTTCACCAAGCGGGGCTGGCCTGACTGATTTTAGTATGGGGGTTTTAGTGGGTTTTAATAGGGTTTTTACCAAGGTTTTAGTTTTGATAAATTTTAGCTAATATTTTAAGTTACAGCGATTGAATCAGTTTTTTAAATTTGATAGTGTATTTTAAATTTGTTGGGATTTTTGTCATTTTATTGGCTGTACACCACCCTCAGTCTTCGGAGAAGGGCAGTATAAAAATATGAATAAATAAATAAATAAATAAATAATAGTAGACAGTTTTTGGTTGAAGATTTTGGGGTTTTGAGTAGAGACTATAGAGTCAGGTAGTGACTTCCAAGCATTTACAACTCTGTTACAAAAGTCATATTTTCTACAATCAAGTTTGAAGCGGTTGACATTAAGTTTAAATCTATTGTTTGCTCTTGTATTGTTGCGATTGAAGCTGAAGTAGTATTTTACAGGGAGGATATTACAATAGATGATTCTGTGTGTTAAACACAGATCATGTTGGAGTCGGCGGAGTTCTAAGTTTTCTAAACCCAGGATTTCAAGCCTGGTGGTATAAGGTATTTTGTTGTTTTCGGAGGAGTGAAGAACTCTTCTAGTAAAATATTCCTGGATGCGTTCAATAGTATTAATGTCAGAGATGTGGTATGGGTTCCAGACGGATGAGCTGTGTTCAAGAATAGGTCTGGCAAAAGTTTTGTATGCTTTGGTTAGTAGTGTAGATTTTTTGGAAAAGAAGCTACATAAAATTAAGTTTACAACTCTTAGAGCTTTTTTTGTTATGTAGTTGCAGTGAGCTTTGGCATTTAGGTCATTTGATATGAAAACTCCAAGGTCTTTGACAGGTCCCTACCTGTCGTCAGTAAGGTAATGTCCAACAAGCTTGTACTTGATATTGGGGTTCTTTTCACCAATATGTAAGACTGAGCATTTGCTGGTTGATATTTGAAGTTGCCAAGTTTTAGACCAATCAGAAACAAAGTAGGTCATTTTGAAGAGTAGAAGTATTGTTAGTGGTATTGAATAGTTTGACGTCTTCAGCGAAGAGAACACAATAACTTGAGATGAGGTCACAGAGATCATTTATGTATAGTATGAAGAGCATTGGTCCGAGAACACTACCTTGCGGAACGCCACTTTTGACAGGAACAGGATTTGATATAGCGTTGCCAATTTTGACCACTTGTTGTCTGTTTGATCTATCCAATTGTGGAGAGGTCCTGAAATGCGTAGGATTTTAGTTTTAAGAGAAGTTTGTCATGTACTACTGAGTCAAAAGCTTTGCAGAAGTCTATGTAGATTGCATCTATTGCTTTTCCTTGATCAAGGTTGGTAGTCCATATGTTTTTGCAGTGAAGAAGTTGTAAGTTACAAGAGAATTTTTTTCTGAAACCAAATTGTTTATTAGAGAGTAGATTATTAGTTTCAAGGTGGAGTGTAATGGATTGGTTTATGATAGATTCCATTACTTTACATGTGACGCAACATAGAGAGATAGGTCTGTAATTTTCAACTAGGCTGGGGTCTCCTTTTTTGAAGATAGGGATGACTGTGGCTAGAGACCAGAGTTTTGGAAGGGAACTCTACCATCTCTCTCTCTCTCTCTCTCTCCATCCATCCATCCATCCATCCATCCATCCATCCATGGTTCTCCGGCGAGGGGGAGTGAAAGAGCGGAGCAGACCGCAATAGATATTGGGGAAGACCGGGGAAGGGAGAAACCAGCGCCGCCCGCGTCTTTCTCTCCGCGGCCGCCGAGCTGAGTTGCTGTCGGAGCGACCCTGGCCGATGCCAAGCGGGGAGGGCAGGGAAAAGGGGAAGGGGGGAGAAAGGCCAGGGGGTGGGTGGGCGGAGCGCCGAGGGGGTTGCCGGGAGTCGTAGTCCACCCTCCCTCCCCAGCAAAGGCGGCGGCGGGCGGGGAGAACGCCCTTTCTCGGGCGCCCAGGTGTTTCCCCCAGGTGGCATCTCAGCCCCCTCCCCATCGGACAGGTAAGGGGAAGGGAAAGAGGGGAACCCCTAAGGAGTGGGGGGCGCCGCCCTGCCCCTTCCCTGCCCCCCCCGAAGACCCCCATAGCCTGCTGTTGGACAGCTCCCTCAGATCCCCCTCCCCAAATACAAGGCCGCCTACCTCAAGGGGCGCCTGCTCTTCCCGACGCCCCCGTCCCGTCCCGGATCCCTGCAGGGTCCGCAACCTCTCTTTTGAGTGTGGGTGGGGGCTACCCCCGGCCGGCTTTCCCACTATCCCCACCCCTCCCGCGAGGAGAGGAAGCGGAGGCTACGGCTCAGAGGTCCGGGGCTCCGAATCCCCCGAGAAGGGGGACCCCGAGCTGCGGATCTCACCCCCCTCACCCCCGAAGCTTTCGGGGCGGTGGGCTCTTCTTTGGGTTCGGCGGGGTCTGGGATCCTAACGGGAAGGAAGGGGTCTGCCCCCACCCCGTCTTCCTCCTGGGGTCCCCCTCCCATCTTTGCGTGATTTGGGGAGGGGGGCACTGCCTGCGTCATGTTTGAACCTTTTGATGCCGGAACCCCCCCCCCCCAATTAAGGAGAGGAACAGGGGAGGAAGGGATAGGTCAGCAATGCGGCATTGACTGCCGGGGAGGGGGGGCGGGGCAAAGGCAGGCAGGGAGGCGAGCCTAGCCCGTGTTTGGACCGGCTTGCTTCATGTTGCACTGATGAGGTTACCTACTTTGGTAATGAGACGTCTGGAAGGAAACCACCGTGGTCAGAGAGCACCAGAGAGCCCACAGTACTCCTCCTCCTCCTCCCCCCCCTCCACAAACCCCCTCCCTTCTAGCACTGATGCTGTTCCCTAGTTAGGTCGTGAAACATCTGCAGGAAAACTACCCAGCTCAGAGAGAACCAAGGACCCCACAGCGGTCCAGATCTCTGCCAACGAATGCCACCCTCTATTTCAGCGGCCCAGATGGGCAGCTCTTTGGATCCCTCCAAGCCCAGAAGGTCTTCCACTTCCTACTTAACCGGCGTCTGATCCTCTCTGTGTCTTGCCAGAAGATGGTCTCCTGAGGAAGCTCCCATGCTGAACGAGAAGACCAGAGCCCGAGTTGCGCTTGGGATGGTTCCGATCTAGGCCACTTGGCGTTGGGACTGCCTCTTCTTCCCTTGCCCCCGTTTCAGCGTCTGACGTGTCCGAAGGTAGGACGGTTGACGCAAAGGAGGGGAGGTGTCCGGATTCCCCTGGAAAGTTAATTGCTTAGACAACTTGAGCCCATGGAGGACGCCCCTCATGTGAAAGGAGGGTCAACTTAATTTGACCATTAATTTATTTTGATCAATGTCGTTCTCTGAAGCGCCGGAAGGCAGGACGAGAAACGACGGATGGAAACTCATCTAGGAGAGAAGCAACCTGGAACTAAAGAGAAATTTCCTAACAGGGAGGACAAATAACAGGGTGGAATGGCTTGCCACCAGAAGTTGTGGGCACTCCGTCACTGGAGGTCTTTAAGAAGAGACCAAACAGCCATTTGTCTGGATTGGGATGGGCCGGGTCTCCTGCTGGAACGGGGGGTTGGACTAGATGACCTCCAAGGTCCATTCCAACTCTATGATTCTGTGATTCTGTAAAGGTCTGTGGCTTGAGCAGGGGGTTGGACTAGATGACCTTAGAAGTTCCTTCCAGCTCTGTGATTTTGTAATCCTGAAATATTACAGGGTCTCCTGCTTACTTACTTTGGAAAAGTGTGAATCAGGTATTACAGATCGGTCACACAAGAAGAGCAGATTATCCAAAAAGAGAAGCCACTTTCTGATTGGTGATTCAATTGTAAGGGATGTAAATTTAGGGAAGGATATGGAGGTTTTGAAAGAGGTCAGGTGTCTACCTGGTGCTACTGCCAGCAGAGACAAGAGGCGTATTCTTAAGATAGTCAAGAATGCCAGTAAGGATTCTGGTATTGATGCTATTATACATCTTGGCACAAATGATCTGTCCCAAAAGGATGTACTTTCTGTGCAGAATGATTTCCAGAGCTTGGGGTATGAACCAGGGGTGAAATCTAAAAATTTTCCCTACCAGTTCTGTGGGCGTGGCTTAATTGGTGGGCGTGACTTGGTGATCAGATGGCTTGGTGGGCGTGGCCAATAATAATAAATAATAAAAATAATAAACAAAGTATAAAAAAACAATAAGAGATACCAAAAACCAACTTTCACACTTTACACACACACAACACAACTGACTCACACACAGTGTAAAAGCAGCTGCACTTCACACTTCACATAGCCAAAAAAAGCTCAAAAACCAACTTTCACACTTTACACACACACAACTAACACACACACACAATACAGCTTTCTGAGATTTTGTGTGTTTGTGTAGTTAGAGTAAAACACTACAAAAACACACCAAATCTCAGAAAGCTGCACAAATATTTTATTTTATTTTATTTTATTTTATTTTATTTTATTTTATTTTATTTTATTTTATTTTATTTTATTTTATTTTATTTTATTGTGGACTTCAAATCCCAGAGTTCCTCAGCTAGTAAAGCCAGCCAGTTGATCACCGAGGAAATAGATTAGCTGAGCGATTGATGCTGTCTGGCTGAAACTGAAACTGCTTTCGGGCTGTGGCCATGCGTTCCTCAGTAATCAGGAAAGTGCCTTAGAAACATGTTTTCTACAAGTAAGAGTACAAGTAAGGTTCTGCTGTTTTTTACTTTTAAAGGCCTGTTTCAGCTGAAGCAAAACCGGCTTTTAAAAGTTAAAAAAAAAACACCTCTGCAGATGGTGCGGCTCAGCAGAGGCAGGGGGTGTGGGGCCAGGGATTTTGCTACCGGTCCTCCAAACCAGCAGCCACCATCGCTACCGGATTGCACGATCCCGTCCGATCTGGGAGCATTTCACCCCTGGTATGAACTTAATAGTATAGATTGTAGGCTTATCTTTTCAGAGGTTTTACCACTACATAAGGAACAAAAAGGTAAAGGCCAGTTTGTAGTGGAGTTTAATGTGTGGCTAAAGGAGTGGTGTAAAAGGGAAGGTTTTGGCTTTATTAGTCACAATGTCTGCAACTGGTCCAATGAAAAACTGTACAAAAGAGATGGATTGCATCCATCAAAGAAAGGGACTGAAAATTACTTAGCAATAAATTCAAGGTTTTCTGGATAAACATTTAAACAATGGGGACAGAGAATTAATTGATACAGAAAATTTCTGTCCCCAGCAATCCAAAATTAATAGGGTTATCAGTGCATGTAACATAGATGTCTGTGTGGGTAAGATTATCAGCCCTGCTATCAAGCAAAACCAAGCATTTAACAGTGAATGCCATACCATGTGCACTAAACCAACAGGTGGCATGAAAGTAGGGGCAGTCAACACAGGTTATGTAGACAGTAAACACAGGGTCAATCCAAATGGACTCAAATGTCTATACACCAATGCACAGAGTATGAGGAATAAACAGAGTGAATTAGAAATTCAAGTAAATGAGGGTAGATATGATATCGTTGTCATTATGGAAACTTGATGGGATGAAACCCACAAATGGAACATACAGCTAGAGGGATATAAATTATTTAAAAGAAATAGACCAAATAAAAGAGGAGGTGGAGTTGCACTATATATAAGAAATAACTATATCTCTACAGAAATAGGGCACAACAATGATGAAAATCATCTTGAATGTATTTGGGTCAATATAAAAGAGGTGAAAAATGATATTGCCATAGGTCTATACTATAGGCCACCCAACCAAACAAAGGAAGTAGATGAACTTTTTGCTAGTCAGCTAACTAAGTTATGTAGGAAGCACATCACAGTAGTAATGGGGGATTTTAACTATCCTGACATCAACTGGGAGACAAACTCTGCACCAAGTGGAAGATCCAACAGGTTCCTAACAAACCTAGCAGACAACTTTGTTTCCCAAAAAATAGAGAAGGCGACAAGGGGATCAGCCATATTGGACTTAATTCTCACTAACAGAGATGAAAGATAGAAGGTGTTGAAGCTACAGGAACCTTGAGAGCAAGTGACCACACAATATTGGAATTTGACATTAAGCAAATACAAGTAGTAGAACAAAGTCAAACTAAGTCTTGGACTTTAAGAGAGCTAATTTCAATAAACTTAGAGAGAGCTTGAGAAGGATTCCATGGATGAGAATCCTCAAGGGGAAAACAACTCAAGAAGCTTGGGAAATTTTGAAAAGTGAGATTATAAAAGCCCAGTCTAGCACAATACCAATGAAGAAGAAAAATAATAGATCTCAAAAGAAATCAGCATGGATGCATAAAGAACTATCTGACAAATTGAAAGACAAAAAGGACAAGTATAAAAAGTGGAAAGAGGAGCAAATAACTAAGGCAGAATATCAGCAAATAGCCCAAGTCTGTAAAGATGAAGTGAGGAAAGCTAAGGCTCACAATGAACAAAGGCTAGCGACAAAAGTAAAAAATAACAAAAAAAAGCTTCTTCCAACATGTTAAAAACAAGAAAAAAGTCAAGGAAACAATTGGCCCATTGCTGGGAGAAAGTGGCAAGAAGATGACAAGCAACAGGGAGAAAGCAGATCTACTTAACTCATATTTTGCATCTGTCTTTACACAAAAGGAAAAAACAATCCAACCTATCAAAAACAGCACCTCAAAAAACAGATTAGAAACACAAGTTAAAATAGGGAAGAAAATGGTAAGTGAACACCTGTCTACCCTAGACGAGTTCAAATCACCAGGACCAGATGGATTACACCCCAAGGTTCTGAAGGAACTGGCAGACGAGATCTCAGAACCACTGAATTATATCTTTCAAAGATCCTGGAGCACAGGGGAGCTGCCAGAGGACTGGAAAAGAGCTGATGTAGTTCCCATCTTCAAAAAATTAGTAGACCAGAGGAATACTGTCGATATAATTTACTTGGACTTCAATAAAGCATTTGATAAAGTAGACCATAACAGCACCACCACCAGATGGATTCGTAACTGGCTGACCAACAGCACTCAACGTGTAGTCCTCAACGGAACTACATCCACATGGAGGGATGTATGCAGTGGAGTACCCCAAGGATCTGTTTTAGGCCCAGTACTCTTCAACATCTTCATCAATGAATTGGACGAGGGGATAGATGGGAAACTCATCAAATTTGCAGATGACACCAAGCTGGCAGGAATAGCCAACACTCCAGAAGATAGGCTCAAGTTATAGAAGGATCTTGACAGACTTGAACATTGGGCGCTATCTAACAAAATGAAATTCAACAGTGAAAAAAGTAAGGTTCTACATTTAGGCAAAAAAAAAAAATGCACAGGTACCATATATGTGGTACCTTGCTCAATAGTAGTACCTGTGAGAGGGATCTTGGAGTCCTAGTGGATAACCATTTAGATATGAGACAGCCGTGTGCAGCAGCTGCCAAAAAAGCCAACACAGTTCTGGGCTGCATAAACAGAGGGATAGAATCAAGATCACGTGAAGTGTTAATACCACTTTATAATGCCTTGGTAAGGCCACACTTGGAATATTGCATCCAGTTCTGGTCGCCACGATGTAAAAAAGATGCTGAGACTCTAGAAAGAGTGCAGAGAAGAGCAACAAAGATGATTAGGGGACTGGAGGCTAAAACATATGAAGAACGGTTGCAGGAACTCGGTATGCCTAGTTTAATGAAAAGAAGGACTAGGGGAGACATGATAGCTGTGTTCCAATATCTCAGGGGCTGCCCCAAAGAAGAGGGAGTCAAGCTATTCTCCAAAGCACCTGAGGGTAGAACAAGAAGCAATGGGTGGAAACTAATCAAGGAGAGAAGCAACCTAGAACTAAGGAGAAATTTCCTGACAGTTAGAACAATTAATCAGTGGAACAACTTGCCTGCAGAAGTTGTGAATGCTCCAACACTGGAAATGTTTAAGAAATGGTTGGATAACCATCTGTCTGAGATGGTGTAGGGTTTCCTGCCTGGGCAGGGGGTTGGACTAGATGACCTCTGAGCTACCTTCCAGCTCTATTCTGATTGATTGATTGAGGGGGAAACAAGGGGCATCTAGGAAGCAGCAGAGGCGACTCGGGACAGCAACAGATGGTCCTCGACTTACATCCACAATTAAGCCCCAAATGTCTGTTGCTAAGCAAGACATCTGTGAAGTATGTTTTGCCCATTTTACAACCTTTCTTGCCACTGTTGTTAAGTGAACCTCTGCCATTGTTAAGTAAGTCGCCCAGTGACTCCGGCTTCCCCTTCGACTTTGCTTGACACCGCAACCGTCATAAACACGAGTCAGTTGCCAAGCGTCTGAATTTCGATCACGTGACATTGGGGAGGCTGCGACGGTCATAAGTCAGTCGATCACCTTAAACAGCCACTAAATAAACTGCCATAAGTCAAGGACTGCCGGTGCCTGTAATGTGAGCATCTGGAACCTCCCAAGTTGAACCCTGAGCTACATGTATTCGATTCTGTGTAACCAGATGCTGTTACCTAGTTGGGTTGTGAAATGTCTGTAGGTAGGGAGGTGATGGGGGACCCTCCTTTTGGCTCTGGGGGTTGGGGGGGGGCTTCATCCTCCTTCACTTATGACATCTGCTCCTGTCCCGGACAGGACCCACTGATGTGACCCTCTTGGTCGGAGGAGAGAAGCAGGACGCCTGGCCACTGTGAGAAGATGGAGGCCCGTTGGGTAAGACCCGACCTCACCAATGAAGGTGAGCGACCGCCAGGTGAGATTCTCTTTCAGCCCCCCTGATCCAGATGAGGAGGGGGACACTGGAGATGGCGTGGAGGCCAATGTTCTGTTTCCCTCCCCCCAATACTCCCAGCAAAGAGTCCGTCAGAGGCCTCCTTTTCTGATTTATTTACATATATATAAATGTCCTGGCTACGTCTACCCACGGGCCTGCCAAGTTTCTGGAGATAACGAGGAAATTACAGATAAGGCCAGAATTACTCACGAATAGATTCTTCCCTCCATTGAGACAGTTTGCCCGCGCAAATTCCTTGCTTTGTCCAAGACAAAAAACCAGGAAGTCCCGCCTCCTATTTATAGTCTCTGCAGATGTCACTGCATGACAATTATGACTTGGCTTTGTCCCAACTCTTCCGCTGCTGCGCACGCCGATCACGTCTATGTAACCTTGCATCGCTCCAAAACTGTTCTTGGGGCGTTGCCAAATCAGAAGGAGGCTCCAGGGAATCAGGCTTTGCCGGCCCCTCCTCCTCCCTTTGAGTGGGTGCCAGGGAGGGAAAGGGCTCAAGAGAAGCAGGGCTGGCCAGGTCTTCTCCCTCACTTTCTTAATCATCCGAGTCCAGGAGTCCGGGTCCAGGAACCTGGGTCACAACAGCCAGACTCACTCCCGGGATGGAAGCACTCCTGGCTGGATTGCAATTTGATAGCCTCGCTTGAACGGGGAACCCCTTGACCTACGCTCACGATCAAGCCCAAAATGTATGTCAGTAAGTGAAGTGAGTTTGGCCCCATTTGACCAGCTTTCTTGCTGCAGGAGTTGTGAATCATTGCAGTTGTTGAGTGAGTACACAGTTGTTAAGTGAATTGTTGCAGTTAATTTGAGTATAGTTGTTAAGTGAAATATTGCAATTGTTAAGTGAGTCACACAGTTGCTAAGCGAATCATTATGGTTGTTAAGTGAATCATTGCAGTTGTTCAGTGAGTCACACAGTTAATTGAATTGCAGTTGTTAAGTGAGTCACACAGTTGCTTGTAGTTGCTAACGGAGTCACTTAGTTGCTGAGTGAATCCGGCTTCCCCACTGATGTTGTTTGTTGGAAGGTTGCAAAACAGGGTCGTGTGAGCCCAGAACTCTGTGACCATCATCAATACAAGTCAATTGCCAAGCATCTGAATTTTTGTTCCTACGACTGCGAGTTACGCTGCGATGGTCGTAAGTGCGAAACATGGTCCCAAGTCACTTTTTTTCACTGCTGTAGTGACTTTGAATGTTCACTAAGCGAACCCTTGTAAGTCAAGGGCATGTCTCCCTGATCGGCCTGGCGGCACGTGAGAGTGAAAGAACCCTCCCTTCTGGTGGACACCAGAGGCCCCTTTATCTGGGGATCGCCCCCTGGCCCCCTTGAGGGGGACTTCCTGCCTGCTAAGGGGAGTGGCACCCCCCTCTTCGGGTTGCCCCTCCCTTCCTTTCCCCTTGGCAGTGTTTAAGTTTCCTGGAAGCCTCTGGAAGACCCCCCATCTAGGTAGAGGAGTAAGGAGGGGGGTCCCCGGCTGCCTGCCCAGAGGGCGGGCGGGTGAGACTTCTTCCTCCTGATTGGCCTGGAGTCTCAAAGCCCCATTCCCTTGCTTTGCTTGGGGTTGTTGGGTCTTGGCAGGGGTGGGACTTCAGGGGTGGGACTTGGGGGGAGAATGAGGAACATACCTGTGGCCCCTGTGCCTTGACTGTGCCCCCCCTCCCACCCTCCAGGGGCCAAAGTGGCAGTGAAAGAGGAGCCGGGGGAGGAGTTGTGCATCGGGTGTCCGCTGGACCCAGCCGAGCCAGGGAGGTTGTCGCTATCAAGCCCCACAGCAGGTAAGGCCTGATGGTGAAAACAGTTAACCGGTGGAACAGCTTGCCACCAGAAGTTCTGGGGGCTCCATCATTGGAGGTTTTCAAGGAGAGAATGGACAGCCACTTGTCTGGAATGGTAAAGGGTCTCCTGCTCGAACAGGGGGTTGGACTAGAAGACCTTCGAGGTCCCATCCAACCCTGTTATTCTCTTATTCTGAAAGGTATGGACTGTGATGCCGAACCTATGGCACGCATGGCGAAGGTTGCCCGCATAGTCATACCGGTGGGCACGTGAGCTCAGCTCTGGCGCGCCGGCTAGCTGATTTTTGGGCCTTCTGGGCCCACCAGAAGTAGGGAAACAGGCTGTTTCCTGCCTCCGGAGGGCCCCGGGGGGTGGGGGTGGGGAAGGTCTGTTGTCTGCTCTCCCCAGTCTCCAGAGCCTTTCTAGGAGTCTGGGGAGGGTGACAATGGCCTCCCGCCCCCGGAGGCCCTCCAGAGGCTGGAAAGAGGCCGTTTGCCAAGTTCCAGTGGGACTGGAAGGCCCGTTTTTTGCTCTCCCCAGCCTCTGGTGGGATGGAAGTTGGCCACCGGGCCATTTTTGGCCTTCGGAGGGCCTCCAGATGAGGGGGAGGCCATTTTCACCCTCCCCAGACTCCTAGAAAGGCTCTGAAGGCTGGGGAGAGCAAAAAACGGGCCTACCGTGCCATTGTGTGCCAGGAGCGTGGGGAGTGTGGGGGGGTCATGCACCCATGCGCAGGGGTGGGGCGCATAGCATTATGGGTGGTACCCCCCCGGCTCCTGGCATGCAATGGCAAATAGGATAGCCATCACTGGTATAGGAGCTCCTGCTTGAGCAGGGGGATGGACTGAGTCCTTCGGGAGAAGGGCAGTATACAAATTAAAATATTATTATTATTATTATTATTACAGATGACCTCCAAGGTCCCTTCCAATTCTGCCATTCTCTTATTGGTCTAGTCCAACCCCCTGCTCAAGCAGGGGACGCTATGCTATTGCTGACCAGTAAGAGGCTGTCGAGGCTCTCCGCAGTAACATGCCACGGGAAGGTGGGTTTTCACGAACTACCCCAGACAGGACCCTGCTGCTTGCTCCAGGCGTGGTCCCCTTCCTCTGGGAAGTGTGGCATCTGCATTTTGGGGGGGGGGGCGGTGCACCACTGCCCCAACAACACAATTGCGCATCTTGTTCCAGGGATCAAGAAGGAGCCGGAAGAACCATCGTACCACATCGGTCTCTGGGAGGACAGCGACGGGGGGGCCAGCACCGATTCCTGTGAGTTTGTCTGGCCTCAACGCTCTGCCTGAGTAGAGCAGCAGGTGCCAGATATGGGGTGTGTTCCACAATGAGGCTGCTGCCCCCCATTCCCCCTTCCCTGCTGACCCGCCTCTCTCCTCCTGTCCCCAGCGGACACCAAGCCCAATGTTATTGTGAAGGTGGAACCGGAGGAGGAGGAAGGAGACAACGATGACGAGGTGGGCGAGGAGGACTTTGGCTGCTCCCCCACTCCTAGGCCTGCCCCCCTGGGTGAGTTTGACCCACTCTTTGACACCCCTATCCAAGATCAGGCGTCCCCCTCAATCCCTGGGCCTTGAGCCTTTCAGAACCAGCCTGCAGAAGTGGCGACTGAGTGTGTGCATCCCTACTCACGCGAGCAGTGGGCAAGCACATGGTCACATCCTCTGTTTGCGCGCTGGGCGTGCACAAGTCCCTGCCAATCCCACGGACCCATGCACTCTCTCCCCCCCCGCCAGTGCACAAAGTCAAAAAGACTCTATCCTAGATCATCCTGCTAATTCTTCTTTCTCCTCTGCTAGCCGGATGTTTGGAGCTGAGTGCCAACTTGTCACATGGAAAGATGGCTCAGGAGCCATGCAGAGAGAGCGCGGATGGAACTCCTTCTCAGGGTTCGTTGAAGAGGAAACGCAGCACATCTTGGTGGGCACAGTTGAGATCTCCTGGGACTTGGAGTGCGGCTCCGGCATCTGTACCTGCGTCTGGAGGATCTTTCAGAGCTGCTAAAACAGTGACTGTGGTCGTCTCTGGGGCGGCTGAAGCCCACCAGCACCCCAAGAGTCCTGCCAGTGAGCGGCCCTTCGCTTGCAGTGTCTGCGGGAAGCGGTTCCAGCACCGGGGCAACCTGGTGACCCACCTACGGGTCCACACGGGGGAGAAGCCCTTCCCTTGCACCGAGTGCGGGAAGAGCTTCAGCCAGAAGGGGGACCTGATGCGCCACCTCCGTGTCCACACGGGGGAGAAGCCCTTTGAGTGCCCTGTCTGTAGTAAGAGCTTCTGCTCCAAGCAGACTTTCATCTTGCACCAGCGCATCCACACAGGCGAGAAGCCCTTCTCCTGCCCCGAGTGTGGGAAACGCTTCAACCGTAAAGCCAACTTCGTCACCCATCAAAAGATCCATCGGGGCGAGCGGCCCTTCGTCTGTGGTGAGTGCGGCAAGGGCTTCTGCGCCCGGAAGACCTTTATCCTGCACCAGAAGATCCACGTGGGCGATCGGCCCTTCATCTGCCCCGACTGTGGGAAGAGCTTCAGCCGTAACGGGGACCTCACCCGGCACCAACGCATCCACACTGGCGAGCGGCCCTTTGCCTGCGCTGATTGTGGGAAGAGCTTCAGTCACAATGGGGAACTGATCAAGCACCAGCGCATCCACACCGGCGAGAAGCCCTTCTCCTGTGCCGAGTGCGGGAAGAGCTTCAACCGCAAGGGCACCCTCGTCACCCACCAGCGCATCCACACTGGCGAGCGTCCTTTCGTTTGCGGCGAGTGCGGCAAGACCTTCAACCTAAAGACCACCCTGATGAAGCACCGGCGCATCCACACCGGTGAGCGGCCCTTCAACTGCTTGGAGTGCGGGAAGAGCTTCAAGTACAAGGGGAACCTACGGACTCACCACTTGACGCACACGGTGGAGCGCGTGTACCCTTGCACTGAGTGCGGCCTGGTGTTCGGCCAGCGGAAAGGGCTGAAGGGGCATCAGGCAGCCCATGCGGGGGACCACTTGCTGCCCTGCTACCGGGACAACGGGGAGAACGTGAACCCCTTCCTCCAGGTGCACCCTCTCCTCCTATCCTGCACCCCGCTTCCCGTGCCCCTGGAGACTCTGACCAAGTTCAAGCAGGAAGCTGGTGGCAAAGGTCTTGGATTTGAGGATGCCAATGCTTAGACTTGGGAATGGTTGAGAGGGGAAGGCACTCTTTAATTGATCTCTGGGATACCGTTTTTGACGTGAACAACATAGCAACCCGCTGTACTCGGCCGCAGGAGAGAGGCTGGCTGAGGCTGACTTGGGGGGGAGGACTTTTGTCCGTGATATGGCAGCCTCAGCCACAAAAGAAGCTGACCACATGGGAGCATTTATGGTTTAGGGTAGGCAGTTGCCAAATTCTTAGTTTAGCAAACTGTGCACTTACTAGGGGATAGTCAGTTGGACGTTAGGCAGTGGTACCTAGCTTGTAGAAAGAGGAGGAAGGCTTGAGTCCCTGAAAGTAACGGGGGATCGGCAGAAGCAACATGAAATGAAGGATAGTAAGGTATGGAGTAGCTTTTCTGAAACGGAGGCCAGGGTACAATTGGCGAGTTAGCCAAAACCAATAAACCACCATGGTTCAAGAGCAAATGACTGACATGACTCCTTGGGGGCGGTGGTGTGTGTGTGTGTGTGAAGAGGAGGAGTTGGTGGCTTCACAGGGGTGCTCTTGTGAGGGGAAGGGGAGAAAGGCACAAGCACATATTTTATCTGGAAAGAAGAATGACCAAACAGATCATGGGTTGTCTGGCACAATGGTCCCCAACTTTTGTGGCTTGACGGCCTGGCTGGGGTGGGGGAAGGGGAACTGGGCCCTGTGAGTGGTGGGCTGGTGCACGCGTGCGTGCACACAAAGCTCAGCTGCAAGTTGCATGATTGACTGGCTGATTGATTAACTGAGTGACTGATTGACTGATTAATTGATTGACTGTCTAACTGATTGATTGATTGATTGTCTGATTAACTCACTGACTCATTGATTGTCTAATTGATGGACTGACTGAGTAGCTGGCTGATTGATTGACTGACTCTAATTGATTGAGTAACTGACTGACATTGATTGACTGCCTACCTGATTACCTGATTGATTGATTATCTGATTGACTATCTAAGTGATTGACTGAGTAACTGACTGACTGATTGACTACTAGATTGACTGTCTAACATTGACTAACATTGATTGACTGACATTGACTCACTAACTGATTGACTGTTTAACTGATTGACTGAATAACTGATTGATTGATTGATTGATTACCTGACAGATTGTCTGATTCACTAACTGACTGATTGATTGACTCTGACTGACTAACTCACTGACTCATTGATTGACTGACTGTCTAACTGATGGCCTGCCTGCCTGATTGATTATCTGATTGATTGGTTGATTGATTATCTGACTGATTGAATGACTGATTAACTTAGTGACCCATTGATTGACTGACTGATTATCTAACTGATTGACTGACTCTGACTGTTTAATTCACTGACTATCTAACTGATTGACTAACTGACTAATTGATTGACTGGCTGATTGATTAGTTGATTGGTTTCAAGGGCCACCCACCCACCCATACAACACTCTGGACATTTTAGGAGGGTCTCTTTTCAGGTCCTCCCCCAGTCCCTGGATGAATCTGTCTATCTTGACCCGTCCCAGTCCAGCTTCTGGCCTGGGTACAGCACAGAGACGGCCTTGGTCACGTTGGTAGATGATCTCTGGAGGGCCCGGGACAGAGGTTGTTCCTCTGCCCTGGTCCTATTAGATCTCTCAGCGGCTTTTGATACCATCGACCATGGTATCTTGCTGCGGCAGCTAGAGAGGCTGGGAGTGGGGGGCACCGTTTTTCGGTGGTTCTCCTCCTTCCTCTCTGACCAGTCGCAGACGGTATTGGCAGGGGGGCAGAGATCGGCCGCGAGGCGCCTCATGTGTGGGGTGCCACAGGGGTCGGTTCTCTCGCCTCTCCTGTTCAACATCTATATGAAGTGATGTCCCAGTGCCTGGAGGACGTGCAGGTCTGGATGGGGAAAAACAGGCTTCAACTTAACCCTTCCAAGACTGAGTGGCTGTGGATGCCGGCATCCTGGTACAGCCAGCTGACTCCATCGCTGACTGTAGGGGGCAAGTCATTGGCCCCCACGGTTCACAATCTTGGCGTCCTCCTGGATGTACGGCTGTCTTTAGAAGAGCACATGACGGCCATCGCCAGGGGGGCTTTTTATCAGGTTCGCCTGATAAGCCAGTTGCGTCCCTTCTTAGACCGGGATTCCCTATGCACGGTCACTCACGCCCTCGTCACTTCCCGCCTGGACTACTGCAACGCTCTCTACATGGGGCTCCCCTTGAAGAGCACCCGGAGGCTCCAACTGGTCTAGAATGCGGCTGCGCGGGTAGTAGAGGGAGCAACTCGAGGCTCCCATATAACACCTCTCCTGTGCAAGCTGCACTGGTTGCCGGTGGTCTTCCGGGTGCAATTCAAGGTGCTGGTTACTATCTTTAAAGCGCTCCATGGCACAGGACCGGGTTATTTACGGGACTGCCTGCTGCCACCGATTGCCTCCCATTGACCAGTGCGCTCCCATAGGGAGGGTCTCCTCAGGGTGCCGTCAGTCAGACAATGTCGACTGGCGACCCCCAGGGGGAGGGCCTTCTCTGTGGGGGCTCCTGCCCTCTGGAACGAGCTGCCTCCAGGGATACGTCAACTCCCTGGCCTTCGGGCCTTCCAGCATGAGTTGAAGACTCTTTTATTTCATCGTGCAGGACTGGCCTAATAGTTTTTAATGGGGGTGTTTTATTAGAGTTTTTAGTTTTTTAGCCAAATTGAATTAGTTTTTAAAAATGTTTTTAATTTTTGTGATTTCTTGTTTTACTTGGCTGTAAACCACCCTGAGTCCTTCGGGAGAAGGGCGGTATATAAATTAAAATAATAAATAAATAAATAAATGTCTCCCCCAAGAAAAGATGGAGCCACCGGAAGCCTTGAACCAGATTCCTAATTTCCCACCTGAGAATCCTTTTCTGATCGATCAATCACCTTGATTAAAAAATTCCAAGAAACCACACGGCCCCAGGAGCACCCCCGCCCCCCCAACAATCCATTGCATCTAGGGCAGTCTCCTTCCACACTTGGTAGTCCTCCACTTATGACAGTTCACTTAGTGACCATTCCAAGTTACAACGGCCCTGAAGAAAGAGACATAGGACTGTTGTTCAGACTTACAACCTTTGCAATGTCTCCAGTGTCACACGATCAAAATTCAACCGCTGGGCAACCGACTCATATTTACGACGGTCACAGTGTATCTGGGTCATGTGATCCCTTTTTGGCAACCTTCCCCCGAGCAAAATTCCATGAGGAAGCCCGATTCGCTTCCCGAATGTGTTTCTAACATGGTCGTAAAACAGGGCAGAATGCATTTAACAAATGTCTCACTTAATGTCAGGAATTTCAGGCTCAATTGTGGTCATAAGTTCAGTACTATCTCTTTCTCCCTCTTTCTCTTTCTCTTTCTTTTTCTCTCTTTTACACACACACTCTCTCTTTTTCTTTCTCCCTTTCTCTCTTTTTCTCACTCGTTTCTTCTTCTTTTTTTTTTTTTTGTTTACATTTATACCCCGCCCTTCTCCGAAGACTCAGGGCGGCTTACAGTGTATAAGGCAATAGTCTCATTCTATTTGTATATTTTTTACAAAGTCAACTTATTGCCCCCCCAACAATCTGGGTCCTCATTTTACCTACCTTATAAAGGATGGAAGGCTGAGTCAACCTTTCTCTCTCTTTCCCTTTCTTTCTCCCTTTCTCTTTCTCTCTCTCCCTTTCTCTTTCTCTCTCGCTTTCTTTTTCTCTCTTTCTCTCTTTCTCTTTTTCTCTTTCTCTTTTTTCTTTTCCCTTTCTCCCTTTCTTTCTCTCTTTCACCCTCTTACTCTTTCTCTTTGTCTCTCTCTCTCTTTCTTTTTCTCTTTCTCTCTTTCTTTCATTCTCCCTTTCTTTCTCTTTCTCTTTCTCTCTTTTTCTTTCTCTTTCTCTTTTACTTTCTCTCTTTCTCTCTTTTTTTTTTCTTCTTCTCTCTCTCTCATTTTCCCTGTCTCTCTCTTTCTTTCTTTCTTTTTCTTTCTTTCTTTTCTCTCTTCTTTCTCTCTCTTTCTTCCTCCCCCCTCTCTTTCTCTCTCTTTCTCTTTCTCTCTATTTCTTCCTCTTTCTTCCTCCCTCCCTCCCTCTCCCTCCCTCCTCTCTCTCACACTCACATGTCAGATAATTTAAAAACCCTGAAAATCTTTTTTTTTTTTTTGGTGGGGGGGGATAAGAATTTGTCCTCTGCGTGTTTTTAAAAGCTGGGTGTGTTTTCCCTGATTAAAGCTCTCTTGAGAGGAGTCTTTGGAGCCAGCCCCCTCCCCCTCCCCCTCCCCTCCCTTAGGAACCACAGAGCTTCCAGATCAGCTCCATCTGTTCTCCAAAGAGCACCAGAAGGCAGGACAAGAAGCAATGGATGGAAACTCACCAAGGAAAGAAGAAACCTGGAATTAAGGAGAAACTTCCTAATGGAGGACAATTAGCTGGTGGAACTGCTTGCCACCAGAAGTTGTGGGTATTCCAACACTGGAGGCTGTTAAGCTGAGACTGGACGGACATTTGTCTGAATAGGATAGGGTCCCCTGCTCGAGCGGGGGGGGGTTGGACTAGATGACCTCTGAGGTCCCTTCCAACTCTGATTCTGTTCACAGCCAATACCAGAACAATTCCTCAGTCCAGCTGCTGGGAGTCTGTTGGAGCTGCAAGGCATATGCAAGGCATAACGTGTCTCTCTCTCTCTCTCTCTCTCTCTCTCTCTCTCTCCACACACACACACACACACACACACACACACACACACACACACACACACACACACGTTTTGATCCTGACACAGGAATGCTGTTAGTAAACAGTCTGGTCCTTATTTACAGAGTCCAGGACATGGGAAGGAGTGTGAAGGACCAGATGGGACGGATTCTCCCAGCATTTCCACCCCCACCTTCCACTCACCAAATGCCACCAGCTGCTGGGTGAACATCAGCCAGCATCTCTCCTTAATGTGGCCAGAGCTGGAGAGGAGGAGGAGGAGGAGGGGGAGGGAGGAGGAAGAAAAGCCAGAAAAGAAGGAAGAGGAAGAGGACAAGGAGAGATGGGATGAGGGGGGAGGGGGAGGAGGAAAAGAAGGAGAGGGGGAGGAGGAGGAAGAACAGGAGGAGGAGGAAGGAGTACGAGGAGGAAAAGCAGAAGGAGATAGGGAGGAGGAAGAGGAAGAGGAGGAGAAGGAGGAAGAAGAACAGGAAGGACAGAAAGAAGAGGGAGGAGGAGAAGCAGGAGGAGGTGGGGAGGAAGAGGAGGAGGAAGAGGAAGAAGAGGAAGAAGAAGAGGAAGGAGGAGGAGGAAAAGCAGAAGAAAGAAAAGAGATGGGGAGAGGGAGGAAGAAGGGGAGGAGGAAGAGAAGGAGAAAAAGAGGAAGGAGGAGAAGGAAAAGCAGAAGAAGGAGAGGAGAAGAGAAGAGGAAGCTAACAAGCTACTTAAC
Organism: Ahaetulla prasina; assembly: GCF_028640845.1. Taxonomy (NCBI): domain Eukaryota; kingdom Metazoa; phylum Chordata; class Lepidosauria; order Squamata; family Colubridae; genus Ahaetulla; species Ahaetulla prasina. The sequence goes on along the minus strand of NC_080542.1, from coordinate 150,218,707 downwards.
AATCATCAGAAGAAATCAGGCACCTGAGTGTCCTGCTTTACGACCGTCGTGACTTCCAACCATAAAGGATAATTCTCCATTTATGGCTGTTACATCGCAGGCTATCGGTTAAGCTAGCTTGTTGGCTGATAACCAACCCCTTAAACTTTCCCCCTTTAAAGCAGAGCCTTCACCGACATTGGCGTGATCCCCTCTCCTCTTCCTTGGATGGTGGTTTAATGCTGGCCAAAAAAGCTTGGTCCTTTATGAGGGCTTCTAAACCCGCCCGGATGGCACCAACCAACATGCCAACCCAGGACTTATGAGACCAGAGACCACCGTTGGCTTCATGCCCAGGTTTTATTGGGAAGAAGCCGGCCAAGCCCATCATAGAGTTTCCAGTTGACCTCCTTAGTCATCTACAAATAGGACAGAAGAAGTGAAGCTACAGGAGATCTCCTGTTCATCAGGCATGGTGGAGATGGAAGCCACGCTTGCCTGATTCAGCCCTTAGAACTTTGAGGGCTTTCAGGGCCTTCAGAGATCCCAAGCAGAGAAGCTTCCTCAGGTCTTCCACTGGAAGGTCACCTGCAGCTGGGCTTCCTTGGCCAACGTCACGATTTTGGAGAGGCCCACAGCTACTTTGGCTGCCTGATCCAGATCATCGCAGGCCAAGATCTCCAGTTTGCTCTGGGCTATCAAAACCTTCGCCTGGTTGACTTGGGTGCCCTGCAACCTGACCACCACGGGAGTCTTCAGCTCCAGCTCTGTGGCTGCCAGGATGATGCCTTTGGCGATGATGTCGCAGTGCATGATGCCACCAAAAATGTTGACCAGGATGGACTGCACCTGCTTGTCAGATGTGATCAGCTTGAAGGCCTCCTTCACCTGCTCTGCCGTGGCCCCTCCGCCGACATCCAGGAAATTGGCCGGTGAGCCTCCGTGGAGCTTGATGATGTCCATAGTGGCCATGGCCAAGCCTGCCCCGTTGACCAGACAACCAATGTTCCCATCCAACGCAATGTAATTCAGTTCCGCGTTGGCAGCCTCCCTCTCCTTCTCATCCATCTGGGTCCAATCCTGCAGCTCAAAGACCTTCTTCTGACGGAAGGCCGAATTGTCATCAAAGTTGATCTTGGCGTCCACGCACATGACAGTCCCCGTAGAGTCTTCCGCTAGCGGGTTGATCTCCACCAGGAGTGCATCATACTTGATAAACAGGTGGTACAGCTTGACAATGTTCTCAGCAGCTGCACCCGCCACCTTGGTGGGAAAACCCATTTTCTGGGCCAGCCGTAGGGCCTGATCTTCCTGGATGCCCTCCGCGATGTTCACCGGTTCTTTTATGATGGCTTCCGGGTTCTTGGCAGCCACCTCTTCAATGTTGACTCCACCTTGGGAGCTGCCAATCAACACCGGTCCCTGGAAGCTGCCCTCCATGGTGATGGCGAAGTAATACTCCTTCCGCAAGTATCGGCGTTCGCAGACAAGAACCTGGTTGCAGATCTGTCCTTTCTCACCTGTCTGCTTGGTGAAGAGCTTCTTGCCGATCATTCTTGCGGCCACCTCCTTGGCCTCCTCCGGAGACCCCACCATCTGCACGCCGCCCTTCAGCCCACCTTCGAAGGTCCCTTTGCCACGCCCCCCGGCTAAAACCTGGGCCTTCACCACCAGGTCCTCCGTCCCGATCTTCTTGGCAGCTTGGAAGGCCTCCTCAGGGGTCTTCGCCACCAGGGCCTTCGGCACCGAGACACCGGCTTCCTTCAGCAGCTGCATGCTCAGGTATTCATGGAGGGACAGGCACCTTCGCTGAAGCCCCCAGAACCCGGGACAACCCACGGCGCCTAGTCCGCTACTTCCGCCCATCCATCGTACTATACTCGCTGCCCAGTGACTGAACATGGAGGAATCCCCTCTATCTTTCTTGTCTTCTTCAGACTCCCAACTGCCCTTCTGAGCAGAAGCAAATTCCCAGAATTCTTTCTCTAACTGCCTCTTGGCTGCCTGCGATTGGTCGGATCCAGGGTGCTGAGCACGTGACCAGGTGGCCAAAGGTTCCCAGCTGCTTCATATGTACACACACACACACACACACACACACACACACACACACACACACACACACCTCTCTCGATAGATAGATAGATAGATAGATAGATAGATAGATAGATAGATAGATAGATAGATAGATCATCCAATCCCCTGCTCAAGCAGGAGACCCTTACAGAATTACAGAATCACAGAGCTGGAAGGGACCTTGGAGGTCATCTAGTCCAACCCCCATGCTCAGGAAGGAAAGCCTATCTACCTTGATGTTGAACTTATGGCACACATGGCAGGCGGAGCCCTCTCTGCGGCCACGTGAGCCATCGCCCAGCTCAGCTTCACTAGGCCTGCGCACCTGCTTCCTGCCAGCCACCTGATTTTGGGGTCTCTGCCCTGCAAGGGGGAGACGTACGCACATGCGCGGGGATGTGGGGCGGGGCTGCTACCTTTCTCCTCACTTTCTGCGGAGATTCCCCTCCCAGCCCTGTTTTGGGAGGCGAGGCTTTTTTTCCTCTCCCAGCTGTTTTGGGATGTGAAGCCAAAAGGGGGGTTGTGTCCAGGGGTGGGTTTCAAATTTTTTACTACCGGTTCTGTGGGTGTGGCTTGGTGGGCGTGGCATGGGAAGGTTACTGCAAAATCCCCATTCCCTCCTGATTAGCTGGGATTCGGGAGGCAGAGAAGAGATGGGGGAGGGGCCAGTCAGAATTTTTACTACCAGTTCTCTGAACTACTCAAAATTTCTGCTACCGGTTCTCCAGAACTGGTCAGAACCTGCTGAAACCCACCTCCGGTTGTGTCCGTGTGCGCGTGGGGGTCTCGCGCGCATGTACGGGGGGCGGGGTGTGTGGGAGGGGTATTGCATTATGGGTGTGGGCGCACTTTTGGCACCCGAGGGAAAAAAGGTTAACCACTACTGCTATACACCATTTCAAAAACAGCCTCTTCTGAAAAGCCTCCCGTGATGGAACACTCACCACTTCTGGTGTGCGGGATTTGTTGTCTAGTTTGGAAATAAACAATCACCAGCCAAAACTTCCAAGAAGAAAGCAACAGTCATCTTAGTTTTCACTTTTCAAAGCGGGTGGACTACACACACGCATGGACAGTGGACACACCCTAAATCGTCACTACATTTGCCTTAAATTCCCTACTATCGTTACAAATTTGCCTCCCGCCTCTTCTTCATTGGCTTAGTAACAATGATGTCACAACCAACTTCTTGGTAAGCTAGAAAAAAGTAGGATAGACAGCTTCACCGCCAGATGGATTCACAACTGGCTGACAAACCGTACTCAACAAGTAGTCCTTAATGGGTCTAAGTCTACATGGAGGGAAGTAAGCAGTTGGGTACCACAAGGTTCTTAGGCCCAGGACTCTTCAATATCTTCATAAACGACTTAGATGAGGGAATAAAAGAGGAACTCACCAAATTTGCAGATGATACTAAGCTGGCAGGAATAGCCAATACTCTAGAAGATAAACTCAAGTTCCAGATGGATCTTGAGAGACTTGAATCTAACAAAATGAAATTCAATGCAGAGAAAAGTAAAGTCTTACACTTAGTAAGAAATACCAAAAGTACAAATATAGATTGGGAGAAACCAGGCTCAATAGTAGTAACTGTGAGAGGGATCTTGGAGGCTTAGTGGACAACCAGCTAAATATGAGCCAGCAGTGTGCAGAGGCAGCCAAAAAAGCCAATGCAATCTTAAATTGCATTAACAGAGGGATACAATCACGATCAAGTGAGATACTAATACCACTCTATAAAGCCCTAATAAGATCAAACCTAGAGTACTATGTCCAGTTTTGGTCACCACATTATACAAAAAGATGTTGAGACTAGAAAAAGCACAGAGAAGAGCAACCAAGAGGATTAAGGGACTGGTGGCTCAAACATATGAAGAACGGTTGCAGGAACTGGGCATGGCCAGTCTAGTGAAGAGAAAGACCAGGGGAGACAGGATAGCCATCTTCTGATACTTGAGGGGCTGCCACAGAGAGGAGGGGGCCAGGCTGTTTTCCAAAGCACCCGAAGGCCAGACAAGGAATAATGGCTGGAAACTGACCAAGGAGAGATTCAACCTAAAAATGAGGAGGAACTTTCTGACAATGAGAACAATCAACCCATGGAATAGAAATTGCCTTTGTAAGTTGTGGAAGATTCATCACTTGAGACTTTCAAGAAGAGATTGGACTGCCATTTGTCAGAAATGGTGTAGAATCTCCTGTTTGAGCGGGGGTGGGGGAGGTTGGGGGGTTGGACTAGATGACCTATAAGGTCCCTTCCAACTCTGTTAATCTGTAAACTTGTGCAAAGTGTCTAAAATGAATACATTATCTCCATCCCTGATTACCTCTCCCACTACTCTAATTCTATCTCCCCCTGCCCATATTTACAAATTTCCTTTTATGGGTCTAGTTCCTAAGGGTTGTCTTTAGAGTAACAATTATATCAGTAAATTCTGGTTATGGATGGTTTCTAGCACAGCTGAGGCCTCTAATCCTAGCTCCTATGTACAATTCTCAGGCTTCAGCCCAGCTCATGAGATTAGAAACATATACAATGTACTTTGTTCACAGGCCAACATGTCTTCTTACAATTTCGTAAAAACAATACAACTCTTCCCCACAGTTCCACTGGTTAATTGTCCTCCCTGTTAGGAAGTTTCTCCTTCATTCCAGATTTCTTCTCTCCTCGGTTAGTTTCCATCCGTCCTGCCTTCTGGTGCTTAGGAGAATATTATATGACAGATGATAAATTACTGAAGATATGTATGTATGTAGGTCAGTAGGTAGGTAGCTAAGTAGATGATAGATAAAGAGATAGATAGATAGACAGTCCTTGACATACAACAGTTCTCTTAGTGACCAATGGCACCAAAGAAAGTGACCGATGACGGTTTTCTACACTTGTGACTGTTGCCGCATCCCCGCAGTCATGTGGTCATAATTCAGTACAGTCAGCTGACTCCATTGCTGACTGTTGGGGGCGAGTCGTTGGCCCCCACGGAGAGGGTTCGCAATTTAGGCGTCCTCCTGGATGCACGGCTGTCTCTAGAAGATCATTTGACGGCCGTCGCCAGGGGGGCTTTTTATCAGCTTTGCCTGATTCGCCAATTGCGTCCCTTTCTAGACCGAGTTTCCCTTTGCACAGTCACCCATGCCCTCGTTACATCCCACCTGGACTACTGCAATACTCTCTACATAGGGCTCCCCTTGAAGAGCACCCGGAAGCTCCAACTGGTCCAGAATGTGGCCGCGTGGGTGATAGAGGGAGCCCCTCGTGGCTCCCATGTGACATCTCTCCTGCGCGGCTTGCACTGGCTTCCGGTGGTCTTTCGGGTGCAATTCAAGGTGCTGGTTACCATCTTTAAAGCGCTCCATGGCTTAGGACTGGGCTATTTACGGGACCGCCTACTGCCACCAACAGCCTCCCATCAACCTGTGCGCTCTCACAGGGAGGGCCTCCTCGGGGTACCATCGGTTAGACAATGTTGGCTGGTGACCTCCAGGGGGAGGGCCTTCTCTGTGGGGGCTCCTGCCCTCTGGAATGAGTTGCCTCCGGGGCTTCGCAAACTCCCCGACCTCCGGACCTTCCGCCGCGAGCCGAAGACTCTTTTATTCCATCGAGCAGGGCTAGCCTAAAAAATGCTGTTTTAATGGGGTTTTAGATTGTTATTATTTAGTTTTTAGGAAAATTTGGCCATAAGTTATATTAATTTTATCCTGTTTTTTAACTTGTATAATAACGTGTTTTTTAAATTGGCTGTTAACCGCCCTGAGTCCTTCGGGAGAAGGGCGGGATATAAATATGATTAATAAATAAATAAATAAATAAAATTCAGAAGCTCAGCAACTGATTTGTATTTATGACGGTTTACGTGGCGCCAGGGTCGGGCGATCCCCTTTTGCGACCTTCGGGGAAGCCGCAGTCACTTAACAAACGTGGGACTCATTTCGCAGCTGCGATGAACTGCTGTCGTAACTTCGAATGGTTACTAAATGAGCTGTTGTAAATTGAGAACTGCCTACTAATTTTCTGGTACCAAAAGCGACAGAATAGACAACTAATTTCAGGTGGAAATCGGCATCTGTTTCTTGGGAGCTTTTCAGGAGGGTCAGCAGCAGAGAAAGTAAGTCCTCCATCTTGGGGTTTTCCCTGCGGGGCATTAAGGAGGCGGGGCAGAGGCAAGTGACGTCACAGAACCTCCGGCTTCAGCCAATGAGAAACCAGCAGGAAGCAGCGGGCTGTTTTTTTTTCTTCCAAACTATAACAGACAGTTGGAAGGTCTCCTCTGTTGGAGGAGATCCTGAAGGCTCAACTTGGCTGAAGGCATCTAGCCATCTCCAATGTTCTGGACACAGGCAGTCAGAGCAGCCCAACTGATATGGACCAAGGTCTTCTGGACAGGCCAGGGCACCGGGGCCTCGGGGTTCAGGGCCAGCTGCCAATTTTCTACGACGTCTCCCACCCGGCAACTACAACGTCAACGTCTTCGGCACCTATCCATCCATGAATACCTGAGCATGAAGCTGTTGAAGGAGGCTGGCGTTTCTGTTCCATATGGTTTGGTGGCGAGGACACCAGAAGAAGCTCATAAAGTGGCAAGGAAGATTGGCACCAACGACTTGGTGGTGAAGGCCCAAGTGGTCGCTGGGGGACGGGAAAAGGGAGTCTTCGAAGGAGGCCTGAAAGGGGGAGTGCAGATTGTGTGTTCTCCAGAGGAGGCCAAAGAGGTGGCCACCCAGATGATCGGCAAGAAGCTCTTCACCAAGCAGACGGGCGAAAAAGGACGGATCTGCAACCAGGTTTTCATCTGCGAACGACGCTACCTGCGGAAGGAGTACTACTTTGCCATCACCATGGAGAGGAACTTCCAGGGACCGGTCATCATCGCCAGCTCTCAGGGTGGCCTCCAAATCGAAGATGTGGCAGCCGAGAAGCCGGCGTCCATCCTGAAGGAGCCGGTAGACATTGTGACGGGCCTCTGCATGAGTCAGGCCGTTCCATTAGCCAAGAAGATGGGCTTCCCTTCGCATCTGGCGGAAGAGGCGGCAGACACCATGGTCAAGCTGTACAACTTCTTCATCAACTATGACGCGGTTATGGTGGAGATCAACCCGCTGGTGGAGGACTCCACTGGGAGAGTGATGTGCATGGACGCCAAGGTCATTTTTGACAGCAACTCGGCCTTCCGTCAGCAGAAGGTCTTCGAGCTGCAGGACTGGACCCAAATGGATGAGAAGGAGAGAGAGGCAGCCAATGCAGATCTGAACTACATCGCATTGGACGGAAACATTGGTTGTCTGGTCAACGGGGCAGGCTTGGCCATGGCCACCATGGACATCATCAAGCTGCATGGTGGCGCGCCGGCCAACTACCTCAGTGTGGGTGGAGGGGCCACAGTGGAGCAAGTCACCGAGGCCTTCAAGCTGATCACCTCTGATGAGAAGGTCCAGGCGATTCTGGTCAACATCTTCGGTGGGCTCATGCGCTGCGACGTCATCGCACATGGGATCATCATGTCAGTTGAGGACCTGGACCTGAAGATCCCTATCGTGGTGCGTTTGCAAGGGACCCGGGTGGCCGACGCCAAAGTCCTGATTGCCGAGAGTGGCTTGAAGATCCTGGCTTGCGATGATCTGGACCGGGCAGCCATGATGGCTGTCACGCTTGCCGAGATCATGAGGTTGGCGAAAGAGGTGGACATTGATGTGAAGTTTCACTTGCCCTCCTGAGACAGCCGCCGCAGAGAGCCTGTTCCCGAGCACAGCTCCCTCCCCCTTCCTCTGTCCTATTTTGGGCTGGGGGGCAGCTTAGGTTTGCCTCCATATGCTGCTCAATTTCAACATGGCCACTATGCAAATATCCCGTGGTTGCCCTTGTTTGCGAATTCTTGTCAGAGAAACTGGAAGGTGAAAATATGTTGCCGGCTAATAAAATCTAAGTTTAAAGAAAGTTTATCTCCTTGACGGCGAGGGATAGGAGGGGTGGGGAGGATAAGTCTGGTTCTGATGGGGCGGAGGTGAGGGTCTTCCCTGGCTCTGTTGAGAGACATGGAGGGGGGGGGGGCTGTGCTGGATTGCACCAGGGAGCACTGTTTTCTTACACCCCCATTACTGATAGGCCTCTCTCTCTCTCTCTCTCTCTCTCTGCATTTCTCTCTCTTTCTCTCCATCTCCCTTTCCACCTTTTTCCATCTCTTTGTCTCCATCTCTCTCTCCATCTCTCTCCCTCAGTCTCTCTTCATCTCTCTAGTTCTTTCCATCTCTCTCTCCATCTTTTTCCATCTCTTTTTCTCCATCTCTCTATCTCCATCTTTTTCCAACTCTTTCAATTTCTCTCCATCTCTAGTTCTCTCCATCTCTATCATTTTCCATCTCTCTCCATCTCTTTTTCTCCATCTGTCTTCATTTCTCTACCTCTTTCCATCTCTCTCTCCCTCCCTCTGTCCCCCTGTCTCTAGTTCTTTCCATCTCTCTCTCCATCTTTTCCCATTTCTTTCTCTCCATCTCTCTCTCTCCCTCTTTTTCCAACTCTTTCCATCTCTGTCTCTCCATTTCTCTCTCCATCTCTATCTTTTTCCATCTCTCTCCATCTCTTTTTCTCTCTCTCCATCTCTCTCTCTCTCAGTCCAAACCTACCTCACAGGTTTGCCGTTGGGGTAACCAGGGTGGGTGGAGGGCTGGCTTATGTCCTACTGACCTCGTTGCACTGCATCTCCAGCACTATCCTCAAGCCTACCTTGACCTGTATGTCTAACTCGGACATTCAGAATTCAGCCCAACCCAACTGAACTCAAGTCTTCAATTCAATTCAATTCAACTCAACACAATCCAACTCAACTAATTCAATTCATTGGATTTCTATAGTTGACCAACTCAACCAAACTCAACCAAACTCACTCCTTGCTACCCTCTAGTGGGCCACTGGGTTTCTGTAGCCCAGGAACCTCTCCTGCAGCTGGAGACAGGCCATTTTCAGAGACTCTGTTGTCTTTTCTGAGAAGAAAAAGGAGAGAAGGAGAACAGGAGTGGAAGGAAGGAAGAGGGCAGAGGGAAGAAGAACGGAATAGAAGGAGAAGGGGAAGGGAAATAAGAGGGAAGAAGGAGAAGGAGAAGGGGGGAGGAGGAGGAGGAGGAGGAGGAGGAGGAAGAAGAAGAAGAAGAAGAAGAAGAAGAAGAAGAAGAAGAAGAAGAAGAAGAAGAAGAAGAAGAAGAAGTAGTAGTAGTAGTAGTAGTAATAGTAGTAGTTGCTGCTGCAAGGGACTTTGGAGGTCTTCTAGTCCAATCCCCTTCTCAAGCAGGAGACCCCCTATCTTTTGAGACAAATGGTTGTCCAGTCTCTTCTTAAAATCCTGCAGCGTTGGAGCACAAACACACCCATGCATACATGCACACTCACTCACTCACACATACACACGCGCACACACAGATAACAGCGGTTCAATAATGCGCTTTATTTAAAAATGCAGAAATAACCATTTTACAACTTTGACAAATTCATAAAACCTTTGTAAAACTTTGGAAAATTCACAAAACTCAAGGAAGTACCTTTTTATAACTTCAGCAAACACATCTTAAAAACTAGTAGCAACTTCTCAGAAATTCATGCTTCTCCCCCCAAGGGCCCAGGAGAAGGGTTCTCGCCCCAGGATTGTGGCTGACTGTGGTGGTGGGGAATTGGAGCCCTTTCGGGGTGAAATTTGACCGGTTTGGACTAGCTTGGGAGAACCGGTAGGGACGATTTGAATCAGTTCGCTGAACCAGTAAAAACCACCCCTGGTTGGCCCCTCCCACGCCCACCTGGTCACCTGCCCACCTGGTCATCGCTTAACCCTTCTGGCTGCTCGCTTTTTCTCCCTCCATTCACAGCGGAGCTGCTGCAGCCTGTCCCTTTAAGGTGGTCCCCAGGAGGGAGAGGGCCGGGGAGGAACCATAAAGGCGGCAGCAGCTTCGCTGTGAATGGAGGGAGAAAAGTTCGTATTCACTATGAGCCCTTCCGGTGCTCATACACACATTTTTTCCTACTGGATTCTGTGGGCGTGGCTTGGTGGCGGGGTGTCATGTGACTGGCTGGCCATGGCCATGAGTGACATTCACTTGGCCACACCCACTCAGTCACAACAAGCCATGCCCACAGAACCCACCGCTGGGCAGCTGCCCAACCCAACCACAGCAACTGGAAACCCATTGGGGGAAGTGACAGACCCACCAAAAGGGGGGGGGGGCTGACTGTCAGGTGTCAAGCCCCTCCCAATCTGGGGGAATGAAGAAACCATGGGAGGTGATTCTGAGGCAGCCCATTCCTCCTCAGCCCAGACTCCCCCCCCTCTATTCACCAGCAATGTAGATGAACCGATGTTTCTCCAGGGCGCTGATGTCGTGTTCCAGCTGTTTCATCTCCGTCTCCAACTTCTCCTTGCGGAGCCTCTGTGGGATGGTGGTAATCTCCACGGAGAGGCTCTGGAAGTCCTTGTTGAGTTCCTCCCAGTTATTCTTCAGACCCTGCGGGGTGGGGACAAAGAGAGGAGGGTCCGGTGTGGGTTGCCAATATTCCCCCCCCCCCCTCATGTCCAGCCATGTAGGATGGTGTTGCCTAGTTGGGTCATGAAATGTCTGCCAGGAAACCATCAAGCTTCGAGACCATCGAGGATGCACAATCCACACCTCCTCCTCCTCCCTCCCCCTCCCCTCTTCCCCTTCCCTTCCCCCTCCTATCCCCCTCCCCACCTTCTAGCACTGATGATGTCCCCTAGTTGGGTTATGAAATATCTGCAAGAAAACCAGAGAGCACCAAGGACCCCACAGTCTTTTTCCTCCTCCTCCTCCTCTTCTCCATAAATCTACTCCCTTCTAGCAGTGATTATGTTTCCTAGTTGGGTCATGAAATGTCTGCAAGGAAACCACAAGCTCAGAGAACACCAAGGACCCCACAGTCCTCTGCCTCCTCCTCTCCACACACCTGCCCCCTCTAGCACTGATGCTGTTCCTTAGTTGGGTCATGAAAACATCTGCAAGAAAACCACCCAGATACCAGCAAGAATTCCACAGGATAGAAATCGTGGACCAAAGTCATACTAACCCATTAATTTTAAAAAAAAAATAAGGGAGAGGTATGTAAGCTTTAAGGGTATAAACAGGATCCAGGGGTGTTTACCACTCCTTCCACAACTTGATGCTCCCAATGGATTGCACTGATTGACCCAAAGTCTAAACCAGCGACCCTCTGAAGTGTGTGCAGGTAAGGTCAGGCACTGAGTGGACCTGTGAGGCCCCGGGGTAGGAGTGAGTGGAGTGGAGTGAGATGCTCAGGAGGTGTTAGACATTCTGTTTATATATAGCACCACAGATCAAACAATGTGTACAGTAACAGGGAACAGGACACAAAGGAACTATAGATGCTAACTAAACTGTATAACTATAGATGCTAACTTAATATCTGTAATACCATAGATGCTAACTAAATACTGCCATCTACTGGCTGATTAATTCTGTATTTTGTGTTGCAATACAAAATACATTCCAACAAGGAATTCCAATAGGGTTGGGGAGGTAGCCATCTGCTTACATCCAAAATGTTCTCCCGTTCACGGGAGGAGAGGCGGGTCAGCCGTCTCTTCTGCAGGCAGTCCCGCCGAGCGGCCACTCGCTCTTTGCGCACGTCCACAGCTTCTTTTTTCCGCCTTTGGATGTATTTGGGGGTCACCCCAAAGTCCTGTGAAGGAAGAAGTGGGGTGCTTGCAATTCACGAGGGAAAGATGCAGACAGTCTCTTTCAGAGCTGGTTCCTGGCGAAGGAGGAGGGAGCCTGGCACTTGTCCAGGGGAGTGGGCTCCTTTGTTGGGAGTGGTTGAGGCAGGGTCAACTTTCCACCTTGCCCCAAACTCCGCAGGGTGCCCTGCCCCAAATGAAGCCCGCAGAAGACAACAAGCGTGCCAGGCATTCAATGTCTGTCCATCTGTCTATCCATCTGTCATCTATATCTATCATCTATCACCTCTCTCCATCTATCTATCATTATCAATCTCTATTACTTCTCTCTCTCTCACACACACACACACACACACACACATCTCATCCATCCATCCATCCATCCATCCATCCATCCATCCATCCATCCATCTATCTATCTATCTATCTATCTATCTATCTATCTATCTATCTATCTATCTATCTATCTATCTATCTATCTATCATCCATCTATCATCACCTCTATCTTTGTCTTTCTCTCTCTCACTGTATCTATTTATCTCTTTCTTTCTATTGAGTATCTATCTATCTATGTTCTAGCCAAGATGGCGCCGACAAAGGTTGCCTCGGTGAAATGCTCTCTAATTGTTTCTTTATTTCTAATTGTTCTCTGTGACTCACTATGGATTTCCTACTCACGAGACCATCTGCTAAAAATTAAGGAACATTTATTTAAGGAGCAGCTTTCTTTGATCTCACCCCCGCCTGTCTTTATAAACACGGAGGAGATTCTAACACAGGAGGAGACAATTCCTACGGAGCCATGGATTACTAAAAAAACCAAACGACGGAAACGAAGGAAGAGAGGTAAGCGATCTGGGATCTTAATCAGGCTAAGAAATCGCATTAAAACTCCTCTGCCTTCAATTTTCCTAACAAATATACGCTCACTTGCAAATAAGATGGATGAAATACTCTTAAACAAATACTATTCTGATTTTCGCAATTCAGCAGTCCTATGCTTCTCTGAAACCTGGTTAAATGAATCAATTGACAATAGCAGCCTGAACATTCCAGGGTTTCAGATTGAACAATCAGACAGGATTCCAGAAACATCTGGTAAAAAGAAAGGAGGAGGCCTATGCCTATATATTAATAGAAACTGGTGTCAAGATTTTAACATAATTTACAAATTCTGTGACAACAATTTAGAGACTCTAATTATCAACTGCAAACCTTACTATTCACCTCGTGAATTTTCCTCATTTCTTCTAATTGCTGTTTATGTCCCACCACAAGCCTGTGTAAACAAGGCATTACGAACTCTAGCTGACCAAGTCATGGAGACTGAAGCCAAACACCCTGATTCGCTGGCCATTGTTTTGGGAGATCTAAACAAGGCAAACTTAAGGAAAGAGCTACCAAAATACTTTCAGCATGTCAATTGTCCCACCAGAGGCAAGAATACTCTAGACCTTTGCTACACAACACTAAAAGATGCTTATTGGTCTTTATCACGTGCAGCTGTAGGACACTCTGATCATTGCATGATTCACCTTGTACCTGCTTACAGTCAAAGACTTAAAGCCACAAAACCAATAATTAAATCAGTAAAGACCTGGACGGAGGAATCAAAATTAAAGCTACAGGCATGTTTTGACTGCACTGATTGGAATATTTTTAAAGGTACCTCTGCAGGCCTGGATGAACTCACAGATACTGTAACATCATATGTCAGCTTCTGTGAAGACCTATGTGTACCTACAAGGAACTTGCGAATATACAGTAACAACAAACCTTGGTTTACACCTAAACTTAAGCAGCTACGACATTCCAAAGAGGAAGCCTACAGAAAAGGTGATAAAATGCTGTACAATCAGGCCAGAAATGCACTAACAAGGGAGATCAGAGCAGCAAAAAGAAGCTACTCTGAAAAGCTAAAGAATCAGTTTTCAGCAAATGAACCAGCAAACATGTGGAAAACTCTTAAAAATATCACCGGCTATGGCAAACCTCCTTTCCAGGCTGAAGGTAATCAACAACTGGCAGATGACCTGAATGAGTTTTACTGCAGGTTTGAAAGGAAACTACAGCCAACTATCTCCACAACCCCCATCTCAGACACACCAACAACAGCAAGCCTCCTACAACTGACCCCATTTCATTGGGTTCACAACCCCTAGTGATCACAGAAAAGGAAGGGCAGGACCTATTTCACAGACAAAAGCCAGGAAAAGCTCCAGGCCCAGACAAGATAACTCCTTCTTGCTTAAAAGTTTGTGCTGACCAATTGGCCCACATCTTCACCCATATTTTCAATAAATCACTAGAGATGTGCTATGTTCCTTCTTGCTTCAAACGCTCTACCATCATCCCAGTGACGAAGAAGCCCACCATCAAGGAACTGAATGACTACAGACCAGTTGCTTTAACATCTGTAGTCATGAAAACCTTTGAAAGGCTAGTGCTTTCCTACCTGAAAACCATCACGGATCCGCTGTTAGACCCCTTGCAATTTGCATACTGAGCAAATAGATCAACAGATGATGCTGTTAATACGGCTCTGCACTACATCCTACGACATCTTGAGTCTCCAAAGACCTATGCAAGGGTCCTTTTTGTAGACTTTAGTTCAGCATTCAATACCATCATTCCAGACATTCTTCTAACTAAGCTAAACCAGCTACAGGTACCGGAACAGACTTGTAAGTGGATCACAAGCTTCCTAACAAACAGGAAGCAGCAGGTGAAGCTAAGCAAGATCACATCAAATACCTGTACAATTAGCACAGGGCCCCCCCAAGGCTGTGTGCTCTCCCCACTTCTCTTCTCTCTGTATACCTATGACTGCATTTCCAATGATCCATCTATTAAGCTACTGAAGTTTGCAGATGACACAACAGTGATGGGTCTCATTCGAGACAATGATGAATCTGCATATAGACGAGAGGTCGAACGACTAGCCTTGTGGTGCAACCAAAACAATCTGGAACTGAACACACTCAAAACCGTAGAAATGAAACAATTTAAAAATGATGTGATTTGTTTGCAAGAGACACATATAAAATTATCAGACCAAAAATATTTAATTAATTCAAAATTGGGTAACCATTTTGTTGCATCAGCTTTGGAAAAGAAGCATGGAATTGTTGTATATATCAGGAAGGATATACCAGCTAAGTTAATTGAGGCAGATATTCAAGGAAGATTTATTGCTATTGAACTGGTGATAGATGCAAAAAAGACTTTGCTGATAGGTATTTATGCACCTAATCAGCAACAAGAAAAGTTTTACAAAATGTTACATGAGAGGTTGACCCTCTGGGATTATAGTTCGTTTATTTTATTAGGAGACTGGAATGGAGTAATTGATACAAGAAGGGATAAGAGAACCTCCTCCAAGAAGATACCTATACATGCAAAACTACCAAAATCCTTTTTTGAAATGATGGAAGACTTTGAGTTTAGAGATATATGGAGGTTACGGAATCCAGATGAGAGAGATTTTACCTTTTTTTCTGATAGGCATCAATCTTTTTCACGTATTGATTTTATTTTAATTTCTAATGACTTGCTTTCTAGGGTGAAGAAATGAAGATATTTCCGAGGTGTTTAACTGACCATAGCCCAGTATGGATGGAATTATTACAAGGGAAAAAAGGTGGTAGAACATGGAGGTTGAATGAAAATCTGTTTAGATATGAGGATAATGTAACTTATTGTAAGAAACAGTTGAAAGAATTTTTTGATTTTAATATGTACAAAGGGACACCTATAGGAACTGTGTGGGAGGCGAGCAAAGCGTTTATTAGAGGGTTATTGATTTACTTGGACAATAGGCAAAGGAATAATAAACAAAGGCAGCGTAGGTACTTGGAAGAAGAAATTCAAAGGAAGCAACAGTTATTAATTCAAAACCCACAAGATTACAAACTTAAAGAGGCTATAAAAATATTACAGAGTCAATTTAATATGTTAATGGCAGACCAGGTGGCAACGAATATACAATATGCTAAACATAATACCTTTTGTAATGCAAATAAACCTGGGAGATGGTTGGCATATAACTTAAGGAAGAAACAGAAAGCACGTGTTATACAAAAAATAGAATATAAAGGCAAAGAGATATATCAACAGGATAAAATTAAAAAGGCATTCTCAGAATTTTATACTGCACTATATGCAAAAGACAAAATATTGAATAGGGACATTTATGATTATTTGAAAGATTATAAGGTTAATATTCTAACATTAGAACAGAGGAGGAGCTGAATGGCCGATAGCTACTGGAGAAATAGTGGAGGCAATTAAACAATTAAAATGGGAAAACCCTGGTACAGATGGTCTTACAGCAACTTATTATAAAAACACAGGATGAAATATTAGGCCCACTTAAAGAATTATTTAATCAGATACAATTAGGGTGGGAATACCCCGTCATGGAAAACATCTTTTATTTCACTGATACCAAAAGAGGAGCAAGATTGCTCTAAACCCGGTAACTACAGGCCGATTTCACTTTTAAATAATGATTATAAGATTTTTGTAAAAATAATAGCAAATAGATTAATGTTAGTTTTACAACAAAGAATTCATACTGATCAATCTGGTTTTATAAAAGGGAGGCAGATGAGGAATAATGTTAGACAGATTATTAATATATTGGAACATTTGGAAAAGAAGAATACTTCAGTAGCACTTATTTTTTTGAATGCAGAGAAAGCCTTTGATCGATTGCATTGGGATTTTTTATTTAAATTAATAGAGAAAATGCAATTTGGAGATTGTTTTGTTAGAATAATTAAAGCGATTTATGGAGAGCAAACAGCACAGATCATAATAAATGGTAGCTTGACAGAAGTTATTAAGATTGCGAACAGAGGAAAGAATTTTGAATATAGAAGGTTATGACTTGTTATATGGATGGCATGCGATTTATTTTATGGAAAAAAGTGGATAGGGCTTTTAAGAATCATGTGTTGAGAAGTGCTCTTTATGGTCTGGAAAAATATTCCTATAAATTAGAATACAAGATTCCTATATGGGCAAGCCCTAGACATGCAATAGAGAATATAAATATAGAACAGAAACAGGAAATGATTACTTATAAAGAACTTTTGTATGCTGAAGGAGGTAGATTGCAATTAAAATCATTACAGCTATTAAATGAAGAAGGAGGAATTATACTTGGTTTCAATATGGGCAAATAAGTGCTAGATGGAAAGAAGATCAAAAATTGGTATAATGCAAAGGAGGAAAATTTAATAAAGCAAATTAGAAATCAGACCCAGGAGCATATAAAGAGATTGTATAATGTGTTGCTTGAAATAGATTCGGAAAAGGATTTGGTAAAGGATTGTATGATAAAATGGGCACAGAATATTCAGGAACCAATAATGTTGGAAACATGGGAGAAAATTTGGGTTAGAAATGTTAAGTTTACACAAGGACAGAATTTAAGGGAAAATTTTTATAAGATGTTTTATAGATGGCACTTAGATCCCAAAAAATTATCATGTATGTATCCTAATATCCAAGCGAAATGTTGGAGGTGTGATTGTGATGACGCTACATATTTTCATATTTGGTGGACTTGCAAGAAAATTAAGGTCTTTTGGATAAGAATTTGGTGGATTATTCAAAATGTACTGAAGAAGAAGATAAAGTTCCTGCCACAATTTTTCCTTTTGGGAATTATAACGGATTGTACAGGGATTGAGACTAAATTGATTCTGAATTTAATAACAGCAGCAAGACTGTTGATTGGACAATATTGGAAGAAAGAAGAGGTACCTACAATAGAAGAATGGATACTGAAAGTCATTAATTTGGCTGAGATGGCTAAAATCTCAGCGTTTTTAAAAGACAATACGCAGGAAAGATATTTAATTGAATGATAAAAATGGATTGATTATTTACAAAACAGATATCAGATTAAGAAATATCAGATTGCCTTTGAATAATTAGAAAGTTATTTTAGGTAATGGGGAGGGGGTTGGGAGATGAAAAGCTTTGGATGTGGTTATTTGGATTGGAAGGGAAAATTTTATTCTATGTTTGGTTTATGTATAACAATACCTTGTGATTGACCCGGGAAGCCGGGGGGGGGGGAGGGAGGGGGGAAGGGGGTTTTTTTTTGGGAGGGAGGGGGGAAAAGGGGGAAATGTTTTTGTTTTTTAAAACTCTTTCAATAAAAAAAAAAAAACCGTAGAAATGGTGGTAGACTTTAGGAGAAACCCTTCCATACTTCCACCTCTCACAATACTTGACAACACAGTATCAACAGTAGAAACCTTCAAATTTCTAGGTTCTACCATATCGCAAGATCTCAAATGGACAGCTAACATCAAAAACATCATTAAAAAAGGACAACAAAGAATGTTCTTTCTGTGCCAACTCAGTAAGCTCAGACTGCCCAAGGAGCTGCTGATTCAGTTCTACAGAGGAATTATTGAGTCTGTCATTTGCACCTCTATAACTGTCTGGTTTGGTTCTGCAACCCAACAAGAAAAACACAGACTTCAGAGGATAATTAGAACTGCAGAAAAAATAATTGCTACCAACCTGCCTTCCATTGAGGACCTGTATACTGCACGAATCAAGAAGAGGGCCGTGAAAATATTTACAGATCCCTCGCATCCTGGACATAAACTGTTTCAACTCCTACCCTCAAAACGACGCTATAGAGCACTGCACACCAGAACAACTAGACACAAGAACAGTTTTTTCCCGAAGGCTAAACAAATAATTCCCTCAACACTGTCAGACTGTTTACTGAATAGAATAGAATAGAATAGAATAGAATTTTATTGGCCAAGTGTGATTGGACACACAAGGAATTTGTCTTGGTGCATATGCTTTCAGTATACATAAAAGAAAAGATATGTTCATCAAGGTACAACATTTACAACACAATTGATGGTCAGTATATCAATATAAATCATAAGGATTGCCAGCAACAAAGTTACAGTCATACAGTCATCTGCACTACTGCACTACAGTCATACAGAATCTGCACTACTATTAATTGTTTCATAGTTCCCATCACCAATCTCTTTCCACTTATGACTGTATGACTATAACTTGTTGCTGGCAATCCTTATGATTTATATTGATATATTGACCATCAATTGTGTTGTAAATGTTGTACCTTGATGAACGTATCTTTTCTTTTATGTACACTGAGAGCATATGCACCAAGACAAATTCCTTGTGTGTCCAATCACACTTGGCCAATAAAATTCTAATCTAATCTAATCTAATCTAATCTAATCTAATCTAATCTAATCTAATCTAATCTAATCTAATCTAATCTATCATCCATCCATCCATCCATCCATCCATCCATCCATATATCATATCTATCTGTCTGTCTGTCTGTCTGTCTGTGTCTCCTCTCTCTTTCTCTTTCTCTCTCTCTCATCTATCTATCTATGTATCTATGTATTTATCTATCTATCTATCTATCTATCTATCTATCTATCTATCTATCTATCTATCTATCTATCTATCTATCTATCTATCTATCTATCTATCATCTATCTCCATCCATCCATCATCTATCATCTCTACATCCATCTCGCCAGGCGACCCTGGGCAACTTAGAGCCACCGAATATAAATGCTGTATCAAACCTTAAAGTGAGGTTTGCTGAGAGAAAGCAAAGCAGGAGATGGGAGGCGGGGGGGGGGGAGGTCTTTCTGCAGATCCCCCTTCTCCCCCCTCCCCATTTCAGAGAGCCACTTTCACCAGCCTGGGCCTGGCCTTCCCTGCCCGTCAGCCTCTGGGGGGGGGGCACTAGGGAGCCCACCTTCTTCTTGAGGAACCTCTGGACCAAGCCGGATCCATCCAGCAGGAACTTGTCTCCCCTTCGCTGGTCCACGCAGGCACGAAGGGGCTTCTTGGCCACGGTCATGATGGTCTCGGCCACGTTGGCTGTGACAAAGTTCTTCTCACTCTGGATGCCCATCAGTGGCCGGTCGGACTGAGGAGGCAGCTGGGCTTTGCCGGGGAGCCTCTTTTTACGCTCATACGTGCCTGGGGTCGTGGGAGGAAAGACAAAACACCTGGGTGGGTGACGGTGCAGTAGAAGTTTGGGTCAGAACCGAATCCAGCTCATCTTCCACTTATGACCGTTCATTGAGTGGCTGTTCGGAGCTACAAAAAGCGACTTTGGATCATTTTTCGCACTTAACAACCATCATAGTATCCCCAGTCAATATTTGGACATTTAGCAACTGACTCGTGTTTCTGACGGTTGCGGTGTCCCCTTTTGCGACCTTCTGACAAGCAAAGTCAACAGGGAAAGCCAGGTTCTATATTAATAACGTAATAACTGCAGGGATTTGCTTAACAACAGTGTCCAGGGAGGTCATCAAAGGGGGCAAAACCCACCTAACAACTGTCTTGCTGAGCCACAGAAATTTGGGGCTCGATTGTGCTCATAAATCAAGGATTACCAGTAACTGGGGTGGGGCGTGGTGGGATACATCCAACATGCCCGCTCAGTGGAAGAGATGGGTGTGAAGCCTGAAGTGGTATAAGGTCTCCTGCTTGGGCAGCGGGTTGGACTAGAAGACCTCCGAGGTCCCTTCCAGCTCTATTCAAACACAGAGGGTGAAAACAGCTCAGGGTGTTTCCAAAACTGACAGGGTGGGTCAAAAACACCCCAGATTTTCCTGGGCTGGTAGGGATCCCCTGTGGGAACCTCACAGCTTTATTGAGCTCCACTGGGTTTTCCCCAGCCCAGCTCCAGCTGCTTTCTTTTGACATCTAAAAGCAAATCCACTCCAAGCGATCTCAATCTCAGGATCTCTATCGATCTCTAACACCACTCCCTTCTAGCCAGTGGTGAAATCTGGACCGGTTTGCTATCGGTTCGCTGGCTGCGCATGTGGGCTGCATGTGCTGTGCGCACAGATGCACAATAGGCACCAAATGAAGGCTTGGGAAGGTAAGTAGAACAGCAGGGGTAAAGGGGGGAATCAGCTGTTTTTTACTTTAAAAAAGTAAAAAAAAAGGCTTGGACAATCACAGCTGTGCTGTCTGATCGTCCAAGCCTTTTAAAAACTTTTTTAAAGCATTTTTTACTACCTATTCGTCTGAACCGGTAGTAAAAAAATGCTTTAAAAAGTTTTTTTAAAAAAGGTTCCGATGATCACAGCTATGACACATGATCGTTGGAACTTTTTTTTTTACTTTTTACTTTTTTTTTACTACCAGTTTGCCGAACCGATAGTTTTTATCGCTACAGCTTCACCCAAACCAGTAGCATTTCAACCCTGCTTCTAGTGCTGATAATGTTACCAAGACGGGTCACGAAATGTTGGCAAGAAAACCACCCAGACTGGTGAAATTCCATAAGTGTCCAAGTTGCCCCTGATCTAGACGGAGGAGTGAAGTTGGAGTCCTGTTTCCCCCAGGGGTGAAATCTAAAAATTTTCCCAACAGTTCTGTGGGCGTGGCTTAATTGGTGGGTGTGGCTTGGTGGTCAGATGACTGGATGGGCATGGCCAATAACAATAAATAATAAAAATAATTAACAAAGTATACAAAACAATAAGAGGTATCAAAAACCAACTTTCACACTTTACACACACACAATACACACACACACAAAATGCCACATACAGCTTTCTGAGATTTTGTGTGTTTGTGTAGTTAGAGTGAAACACTACAGAAACACACCAAATCTCAGAAAGCTGCACAAATATTTTATTTTATTATTTTATTTTATTTTATTGTGGACTTCAAATCCCAGAGTTCCTCAGCTAGCAAAGCAGGAAGTCAAAGCAAGCTTTTTCTTTTCTTCAGTAGCTGAAGAAAGCATGCACTAATTATAGGTAAGTGAGGAGGGGGAATCGGCTGGGCATGGGTGGGGGCTCTTGTAAGTGAGGGCTGTTAAAAAGTGAGTTTAAAAGCCTGTGAGGATCAGGAAACTCCTCTGGGATTGCCAGAAGAGGCTTTTAAAACCTCCGGTTTTTTTCGTTTTTCTTTTCCCCTTCGGCTGAAGAGGGTTTTTTAAAAAAATTTTTTAAAGGGTTTTGATCTCTGCTCAGCCCCGCAATCATCAGAGGTGTTTTTTTTTTTTACTTTTAAAGGTATGTTTCGGCTGAAGAAAAACTTTTAAAAGTAAAAAAAAACCCCTCTGCTGATGGTGCGGCTCAGCAGAGGCGGGGGGGGGGGGGGCAGAGATTTTTGCTACCGGTCCTCCGAACCAGCAGCTGCCATCGCTACCTAATCCGGGGAGCCGGTGCGAACTGGGAGCATTTCACCCCTGGTTTCCCCCCTTCCTCCTGGGAAGGTGAGCGATGCATGGCAGAGAAGAGCGGGTGCGTCAACATACATTTGGGGACCCTCTGCTCCTTGGAGTGTTTCCGGAGATACTCCTTTGGGCTGGGCACTTGCAGCTTCGGGATGCCCATGGTTTGGCATGGCGCCTTCCTCTTCTCTTCCATTTCCTGTTGGATGAACGACCGGAAGGTGGAGATGTACCTTCGGTGGAGAATAAAGGAGATGGTGAGTGCGAGCCCAAGAATGGGGATCTGCCCCGGCTGGGGATGCGGGAGGGAGAGGGCTGAGTAGATGTTTCTGAAGGACCCCAGGCTCAGGCTGGCTGGGGAAGGAGCTGGATTAAACACACCCACATTTACACAACTCACAAAAGCTTCCACTTCGGCACCTGGATCGGACAGTTGCCATTTCCAGAGAATTGACTTTGGACAATAATGCTCCCACAGCCCATAATAGTCGGCTTCCAGAGGTCCATTTGGCCAGAATATTTAGAGAGCCAGCTTGATTTGGTGATTAAGGTACCAGGCTACAAACCAGGAGACGGTGAGTTCTAGTCCTGATTTAGGCATGAAAACCAGCTAGGTTCTCTCCCCCCTCTCTCCTCTCTTTCTCTTTCTCTTTCTCTCTCTCCTCTCTCTCCACCACCTCAAATTGGCTGCATGATGCCCGTTTCAATCCTTACCTTAACGGGGGCTTGGTGGGCTCTTCGTCCCTGGTGGGCAGCCAGTGGTAGATGCTCTCCTGTTGCTGTGATTGTGGTTGAGGGCAAAGAATTTCAGCCATTTCAGCTGCGGGTCATGCAAAAAGCCGGGCTAAAATTACAGAAGGGTGAATTTGGGGGTGAGGGAGAGAAGTGGGTTTAGGGGGCTTCTCAAGTTGGGAAATTAACTGTGGGGAGCAGCTAGCCTAGGAAGAAGAAACCCCCCCCTTGGGGAACAGCAGAAGGGGGCAAGGGTCCCAATCCACACACCCCACACACTGGGGTCTCTCAAATCTACAGGATGGTAGGGGCAAGGGTCTTGCAACCTTAACCCCGCCAATTATTCCATTTTCTCATAATTCAGCCCCTCTCCCCTGAATTTGGGGGAGGGGTCGAGGATGGCACTCACTCCAGACTCACGGCAAGAAATCGGGTCTACTTTTTGATGAGGGAGGGGGTTTCCTCTCTTCCACACACACCCCACGCCTGTGGATGGAAATGAGGCTTCCACCATCTAGTAGCGGCAGTTGGTTCTGAGGGGGAGGAGCCTGCAGAGGCCCCACCCATGGGGTTCTGAGGCTCTGGTTGGGGGCCAAAACTGCAGCCCGCCCACCCGGGTGGTGCATGAGTCCCATTGACCCCTATTGGCAGGAACCCCCATAAAGTCTCAATCGTATTATTTCATGTCTATCGGAATCAGGGTGGGAGGGAAGGTCCTGGCAGAACACAGGGGACCCCTGCCGAACCCTGTTTTGGGCTCCCTCCCATAGCCTGAGCCACAGATTAAGTCACCGTGGAATCCCAGAGAGTGGACCGTTGGTGGTCTTTTCCCCCTGGAAGGTTGAGTTGGAGTCAACCCCCGGGATGATTTTGGGGGGTAATGAAGGACCCACATCTGCTCCTTCCATTTTGAAATTGTGGATGAAATTGTGCACTGCCAGGATTCTCCCCAAGCTGCAGAAGGGACCCCAGTCCCACGGGTAATGGTGAGCACCGGCCCAAGAGGTAGACTCGGGTCACCCCTCACCAGGAGATCTTTGACGCCAGGAGAAAGCCAACTCTGATCAAGGGCATTCCATGCCACTGGATCTCAAGGAGTTAGAAGAATAACAACAAAAGATAGCAACAGAACAGAGCTGGAAGGGACTTTGGAGGCCATCTAGTCCAACCCCCTGCTTAATCATTCCAGGACAAATAGTTGTCTCATTTCTTCTTAAAAAAGGTTTTTTTTGTTTTTGTTTTAAATCTCAGCTCCCTTTTGGTCATCAGGGACCAATTCTGTGGGAAGTTTTTTTGTGGACTGGAGTGGCGTGGTTTGGTGTGCTGCCTTCACCCCATGGATTGGGATTTGCTTTCTTGCGTGGCCCGGTTTCTGGCATGCTGCAGCCAGAAAAATGCTTTTAAAAGTTAAAAAAAAAGCCTCTGATGATCAGGCAGCTCAGCTGGGATCGTCAGAACCCTTTAAAAGCTTTTTTCCCTCTGGTGATCCCAGCTGAGTTGCCTGATCATCAGAGGCTTTTAAAAGCATTTTTCTACCTCTGCTGAAGAGGTTGTAGAAAAAATGCTTTTAAAAGTAAAAAAAAATGGCCACACCCACCCACTTATATTACTCCCCCACCAAGCCACACCCACAGAACCGGTAGTAACAAATTTTACATTCCACCCCTGGTTGGGGACTCCTGGTTGCTACCCCGTAGCAGAGAGAGAAACAGTGTGCTTTTCTGGAAGAATAGAATAGAATAGAATAGAACAGAATTTTTATTGGCCAAGTGTGAATGGACACACAAGGAATTTGTCTCGGGTGCATAAGCTCTCAGTGTACATGGCATCTGGGGTGGGGGTGGGTGGGGAAGGGAACACCAGACCAAACACTGCAAGGTGTCCAGAGGAAGACTGCGTTGTCTGGCTGAGGTAGGCCAGTGCGGGGCTCCATCCCCTCCTGCCTTGTGGTGGGAGCACTGGTGCTCCATGTGGCCCTCTGCCCCACTGCAAGCAAGCAGGAATGGGCCTCCTGTATAGGGGGGGGGGAAATAAGACATCCCAAAAATAAGCCCTAGTGTTTATTTTGGGACCCAAAAGAAAATAAGACCTGGTCTTATTTTGGGGGAAACATGGGTACGTATGTTGTGTTATGACAGCAGCAAGTTTATTTTATGCACAAACATGGAAGGACACTTTGATCCTCAGAATGGACGAAGGGATGCCAGATTTGACGGAGTTAGCAGAGACGGTTATACTGACTGCTTTGATTAAAGAAAAAACAAACAAACCACAATTCCTTTTGGGAAACCGCTTTTGGACTTTTGGTGGAATGATGCCTCAGCCAAAATAGTATTTAAAGAGGGGTTTTGCCTGTTGGTCTTTTGCTGGGTCACAATAAACTAAAGAGCTGTTGTCACTCGTATGGTCTCCTGCCTCTTCATTGGCCAAATCTAACATTGGCGACGAAGGTGGGATACTGAGGCAGCGAGACCAGGAAAAGAGCTGATGGAGTAACAGATTCGCAAAACCCAGCCAGTATCGGAAGCGGTTACATAGCAATGTCCTAGCGCGTGCTCACGACACTATTTTAGCTGGTCCAAAGACAGGGGGGAGGGGTCTGAACAGAGCAAAGAGTACCATTCCATCTGTACGGTAAGTGGGACGGGCAGATATGGCGGAGGCAGGGGGTCGTATCGTTCTTTGGGAGCACGTGGCCGATGTTTAAAGGCGATCACGTGCTCCGGCCCCCCAGTCCTCACTCGTTCCCCGGATGGTCAAGATCCTCAGAGCTTGGGTCTACGGCTGATGCTCTGCAATGCCCAGTCCGTGGTTAATAAGGCTCCCCTGATTTGCGATCTGATTCAGAGGGAATCCACGGACTTTATGGGCATTACGGAGACCTGGTTGGGCACAGAAGGGGGTGTACCCCTGGTTGAACTGTGCCCTCCGGGTTTCTGTGCATTCCATCAGCCGAGGGCCCAGAGTAGGGGTGGGGGGGGATGGCGGTTGTGATTAGAGAAAGTCTGGAGCCGAGGGAGTCCACTGTTCCTCAGATAGCTGGCTGTGAATCCCTCCTTGTGAAGTGGGGCCATCGAAATCAGATGGGGTTGTTGATCACGTACCTGGCTTCTTGCTGCGTGACTACAGCCCTACCTGAGCTACTGGAGGTGCTTGCTGGCGTGGCGGTTGAGATTCCCAGACTTTTGGTCTTGGGAGATTTCAACTTGCCATCGGCCGGCCTGTCATCAACAGTGGTTCAGGAGTTCCAGGCTTCCATGACGGCTTTGGACCTGATTCAAGTAACTGATGGCCCTACACACATCGGGGGATGCGCGCTAGACTTGATTTTTATCTCTGGTCAGTGGGTAAATGATCTGGATTTAGGAGATATAGTGAAAGAACCGTTGTCATGGTCAGATCATTTTCTCCTTCGCCTAGACTTTCGAACCACTGCTCACCACCGCAAGGAGACGGAGCCGATGCGTTGGTTCCGTCCCAGGTGCCTGATGGACCCGGAGAGGTTCCTGACGGAGCTTGGGCCATTTCCTGAGGATCTTACCCATGGCACGACTGAAGAACTGGTTGTGGCTTGGGAACGGGCCGTGGCTGGGGCTTTGGACCGTGTCGTGCCTTTGCGGCCTCTGACCCGGCGTAGATCTCAATTGGCTCCCTGGTTCTCTGGGGAGCTGAGAGAGATGAAACGCCGGAGAAGACGCCTAGAGAGTGTTTGGAGGTCCAGCCGTTCCGAGGCTGATCGGACACTAGTGAGGTCCTTTACTAGGACCTACCTAGTGGCAATGAGGGAGGCGAAGCGTTCCTACGTTTCCACCCTCATTGCATCGGCAGATAACTGCCCGGCCGCCCTGTTTCGGGTGACCCGTTCCCTCCTTCAACAGGAGGGACGGGATGACCCCCTGTAGGGACGAGCCGAGAAGTTTAACGGTTATCTATACGATAAAATCGTTCAGCTTCGTGATGGCTTGGACCATGAGTGCGATGATTCAGCCGAGGTGGCAGAGACTCGTCTTGTTGAGGTTATTTGGGATGAGTTTGATTCTGTGGCTCTCGAGGATGTGGACAGGTTGCTGGGGAGGTTGCATGCAACTACGTGTTTACTGGACCCGTGTCCTTCCTGGTTAGTACTGGCTGCTCAGGAAGTGACACGAGGCTGGCTCCAGGGGATTATAAATGCTTCTTTGGTGGAAGGGGTTTTCCCCGCCGCCTTGAAGGAGGCGGTGGTGAGACCTCTCCTGAAGAAGCCTTCCCTGGACTCAGCTATTTTGGGAAATTATCGTCCAGTCTCCAACCTTCGCTTTTTAGCGAAGGTTGTAGAGAGTGTGGTTGCGTGGCAGCTCCCCCGGCACCTGGAGGAAGCTGTCTATCTAGACCCGTTCCAGTCCGGCTTCCGACCCGGTTACAGCACGGAGACCGCTTTGGTCGCATTGGTGGATGACCTCTGGAGGGCCAGGGCCAGGGGCTGTTCATCTGCCTTGGTCCTATTAGATCTCTCAGCGGCTTTTGATACCATCGACCATGGTATCCTGCTGCACCGGTTGGAGGGATTGGGAGTGGGAGGCACCGTTTATCGGTGGTTCTCCTCCTATCTCTCCGACCGGTCGCAGACGGTGTTGACAGGGGGGCAGAGGTCGTCCTCGAGGGGCCTCACTTGTGGGGTACCTCAGGGGTCGATTCTCTCGCCTACCCTGTTCAACATCTATATGAAGCCGCTGGGTGAGGTCATCAGTGGTTTCGGGGTGAGTTATCATCTGTACGCTGATGATACTCAGCGCTACTTTTCCACCCCGGACCACCCCAACGAAGCGGTCGAAGTGCTGTCCCGGTGCCTGGAAGCCATACGGGTCTGGATGGGGAGAAACAGACTCAAGCTCAATCCCTCCAAGACGGAGTGGCTGTGGATGCCGGCACCCCGGTACAGTCAGCTGCTCCCGCAGCTGACTGCTGGGGGCAAGTTAGTGGCCCCAAAGGAGGTGGTTCGCAACTTGGGCGTCCTCCTGGATGGTCGGCTGTCCTTTGATGAACATCTGGCGGCCGTCACCAGGAGGGCCTTTTACCAAGTTCGCTTGGTTCGCCAGTTGCGTCCCTTCCTTGACCGGGATGCCTTATGCACAGTCACTCACGCTCTGGTTACATCTCGGCTGGATTATTGCAATGCTCTCTACATGGGGCTGCCCTTGAGGTGCACCCGGAGGCTGCAGTTAGTCCAGAATGCAGCTGCGCGAGTGGTAATGGGAGCCGCTCGTGGCTCCCATGTAACACCACTGCTCCGTAGTCTGCACTGGCTTCCTGTAGTCTTTCGGGTGCGCTTCAAGATCCTGGTTACCACCTTTAAAGCGCTCCATGGCTTAGGACCCGGGTACTTACGAGACCGCCTGCTGTTACCTTATGCCTCCCATCGACCCGTACGCTCTCACACAGAGGGGCTTCTCCGGGGGGCATCCGCCAAACAATGTCGGCTGGCGGCCCCCAGGAGTAGGGCCTTCTCTGTGGGAGCACCGACGCTCTGGAACGAACTCCCCCCTGGCTTACGTCAAGTGCCTGATCTTCGGACCTTTCGTCGTGAGCTAAAAACATATTTATTTATTCAAGCAGGACTGGCATAAATAGTGGATTTTAAATTGGGGTTTTAGTAATATTTTAAATTTTTAAATCTTTTAAACTACCGGCCGTCTAGTAATAGTTTATTTTAATTTCTTTTAATTGTATATATTCTGTATTTTATTCCGGCTGTACACCGCCCTGAGTCCTTCGGGAGAAGGGCGGTATAAAAATTTAATAAAATAAAATAAATAAATAAATAAATAAATAATAATGTCCAGCTATACACCACCAGCGCCATTTGACCCTGCCAAGGAGAAATGGGGGTCGTACATGGCTCGTTTCGAGTGTTTCCTCGAAGCAAACGAACTACAGGGAGTCTCGGACAATCGGAAGCGTGCTTACTTCCTGAGTCACTGCGGACCAGAGGTTTTCGATACCGCCGAATCGCTGTCGCAACCAATGCCGGTACAGTCGGTACCATGGCAAACGCTGCAAATGACACTGAAAGCACACTACGCTCCGGTGCCGTCAAAGTTTGTTCAGTGATTCGAACTAAGACAGAGAGTTCAGCGAGAGGGCGAATCGGTAAGCGTGTACATGGCTGCATTGAGGAAAGCCGCGAACCACTGTGAGTACCGGGATTTGGATGACTCATTACTGGAACAACTCATTTGTGGGGTCTGGGATATTCGTTTACAGAGGCGGTTGCTGTCCAAAAGCAACCTAACACTAGCCCTGGCCCTGGACGAGGCAAGGGCACGCGAGATGTCCACCAAAGTGGCGGAGACCCTACAGAAACCGAACACACCGAACACCGGCATGAAAGCAACGCCAGTCCACAGCGAAGTCGTTGAGGCAGAATCCGGGGGCGAGGAAGAAGAAGAGGTCTTCCATACCGTAAGGGCAGAGAGAGGCAACCGGGACGAGTGCGTGAGCTGCGGAGGCCAACACCAATGACAAAATTGCAGATTCAAGGACGCAATTTGCCGGCGATGCGAAAAGAAAGGGCACATCGCACAGGCCTGTCGAGCCCCTCAACCGTCCTGCCCAAAATTCAAACCGGCCAATCAGCAGAGCGCTGGACCGACGAAACGGCCAGGGATTGGCCCATCCAAAAGAGGCACGAAATTGAACCAAACAACTGTACGAGTGGGTCACGCATCAACGCGACTAGAAAAGAAGATATTCACACGGACGCACATCGAAGGAGTGCCGTGTAAGATGGAGGTGGACACCGGCTCGTCGATCACGATCATGTCCTGGGACATCGTCGCGAGGAACCTGCCAGATGTCATGAAACGCCAGCTGCAAACCCAAAAGCTGAGAATGCAAGACTACCAGGGAAACCGGATCCCTGTTCGAGGAGTCACGTCCGTCAAAGTGAGATACGGGAATTTTAAGAAAACTCTACCGATCACCATCGTAGATGGAAATCTTCCAAGCTTGCTAGGCCTGGACTGGTTCAGAGCCCTGGGGATGGAAGTGACCGGGGTTCACAGCAGTGGAGTCAACCTAAAGGATGAACTGCTGAAAGAGTTCGAGGACGTCTTGCAGGACTGCCTGGGCAAGTACATGGGGACCCCTATTTTGTTTAATTTAGATCCCCAGGTGGCTCCCATTAGGTTAAAGGCTAGGCGGGTCCCCTTCGCCCTTAAGCCCAAGATTGACCGGGAGTTAGACAAACTAGTAAACCAGGGCATACTAGTCCCCGTCGACCATGCCAAATGGGAGACACCGATTGTAACCCCAGTCAAACCGGACGGATCGGTCCGGATTTGCGCTGACTACAAGGCAACGCTTAACAAAGCATTGCAAAAGAGCGCATACCCCGTTCCCGTAGTGCAATATCTGTTACACTCATTGGAACAAGGGCAGGTCTTCGCCAAACTCGATTTGGCCCAAGCCTACCAACAATTGCCCGTAGACAATGACACAGCCGAGGCGCAGACGACTGTAACACATCGAGGTGCTTTCAAATGCACTCGACTCCAGTTTGGAGTCAGCGTAGCCCCGGGGTTGTTCCAGAATCTAATGGAACATCTGCTACAGGGAATACCGGGGGTCGTGCCATATTTTGACGACATACTAGTTTCAGCAGAGAACTTAGAGGAGTTAGGGGTCAAACTACGGAAGGTCTTGGGCATTTTCAGGTCTGCTGGACTTAAGATCAAGCTCAACAAATGCCAGATAGGAGTTGAGTCTGTAGAATTTTTGGATTATCAAATAGACAGAGAAGGCATCCACCCCACGGAGAGCAAAGTGCAAGCCATTAAAAAGGCTCTGGCTCCCAAAAATAAGGCTGAGTTACAGGCATTTTTAGGGCTTGTGAACTTCTACGCGGTTTTCTTGCAAAATAAGGCAACAGTAGCAGAGCCGCTGCACAAGCTATTGGCGAAAAAGGCTGTTTGGACGTGGGGCAAGGTTGAGGCTAGGGCATTCGAGGACATTAAGAACCTCTTGTCCAATGATAGCCTGCTAATCCCCAATGAAGCTGTGGAAGTGCTGTCCCGATGTGTGGAAGCCGTACGGGTCTGGATGGGGAGAAACAGGCTCAAGCTTAATCCCTCCAAGACGGAGTGGCTGTGGATGCCGGCACCCCGATTCAGTCAGCTGCAGCCGCGGCTGACTGTTGGAGGCGAGTTACTGGCCCCAAAGGATAGGGTGCCAACTTAGGTGTCCTCCAGGATGAACGGCTGTCGTTTGAAGATCATTTGATGGCCGTCTCCAGGGGGGCCTTCCACCAGGTTCGCCTGGTTCGGCAGTTGCGCCCCTTCCTTGATCGGGATGCCTTGTGCACGGTCACTCATGCGCTCGTTACCTCTCGCCTGGATTATTGTAATGCTCTCTACATGGGGCTCCCCTTGAAGTGCACTTGGAGGCTTCAGTTAGTCCAGAATGCAGCTGCACGGGTGATAGAGGGAGGTCCGCGTAGCTCCCATATAACACCGCTCCTGCGCAGACTGCACTGGCTGCCTGTGGCCTTTCGAGTGCGCTTTAAGGTGTTGGTTATGACCTTTAAAGCGCTCCATGGCTTAGGGCCTGGGTACTTACGGGACCGCCTGCTGTTACCACATGCCTCCCACCGACCCGTACGCTCTCACAGAGAGGGACTTCTCAGGGTGCATCCGTAAGCAATGTCGGCTGGCGGCCCCAGGGAAAGTCCTTCTCTGTGGGGCTCTACACCCTGGAACGAACTTCCCCGGGTTACGCCAAATACCTGACCTTCGGACATTCGGCGAACTGAAGACGCATCTTTTTATTTGCGCGGGGCTGTCTTGAATTTTATCTTTTATCAATTTTTAAACGGGGTTTTTAGTATGGAAATTTTTTAATGTTAGGCTAATTTAAATAAGTTTTTTAAATGGTATTTTAATCTGTATATTGTATTGTTTTATCTTGCCTGTACACTGCCCTGAGTCCTTCGGGAGAAGGGTGGTATAAAAATCAAATAAATAAATAAATAATCCAATACAATGGGACATTACCACTAGTGCTAGTCTGTGATGCGTCACCCTACGGGGTAGGGGCTGTCCTCAGCCATAGGCTACCGAACGGATCGGAAGCCCCCATAGCATATTTCTCCCGCACGATGTCAGCAGCAGAAAGAAACTACAGCCAGCTAGACAGAGAGGCCCTGGCCATAGTTTCGGGAGTTAAAAAATTCCACGAATACCTATTTGGGCGACAATTCAAAATAGTAACAGACCACAGACCACTATTGGGACTCCTGGCGGGGGACCGTCCAACTCCGGTTGCACTATCGCCCAGAATGACCCGTTGGACTATCTTCCTGGCGGCGTACTCGTACAAATTGTCCCACCGTCCGGGGAAGGACCTAGGACACGCAGATGCTTTGAGTAGATGTCCCTTACCAGAGACGATCGAAGACCCGACCCCAAGGATGCCCATCCTACTAATTGACTCTCTAGACTCTGGCCGGTCACTTCTAAGGAAGTGACTAGGGCATCATACAGAGACGTTATTATAAGGACTGTAATCGGTTGGGTACAGAGGGGATGGCCCGATGCACCGGGGGATCAGTTCAAAGACTTTACAAAAAAACATTCGGAACTGTTGGTTCAAGGGGGTTGTCTGTTATGGGGGGATAGAGTGGTTATTCCGGAGAAACTGCGAGAAAACGTGTTGGAACTGTTACATGTGGGTCACCTGGGGATTGTGAGGATGAAAAGCCTGGCGAGGAGTTATGTGTGGTGGCCACAAATGGATAAAGACATTAGCGACAGGGTAGGAAAATGCCAGGCCTGCCAAGAGTCAAGGCCACTACCCCCAACAGCCCCCATAAGGGAGTGGGAGAAACCCCAGGGTCCTTGGTCCAGGATCCACATAGACTTTGCCGGGCCATTCCATGGGCAAACCTTTTTAATCGTGGTAGACGCATTTTCAAAGTGGCTAGAAATCTTGCTCATGAAATCCACAACAGCCGAAGCCGTAATTACAACATTGCGGCACCTTTTTGTAACACATGGGTTGCCCGACACCCTAGTGTCCGACAACGGCCCGCAATTCACGGCTACCCAATTCGAGGGGTACTTAGCAGAAGAGGGCATCCGACATGTCCTCTTGGCGCCTTTCCACCCGGCGACGAACGGACTTGCAGAACGATTCGTTCGCAGTGCCAAGGAAGCGCTATCTAGAATAACCCCCGGTGATTGGCAAGCCAAAATCGATTCCTTTCTAGCGGTACAACACAGAACCCCCTGTGTAGCCACAGGGTGCAGCCCATCAGAGCTATTGATGGGTAGGAAACTCAGGTGTCCCTTAGATTGATTAAACCCAACATACTCCCCTGACAGGTACCAAGGCATCCAGGAAAATCCAGGGAAATGGCAACGGGTGATTTAGTGTGGGCACATAACTATAGTGAAGGCCCAGCATGGCTTAAAGGAACAATCACTGGAGTAACAGGTCCAAATTCATATATAGTGGACATGGGGGATGGCCGAGTATGGAGGCGCCACATAGATCAATTACGAAAAAGGGTACAAAACAAACCAGAATCCGCACAACCAGACCCTGACTACCCAATATTTGAACCAACAACTAACTCAAACGATCGGAGGACTTATCTGAACTTGAAGAAGTCCAGCGACGCCAACTGGCTCCTCCAGAAGACTGCAGGGATGACTCTGCAAGTAATCCAGGGCCAGAGGGCCCAGAGGAGGAGCTGGGAGGAACAAACAGTCCCTCCGACCAGCTCGACTCACTCCCAGGGAATGAATTGCGCAGGTCAGAAAGAGTTAGGAGACGCCTTATCTACCTGCGTGACTACGTGGAAAAATAACATGCAAATTCCATGCAAAAAAGGTGGCACAATGCGTTCTGGGAGGGGAAGATTGTTATGTATTTGAACTTTAGGAGGGAAGTTTGGGAGGGAACAAGCACGTTGCTGTTTGGCTGATGCCTCAGCCAAAATAGTATTTAAAGAGGGGTTTTGCCTGTTGGTCTTTTGCTGGGTCACAATAAACTAAAGAGCTGTTGTCACTCGTATGGTCTCCTGCCTCTTCATTGCCCAAATCTAACAGCCGACACTCGTACTCTATACAAACAGCCGACACTCGTACATCTGGGGCTTTAGACGTTCAATGGGATAAAATTCTGTTTTTCTCCCAGTCCTTTTTTCAGTCCATTGGTCTTTCCCAATTCCAGCCTTCACCGTTCTGTACTCTGCCTTGTACTCCTTGACCACAACTCCTGAGGCAACAATTCTGGGACTCATCCAAGCCACAGAGATGACAGAAGATGCTGCAGTAACCATTCTTAATTTCTCAGGAGGGCTGGTGGGAAAGGTCTTTATGGGTGGGCCCAACTCACTGGATTTATTACAGCCCGGCTTGCAACAAGCAGCATACTGGAACTGGTACTCTGTGTTTGGAGACACATCTTTCAGCAGGAACATCTCCCCAGTGTCCTCACAGTCTTCCAATTTTCTTCCCCTGCAACCTTGTACTCTACCAGATAGTTGGAGATTGTAGCCTTTCCATATTCAGCTGGCTGAAACTTCAGTTGAATGCTGTCGTGTCTCAGTTCAGGAATCAGGAAAGGGAGAGGTTTTGAGGGCAACTCAAAGTTCTTGCTGACCAGCCTTTCATCTTCATAAAGGTATATTGAGGCTCCTGGATTGTCCACATCTGGCAGTGAGGCCACAACAAAGCGGACCTTCTCATTGGATTGATTGACACTGAGAAAGTCTTTGATGGATGTGGCAGCTTGGCGAGCATTGCGGGTCCACCCCTTGTCCTCAAACCAGGCCATGTCTTCCTTCCGTCCAGGAGTGGACCTTGTGGACTTCACTGATTCTTGCAAGAATTGTTTCTGAAGCCGGTCCTGTAAGCTCAAAAGAAATGGCTCCTTTTACATAAAGAGGTGAATATAAAAGAAACCACATATACATTCTGAGGTTCAGAACTATTTCTTCCAGTTTGTTCTGAGATGAGATAACTTTTATATTATTTAGAATAGTCAGATAAGATTTGATAAAGTTAATTTCTCTTTTCTTGCTGTCTAGAAATTCGTGGAATCTTTGGCTGCTGAAAGGTGACTGGTTGATGGACATCAAGATGTCCCCCAGGGTCCCTTCCTCCTTTCGTCCTCCCCAGATGGAAGGCAACACTCTGGCCAGCTGTTTCTGGAAAATCTGCCTGTGTTGTTGCACAGATGCTTGAGCTTCCTCTTGATCTCAGGGAAGGTCTCAGCCATGGGATTCTTGGCTAGATCGTTGCTTTGCATCTGGATTTCGTTGAGTTCTTCCAAGATCTTTTCAGCATCAAAGATCAATGGACCAGTTTAGCTGCTCTGGTGTCCAGTTTGGTCAGTGGGTAGAGCCAGACCTTTATAGGAACAGCCTTCTCCCCATGTTTCCCTAACAATTTTGGGAGAGTTTCATAAACTTTCATGGCATCTTGGAAAGTCACTGGATTTTTGTCCAAAGAAAAGTCTCTGTGGAACTTGCAACTAAACCTCAGAGCATTCTCTTTCTCCTCCTCAGTCAGTTTGACCTCTGCTTCTCCCGTGATGCATATCAGATTCTTGACTGTAAGCTGGAGAGTTCCTTGAATATCTTTCACCATCTCCGTTGAAGAAACTTCTCGGTCAAAGACAAAGAAATCCTGGGCTCCGTAGAGGATGGCAGTGACCACGTGGGTGGCTGTGCCCTGCTCAAAGACAGCTGGGTAAGAGACATTCTGGATTCCTAAGTGGCTCATGATCAGCTGTTCATACCTGGTGGTGGTTTTGTACTGAAGGGTGACTCTGGCCTGTTGCTTGGACTTCTTTTTGTCGCGAAGATACTTGGCTGACCCTCCCACTTCAACCAACCCTCCCAGGAAACTGGCCTTGAGGGAGGCTGAGATGTCCAGGGCAGAGGCCTTATCATCTATGCTGTCGGATGCAATGATTTCAGATTCTGTCTTGGGCTGAGGCTTGATGGTCAGGTCCTTCTGAAGAGAGTTTAATCCCAAAGGGTGACTCCTGCAAGAAACACAAGAACAAGGTCATAAATTGAACACCATCTTCCAAACACCTGCAGCTGGATAGAGGACCTCCAGAGAGATGGGACAAGGAAGGCATCATTTCCCCTGGAGGGTTCCCTCATTTGTTCTGTCTGGTCATCACCAGAGAAGCTTCCTTCCCATTTTGCAAAATACTGCAAAGTCGAAAGGCTTTTGACAGAGTAGAAAGAAAAGGGAATTTCTATGAACCTCTTGGTTTCCAGAAAGCTCTCCCTTGCAAAACCATGTTGTTCATCAGGGGTTCAGATGATTCTTCTCTGTTCAGACCTCCCCTCCCCCCAGGAAAAATACCAGGACCAGAACCTGAGAATAACATCCCTCACTTCAGCCCCTTGGAAACCTCACTCCTTTTTTTAGCCATTTTCCAAATCATTTCACTGACATTAGTTTGGAAACCTACCCTCTGACTGGTAGTCAAGGCCAGCTCTGGCCCACAGCAGGGCCGGTGGGATGGATATGCATTCCCAGCTAGAAGCTCCTACTTAGTTAGCTGTTACTAATAGGCCAGGAGCTCAACTCTGTCCCTGGGGTGAGTCTTCGCATCTCTGGAAGTGCCCATCTCCCTCCCTCCTTCCCTCCCAAGAGCCATCAATCTCTCCTCCAGTTCCTACCTGGGATGAGGGCATCCTTACGACAGTCGACAGTCGTAAAGCATCCCCAGCTGGAAGGGGCGGCCCAATGCCGAGGTCTCAATGGCATCCTCTGTCTGGGCCTTGCTCGGTTCCTGCGTGTCACTGACTCTTCTACTGACCTGCAAGAGACAAGAACAATCCATAGGAGGCTGTGACTGACCGATGTCTCTATGAGTTGTGCTGGGGACACTTTCTACCCCTTCCTGAAGCCCCTTCCCCAGGTTTCTTCCCCCTCCCAACACCAAAAGCAGTTCCAAGAAAGGGTCGTTGGATAGATGGCCAAAGACCACTCCTGTAGAGTTTGGGGAATAGGATTTCTGTCGGGGAATTGCACCGCCGGTATCCAAATCGAGTCAGAAATGCTGACACTGAACATGATTCTGTATAAATGAGTATCTTGACTGTCAATAAGAGAGGCAACCGGGAGCATCGTTTGGTAAATCAACACAGCAGGAACATCATGAGGGAAATCTCGGAGAGCAGGCAGCAGTGGTCCCTGATCTTTTGGGTACCGGGGACCAATTTCATGGAAGACAATTTTCCATGGACTCGGGGAGAGGGGGTTGGGGAGGATAGTTTCACATGCTACCTAGATCCTGCAGACGCACAGAGGAAGCTTTGCTTACTTGCGTGGAGCAGTTCTTAACAGGCCGCTGATCGGTATCGGTCCACGGCCCTGGGGCTGGGGACCACTGGTATACAGGACCCCCAGGGCATAAAGGCGGGAAACAAGGAAAATCCCCTTTTTCACTCAAGGCAAACAATCACAGCTCTGACTGCCTCGTGCAGTAGCCAGGTCACTTTCATCCAGGGGTCCCCAACCTGTGTTGGCACCAGAGATTCCACATCATGTCTCCATGAGCACAACCCCCCAGTCGCGGTAGGGACACTGAAGGTTGTCCAGTTTCTGGTTGGCCAGAGCATCAGTCACCATGGTGGCACTGCTGAAGCCTCCTTGGGGTTCTCATATCCTTCAGATTACAGGTTAGGGTTAGGGTTTGGCACTCACAATTGAGTCCCAAATTTACGTTGATAATTGAGAAATACAAAATAAGTGAGTCCTGCCCCATTTTACAACTTTCCTTGCCATGAATGTTAAGTGAATCTGGCTTCTCATTCACTTTACTTGTCAGAAAGTCACAAAGGAGGATCACATAGCCATGGAACATTGCAACCGTCATAAATGCGAGTCAGTTATCAAGCCTCCAAATGTAAACCATGGGACTACGGGGATGCTGAATGGTCATAAGTGTAAAAAATGGTCCTAAGTCACTTTCTTCATTGCTGTTGTACCTTTGAATGGTCACTAAGCAAAACCAAGAATACACCAAGGCAGATGCGTGTCCCCCCTTAAGGATAAAACATCCAGACACAAACTGAGCAATGTGGTATATGCTGAACAAAGCAGTGAGCCATGTACAGATCTTCACATTGGGGAAACAAAACAGCCACTTCAAAAACACGTGACACAACATAGGAGAACAAACCCATACGGACTAGATTCAGCAGTCCATCTGCATTCAAAAGACACAGGCAGCAAAGTCCATATTTTGGACAGAGAGGACCTCTGGTTTGAAAGAGGGGTGCAAGAGGCCATCTACATCCACATTGAACGTCCCCCTCTCAACAGAGGGGGGAGGGATATGGCGTCATCTATCTCCAGTCTACAACACGGTCCTTTCCGCTGATCCAAGAAGGCTCCACTCCCATTTGCACCACTCAGGTGACCCTGAGGACACCATTGAAGCTTCAAGTGGCCTCAACACTTCTCTAAAAAGAATGCAAATGACCAGGAGACTGCAAGGAGGGTCAATCCTTCCCCACCATCAGTCAGAGCTGAGGAAGCTCCTTGGATGAAAAGCAAAACGTCTTCAAAGAAAAAAAACCCACAAGGAAGTCTAGTTGCCTCTTAGAAAAAAAACCATCTTTGAGTCAACCGAGACCTGGAGGATGGAGAATCTCCACAGACATTCTTTAGGGGGTGGTTGGGATCGATGCAGTTCCTCTCTTGGCCAGCAGAGGGCGATGCAGGATGGGGATGCTGTTTCCCATAGGGAAAAAGCTGCTTTTTGCTTTTGGTGTTTTGGGAGGGGGGAGGGGGGTTGGAGAGGGTACCCAGAGAAGTTCTTCCCTTCCCTTAAGCACAAGAGTCCCTGGTGAACATCTCCAAATTTTCTTTTTAGTTCCCCAACCGGTCGAAGAATCCGCTCACACACACACATATACAGGCACACAAATGCACAGGGCTGTAAACTTCCTCTTTTCCCCCTCTTGGAGGCCCCTCCCCAGCACTGGGGTTTCAGCCAAGCCCCCCCCACCTCCATTGCCTGCCTGCCCACGAGAGGCTCTCAAGGAAGGAGGAAGAACAAAGATGTTGAGTTTGCCACGTCCACCCAGGTTTTGTGGCTCCCAGACTGTGCATTCTTATCTATGGGAAACGGGCAGGGGTGAAATCCAGCAGGTTCTGACAGGTTTCTGGAGAACCGGTAGCGGAAATTTTGAGCAGTTTGTTTGGAGAACCGGCAAATACCACCTCTGGCTGGCCCCAGAGTGTGGTGGGAATGGAGATTTTACAATATCCTTCCCCTGCCACGCCCACCAAGCCACGCCTACAGAATTGGTAGTAAAAAAATTTGGATTTCACCACTGGAAAAAGGTCCAAATGGCTCTTTGATTGTTTAAGGTTGCAGACCCTTAAACAACCCTATTTAACACCACCAGCAATACTTCTACCCTTCAAAAAGACCTTGACTTTGTATCCGATTTGTCTAAAACGTGGCAACTCCAAATCTCAACCAGCAAATGCTCAGTCTTACATATTGGAAAAAAGAACCCAAACACTAAGTACAAGCTTAATGGACATTACCTTACAGATGACCCCCACCCTGTTAAGGACCTTGGAGTTTTCATATCAAATGATCTAAGTGCCAAATCCCACTGCAACTACATCGCCAAAAAGGCTCTAAGAATTGTAAACCTAATTCTGTGTAGCTTCTTTTCCAAAAACTCTACACTACTAACCAGAACATTCAAAATATTTGCTAGACCTATTCTTGAATACAGCTCATCTGTCTGGAACCCATACCACATCTCTGACATTAATACAACTGAACGAGTCCAGAAATATTTTATATGAAGAGTTCTCCGCTCCTCTGTAAACAGCAAAATACCTTATTCCACCAGACTTGAAATCCTGGGATTACAGAATTTAGAACTCCGCTGACTCCGACAAGATCTGTGTTTAACATACAGAATCATCTATTGCAATGTCCTTCCTGTAAAAGACTACTTCAGCTTCAATAGCAATAATACAAGAGCAAACAATAGATTCAAACTTAATGTTAACCGCTTCAATCTTGATTGCAGAAAATATGACTTCTGCAAAAGAGTCATTAACACTTGGAACACACTACCTGACTCTGTGGTCTCTTCTCAAAATCCCCAAAGCTTTAACCAAAAACTGTCTACTATGGACCTCACCCCATTCCTAAGAGGAATATAAGGGGCGTGCATA
This sequence comes from Ahaetulla prasina, assembly GCF_028640845.1. Lineage (NCBI taxonomy): Eukaryota > Metazoa > Chordata > Lepidosauria > Squamata > Colubridae > Ahaetulla > Ahaetulla prasina. The sequence goes on along the minus strand of NC_080542.1, from coordinate 150,178,777 downwards.
AGTGCACAAAAGTGCCTACCGTTCCTGTCCTATTGTTTCCTTTCAATATATGTTCCTGTATATAATGTTGTGACAAAATAATAATAAAAAAAGACCCCTGCTTTAGGGGGCAGTTGGGATCGATGCAGTTTCTCTCTTGACCAGCACAGGGGGATGCAGGAGAAAGGCTGCTTTTTGCTTTTGGTGTTTCCCCGTAGGAGAAAGGCTGCTTTTTGCTTTTGGTGTTTTTGGGAGTTTGGGGTGGTGGTGGTGGTGGGAGAGAGTACCCAGAGAAGTTCTTTCCTTCCCTTAAGCACAAGTGAACATCCCCAAATTTTCTTTTAGTTCCCCAGCCGGTTGAAGAATGCGCTCACACACATATACAGGCACACAAATGCACACAGTATAGTATAGCCTTTATTGTCATTGTACATCATGTATACAATGAAATTGGTTTGGGAGATGGGATCGAGAGTTGCAAGGGTGTGGAGGCTTTAGAAGCCCGTATCCCATCGCTGCACCCTGATCCTGGGTCTCCCCTCCTTCGGCTGCCTGGACAGGATTCCTCAGGAACTTCAGAAAAGGAGTCAGCCCCTCCCCCAATGATCTGGCCTATTCTCCCCCCCTCCCCCCCCAATGACAGTGCTTCTGTCTCACCCTTGTTCCACCTTGCACTACTTTTAAAAGTTGCACTGAGCGAGAGTCAAAATGAAAATAATGCAAGATACACGGGAAAGAGGAGGATTAAAAATGCCTAATTTAAAACTGTATTATGAAGCAGTTGTTCTTTCGGTAATAAGTGATTGGTTTAATTTGACGGAGGAAAGGATTTTGAATATAGAAGGTTATGATTTATTATATGGTTGGCATGCATATTTATTGTATGATAAGAAAGTAGATAAAGCTTTTAAGAATCATGTGTTGAGAATTTCTCTTCTGCGTGTCTGGAAAAAATATTATTATAAGTTAAATTATAAAATTCCTATATGGGTATGTCCTCGGCACGCAGTAGAGAATATAAATATAGAACAGGAACAAGAAATGATTACTTATAAAGATCTTTTATACAATGAGAGGGGAAATTTACAACTAAAATCTTTGGATACATTAAAAGAAGAAGGGAGGAATTATACTTGGTTTCAATATGGACAGTTAAAGGCTAGATGGAAAGAAGATCAGAAAATTGGTATCATTCAAAATGAAGAAAATCTGGTTAAACAAATTAGAAATCAAACTCAGGGGCATATAAAGAGATTGTATACTGTGTTGATAGAAATAGATTCTGAAAGAGATTTAATAAAGGATTGTATGATAAAATGGGCACAGAATATTCAAGAACCAATAATGTTGGAAACATGGGGAAAAATTTGGGTTAGAAATGTTAAATTTACATAGCGCAGAATTTAAGGAAAATTTTTATAAGATGTTTTATAGATGGCATTTAGATCCTAAGAAATTATCATGTATGTATCCAGATATGCAAGCGAAATGTTGGAGATGTAATTGTGATGATGCTACATATTTTCATGTATGGTGGACTTGTAAGAAAATTAAGTCTTTCTGGATAAGAATCTGGTGGATTATGCAGAATGTTCTGAAGAAGAAGATAAAGTTCCTACATAATTTTTCCTTTTGGGAATAACAACGGACTGTACAGTGATTGAGACTAAGTTGATTTTGAACTTAATAACAGCAGCACGACTGTTGATTGGACAATATTGGAAGAAAAAAGAATTACCCACAATAGAAGAATGGATATTGAAAGTTTCCAATTTGGCTGAGATGGCTAAAATCTCAGCCTTCTTGAAAGACAGTACTCAAGAAAAATATTTAAATGAATGGAAGAACTGGATTGATTATATTCAAAATAGATATCAGATTAAGAAATTTCGGATTGCTTTTGAATGAAGGATGTTATTTTGATTTTAATGGAAGAAGTCAGGTTATGTGAGAGAGAAAGATTATAATTGTGTTAGATTTTAAAAAGTTTAATGTATGACTGTTTTGTTTAAGGAACTATACCTTGTGTTTGCTCCGGGAAGTCCGGGGGGGGGGGGTTTAGGAGGGAGGGGGGGAGGGGGGAAAATTTAATTGTTGTAAAACTTTTTTAATAAAAAAAAAAAAAAGTTGCACTGTATGAAACAACATCAAGGTTTCATCCCTGGAAGCTTTTGAGAAGAGACCGGGCTGCCCTCTGTCAGAAATGGCATATAGGGTCTCCTGCTTGGGGGGTGGGGGGTTGGACTAGATGACCTACAAGGTCCCTTCCAACTCTGTGATTCTCTTTCTCTTCTGCTGTTCTTTCCCCCTCCCTCCTCTGCTTCTGCTAACACAGAAGACTGACTGATCCAGTCCTGTTCCTAATGTTAGGATCTTGGGGTGTTAATTCAGCTATTCAGAGTTGGAAGGGACCTTGTAGGTCATCTAGTCCAACCCCTCCCCCCCAGCAGGAGACCCTATACCATTTCTGACAGTCCAATCTCTTATTGAAAGTGTCTGGTGATGAAGCCCCTACAACTTCTGAAACATGCTGTTCCTTTGGTTGGTTGTTCATCTCTTTCACTCCCCCACCTTCTCTGCTTGCTTTTCATCAGAGGAGGGTCTCGACTCTCCCACCCACCCGTTAGCATCTCCCAGAAATGAAGGACCGCTAGTCCCGGGGTCAGCTCCTTGGCCTGCTTCCCACCAGAGGCCCAGGAGATGCCCTTCCCTCACCCCATCCTCCTCCGTTGCCTTTAACTCTTGGCGCTTCTGGGGAGGGGTCTCATCTGGTCGGAGGGATCAGGAATCCCTGGCAGAGGATGGATCTGCTTCTCTCTGCCCTTTTAACTGCTGGCGATGGGAACAGAGTCCAAAGGTTGCACAATGGCCGGTTGGAAGCAGCCAACAATTCTTGGCTCCAAGATGGCATCGCTCCAAGTCTTCTGGGCTTTCACTTCCTTCAAAAGGTTTCCTGTAAAAACAAAAAAAAATTAAGGGGGGGAGGCGAAAACAGTGGCTCCCCACCCTTTAAGGTCTGCTTCTCCTTCCTTTAACCATGCTCCAGTTTGGGATCCCAGGGGAGAGGAAGGGGGGGCTTCCCTTGGAAGATGTCAGACTGGGGGAACGGAGTGTTCCTGGTTTTTTTTTTTTGTTGTTGTTTACATTTATATCCCGCCCTTCTCCGAAGACTCAGGGCGGCTTACAGTGTATAAGGCAATAGTCTCATTCTATTTGTATATTTTTAAAAAGTCAACTTATTGCCCCCCCAACAATCTGGGTCCTCATTTTACCTACCTTATAAAGGATGGAAGGCTGAGTCAACCTTGGGCCGGGCTTGAACCTGCAGTAATTGCAGGCTCGGTGTTCTTAATAACAGGCTTTACCAGCCTGAGCTAAACCGGCCCTTGGTTGAAGAAGAGAAAGGATGTTCTAATCCTCACAACTTTTTGGGTCCTCTGTGATCTGTGTGTGTGTATGTGCACGTGTGTGTAAGAAAGACGAACCTGGAACAAATGTGTGCATGTGTATGTGTGTAAGGAAGATCCATCCATCCATCCTTCCTCACACACACACACACACACACACACACACACACACACCCAGCAGAAGGGGAAACCACAGGATCCACAACGTGTGTGTGTGTGTGTGTGTGTGCCGAAGGCTACTTAGAAACTTTGTCATCTCTGAGGACCTTCAGGGTCCAACCTCTAGGAGAAGCTTAGAAGATTCCCCCCAAAAAGAGCAAATATCTAATTTTACGGAACTGTAGGATTCCTCCAGACTGACCCCTTTCTCTGCTGCCCCTCAGCAGGAAAGCCAGGACAGATGTTATATACTATAATAACAGAGTTGGAAGGGACCTTGGAGGCCTTCTAGTCCAACCCCCTGCCCAGGCAGGAAACCCTACACCATTTCAGACAAATGGTTATCCAACATTATCTTAAAAACTTCCAGCATTGGAGCATTAACAACTTCTGGAGGCAAGTTGTTCCACTGATCAATTGATCTCACTGTCAGGAAATTTCTCCTTAGTTCCAAGTTGCTTCTCTCCTTGATTAGTTTCTACTCATTGCTTCTTGTTCTACCCTCAGGCGGTTTGGAGAATAGTTTGACTCCCTCTTCTTCGTGGCCACCCCTGAGATATTGGAACGCTGCTATCCTGTCTCCCCTAGTCCTTCTTTTCATTAAACTAGACATACCGAGTTCCTGCAACCATTCTTCATATGTTTTAGCCTCCAGTCCCCTAATCCTCTTTGTTGCTCTTCTCTGCACTCTTTCTAGAGTCTCAACATCTTTTTTTTTTGTTCTGCAGAGGCAGCATCTGTTTGCTGACCCCTTCGGTCAAGCCAGCTTCTTTTGCCAAATGTCCAGCCTCACTTTCAGTTTCCAGGATCGGGTGATTTCTCAGCTGAAGGGCAGACTTCACTTTTTCTTTCAATGTTCTCTTTCTGGCTTGCCCTGGTGGGAGGAGAAAGGCCAGGCGCTCCGGCTGACCTTGGAAAAAGCCAAGGAGGTGGTCAGAGCAGTGCAAATACTGTTTGCATGAGGGGGAGGGGGGAGGGGGGAGGAAGGGACAGAATAGCATCCTTCCATCATTCTTTGAGGGGCTGCCCCAAAGAGAGAAGCAACCTGGAACTAAGGAGAAACTTCCTGACAGTGTGGACAATCAACCAGTGGGACAATTATTAATTATTCCATTAATTAATTGTTAACAGTAACAACAAAGTACTGTTATTATTTATTTATTTATTTATTTTATTTAATTTTTATACCGCCCTTCTCCCGAAGGACTCAGGGCGGTGTACAGGCAAAAGTAAAACAACACAATATACAGATTAAAATACCATTTAAAAACTTATTAAATTAGCCTGAGATTAAAAATTATCCATACTAAAAACCCCATTTAAAATTAATAAAATTTCCCCTTAAAACTAATTTAAGCCAGCCCCGCGCGGATAAAAAGATGTGTTTTTAGTTCGCGACGAAATGTCCGGAAGTCAGGTATTTGACGTAAACCCGGGGGAAGCTCATTCCAGAGTGTGGGCGCCCCCACAGAGAAGGCCCTTCCCCTGGGGGCCGCCAGCCGGCATTGTTTGGCGGACGGCACCCTGAGAAGTCCCTCTCTATGGGAGCGTACGGGTCGGTGGGAGGCATGTGGTAGCAGCAGGCGGTCCCGTAAGTACCCAGGTCCTAAGCCATGGAGTGCTTTAAAGGTCATAACCAACACCTTAAAGTGCACTCGGAAAGCCACAGGCAGCCAGTGCAGCCTGCGCAGGATCGGTGTTACATGGGAGCTACGTGTAGCTCCCTCTATAACCAGCAGCTGCATTCTGGACTAACTGAAGCCTCCGAGCGCACTTCAAGGGAGCCCCATGTAGAGAGCATTACAGTAATCCAAGCGAGAGGTAGCAGCGCATGAGTGACCGTGCATAAGGCATCCCGATCAAGGAAGGCGCAACTGCGGACCAGGCGAACCTGGTGGAAGGCCCCCTGGAGGCGGCCGTCAAATGATCTTCAAGCGACAGCCGATCGTCAGGAGGACACCCAAGTTGCGCACCCTATCCTTTGGGGCCAATAACTGCCACCAACAGCCAGCCGCGGCTGCAGCTGACTGAATCAGGGTGCGGCATCCACAGCCACTCCGTCTTGGAGGATTAAGCTTGAGCCTGTTTCTCCCCATCCAGACCCGTCGGCTTCCAAACACCGGGACAGCACTTCAACAACTTCATTGGGGTGGTCCGGGGTGAAAAAGTACAGCTGGGTGACATCAGCGTACTGCTGGTATCTCACCCCGAAACCACTGATGATCTCACCCAATGGCTTCATGTAGATGTTGAACAGAAGGGGCGAGAGAATCGACCCCTGAGGGACCCCACAAGAGGGGCCCCTCGCGGTCGGCCTCTGCCCCCTGTCAACACCGTCTCTGCGACGGTCAGAGAGATAGGAGGAGAACCACCGATATCGGTGCCTCCCACTCCCAATCCCCCAACCGGCGCAGCAAGATACCATGGTCGATGGTATCGAGCGCTGAGAGGTCTAATAGGACCAGAGCAGAGGAATAACCCCTGTCCCGAGCCCACCAGAGATCATCCACCAATGCGACCAAAGCTGTCTCCGTGCTGTATCCGGGTCGGAAGCCGGACTGGAACGGGTCTAGATAGACGTCTTCATCCAGGTATTGAGGTAGCTGTCGCCACGGCACTCTCTACAACCTTCGCAGGCGAAGGTTGGAGACTGGACGATAATTACCCAAAACAGCTGGGTCCAGGGAGGGCTTCTTAAGGAGGGGTCTCACCACCGCCTCTTTCAAGGAGGCAGGGAAAACCCCTTCCAACAAAGAAGCGTTGATAATCCTCTGGAGCCAGCCTCGTGTCACCTCCTGAGTGGCCAGTACCAGCCAGGAAGGGCACGGGTCCAGTAAACATGTCGTGCCGTGAAGCCTCCCCAACAACCTGTCCACGTCCTCGGGAGCCACAGGGTCAAACTCATCCCAAATGGACTCAACAAGACGTGCCTCCTCTCCCTCGCTTGGATCATCCCAAATTCGATGCAGACCGTCCCTCAGCTGAGCGATTTTATCGTATAGATAACCGCTAAACTCCTCGGCTCGTCCCTGCAAAGGGTCATCCCGCACCTCCTGATGTAGGAGAGAGCGGGTGACCCGAAACAGGGCGGCCGGGCGGTTATATGCCGATGCAATGAGGGTGGAGGCGTAGGAATGCCTCGCTTCCCTCATTGCCACTAGGTAGGTCCTAGAATAGGACCTAACTAGTGTCCGATCAGTTACGGAGCGACTGGACCTCCAGGTGCTCTCCAGGCGTCTTCTCCGGCGTTTCATCTCCCTCAGCCCCTCGGAGAACCAAGGGGCCGGTCGAGATCTACGCCGGGTCAGAGGCCGCAAAGGCGCGACACGGTCCAAGGCCCCGGCCGCGGCCTGTTCCCAGGCCACGACCAGTTCCTCAGTCGTGCCGTGGGCCAGTTCCTCAGGGAATGGCCCAAGCTCCGTCAGGAACCTCTCGGGGTCCATCAGGCGCCTGGGACGGAACCACCGTATAGGTTCCGTCTCCCTGCGGTGGTGAATGGCGGTTCGGAAGTCTAGGCGAAGGAGAAAATGATCCGACCATGACATTGGTTCCGTTACTAAGTCATCTAATACCAGATCATTTAACCACTGTCCAGAGATATAAAGCAGATCCAGTGTGCCTCCCCCCGTGTGCGTAGGGCCATCATTTACTCGAATCAGGTCCAAGGCCGTCATGGAAGCCAAGAACTCCCGAGCTGCCGTCGATGACGAGCCAGCTGATGGCAGGTTGAAATCCCCCATGACAATAAGTCTGGGGGTCTCAACCGCCACAGCAGCAAGTACCTCCAACAGCTCAGGCAGGGCTGTGGTCACGCAGCAAGGAGCCAGGTACGCGATCACCAAGCCCAACTGATTCCTATAGCCCCACCGCACATAAAGGGATTCACAACCGGCAATCTGAGGAATAGTGGCCTCCCTCGGCTCTAGATCCTCCTTGATAACAACCGCCACCCCCCCACCCCTACCTTGGACCCTCGGCTGATGAAATGCTCGGAAACCTGGAGGGCACATCTCAACCAGGGGGACCCCCCCCTCTGGGCCCAACCAGGTTTTCGTAATACCCATAAGGTCCGCGGACTCCCCCTGAATAAGGTCGCAAATCAGAGGAGCCTTATTAACCACGGACCGGGCATTACATAACATCAGCCGAAGATCCAAGCTCTGAGGATCACGACCACCCGAGGAACGGGTAGGGACTGAGGGGCAGGAGCACGCGATCGCTTTCAGACATCGAACGCGTGCTCCCACAACTCGGTACGGCCCCTCCCCCCGCCATATCTGCCTCTCCCACTACCGTACAGATCGAACCTCCCTCTAAACCTGGAACGTGCTCCCCCCCTGCCTCCAGACAAGATGGAATAGTGTCGCGAACTAGCACAGGGGCTGGATCCCTCCCCGACGGGTTTTCACCCCCACCCGTCGAATCCCTCCCCCCCCTTAAAAAACCCTTATTTAAAAAACGGTTTAAAAAACCCCACAGATTCTTCTTCCTCGCATGCCACCTCTCCGGGTCCCAAGACCCCTCGTTAAGGCCGGCCATCGATAACCCAGAGGGCCATTCCTGCGAGGCGGGGGAACCTCGCAGTCGGAGAAGGTCAGTGGACGAATATTTCATGCTAAAAGATTAAATAACAGTGGGGAAAAAAAAAAGGTGTTCCCTAGCCACTTGATGTTATCGTAGCCTGTGGACAAAGTCAGGACAGTCACAATCCAGGGCCAAATGCCCGGTAAGGGTAATAAATAAGATGGAAGTTTGGCTGATGGATTCCGCCATTCAGTACTGCCCATAATGGATACAGCAAAAGTTTTTGCCCGCTGGTGCCGCCCATAATCAGGTCCGAGGCCGTCCACGATTGATGCCATCAATAAATAAATAAATACCGGGGACAGGAAAAAAATTTTCAGCCGCAGATGTCGAATGATGGTATATATAAGAGTCAGCTAAAGTTCTAAAATCCAAAATGTCCAAGCTACCTGTGTCCAATGTCTGTGGTGCCGCTGAAAATAGTCCAGCAAAACAATCCAGCCGCCAGCCGCTGATGATAAGTGCGGACCATAACGCAGCCAGACAATCCCAGATGTTGCCAATGGAACCATCAGATGGGTGGAATCGTAGAAACCATGCTGCTGAGCCATGCCACTGAAGGATAGAGCGGCGGAACATCCAGCCGCCGATGGACATATGCGGCCGGCAGCAGCAAACCACGATCCAGCCCGGCCATTCCTAGCGAGCGCCGCTCCGCGCCCCTCCAGAATGGCCGGCGCCATCTACCGATTGCCGCTGATCGTATCAGTGCCGCTGCTGCTGGTATCCAAGCCGCTGATGGTATCACTGCCGCTGGCCAGCCTACCGCACCCCCCAACTGGTCGCTGATGTCCGAGCGACCGCTGCGCCAGCCGACTCGTTTCCGCGGGCCCGTTTCCGCGGACGCCCAGCCAAAATGGCCGCCGGCAACCGTCCACCGCTCGCCCGCCTCTCCAGCCCCGTTCCCGGCAGCCGAGGGTCTAACAAGACCCAAAGATCTCATTTCGGCTGCCGGAAAGATGTTCTGTGGGGCGGCGGGCCCAGATAACTTAAAAACACCCCCGAGGCATCGTGGCTAGAAAAAACGCCAACCCACCGCCTGCATGATCCTCAGATCGCCGCCATTTCCGCGCATGCGTAGAGAAATAACTCTGTTATTTTATTTTATTATTAATTATTAATAATTAATATTCATCCCCAAATTAGCACAGGGGCCCCCCAAGGCTGTGTGCTCTCCCCACTTCTCTTCTCTCTGTATACCAATGACTGCATCTCCAATGATCCATCAGTTAAGCTACTGAAGTTCGCAGATGACACAACAGTGATTGGTCTCATTCGAGACAATGACGAATCCGCATATAGACGAGAGGTCAAACGACTAGCCTTGTGGTGCAACCAAAACAATCTGGAACTGAACACACTCAGAACCGTAGAAATGGTGGTAGACTTTAGGAGAAACCCTTCCATACTTCCACCTCTCACAATACTTGACAACACAGTATCAACAGTAGAAACCTTCAAATTTCTGGGTTCTATCATATTGCAAGATCTCAAATGGACAGCTAACATCAAAAACATCATTAAAAAAGGACAACAAAGAATGTTCTTTCTGCGCCAACTCAGTAAGCTCAAACTGCCCAAGGAGCTGCTGATCCAATTCTACAGAGGAATTATTGAGTCTGTCATTTGCACCTCTATAACTGTCTGGTTCGGTTCTGCAACCCAACAAGAAAAACACAGACTTCAGAGGATAATTAGAACTGCAGAAAAAATAATTGCTACCAACCTGCCTTCCATTGAGGACCTGTATACTGCGAATCAAGAAGAGGCCGTGAAAATATTTGCAGATCCCTCGCATCCTGGACATAAACTGTTTCAACTCCTACCCTCAAAACGACGCTATAGAGCACTGCACACCAGAACAACTAGACACAAGAACAGTTTTTTCCCGAAGGCCATCACTCTGCTAAACAAATAATTCCCTCAACACTGTCAGACTATTTACTGAATCTGCACTACTATTAATCGTTTCATAGTTCCCATCGCCAATCTCTTTCCACTTATGACTGTATGACTATAACTTGTTGCTGGCAATCCTTATGATTTATATTGGTATATTGATCAATTGTGTTGTAAATGTTGTACCTTGATGAACGTATCTTTTCTTTTATGTACATTGAGAGCATATGCACCAAGACAAATTCCTTGTGTGTCCAATCACACTTGGCCAATAAAATTCTATTCTATTCTATTCTATTCAAAGGTGCTATTTCAAGAAACAACTGGACTTCCTGGTTTCTGTTTTTGCTTTGAAGGCATTTCACTTCTCATTCAAGAAGCTTCTTCAGCTCTGTTAATTAATATCAATAAATAGATTATTATTAATACTTAATGTTAATAATCAATATGAAGAGCTGATGATTACTAACTAACCTTCGTGGAATGATTATTATTTATTTAATTCATTTGTACTAATTTTCCTTAAATAATTATTAATGTTAATCAATAACTAATGTTAAGAACTGCTCTTTTGCGTGTTTGGAAAAAATACCTTATAAACTAAATTATAAGGTTCCTATGTGGACAAGCCCTAGACATACAATAGAGAATATAAATATACAACAGAATCAGGAAATGATTACATATAAAGATCTTTTGTATACTGAAAGAGATAATTTGCAATTAAAATCTCTGCACGTATTAAAAGAAGAAGGGAAAAATTATACTTGGTTTCAATATGAGCAACTACATGCTAGATGGAAGAAAGATCAGAAAATTGGTATAGTGCAGAATGAGGAAAATTTGGTAAAGCAAATTAGAAACCAGTCTCAGGAGCATATAAAGAGATTGTATAATGTGTTACTTGAAATAGATTCTGAAAGGGACTTGGTAAAGGACTGTATGATAAAGTGGGCACAAAATTTTCAGGAGCCAATATTACTGGAAACTTGGGAAAAAAATTGGGTTAGAAATGTTAAATTTATGCAGGCACAGAATTTAAGGGAAAATTTTTATAAAATGTTTTATAGATGGCATTTAGATCCTAAGAAACTATCGTGTATTTATCCAGATATGCAAGCAAAATGTTGGAGATGTAATTGTGATGACGCTACATATTTTCTTTTTTTTTTTTATTGAAAAAGTTTTAAAAAACAAAAACATTTCCCCCCCTTTTCCCCCCCCTCCCAGAAACCCCCTTCCCCCCTCCCTTCCCCCCCCCCCCGCTTCCTGGGTCAATCACAAGGTATTGTTATACATAAACCAAACATAGAGTAAAATTTTCCCTTCTAATCCAATTAACCTCATCCAAATCTTTTCATCTCCCAACCCCCTCCCCATTACAGAAAATAATACTTCCTAATTATTCAAAGGCAATCTGATATTTCTTAATCTGATATCTGTTTTGTAGATAATCAATCCATTTTTTCCATTCAATTAAATATCTTTCCTGCGTATTGCCTTTTAAAAAAGCTGAGATTTTAGCCATCTCAGCCAAATTAATGACTTTCAATATCCATTCTTCTATTGTAGGTACCTCTTTTTTCTTCCAGTATTGTCCAATCAACAGTCTTGCTGCTGTTATTAAATTCAGAATCAATTTAGTCTCAATCCCTGTACAATCCGTTATAATTCCCAAAAGGAAAGATTGCGGCAGGAACTTTATCTTCTTCTTCAGACACTACATATTTTCATATTTGGTGGAGTTGTAAGGATATTAAGGCTTTTTGGATAAAAATTTGGTGGATTTTACAAAATGTTCTGAAAAAGAAGATAAAGTTCCGGCCACAATTTTTTCTGCTGGGAATTATTATGGACTGTACAGTAATTGAGACTAAATTGATTTTAAATCTAATAACAGCGGCAAGATTACTGATAGGATAATAATAATAATAATAATAATAATAATAATAATAATAATAATAATAATAATAATAATAATAATAATAATAATAATAAAATATTTTAATTTATAGACTGCCCTTCTCCCGAAGGACTCAGGGCGGTGAACAGCCAGTTAAAATACAAAGCAAACCCATACAATAAGTAAAAACTAGCCCTAAAAAACTTATTCAATTGGCAAAGCTAAAATACAATTACACCCTATAAAATCACTAAAATTTAAAAACCCCAATAAAACCATTTGAAAGTTTTTAAAAATTAAGCCAGTCCAGCAAGATGAAACAAATAGGTTTTAAGTTCACGGCGAAAGGTCCTAAGGTCGGGCAGTTGTCGGAGTCCAGGGGGAAGCTCGTTCCACAGGGTAGGAGCCCCCACAGAGAAGGCCCTCCCCCTGGGGACCGCCAGCCGACATTGTTTGGCAGACGGCACCCTGAGGAGACCCTCTCTGTGAGAACGCACCGGTCGCTGGGAGATTGAAGCCAGCAGAAGACGGTCCCGTAAGTAACCCGGTCCTAAGCCATGAAGCGCTTTAAAGGTCGTCACCAATACCTTGAAGCGCACCCGGAAGACCACAGGTAGCCAGTGAAGTCTGCGCAGGATAGGTGTTACGTGGGAGCTCCGTGGTGCTCCCTCAATAACCCACGCAGCTGCATTCTGAACTAACTGGAGTCTCCGAGTGCTCTTCAAGGGGAGCCCCATGTAGAGAGCATTGAAGTAGTCCAGGCGAGAAGTAACGAGAGCATGAGTGACCGTGCATAGGGCATCCCGGTCTAGGAAGGGACGCAACTGGCGGATCAGGCGAACCTGATAAAAAGCTCTCCTGGAGACGGTCGTCAAATGATCTTCAAAGGACAACCGACCATCCAGGAGCACGCCCAAGTTGCGTACCTTCTCCATCGGGGCCAACGACTCGCCCCCGATAGACAGCCGCATCTGCAGCTGACTGTACCGAGGTGCCGGCATCCACAGCCACTCCGTCTTGGAGGGATTAAGTTTGAGCCTGTTCCTCCCCATCCAGACCCGTACGGCTTCCAAACACCGGGACAGCACTTCGACAGCTTTGCTGGGGTGGCCGGGGTGGAAAAGTACAGCTGAGTATCATCAGCGTACAGTTGGTATCTCACCCCAAAGCCACTGATGATCTCACCCAGCGGCTTCATATAGATGTTGAACAGGAGGGGTGAGAGGATCGACCCCTGCGGCACCCCACACAGGAGGCACTTCGGAGTCGATCTCTGCCCCCCTGTCAACACCGTCTGCGTCCGGTCAGAGAGGTAGGAGGAGAACCACCGATAAACGGTGCCTCCCACTCCCAATCCCTCTAACCGGTGCAGCAGGATACCATGGTCGATGGTATCAAAAGCCGCTGAGAGGTCTAATAGGACCAGGGCAGAGGAATAACCCTTATCCCTGGCCCTCCAGAGATCATCCACCAACGTGACCAAAGCCGTCTCAGTACTGTATCCAGGTCGGAAGCCGGACTGGAACGGGTCTAGATAGACAGTTTCATCCAGGTACTGGGGTAGCTGACATGCCACCGCACTCTCTACAACCTTCGCCGTAAAGCGAAGGTTGGAGACTGGACGGTAATTACCTAAAACAGCTGGGTCCAGGGAAGGTTTCTTGAGGACAGTATTGGAAGAAAAAAGAAATACCTACAATAGAAGGATGGATATTGAAAGTTGCCAATTTGGCTGAGATGGCAAAAATCTCAGCCTTTTTGAAAGACAATACACAAGAAAGATACTTAAAGGAATGGAAAAACTGGATTGACTATATTCAAAGTAGATATCAGACTAAGATAAGCGCACAAACGTGCCTACGGTTCCTGTCCTATTGTTTTTCTTTTCTTCTTCCTATATATATATATATATATATATATATATATATATTTGTTTTCTGAGGTTTTCACGGGTGTTTGTATATAGGTCTTTGGTTGTTCGGGTTTTCTCCCGTGTAAAATTGGAAGTGTCTTGGCGTTTCGTGAAGTCTCATTCGTCATCTTCAGGCTTCAGCTTCGTGCTTCTGGGAGCAATGTGATCGCAGCTGTTTCTTCCTTTAACTGCTAGTGGGGGTTTGAACTGATTGGGTGGGAGCTTGGCTGTGCTCTGATTGGATGCGGGTTTTTTTGTGCTCTGATTGGATGGGGGTGTGTCCTGTGTTGGTGGGGGCTTGGTTGTGCTCAGTTTAGTCTGTGTTGCAGGGGGATTTGAGCTGGTGAGCTGCATAGGTGTTGTTTGGCTTTGTGGTCGTGCTACATCTTCATAGTGGGTGTCAGTCTGCTGCATGTATGGATTGGAGGGGTTTGAAATGGCTAATGTTGCAGCTGCGGTCTGGCTTCTGGTCCTTGGTCGTGCTTCATGATCAGTGTGGGTTTGGGTCTGCTTTCTGGGTGGATGTGCGGTGGTGACATCCATGTGGACCTCGTGAGTGTGGGTCTGGTGTCATTCCTCGTGTTAGGGACTTGTTTGTCAATAAGGGCGGGTTTCCAAATGGCTGGTAGGCGGGAGGTGTCACTAAAACCAGCCGACACTCACTAGCGTACTAACATCAATGGATTCCAAACAAATAGATTACCAAACTAATCCAAAAGCCCCACTAAAATCCAAGACAGAGAGAACGGCACATCCTCCTATATAAAGGCACACAGACAGAATCAGCAAGATCCTCATAAACACAACATCAAGACAGCATTCTGCACAAACAGAAAAATATCCACCATCTAAACCCCAAAGACAAAATTGAGTTAGAAAATCAAGGATATATGAAATCCCATGCACGCCTGCCCACCACATACATTGGACAAACCAACAGAAGAATAAGTGCATTGAAGAACAAGAACTCATTCAAAAAGAGGAACCAACTTCTTCCCTGGTCCAACACTTTAAAGTCACAGGACATGATATTGACTTTAAAAAGAGAACTATCGCCAACTGAACACTTTAACAACAGAATAATCAGAAGCCATCGAGATAAACACACAGCATGAACAACGAGATGACACCTCCGTAACTGGCCATTTGAAACCGCCCTTATTGACAACGAGTCCCTAACACGAGAATGACACCAGACCCAACTCACGAGGTCCACATGGACCATCACATCCACCCAGAAAGCAGACCCAAACCCACACTGATCATGAAGCATGACCAAGGACCAGAAGCCAGACCGCAGCTGCAGCATTAGCCATTTCAAACCCTCCAATCCATACATGCAGCAGACTGACACCCACTATGAAGATGTAGCGACCACAAAGCCAAACAACAGCTATGCAGCTCACCAGCTCAAATCCCCTGCAACACAGACTAAACTGAGCACACCAAGCCCCACCAACACAGGACACCCCATCCAATCAGAGCACAAAACCCCATCCAATCAGAGCACAGCCAAGCTCCCACCCAATCAGTTCAAACCCCACTAGCAGTTAAAGGAAGAAACAGCTGCGATCACATTGCTCCAGCAGCGAGCTGAAGCCTGAAGATGAATGAGACTTGTGAAACATCGCCAAGACACTTCAATTTTACATGGGAGAAAACCCGAACAACCAAAGACCTATATATATATATATATATATATATATATATATATTTTCTGAGGTTTTCACGGTGTTTGTATATAGGTCTTTGGTTGTTCGGGTTTTCTCCGTGTAAAATTGGAAGTGTCTTGGCGTTCGACAAGTCTCATTCGTCATCTTCAGGCTTCAGCTTCGTGCTTCTGGGAGCAATGTGTGATCGCAGCTGTTTCTTCCTTTTAACTGCTAGTGGGGGTTTGAACTGATTGAACTGATATATATAGGTCTTTGGTTGTTCGGGTTTTCTCCCGTGTAAAATTGGAAGTGTCTTGGCGACGTTTCGACGAAGTCTCATTCGTCATCTTCAGGTTTCAGCTTCGTGCTTCTGGGAGCAATGTGTGATCGCAGCTGTTTCTTCCTTTTAACTGCTAGAGGGGGTTTGAACTGATTGGGTGGGAGCTTGGCTGTACTCTGATTGGATGGAGGTTTTTCTGTGCTCTGATTGGCTGGGGGTGTGTCCTGTGTTGGTGGGGGTTTGGTTGTGCTCAGTCTAGTCTGTGCTGCAGGGGGATTTGAGCTGGTGAGCTGCATAGCTGTTGTTTGGCTTTGTGGTCGTGCTACATCTTCATAGTGGGTGTCAGTCTGCTGCATGAATGGATTGGAGGGGTTTGAAATGGCTAATGTTGCAGCTGCGGTCTGGCTTCTGGTCCTTGGTCGTGCTTCATGATCAGTGTGGGTTTGGGTCTGCTTTCTGGGTGGATGTGCGGTGGTGACATCCTGTGTGGACCTTGTGAGTGTGGGTCTGGTGTCATTCCTCGTGTTAGGGACTTGTTTGTCAATAAGGGCGGGTTTCCAAATGGCTGGTAGGCGGAGGTGTCATCTCGTTTGTTCATGCTGTGTGGGCGTTTTCTATCTCAATGGCTTCTCTGATTATTCTGTTGTTAAAGTGTTCAGTTTTGGCGATGGTTCTGGTCTTTTAAAGTCAATATCATGTCCTGTGACTTTAAAGTGTTGGACCAGGGAAGAAGTTGGTTCCTCTTTTGAATGAGTTCTTGTGTTCTTCAATCGTGCACTTATTCTTCTGTTGGTTTGTCCAATGTACGTGGTGGGGCAGGCGGTGCATGGGATTTCATTTACTCCTTGATTTTCTAACTCAATTTTGTCTTTGGGGTTTCTTAGGATGGTGGATATTTTTCTGTTTGTGCAGAATGCTGTCTTGATGTTGTGTTTGTGGAGGATCTTGCTGATTCTGTCTGTGGTGCCTTTTATATATGGGAGGAGGGCTGTGCTGTTTTCTTGTTCTCTGCCTTGGATTTTAGTGGGGGTTCTTTTGGATTAGCTTGGTAATCTTATTTGTTTTGGAATCCATTGGATGTTAGTACGTTAGTGAGAGTGTCTAGTTCGGTTTTAGGTGTTGTTCATCAGCTAAGCATTTTGTTCTGGAGATGAGTGTCTTGGCTACGGAGTTGATCTGTGCTGGGTGGTGGTGTGAGAGTGCGTGCAGATAGCGGTTTGTGTGTGTTTTCTTCTGGTAGATGGTGTGTCCTAGGGAGCCATTGGGTTTTCTGTAGACTAAGACATCCAGGAAGGGAAGTTGGTTATTAACTTCTGTTTCCATGGTGAACTGTATTTTGGGGTGTAGGCTATTGAGGTGTGTGAGGAAGTTGTCAAGTTTTTCTTTCCCGTGTGGCCAGATTATGAAGGTGTCATCTACATATCTGAGCCAGAGTTTGGGTTTAGATTTTTCTAAAGCTTGGGTTTCAAAGTGTTCCATGTAGAGATTGGCAATGACAGGTGAGAGGGGTGATCCCATGGGTGCTCCTTCTACTTGTTTGTATTTTTGTCCATTATAGATGAAGTATGTGTTGGATAGGCAGTGGTTGGTCAGATCTAGGATGTGCTTGGGGGGGTTATGTTTGTTTTGGATAGCTGTCAAGGCTTCTTTGATTGGCACTTGGGTGAAGAGGGATATGACATCAAAGCTCACGAGTAGGTCGCTGGGCTGTAAGTTTTGTTTCTTTATGATCTCTATGAACTGGAATGAGTTTTTTACGTGTGAGGTGATGGATTCTGCATAGGGCTGTAGTTGTTTGGCGAGAAATTTGGCTAGGTTTTGTAGAGGTGAGCCTATGGAGCTGACTATGGGTCTGAGTGGGGTTCCTTCTTTGTGTATCTTGGGAGGCCATAGAGCTTAGGGCATCTGGATGATTTCTCTCTGGGAATGATTCTTTGTTGGATTTCTTCGCTGATGGGGAGGCTTTTATTTTGGATCTAGTGGTTTTCTAGGTAGGTGGTGGGGTCTGTGTTTAGGGGCTTGTATGCAGGGTCTTGGAGTAGGTTGGTTAATTTGGTTTGGTAGTCAGATGTGTTCATAACCACCGTGGCGTTGCCCTTGTCTGCTGGTAGGATTATTATGCTGGTATCTTTTTTCAGGTTAAGTAGTGCTGTCTGTTCCTCTTTGGGTAAGTTGCTTTTGGGTGGCTTGCTGGTGCAGAGGATGTTGGGGGTCTCGAGTCTGATTTTGTTTGCGTCATCGGGTTGATTTTGGTCAGGCTGGTTTCAACTCCGCATATAATGGTCTCAGTGGGGATGTATTTTGGGAGTGACTGCAAAGTTGAATCCTTTGGAAAGGACATCGGTTTCAGCTTTGGTGAGGATCCTATCTGAGATGTTATGCACTGTTTGTTTCATGTGTTGCTGTGAGGGTGGAGGGTTTGTTTTCTGGCGTTCTTGTAGTCTTTGGAGTTTGTTGGTGTGCGTGTCTGTCTTGAGGGTGGTCTGTGTTTCGGCTCTCCAGACGGCAAGTTGTTTGGATTTGTCCCAAAGTGCAGGGTGCATCTTGTTGCTGAGTTTGAGGTGAAGTGTGAGGAGATCTTTGTTGATTTGATCTAGGAGGAATCTTTTTGTGTGAAGTTCATTTCTGATTAAGGCCAATTCTGTTCTTTTTAGGATGCGTTTGGTGGCTGCAGAGTTGGAGTGGAATTTCAATTGGAAGCATTTGGGGATTAAATTTTGATCGCGGCAGTTTCGTAGGAATGCGAGGTCACATAAAATGGAAGCTCTTTGGACTTCTAGTTTTTCATAGGTCCTGGTCAGATGGTGGATTTCCTCCCCGTAGAGGTGCAATATTTGTTTTCTGAGGTTTTCACGGGTGTTTGTATATAGGTCTTTGGTTGTTCGGGTTTTCTCCCGTGTAAAATATATAAGCATATATATATATATATGCTTATACCTCCTAATATTTACTCATATATATGTTTATATACTATATAATCTTTTGTATGATACTTACATATATTGTTGTGACAAAATAAATAAATAAATAAATAAATAAGAGTTATCAGACTGCCTTTGAATGATTAGGATGTATTATTTCTATTATTTCTAATTGTTTTGAGGGAAGTTAGGAACTGATGAGAATTGTAGGAGTATAATTGAGTTGGGAGGGGAAAATTTTTAGCATGTTTGTTTTATTTTTAACTATACCTCATGTTTGTTCTGGGAAGTGGGGGGGAGGGGGGTTTGTGAAGGGAGCGGGAGGGGGAAGGGGGATGGGGGAAAGGGGAAAAAAATTTGTAAAACTTTTTCAATAAAAAAATTAATAATAATATGGATTATTAATAATGAATCTTAGTGGACTGACTTGTTTAATTAATTTTTACTCATTTAATTTAATAAATTATTATTAATAAATGTTAATAATCAATATGAATAACTAATTATTATTAACAACTGTTAATAATCAAGCATTATTAATAACTAAGGTTAGTGGAATAATGATTGTTTAATGATTAATAAAAATAACTAATTCATTGAAAACTGAGTGACATACCGTGTGCACTAAACCAACAGGTGGCAAGAAAGTAGGGGCAGTCAGGCACATCACAGGTTATGTAGAGAGTAAACACAGGGTCAATCCAAATGGACTCAAATGTCTATACACCAATGCACAGAGTATGAGGAATAAACAGAGTGAATTAGAAATCCAAGTAAATGAGGGCAGATATGATATCGTTGTCATTATGGAAACTTGGTGGGATGAAACCGACAAATGGAACATACAGCTAGAGGGATATAAATTATTTAAAAGAAACAGACCAAATAAAAGAGGAGATGGAGTTGCACTATATATAAGAAATAACTATATCTCTACAGAAATAGGGCACAACAATGATGAAAATCATCTTGAATGTATTTGGGTCAATATAAAAGGGGTGAAAAACGATATTGCCAGAGGTCTATACTATAGGCCACCCAACCAAACAGAGGAAGTAGATGAACTTTTTGCTAGTCAGCTAACTAAGGTATGTAGGAAGCACATCACAGTAGTAATGGGGGATTTTAACTACCCTGACATCAATTGGGAGACAAACTCTGCACCAAGTGGAAGATCCAAGAGGTTCCTAACAAACCTAGCAGACAACTTTGTTTCCCAAAAAGTAGAGAAGACAACAAGGGGATCAGCCATACTGGACTTAATTCTCACTAACAGAGATGAAATGATAGAAGGTGTTGAAGCTACAGGAACCTTAGGGGCAAGTGATCACGCAATACTGGAATTCAGCATTATGCAAACACAAGTAGTAGAAGAAAGTCAAACTAGAGTCTTGGACTTCAAGAGAGCTAATTTCAAAAAACTTAGAGCTTAAGAAGGATTCCACGGATGAGAATCCTCAAGTGGAAAACAATTAATAATAGATCTCAAAAGAATAATAGAAAGAATAATAATTCAAAAGAAATCAGCATGGATGCATAAAGAACTATCTGACAAATTGAAAGACAAAAAGGACAAGTATAAAAAGTGGAAAGAGGGGCAAATAACTAAGGCAGAATATCAGCAAATAGCCCGAGCCTGTAAAGATGAAGTGAGGAAAGCCAAGGCTCACAATGAACAAAGGCTAGCAACAAAAGTAAAAAATAACAAAAAAAGCTTCTTCCAACATGTTAAAAACAAGAAAAAAGTCAAGGAAACAATTGGCCCATTGCTGGGAGAAAGTGGCAAGAAGATGACAAGCAACAGGGAGAAAGCAGATCTACTTAACTCATATTTTGCATCTGTCTTTACACAAAAGGAAAAAACAATCCAACCTATCAAAAACAGCACCTCAAAAAACAGATTAGAAACACAAGTTAAAATAGGGAAGAAAATGGTAAGTGAACACCTGTCTACCCTAGACGAGTTCAAATCACCAGGACCGGATGGATTACACCCCAAGGTTCTGAAGGAACTGGCAGACGAGATCTCAGAACCACTGAATTATATCTTTCAAAGATCCTGGAGCACAGGGGAACTGCCAGAGGACTGGAAAAGAGCTGATGTAGTTCCCATCTTCAAAAAAAGGGGAAAAAAACAGATCCAGGAAACTACAGACCTATCAGCCTGACCTCAATACCGGGGAAGATTCTGGAAAAGATAATCAAGCAACGAATCACCGAACACCTAGAAGCAAATCAAGTAATAACCAAAACCCAACATGGGTTTGTCAAAAACAGATCATGCCAGACTAATCTTATCGCATTCTTTGACAAAGTGACAAAATTAGTGGACCAGAGGAATGCTGTCGATATAATTTACTTGGACTTCAGTAAAGCATTTGATAAAGTAGACCATAACCTACTACTAGATAAAGTAGAAAAATGTGGGTTAGACAGCACCACCACCAGATGGATTCGTAACTGGCTGACCAACCGCACTCAACGTGTAGTCCTCAACGGAACTACATCCACATGGAGGGAAGTATGCAGTGGAGGCTCTGTTTTAGGCCCAGTACTCTTCAACATCTTTATCAATGACTTGGACGAGGGGATAGATGGGGAACTCATCAAATTTGCAGATGACACCAAGCTGGCAGGAATAGCCAACACTCCAGAAGACAGGCTCAAGATACAGAAAGATCTTGACAGACTTGAACATTGGGCACTATGTGGTACCTTGCTCAATAGTAGTACCTGTAAGAGGGATCTTGGAGTCCTAGTGGACAACCATTTAGATATTAGCCAGCAGTGTGCAGCAGCTGCCAAAAAAGACAACACAATTCTGGGCTGCATAAACAGAGGGATAGAATCAAGATCACATGAAGTGTTAATACCACTTTATAATGCCTTGGTAAGGCCACACTTGGAATATTGCATTCAGTTTTGGTCGCCATGATGTAAAAAGGATGTTGAGACTCTAGAAAGAGTGCAGAGAAGAGCAACAAAGATGATTAGGGGACTGGAGGCTAAATCATGTGAAGAACAGTTGCAGGAACCGGTATGCCTAGTTTAATGAAAAGAAGGACTAGGGGAGACATGATAGCAGCGTTCCAATATCTCAGAGGTTGCCACAAAGAAGAGGGAGTCAAACTATTCTCCAAAGCACCTGAGGGTAGAACAAGAAGCAATGGGTGGAAACTAATCAAGGAGAGAAGCAACCTAGAACTAAGGAGAAATTTCCTGACAATTAGAAGAATTAATCAGTGGAACGACTTGCCTGCAGAAGTTGTAAATGCTCCAACACTGGAAATCTTTAAGAAAATGTTGGATAACCATTTAGATATGAGCCAGCAGTGTGCAGCAGCTGTTAAAAAGCCAACACAGTTCTGGGCTGCATAAACAGAGGATAGAATCAAGATCACGTGAAGTGTTAATACCACTTTATAATGCCTTGGTAAGGCCACACTTGGAATATTGCATCCAGTTTTGGTCGCCATGATGTAAAAGGATGTTGAGACTCTAGGAAGAGTGCAGAGAAGAGCAACAAAGATGATTAGGGGACTGGAGGATAAAACATATGAAGAACAGTTGCAGGAACTGGGTATGTCTACTTTAATGAAAAGAAGGGGAGACATGGTAGCAGTGTTCCAATATCTCAGGGGCTGCCACAAAGAAGAGAAAGTCAAACTATTCTTCAAAGCACCTGAGGGCAGAACAAGAATCAATGGATGGAAACTAATCAAGGAGAGAAAGAACTTAGAACTAAGGAGAAATTTCCTGACAGTTAGAACAATTAATCAGTGGAACAACTTGCCTGCAGAAGTTGTAAATGCTCCAACACTGGAAATCTTTAAGAAAATGTTGGAGAGCCATTTGTCTGAAATGGTGTAGGGTTTCCTGCCTGGGCAGCGGGTTGGACTAAAAGATCTCCAAAGTCCCTTCCAACTCTGATATTATTATTATTATTATTATTATTATTATTATTATTATTATTATTATTATTATTATTATTATTATTATTATTATTATTATTATTATTATTATTGGCATGCATAAGAGCACAAAATTGCCTACCCTTCCTGTCCTATTGTTTCCTTTCATTATATCAAATTAATATAGTTTTGCATACTTTTGCTCATATATATGCTTATATGATATGTAGTTCTTTTATGTTGATACTTGTGTATATTGTTGTGACAAAATAAAAAAAGTGATCCTGGTCATGGGAGAAACAGGATGTGGGAAAACCGCTCTGATCAATGGGATGATCAATTATATCCTGGGTGTCCAGTGGGAAGATAATTTTAGATTCAAACTCATTCATGAAACCTCCCAGAGAAGAGAAGCTGGAAGTAGGAAGTCTGAAGTCAGAGCCTACGTGGTGAACCATCAGAAGGGCTTCCGAATTCCCTATTCTCTCACAATCATTGACACTCCAGGATTTGGAGGCACAAGAGACGCAGAGCAAGACAAACTGGCAGAGAAGCAGCTCCTGGAGTTTTTCTCCACTCCAGGGGGCATTGACCAAGTGGATGCCATCTGCTTGGTGGCCCAGGCCTTCCTTGCCCATTCAACTCACATCCAGAAACGTGTCTTTGATTCTGTTAAGTCCTCGCCCTTACGACCTGTCTGCCGCAGCCAGGATAGAGAAAATGTTCTGATTGGCTGCGGCTCAGGCAACAAGAAAAGCGGGAAGTGGGAAGCGCGCCTATTGGTTCCTCCCTGACAGCCGGGTTCCTTTAGCTGTCAGTGCGAGCTCGGTCTTGTCAGAACTCTCTGGCAAGCTCGGAAGTAGAGTTCAGTTGTATATTGAAGTTAATAAAGGTTAGTTGTTGCAGCCTGGCCTCTGTCCTCATCTGTCTATCTCAGATCTTAATACTGGCGACGAAGGTGGGATTTGCCCATTGTTATAAGATCTGAGCGATTGGCAGAGGGCACGAACGAGCCGTGGCTGTGGAAGAAAACTAAAAAAAAATTTTTTTTACCTCACAACTTTGGAGGGATCCAGCTGGCTGCCTGAAGATGGCCAACATGCTGCCCGTTTTCTCTCCATTCGTCCCATCATCCGATAAATGGGACGAATATATTCAGAGGTTTGAATGTTTCCTACACGCTAATGACCTTGCGGACCTATCGGGCCCGAGGAAACGGGGCTATTTTTTAAGCTCATGTGGCAGCGAAGTATTCAGTACCGCTCGAGCCCTCGCTGCCCCGCAACAAGTTTTCGACTTGACATGGGAATCCTTACTGGAAAAGCTGAAGGAGCATTACTCTCCCGCCCCATCCCGAATCGCCCGACGCCGCACATTCCGGCACTGCGTCCAAAGGGAAGGGGAGACCGTTAACGCATTCATGGCGTCCCTAAGAGTTGCCGCGCTGCAGTGCGAGTTTCGGGACCTAGATGACATGCTTTTGGACCAATTGGTCTGTGGACTCCGAGACTTGCGCCTTCAACGGCGCCTCCTTGCGAAGAAGGACGTAGATCTGGCCACTGCGATAGCTGAGGCGAGGGCAGCAGAAATGGCCGACGAATCGGCCGCTGTGCTCCAGAAGGGATCCCTGGCAACTGATCGGCCGCTTGGCGTCCACCATGAGGAAACCAGCCAAGAGGACTCGTCTACGGATGATGTGGACGTTCGCCGTCTAAACCTCCGTCAGGAGCGGCGACGGGACCTCCCTGACAAGCGCCCGCCAACACTATGCGTGGGCTGTGGCGGAGACCACCCCCGAGGCGACTGTAGGTTCAAGACAGCTGTGTGCCGCCGCTGCGGTAAAAGGGGGCACTTAGCACGAGTCTGCAGGGCCGCCCTGCCGGCCTACGATGGCGCCCAAGAGCGAACCAAGGCACGAAAACCACCTGGGAGGCCGTTGCCACACCAACGAGACTGTTTCACTGTCTCCCGTTTTGACGATGAAGCCGTCAGTTTCGCTACCACCGCGGCACCTGCCAACAAAATACACCTGACGGTGCGGCTTGAAGGAGCGCCGTGCGATATGGAAGTAGATACCGGATCGTCACGGTCGCTCATCGCCTGGTCCACCTTGAAGCGACTCCTGCCGCAGCTGCAACAAGAGTGTCTTCAACCCTGCCCTGTCACCTTGCGAGATTATCAGGGCAGAATGATTCCCACCCTGGGTGTGGGCAGATTCAGGGTAGCCTACCATAAATTCGAAGGCAGCCTGCCACTGATTGTGGTCAGGAGTAACCTGCCATCCCTCCTGGGACTGGACTGGTTTGCTGCCCTGGGGTTAGATGTCATAGGGGTTCACGCCACTCACCTTGACAGAATGTCGGAATTAGCCAGCGAGTTCGCTGACGTTTTTGGAGACAACCTTGGTAAATATAACGGCACTCCGGTATCTCTTCAATTAGACCCCCAGGTGTTGCCTATTCGGCTGAAGCCACGGAGGGTGCCCCTAGCGCTCCGCCCGAGGGTAGATGAGCAATTAGACAAACTGATAGCCCAGGGAGTTTTAGTTCCCATAGACCATTCCAAATGGGAAACCCCCATTGTAACCCCCCTTAAGCCGGACGGATCCGTACGGATCTGTGCGGACTATAAGGGGACTATTAATAAGGCCCTCCAAGCTAACCCGTACCCTGTCCCGGTCGTGCAACATTTACTCCACTCCCTTGGGCAGGGGCGAATTTTTGCTAAGCTGGATTTAGCACAAGCCTATCAGTAGCTCCCGGTGGATGAGGAGACTGCGTTAGCGCAGACCATCGTCACCCATCGGGGGGCGTTTAAGTGCACCCGACTCCAGTTCGGAGTCTGCGTGGCACCTGGGATTTTCCAGGGGCTTATGGAACGCTTGCTCCATGGGCTCCCTGGAGTTGTCCCTTACTTTGATGACGTTCTGGTGTCGGGAACCGACATGCCAGACCTAGTCTCCAAAGTAAGGGCTGTGCTAACCTGTCTCCGCAAAGTTGGATTGAGGCTTAGAAAGGACAAGTGTCAGATAGGGGTACCCCAAGTTGAATTCTTGGGGTTCCTTGTGGATGCCAACGGCATCCATCCAACTCCCTCAAAGGTCGAAGCAATTCAAAATGCCCCGACGCCCACCACTAAATCTGACCTTCAAGCTTTCCTAGGTCTCCTCAACTTCTATGCTATCTTTCTCCCACACAAGGCGACGGTGGCTGAGCCACTACATCGCCTCTTAGACACCGGTGCTCCCTGGAAATGGACTCAAACCGAAGCAGCTTCTTTTGAAGCTGTCAAACGGCTCCTCACATCTTCCGCCGTTTTAGTGCAGTATGACGAGAAGCTGCCCCTGTCACTCACCTGTGATGCCTCCCCATATGGGGTGGGGGCTGTCCTCAGCCACCTGCTCCCAAATGGGTCTGAGGCCCCCATAGCATTCTACTCCCGTACTCTCTCTCCAACTGAACGAAATTATAGTCAGCTGGATAGGGAGGCCCTTGCAATTGTGGCGGGAATCAAGCGATTCCACAACTACCTGTATGGCCGTTTCTTTTCCTTGGTCACTGACCATAAACCCTTGCTAGGCCTACTGGCTAGTGACCGCCCCACCCCTCAAATACTGTCACCGCGCATGTCGCGGTGGACGGAGTTCCTTGCCGCGTATTCCTATCAACTTATACACAAACCCGGCAAGGAGATTAGACACGCTGATGCCCTTAGCCGTTGTCCCCTTCCAACTTCGTTAGAAGACCCTGCCCCTTCTCTGCCAGTGCTCCTGATAGAGGAAGCAAACTCCCCTATCACCGCACTGGACATCTGCAGGGAGTCCGCTAAGGACCCCATATTAGCGCAAATCCTTGATTGGACGCGCCGGGGCTGGCCCAGAGGACCCATAGGGCCTGAATTTCTCCCTTATGCCCGCAGACAATGCGAATTGTCTGTCCAAAAAGGATGCTTACTCTGGGGAAACCGGGTGGTGGTTCCCCCAGCCCTTAGAACACCCGTATTAGAATGCCTCCACACGGCCCACCCAGGTATTGGGAGGATGAAGGCCCTGGGTCGCGGCTATGTCTGGTGGCCAAAGCTTGACCATGACATAGAGACCTGGGTTGGCCTATGCCAACTATGCCAGGGCTCCAGAGCAACACCTCCGGCGCCACGCCTGGATTGGGAGACCCCGCGAGGGCCATGGGCGCGAATCCATTTGGATCTCGCTGGGCCGTTCATGGGGCAAACATTTTTAGTGGTGGTGGATGCTTACTCCAAGTGGGTAGAGTTATTCCTAATGCAATCCACCACCTCGGACGCCGTAGTCAGGGTCCTAGACAAACTGTTCACAACGTTCGGACTTCCAGATGTGCTAGTCACGGATAATGGGCCCCAATTCACATCGGCCTCTTTCCTACAGTTCCTGGCATTACGGGGGATCCGGCATGCCCCCACGGCCCCCTTCCATCCGGCGGCTAATGGCCGTGCAGAAAGGGCCGTACGGTCAGCCAAAGAAGCCTTAGGCCGCCTGGGCACTTCAAATTGGCAGCAGAAGGTAAACAGGTATCTGCTAGCCCAACACACTACCCCGTGCCCGATATCCAAGGTAAGCCCCGCAGAATTACTAATGGGCCGACGATTAAGAACTGTGCTCGACCGATTGCACCCCACTTACATGCCAGAGAAGCCCCAAGAACCCCGTAGCGGGGCCCGAGCATTTGTTAATGGGGACCCTATATTCGCTCAAAACTTTGAAGGGCGACCAAAGTGGCTACCCGGTTACGTCATTCAATTGACTGGACCATACTCTTATAGGGTCCAGCTCACCGATGGAAGGATTTGGAGGCGACACATCAATCAACTACGGCGCAGAGAAATAGGCGACACAAACCAACAGCAACAACATCAGCTGCCTGCGCAGACCGATGAGATTCCACAAATCGAGCTGCCAACGGCGCAGGCTTCGCTTACACCAAACCCATGCGACTTCCCAAGACTCCCTGCCAACTGCCCATCACCGCGCAACACCGGAGCGTTCTCGGCGGCTGACATACCTGATAATCCATCGGTTCCGGTTCCCGAGAGTCCAGCTCCTCCTACATCCACGCCTCCTCCAGTAGTTCTTCAGAGCCTGCCTCCAGCTCCTCCCTCGAACGCCCCGACCTCAGGACTGAGGCGCTCGGGGCGGAGTCGACGACGCCCTGCGTATTTAGCCGACTACGCTTGCGCGGTCCGGGGGTTGAGGGGTGTTAAGTCCGCCTTACGACCTGTCTGCCGCAGCCAGGATAGAGAAAATGTTCTGATTGGCTGCGGCTCAGGCAACAAGAAAAGCGGGAAGTGGGAAGCGCGCCTATTGGTTCCTCCCTGACAGCCGGGTTCCTTTAGCTGTCAGTGCGAGCTCGGTCTTGTCAGAACTCTCTGGCAAGCTCGGAAGTAGAGTTCAGTTGTATATTGAAGTTAATAAAGGTTAGTTGTTGCAGCCTGGCCTCTGTCCTCATCTGTCTATCTCAGATCTTAATAGATTCCATGCTCTCCATGTTGGGAAAAGACCTGAAGGATAACATCCAACTCATCACCTTTGCTGATGTGGGGACCCCACCTGTCCTGGAGGCCCTCAAGGAGGCTCACCTGCCATGTGCTCAGGATGAGTCGGGAACCCCACTGCACTTCAGATTCAACCATTCAGCCCTCTTTGCTTCCCGAGAAAATGGAGGAAGCCATAATGCTGCTAGTGAAATCTTCTGGAAAATGAGACTAAGAGCATGAAGAATTTTTTTGATTCGTTAAAGATGGTGGAGACCAAAAGTTTAACCTTGACCATGAAGGTCCTCAAGGAACGTCAGGAGCTGGAAGCTGCTCTTAGAAGACCTCCCCCTCCTAAGGTTGAGCAAGGGCACCCAAATAATTTCCAGATCAGTATTAATCCAGCAGCCATTGGGAAGCTTTCAGTCTCCAAGTACCAGGTGGAATATCGGATTGCAGGAGATAATTGGAAAAGTCTCCATACCGAAGGCCCTAAGGATCAATTCGCCTGCAAGATGTCCACCTAAACTTTCGGTACCAATTCTGATGTGCAGCTGTGACTGAAGTAATACTCGGTCAATGGAGTGAGGTGATCACTTGCATCTGTCCCACAGGAAGGCCTGCTGAGGTAACTTGAGAGGGGGGAGAAGGATGGGGGTAGTACAACTCCGCCGCCTTCGACATGAAGTTTAACTCATAGGATCATCCGTTACAATGTCCTTCCAGTTGAAGACTACTACAGCTTCAATCACAACAATACATGAGCACACAATAGATTTAAGCTTAATGTGAACTGCTCCAATCTCGATTGCAGAAAATATGACTTCAGTAACAGAGTTGTTAATGCTTGGAATCACTATCTGACTTTGTGGTCTCTTCCCAAAATCCCAAAAGGTTTAACCAAAAACTCTCTACTACTGACCTCACCCCATTCCTAAGAGGTCTGTAAGGGGTGTGCATAAGAGCACCAACGTGCCTACCGTTCCTGTCCTAATGTTCCCTTTGATTGTATCCAATTTCATATAGTTATTACATACTTATGATTATATATACAGTATGCTTTATATAGTATAGTTATTACATGCTTATGCTTATATATACTATTGTGACAAATAATTAAAATAAAAATAAAATAAATAAATAAAATAAATAGTCTGACACCTCCTGCAGGGTTCCTCCTTGGGAAACTGCCCCCTCCCCCAACTCCAGGGTCTAACTCTGGACATCAACACTCCCCCTCCCCATTCCTGAAAACCCCAAAGTGCAGGACTCCAAGAATTGAAGGGCTGCATAAAAAAAGGGGGGGGGAGGAGGAGGTGGAGGATCAGATGGGTTGCCCTCAAGGGCAGTGAGGAGGGGGTGGCCCTTCTTTACCCCCCCCCCCCACAATTCCTCCCTGTGTCTTCTGGGGGAAGGGAGTTCCTGGCAACCTCCCTGCAAGGCAACCTCTCCTGTGGCTGACTCTGTTTCGCTTCCCATGCAGAAATCCCGGGTTTTGTGCTGTGCGACTGGTCTGGAAATGGCTGGAAGCATTGGAGGTAAAGTCTTGGCCCCTGGGGGGTGGGTGGGTGGGTGGAGGGGGTTGAAGTTACTGTCCAGACATCCGAGCAACTGGCCCATGTTTCTAGGTGACTCCATTTAAATCTCGATTTAAATCACAAGTAAAAAGGCCTGATTGAAATCAGCTGGATTTATAAGAGAGTTAAAGAAGATAGAGGGAATTAAAATTAGACAATATGAGTATAAAGTTAGAGCTTTTGCAGACGACTTACAGAATAGAATAGAATAGAATAGAATAGAATAGAATTTTTATTGGCCAAGTGTGATTGGACACACAAGGAATTTGTCTTGGTGCATATGCTCTCAGTGTACATAAAAGAAAAGATACATTCATCAAGGTACAACATTTACAACACAATTGGTGGTCAATATATCAATATAAATCATAAGGATTGCCAGCAACTAAGTTACAGTCATACAGTCATAAGTGGAAAGAGATTGGTGATGGGAACTATGAAACGATTATTAGTAGTGCAGATTCAGTAAATAGTCTGACAGTGTTGAGGGAATTATTTGTTTAGCAGAGTGATGGCCTTCGGGAAAAAACTGTTCTTGTGTCTAGTTGTTCTGGTGTGCAGTGCTCTATAGCGTCGTTTTGAGGGTAGGAGTTGAAACAGTTTATGTCCAGGATGCGAGTGATCCTGGACATAATATATGTCCATAATCACTTATATAAGATATATAAGTATATCTCTGTTGGAAACAATTGATAAATACGGAAAGGTATCAGGATTTAAAATAAATCAGGATAAAACAAAAGTGATAATTAAAAATATGTCTAAACAACAGAAACAAAAATTAGAGGAAATAACAGGATTTGAGGTGGTAAAAAAGGTTAAATACATAGGGGTTTACATTAGTTCATCGAACAGGAAACTGTATAAGAATAATTATGAGTTGCTATGGCAAAAAGTTCAGAAAGACATGAATGCTTGGAAAAAACTGCAGCTATCGTTATTGGGGAGGATAGCGGCTATTAAAATGAATGTGTTACCTAGATTTTTGTTTCTGTTTCAGATGATACCAATAATCAAGAAAGATCAAAATTTGGAGGAATGGCAGATTGGGATTAATAAATTTATATGGCAAGGTAAAAAGGCGAGGGTTCAAATGAAAATAATTCAGGACTCACGGGAAAGAGGAGGCCTAAAAATGCCTAATTTTAAACTATATTATGAAGCAGTAGCCCTTTCAGTAATAAGTGACTGGTTTAATTTAACGGAGGAAAGAATTTTGAATATAGACGGTTATGACATTATATGGATGGCATGCGTATTTATTTTATGAAAAAAAAGTGGATAGGGCTTTTAAGAATCATGTGTTGAGAAGTGCTCTTTTGCGTGTCTGGAAAAAATATTCCTACAAACTAGACTATAAGGTTCCTATATGGGCAAGCCCCAGACATGCAATAGAGAATATAAATATAGAACAGAAACAGGAAATGATTACTTATAAAGAACTCTTGTATGCTGAAAGAGGTAGCTTGCAATTAAAATCTTTACAGGTATTAAATGAAGAAGGGAGGAAATATACTTGGTTTCAATATGGGCAACTAAGCGCTAGATGGAAAGAAGATCAAAAAATTGGTATAATGCAAAGGGAGGAAAATTTAATAAAGCAAATTAGAAATCAGACCCAGGAGCATATAAAGAGATTGTATAATGGGTTGCTTGAAATAGATTCGGAAAAGGATCTGGTAAAGGACTGTATGATAAAATGGGCACAGAATATTCAGGAACCAATAATGTTGAAAACATGGGAGAAAATCTGGGTTAGAAATGTTAAGTTTACACAAGCACAGAATCTAAGGGGAAATTTTTATAAGATGTTTTATAGATGGCATTTAGATCCCAAAAAATTATCATGTATGTATCCTGATATCCAAGCGAAATGTTGGAGATGTGAGTGTGATGATGCTACATATTTTCATATTTGGTGGACTAGCAAGAAAATTAAGGCCTTTTGGATACGAATTTGGTGGATTATTCAAAATGTCTTGAAGAAGGAGATAAAGTTCCTGCTGCAATTTTTCCTTTTGGGAATTATAACGGATTGTACAGTGACTGAGATTAAATTGATTTTGAACTTAATAACAGCAGCAAGGCTGTTGATTGGACAATATTGGAAGAAAAAAGAATTACCTACAATAGAAGAATGGATATTGAAAGTTATCAACTTGGCTGAGATGGCAAAAATCTCAGTCTTTTTGAAAGACAATACTCAGGAAAGATATTTAATTGAATGGAAAAAATGGATTGATTATATATAAAATAGATATCAGATTAAGAGATATCAGATTGCCTTTGAATAATTAGGATGTATTATTTTAGAATGTTATGGGGGAGGTTAGGAAATGAAAAGACTTGGATGAGGTTAATTGGATTAGAAAGGGAAATCTTACTCTATGTTTGGTTTATGTGTAACAATACCTTGTGATTGACCCGGGAAGCCGGGTGGGGGGGAAGGGAGGGGGAAAGGGGGTTTTGAGGGGGGGGAAAGGGGGAAAAATGTTTGTTTGTTTTTTAAAACTTTTTCAATAAAAAAAAAGAAGAAAGCTGGATTTTAATCATAATTTCTAAAGAGCCATTGTCATCTCTGTCCCTCAGCGGCTCCTCCTGTGACCCATTCACTTCAACAGGAGGGACACATCGAGGGGAGGGACGTGGCCTGCAGCAGGCGAGGGGATCCCTGTTAACAGGCGCTGCCAGGATGGGTCATAAATGACAGGCGCTCTTTAAATGCAAGGACTCATTCTTGCTGGTAGTTAGAAGCTTTAATATTCATAAATAAAGAAATCCTGATGTATACAAATATATAATCATTATCTGCAAAAGAAAATGGAGTATGCATTGTTTCTAAAAGGCTTAGCATAAAATGCATGTAACTGGAAAAATTGTAAGCTGTCTTTAAAAACATGTAACAGGTAATCATAGCTAAATGTTGCTTGTATCCTTACGATTTATATTGATATTGTTTCCTGATTGCTTATTTGTACCCTAGGACTATCATTAAGTGTTGTACCTTAGGATTCTTGATGAATGTATTTTTTCTTTTTAATGTACACAGAGAGCGTATGCACCAAAGACAAATTCCTTGTGTCTCCAATCACACTTGGCCAATAAAAAAATCTATTCTGTTCTTTTCTGTTTGGTTCTGTTCTACTCTACTCTATTCTATTCTATTCAAACCCCAAGGAGCCAGCTGTAACTGCAAGAAGGGAACAAAAGGGGCAATGAAGGTTCTGCTAAGTAAAAGTTGGTTAAAACTGTCAAGCTTTAAATAGGAAAAGGGGGGGGGGAGATAGTTTGAGCACTTCCATGCCCTGCTGGAAAACAAAAAGCAAATGGGGGCTTTGGGAGAGAAATAAGCTGCATGTTTTAAACAGGAAAAGGGGAGGGAGAGGAAATGGGTCTGTAGGGGATAATATGACTTCTGCAACAGAATCATCAGTGCTTGGAATACTTTACCTGACTCTGTGGTCTCTTCCCATAATCCTAAAAGCTTTAACCAAAAACTTTCTACTATTGACCTCACCCCATTCCTAAGAGGACCATAAGGGGCGTGCATAAGCGCACAAATGTGCCTACCGTTCCTGTCCTATTGTTTTTCTTTTCTTCTTCCTATATATATGCTTATACCTCCTTATATTTACCCATATATGTTTATATACTATATAATCTTTTGTATGATTCCTACATATATTGTTGTGACAAAATAAATAAAATAAAAATAAATAAATGTGCCGTGGGACACATCAACTCTGCTGTATCCGTATTTGCAAATACGTTAATAAAATTCTTTGCTACTTTCAAGTTATTGTCTTGGGTAGTTCCATATGCGAACGGGAACTGCTTATCATGTGAGATTTAAACCCCAAATTTGATACTCACAATTCCAAGACAAGTCTGATTAACAAAATCAAAGATTTATTGTAGAAAAATATGAAAAAAAGAAAAGAAAAGCAGTTGCAAGCGCGGCCTCTTAGACTCTTCCAAAATGGATTGAGTTCAAAAAGCGCAAAAACAGTTTTCAAGCTATATATTTTATACCCCTTCACAATGCAGGCCATGCCTAAGACGCCCTCCCAATTCCCCTTTATCCTTTTAGTTGTTTTACACTTTGAAAGGTCATCTTGACAATTTCTATCCATCCGCTAATACCTTATCTTATTTACTTGTAAATTTCACCTTGGGCTGATGTTCCTGCCTCCTGATAGCAATTTTTGCCCAAGGCCTAAGTTCCTGTCTCCTGGGGAGCTCTTAGCAAGTCACAACACATTGTCTCCACTCATTACCATTTGTGGTTGTTATGTCCTCGGGGATACGACCCAAGGAAAGCATGCCTGTTGCTACCCGCCGCTGATTGGTTGAGCCGTGGCTAGCTAAAGGAGCGGGAGACAGGGTTTGTTCTGATTGGTTCCCCAACGTGACAGCTAGTTTTGTTAAGGAGCTGTCTCACGAAGGGGTAGTTGTTCTGTCAGGATTTCTCTAAGTTTGTTCTTTGCAGTTGTTGCTGTTGTGAACTTTCATCAATAAACAAGTTATTGCTGACCAAGCCTCAGACCTTACTTGGTTGTTCTAAGTACAGAACACTGGCGACGAGGACTGGGAGAGTTCTTCGTGAGGCGACAGTCAGTAAGATTGTTTGTCAGACCTAATTGTCACGATGGCAACTACTCTTCCAACTTTCTTGCCTTTTGAGCCTGCGAGCGAAACCTGGGAAGCATTTTTGGAGCGTTTTGAATGCTTCCTGCAGGCTAATGATTTGTCTGAGCTCTCAAGTGCTAGGAAGTGAGGGTTTTTCCTGAGTTCCTGTGGCCATCAGGTCTTTGCAACTGCTAGGGCTCTCACCGCCCCGCAACCAGTCTCCTCCGTTCCATGGGAGACCTTATTGGATAAACTTCGGGCCCATTACTCTCCGCGGCCTTCCCGCGTCGCGAGGCGACATGCGTTCAGACAGCGTTTCCAAGGTGTGGGAGAGTCTATTAACGACTATGTGGCTTCCCTGCGAGACGCCGCGCTGCAGTGCGAGTTCCACGATTTGGATGAAATGCTGCTGGACCAATTGATTACTGGAGTCCGGGATCTGAAGTTGCAGCGTCGTTTGCTGGCTCGCGCCGAGGTGACGCTTCAGGTGGCCATAGACGAGGCGCGGGCCTCTGAGATGCCGGAAAAGTCGGCAGTGGAGATCCAACGTTTCCACACTGGGCCTGCTGCCGATGGGAAGCTGCAGTCAATCTATCATGGAGACTGGGACAGCGACGTACTGTCTGATGAAAACGAGGGGGTGAGCCGCCTCAAAGAGACTCGGAAGGTTGAGTGGAACCGCGACTTGAGAGGCCAGCAGGGTGTTTGCCTGGGATGCGGGGGAGCCCACCACCGCTCAAATTGCAGGTTTAAGACGGCAATTTGCCGCCGATGCGGCCGAAAGGGTCACCTCTCGAGAGTCTGCCAGGCGTCCCTTTCTGCCCCGGTAGGACCTTCCACCCTGACCGCGCCGAGACGGGGCGCCGGGAGGAAGTCTAGCTGCCGCAACGACTGCCATGCTATCGCCCTTGAGGATGACGTCGCTACGGTCGCTGTCAACCATGCCTCCACCGGTATTTCTGCCAACAAAATTTACCTCAAGGTGGATCTGGAAGGTGTCCCTTTTACTATTGAGGTTGACACCGGCTCATCTCGGTCGCTTATCTCGTAGCCAACCCTGTGGCGCCTGCTGCCCAGTTTTTCCAAGTGCTGCCTCCAGCCCTGTCAGGTCACCTTATGAGACTATCAGGGCAACACCATCCCAACATTGGGTTGTGCTTCCTTTCAGGTCTCCTATGGGTCTTTCTCTGGCCGTTTGCCTCTCATAGTGGTCAGGGACAACCTCCCAAGTCTCTTGGGATTAGACTGGTTCACTGCCCTGCACTTGGATGTTTCTGGGGTCCATGCTACTGTCCTGGATGCTGCAACCAATTTTTTTTCTGAGTTTGCCGATGTATTTGATGGCCGTTTGGGTAAATTTACTGGTTGGTCTATTTCGTTTAATTTGGACCCCCAAGTAGCGCCTATACGCCTCAAGCCGCAGAGGGTGCCGCTAGCGCTCCATCCTAGGGTTGACAAGGAGCTTGATAGACTCATCGCACAGGGAGTCCTCGAACCTTTTGACCATTTAAATTGGGAGACGCCCATAGTGATCCCCTTGAAGCCGGACGGATCCATTAGGATCTGTGCCGACTACAAGTGTACCATCAATAGGGCCCTGCAGGATCACCCATCCCCAGTCCCAATTGTGCAACATCTCCTTCACTCATTAGGGCGGGGGCGGGTGTTTGCTCAGTTGGATCTCACCCAGGCTTATAAGCAGCTCCCGGTGGATGAACCAACCGCCATGGCTCAGGCGATTGTCACCCACCGGGGCGCTTTTAAGTACAACCGCCTGCAGTTTGGGATCAGCATAGCTGTTCCAAGGCCTGATGGAGTGGTTGCTCCAGGGCCTTCTGGGGGTTGTGCCCTATTTCGACGACGTTCTGATCTTGGCCATTGACCAGTCAGAACTCGTCAAACGATTAAGGGCCATCCTTAGCCGTTTCCAAGCTGCGGGATTGAAGTTGAAGAGGGAGAAATGCCGTATTGGAGTTCCGCAGGTGGAATTGTTAGGATTTTTGATGGATTCCCAGGGAATCCACCCTTCACTGTCTAAGGTAGAGGCTATTAGAAATGCCCCAGCACCAGGGGTGAAATGCTCCCGGTTCGCACCAGCTCTCCCGATTAGGTAGCGATGGCAGCTGCTGGTTTGGAGGACCGGTAGCAAAAATCCCTGGCCCCACTCCCCCTGCCTCTGCTGAGCCGCACCATCAGCAGAGGTTTTTTTTTTTACTTTTTAAAAGCTTTTCTTCAGCTGAAACATGCCTTGAAAAGTAAAAAAAAGCAACCTCTGATGATCGTGGGGATGAGCAGAGATCATCAGAACACTTCAAAAGTTTTTTTTAAAAAAACCCCTTCAGCCGAAGGGGGAAAAAAAAAGAAAAAAACCGGAGGTTTTAAAAGCCTCCTCTGACGATCCCAGAGGAGTTTCCTGATCCTCACAGGCTTTTAAACTCACTTTTTAACAGCCCTCACTTACAAGAGCGCCCACCCAATGCCCACCCAATGCCCCCTCCTCACTTACCTATAATTACTGCTCTTTCAGGCTGGCAACAGCATGCTTTCTTCAGCTACTGAAGGAAAAAAAAAGCTTGCTTTGACTTCCTGCTTTGCTGGTTGAGGAACTCTGGGAGTTGAAGTCCACAATAAAATAAATAAAATAAAA
Source organism: Ahaetulla prasina (assembly GCF_028640845.1). Lineage (NCBI taxonomy): Eukaryota > Metazoa > Chordata > Lepidosauria > Squamata > Colubridae > Ahaetulla > Ahaetulla prasina. The sequence continues at coordinate 150,141,812 of NC_080542.1, read as the reverse complement.
TAAAATAAAATAAAATAAAATAAAATAAAATAAAAATAAAATAAAATATTTGTGCAGCTTTCTGAGATTTGGGGTGTTTCTGTAGTGTTTCACTCTAACTACACAAACACACAAAATCTCAGAAAGTTGTATATGGCATTTTGTGAGTGTGTGTGTGTGTGTGTGTGTGTGAGTTGTGACTGTAAAGTGTGAGTCAGTTGTGTTGTGTTGTGTGTGTGTAAAGTGTAAAAGTTGGTTTTTGATACCTCTTTATTGTTTTTTATACTTTGTTTATTATTTTTATTATTTATTGTTATTGGCCATGCCTACTCAGTCATCTGACCACCAAGCCACACCCACCAATTAAGCCACGCCCACAGAACCGGTAGGGAAAATTTTTAGATTTCACCTTTGCCTAGCACCTAGTAACCGGGTGGAACTTCAAGCATTCCTGGGGCTCCTTAACTTTTACTCCATTTTTTTGCCCCATAAGGCTTCTTTAGCCGATCCCCTCCATAGGCTTTTGGATTCCAAGGCTCCGTGGCATTGGGACCGTGTTGCTGCTGCCTCGTTTCAGGCTGTCAAGGACACCCTTACTTCGGCTGCCGTTCTTGTGCAGTACGATCCCTGTCTACCACTGTCACTAACATGCGACGCCTCCCCCTATGGCGTCGGCACCGTTCTGAGCCATCTCCTTCCAGATGGCTCAGAGGCCCCCATCGCTTTCTATTCACGCACGTTATTGGCTTCCGAGCGAAACTATAGTCAGCTCGATCGGGAGGCCCCAACCACGGTAGCTGGAGTCAGGAGATTCTATGACTATCTTTATGGTCGGTTCTTTTATCTTGTTACCAACCATAAACCACTGTTGGGGTTGCTGGCCGGTGACCGCCAAACCCCACAAATCCTGTCCCTGCGCATGTCCCAATGGGTGGAGTTCCTTGCCGCCTATTCTTATAAACTGTTATACAAACCGGGAAAATTTATTGGGCATGCGGATGCGCTCAGCCGTTGCCCTCTGTCTATGACTGATTCATATCCGGCCCCGACGTCCACGGTCCTCCTTGTTGAGGACCTGGATGTCCCTATCTCCACCACCGATATAGGAGACATCTCTGCTAAGGATCCTGTTTTGTCTAAAGTCATCGACTGGGTGCGCAGGGGGTGCCCACAGGAGTCAGTGGCTCCCGACTTCCTTCCATACACCCGCCAGCAGCGTGAATGTCTGTCCTTAAGGGGTGTCTTTTGTGGGGGAATCGGTTTTTTTTTTAATTTGCATTTATATCCCACCCTTCTCCGAAGACTCATGGTGGCTTACACTATGTCAAGCAATAGTCTTCATCCATTTGTATATTATATACAAAGTCAGCTTATTGCCCACAACAATCTGGGTCCTCATTTTACCTACCTTATAAAGGATGGAAGGCTGAGTCAACCTTGGGCCTGGTGGGACTTGAACCTGCAGTAATTGCAAGCAGCTGCTGTTAATTACAGACTGACTTAGCAGTCTGCGCCACTCAAGGACCCAAGGAGGTTGGTAGTTCCTCCCGAATTGCGTACCTGTATCTTGGCTTGTTTACATGACGCCCACCCAGGAATAGTGCAAATGAAAGCTCTGGGGCGCAGTTATGTTTGGTGGCCGGGTATGGATCAGGAGGTTGAGGCCTGGGTGGCAAGATGCCCTCAGTGCCAAGCCTCCAGACCAGCACCAGCCGCCACTCCTGTCAGGGATTCGGAGATTCCCAGAACCCCTTGGGCATGAGTCCATGTGGACTTCACGGGACCTTTGCTGGGTCAGACCTTCTTAATTCTAGTCGACGCCGACTCGAAGTGGGTAGACATTGCTCTAACACCCTCTCCTACGGCGGGGGCCATCATCAGGGTCTTAGAAGGCCTGTTCGCCACTCACGGGCTGCCCGATGTTATCGTCATCGATAACGAGGCCCAGTTCACCTCGGCACCCTTTAAGCAGTTTTTGGCGCGGCTTGGCATTCGCCATGCCCCCACGGCTCCTTTCCATCTGGCGGGAAATGGCCAGGCGGAAAGAGCCTTTAGGTTCGCTAAAGAGGCGTTGAGCTGCCTGGGACCTTCAAATTGGCACCGAAGAATATGCCAATATTTATTGGCACAACATACCACTCCATGCCCAGAAACCAACTGCAGCCCGGCCGAAATGTTGATGGGTTGACGTTTATGGATCACCCTAGACTGCTTACACCCAAGCTTTGCATCCAACATGCCTAGTCACTCAAGTCCTCTTCACAGGACCTTCCAGGTAGGGGACCCGGTTTACGCAGAAAACTTTGGGTCTGACACCAGACGGCTTCTGGGCACCATCGCTCAACTAACTGGGGCCTATTCCTATAGGGTCCAACTGGAAGATGGACGCCAGTGGCGCCGCCATATAAACCAGCCGGAGAGTCGCAGGGCTGGCTGATCCACACCTCGACCATGACACCACCACCACACCGCTCAACAGCCTTCCTGGGGGCTCGGCTGCCCTGCCAGGAACAACACAGGTTCCCGCTTCCGAAGCAATCTCACCGGCTGCCTTACCTGCAGTCCCCGTTACTCCAGCGACGCCTAGGCCCTTTCCCAGTCCACATGCGCTGTCTCCGACCGTTTGCATGGATGACAGCCCGGCTCCTCATACACCTGCGACGTCGGCCCCAGAACTGAGACGATCGGGGCGTAGCCGGCAACGCCCAGCCTATCTCGCGGACTACGCATGTGCCATCTGGGGGGTGAAGGGTGTTATGTCCTCAGGGATACGACCCAAGGAAAGTATGCCTGTTGCTAGCCGCCGCTGATTGGTTGAGTTGTGGCTAGCTAAAGGAGTGGGAGACAAGGTTTGTTCTGATTGGTTCCCCGATGTGACAGCTATTTTTTTTAAGGAGCTGTCTCACGAAGAGGTAGTTGTTCTGTCAGGATTTCTCTAAGTTTGTTCGTTGCAGTTGTTGTTGTTGTGAACTTTCATCAATAAACAAGTTATTGCTGACCAAGCCTCAGACACTACTTGGTTGTTCTAAGTACAGAACAGTGGTCACTTTGCATAGTCAGGAAACAGCAGACAGATAGTCTCGCACTTTGGCATTACATTTGTTACAATTTAGAAAAGAATAACCTTTACTTATTTCCTTTAATCACAATATTATTATTTGCAAACGTAGAAAAATGAAGATTCCCTATTTATCTTGCAAAGCTTGGATTCCTTGAATGAGTTTACCAAAAATGTAAATATTGCGGAATATACAACCTCATGCTACCTAATTAAGCTCCATTTCATGCTGAATAAATTAAATTATTCATGTATCTTAAATAGAAAACTATCTTTAAATAGACTTTTACTCCAAAACTATTTTATTAAAATAAATTTGATAAAAATAAAAAAAATCCAATTTAATTTTTTAAAATGTGATTTAATTTTTTAAAAATCTAATTCTTTTGATTTTTTAAAAAATCAATTTTTATCCAACCTGGGAGACTCAGGAAAAAAATAGATAAATTAGATTGAGGGAAACATAGGGAAATTAGTCTGAGGAAAAAATAGAGACATTAGCCTGAGGGAAAGGCAGAGAGAGAGAAAGGCCTGAGGGGAAAGAGAGGGAAAGAGAGAGCAAAGAAAAAGAGAGAGAGATATCAAGAGAAAGGGAGGGAGGGGAATTAATGAAGGAGGAGAGACCAGCAAGCAGTCTGACCATCACCTAACCATTTGACCTGCCTGCTGGGAGGAGACTTCATAAGGGACCGCCTGGAAGGACAAGACACCAGAGTCCAGCTGACGGAAGCAACTGGAGCTGCCAGAGCGAGGGACCAGGCAGGAGTGGAATAATGACGGACTGTCGCAGGAGAAGGGTGCACTTGAATGGTTGGAGAAGAGAGCCAGGGGAATCTGGACTCCAGCTACCCTTTCGGCTGGAAAGGGCTGGAAGCCGAGGCTGGACAGAACATGACAAAGTCGACTGGAGATGCCTACAAGAGGGACAGAGGTTCAATGGCTCCCCTGTGGCACCACCTCTACTTTTGACCACATCCCGCAGACAGTCCTGATTTCTGACAGCATCATCGGAGTCTGCCAATCTCAGTTGCCTTGCAGAGTCCGAGGTCCATCTCTGGATCCCTCCTCTAAGGCCAACCCTAACCCTAACTGTTATGTATTAGTGTTGTACCTTTAAATATTTGAGCGGGAAATCAGCACGTTGCTGATTGGTCAAAACCTCCAACAGAACTGTATAAAAGGAGAGGGTTTTCACCCAGCCGGTTGCTGGGTTCACCCTATATTAAAGAGCTGTTGTCACTACCCTGGTCTCCAGCCTCGTTACTTCCCGAACTTAACATTGGCGACGAGGATGGGATATCGAGGCTAAGGAGAACCAGAACCGAGCTGAAGCGCAATAGTTCCGAACCCAGCAAACTCAGGGCAGAAACGCGGAAATGGCAAACACGCCACCCGCACCGTACAACCCGGTCAAGGAGAAATGGGGAACGTATATGACCCGTTTCGAAAGCTTTCTAGAAGCCAACGAACTACAGGGGATCCCTGATAACCGCAAACGGGCTTACTTCTTAAGCCATTGTGGGCCGGAGGTCATCGAGATTGCGGAAGCCCTGGCAGAGCCAACGCCGATACAATCGGTATCGTGGCCGACTCTGCAGACTTTGCTGAAGAACCATTTCGACGACGCGCCGTCCAAATACGTGCAGCGGTTTGAATTGGAGAACGAGACAGATGGAGGCGAGTCCATCGGTGACTACATGGCCGCTAAGAAGAGCGCCCAAGGACTGCGGATACCGAGACCTAGACGAGGTGCTACTCGAGCAACTCGTCCGTGGGGTCAAGGACATCCGCTCACGGCGACGGCCAAGCAGCAAGAGCAACCTGACACTAGCCAACGCCTGGACGAGGCCAGAGCACACGAAATGTCTACTAAAGCAGCAGAGACCCTGCAAAAGCCTCTTCAATCCAAGACGAAGCGCAGCCAACGCCAGTACACCAGGAGGAGATTCAGTCCGAATCCGACGGTGAGGGCGAGGATGAGGAAGGGTCTGCCGGACCGAAACGCGACATTGAGGACCGTGACGAGTGCGGAAGCTGCGAGGGCAGCACCAGCGCCAACGCTGCAGGTTTAAAGACGCAACATGCCGGCGGTGTGGGAAGAAAGGCACTTAGCTCAGGTCTGCAGAGCGGCCCAACCTTCCGCCGAAAATTCAAATCGCCAATCAGAACGCTGGAACCGGAAAGGCGGCCCGCGATTGGTTCAAACAAGAAAGGCGCAAGTCTAACCAAACGACTGTCATTATAGGCCGCGACACAACCAAAGTGGAAAAGAAGATCTTCACAAAGCCCAAGATAGAGGGAGTACGGTGCAGGCTTGAAGTAGACACGGGATCAGCGATCACCATCATGTCCTGGGACACTCTGGCGAGGTCGCTGCCGTCCGTCGCGAAACGCCACCTGCAAGCACAACGGCTACGAGTGCACGACTACCAGGGAAATCGCATCCCTGTTCGAGGGACCACCTCCGTCCGAGTCGAGTATGGTCCACATAAAAAGACCCTGCCCATCACGATCGTCGAAGGAACTCTGCCCAGTCTGTTGGGACTAGACTGGTTTCGTGCCCTGGGCATGGGAGTGACTGGCATCTACCGAAGTGACTGTAACCTGAAAGACATTCTCTTTAACGAGTTCGAAGATGTCTTCAAGGACTGCCTGGGCAAGTACAAAGGGACCCCTATTTCCTTCAACTTAGACCCCCAGGTAGCCCCCATTAGGCTTAAGGCGAGGAGGTCCCTTTTGCCCTAAAACCAAAATTGATAAGGAGCTGGACAAGCTCATTAATCAGGGATCTTGGTGCCAGTCGATCACGCAAAGTGGGAGGCGCCAATCGTCACCCCATAAAACCGGACGGGTCAATTAGAATTTGCGCTGACTACAAGGCGGCTTAACAAAGCCTTACAGAAAAGCGCTTACCGGTTCCGTGGTGCAACACTTATTGCACTCTTTGGGGCAAGGGCAAGTCTTTGCAAAGTTAGACTTGGCCCAAGCCTACCAACAACTGCCAGTAGACGCCCACAGCGAAGCCCAAGCGATTGTGGCACAGGGGGCCTTCAAGTGCACCCGATTACAATTTGGGGTCAGTGTGGCACCAGGGCTGTTCCAAAACCTGATGGAACGACTACTGCAGGGCTCCCAGGGTAGTTCCTACTTCGATGATGTCCTAATTTCAGGGGAAAACATGGAGGAATTGGGGGAGCGGTTAAGAAAGGTCTTGAGCATTTTCCGGACAGCCGGGTTAAAAGTCAAGACAAACAAATGCCAGATCGGGGTCGAATCCGTCGATTTCTTGGGCTACGGATAGACAAGAAAGGAATTCACCCTACTGAGAGCAAGGTTAAGGCAATTAGAAGGCTCCAGCGCCCAAAAACAAAGCAGAGCTGCAGGCATTCCTGGGATTGGTTAATTTTACGCGGTCTTTTAAAGAACAAAGCAACCGTTGGAACCGCTGCATAGGCTCTTAGGAAAAATACTGTTTGGTCTTGGGAAAGTCAGAAAATAGGGCTTTTGAAGCAGTAAAGAACCTGCTCTCAAGTGATAGCCTGCTCATCCAATATCACGACTCATTACCCCTAGTGCTGGTTTGCGATGCCTCCCTTATGGGGTGGGGCTGTACTCAGCCATAGACTTCCAAACGGCACAGAAGCCCCTATAGCGTTCTACTCTAGAACGATGTCCTCCCCAGAGAGGAACTACAGCCAGTTAGACAAAGAAGCATTAGCCATTGTGTCAGGGGTCAAGAAATTCCACGAGTATGTATTTGGGCGGAATTTCGAAATCGTGACTGACCACAGACCGCTACTAGGGATACTGGCTGGCGACCCAACGCCTGTGGCACTTTCGCCACGATTGACCCGATGGACTATATTCTTAGCCGCTTATTCTACAAGCTGCAGCATCGACCAGGAAAAGAAGTGGGGCATGCAGGCGCGTTAAGCCGATGCCCACTACCTGGGCGACCGAAGACCCCACTCCGGGACACCCATCCTACTTATTGACTCATTGGACTCTGGCCCAGTCACATCTAAGGAAGTGGCTCGGGCATCATACCGGGACATTGTGTTAAGGACTGTACTCGGTTGGGTACAGAGGGTGGCCCGCTGCGCCGGGCGAAAGTTCAAAGAATTTGTTAAAAACGAGATGAGCTCTCGGCTCAAGGGGTGCCTGTTATGGGGTGATCGTGTAATAATTCCTGAAAAGTTAAGGGAAAGGTATTGGACCTCCTCCACGAGGTCACCCAGGATCGTAAGGATGAAGGGTTAGCTAGAAGCTATGTATGGTGGCCACTCATGGGCAGAGATTGCTGAGAGGGTAGGGAAATGTCAGGCTTGCCAAGAATCCAGACCTCTACCCCAACAGCCCCAGTCAGAGAATGGGAAAAGCCCCAAGGGCCCTGGTCAAGAATCCACATTGATTTTGCTGGCCCTTTCACGGCCAAACATTCCTAATAGTTGTGGATGCATTTTCTAAATGGTTGGAGGTCATACTTATGAAATCCACTACGGCCGAGCAGTAATCGCAACCCTCGCCACCTGTTCGCAACTCACGGTTGCCGGACACTCTGGTGTCCGACAATGGGCCCCAATTCACGGCAGCCCAGTTTGAAGAATACCTGGCAGAGGAAGGCATCCGACATGCCTCTCTGCGCCTTTCACCCTCGTCGAATGGCCTTGCAGGCGTTCCGTCCGGGCGCTAAGGAGGCGTGTCAGGCTCAAGCCAGGTGACTGGCAAACAAAATAGACTTTTTCCTAGCCATCCAGCACAGAACCCCAAGCACGGCCACGGGAAAAGCCCAGCGGTGCTAATGGGACGGAAACTCCGGTGCCCACTGGACCGTTTGAACCCCATTACACACCAGAGGGTTACAAGGAAAACTAGAAAAGACCAGGGAAATGAGCATAGGCGACCGGTGTGGGCTCGCAGGACAAATAATTAAAGTAACTGGCCCAAAATCATACGTGGTAGAGCTACCAGACAACCGAGTGTGGAGGCGCCACATAGATCAGTTAAGGAAACGAATAACTGACCAAACTGAACCAAACGAAACATATCATGACCAATACCAATTTGAATCCACAGCTGACAATGACCCGGGGGAGGCGCAAGACTTAGCTGAGGTCCCAGAGTTCCAGCGACGCCATCAGGTTCCCGAGGGAAGCGGCAGGGAAATTGAAAAAAGTAATCCAAGGCCCGATGGCCAAGAAAAAGAGTCGGCCAATAATCCGGAGCCCGTTGGCCCAGAGAAGGTGCTAGGAGGAGAAAACAGCCCCTCCGACCAGCTCAAAACACCACCCAGAACTGAACCGCGAGGTCAGAAAGAACTAGCAGACGCCCAGGTTATTTGCGTGACTACGTCGAAAAATAACATGTAAATATTTATGTAAATAGAGGCAAAGTGTTTTCTGGGAGGGGAGGAGTGTTATGTATTAGTGTTGTACCTTTAAATATTTGAGCGGGAAATCAGCACGTTGCTGATTGGTCAAAACCTCCAACAGAACTGTATAAAAGGAGAGGGTTTTCACCCAGCCGGTTGCTGGGTTCACCCTATATTAAAGAGCTGTTGTCACTACCCTGGTCTCCAGCCTCGTTACTTCCCGAACTTAACACTAACCATGGGGTGGGGAGTGGGGAGGGTCTCTAACATTAGCAAGAGAAGATAGAGGGGGAGGGGCAGTGGGAGGAAGAACTGCCTCCTTCCAGAAGACCCCCAACTCTTCTCCTTCTTGGAAAGGGGGTGCAAATTTCAGGATTACACATTCTGGGGGAACATCAGCCGAATTCCCTATGAGCAGAAGCAGCTCTACAGAGCAGAGGGTCTCCAAACATGGCAACTTTAAGGCTTGTGGACTTCAACTCCCAGAATTCCTCCTCAGGTAGCATAGCAGGCTCTGGACTTCTGGGAGTTGAAGTCCACAAGTCTTAAAGTTGTGGACCAAGAGAGGTCTTTGCTGCCTTCTGCTGGACGGTTGTGGAACTCATTTCTCAAACACATTTCCTGTTTCTCTTCTTGCAAAGTAAAGAGACAAATGAATAATTAAACAGGAAGGATGCTCGAAAAGAGGAGGGGAAACTTTTCACTTTCGTTTTCTGAATGCATTGAAGATAAAGCAGAAGATGAGGCTTTCCTTACAATTCCCAGGCTGAGCCTTGAACCTGGGGCTAGACGGACAGAGCAGTGGTCCAGCCTTTGGAGGAAGTGGGCTGCAGCTGTCGCCCCTTGCTAGTCCCAGTTTCTCCTGCTTTGAGGAAGACCCTCCGCTTCCCCACTCCTCTCCCTCAACCTCCCAGGCTGGAGCAGACTGGAGAAAAGGAGATTTTCAAGGATGGAGAGAAAAAGTTGTCCCCATTTCAGGGACTCTTTTTAGGATAGAAAAACTGGAAGAGCTGATGCGATGCAGCAGGATATGCTAATTGCTTGAAATTACAATCTCTGGACTCTGTTGCCATCATAAACTCCACCGGCAGTTCAAAGGACGAGGAGATCTGGCAGAGAAGCAGTGAAGGAGAGCAGCACATCCACCTGCCACCGGGGATTCCTGATTCCCTCCCACCAGGTGAGGCCCCCAGAAGCGCCAAGACCCCCAATCTGCCGTTTCATGGGACAGGGGAGTCAAATGGGGTGAGAGCAGGGCTCCTCCTGGGCATTGGTGGAGAGCAGGTCAAGGAGCTGCTCCTTTTACACCAGAAGAAGTGATTCCTCATCTGTGGGAGAGGCTGATGGGTGGCTGGGACGGCGGCGACCCCAATATTAGGAAAGGAAATCAGAGGGGGATTAGCAGCTGAGACCCTCAGGATCCCACCTTCCTTGTTAGGAAGGGCAACTGGAGGGGGAGGAGGGAGGGGGAGGGAAAAGCAGGGTGTGGCACAGAAGCACCAGTATGGGGGGGGGATTTCAGGTCATTTGATGGGGGGGGGGTTGCTGCTTTTCTGAAGGCTGCTGAGTTCTGCCCAGGTAGCCAGACAAGGAGAGAGCTGCAATTGAGTGCAGGGAGAAGACACCTTCGTCCAATCCCTCCCATCCAATCGGAGCTCTCTTCCATTGAGATGCCAAATTCTGGCCCTCCTGGGGGGATTTGCCCCCTCCCCAATGCAGGAGGGGAAGCACAGGTGGGTGTGTTCCTGCCTGGAGGCTCCAATTGCACCTTCCAAAGAGGAAATAGCTTCATTCATCCTCCTCCTTCCCTGAATGCTTCTGGCTGATGGGCAGAGAGCGTCACTGTGACCCAGGTGGTCAAGGCAAGGCAGCGGTCTAGAAAGACCTTTATGTCTCTCCATAAACCATCCAGCCAACGGCCCTCCGATGACCAGTAGGGCTCCGTCTCCATGCTACCCTGACGGCAGCTACCCTCAGTCCCCCAAACAACAGCCTCTATAGTAGGAAGAACACCCACAGAGGAGGAGCCCACTCACAGGGCAAGATCCAGGGTTCCAAGTCCACTCCACAAGGCAGAGTCCAGACACAAGATAAGGGGGGTCCTGAGGGCAAGAAAGCCCCAGGGAAGAAGCAGTTCCGAGGGCCCAGTGAAGCAGTCCGCACGAGCAGGGCCAGGTCCAAGACAAAAGGCGGACAACAGTCTTCCCAGTCAGGCAAGGCAAAAGCCAAGAGTCGAAGCCAGGGGAGCATAAGCCAAAGCAAACAATTGTTCCTGGCAAAGGCTAACTCCACACGGCTTCTCTTTCAGTCACTCTCTCCAAGTGTTCCTTGTGAGGAGGGGGGGTGACCTCCTCCTGAGTAGCCTTGCAGCCCTTCTCTGACCTTGCCTATTCTCTGACCTTGCCCTCGGATCCAGTGGGGGGAGGCAGCTGTTCCTCTTTGGAGGGGATCTGCTGCCTATCAGCACTACTGCCTGTCAGCAGCCAATCAGGGAAGGCAGGCAGTTCACCATCCAGTCGATTACCTCCCGCAATGCCTGTGGGGGCTGGGACAATCCTCAGCCTCTGGCCTCTCTATACATATGGATTTGGGTGTGTCTGTTTTAATGAAAAGAAGGACCAGGGGAGACATGATAGCAGCGTTCCAATATCTCAGGGGTTGCACAAAGAAGAGGGAGTCAGACTGTTCTCCAAAGCACCAGAAGGCAGGACAAGAAGCAATGGGTGGAAACTAATCAAGGAGAGAAGCTACTTAGAACTAAGGATACATTTCCTGACAGAATAATCAATAAGTGGAACGACTTGCCTCCAGAAGTTGTGAATGCTCCAACACTGGAAGCTTTTAAGAAGATGTTGGATAACCATTTGTCTGAAGTGGTGTAGGGTTTAGGGGGTTGGAGTACAAGATCTCCAAGGTCCCTTCCAACTCTGTTAGTCTATTCTATGCCAAGGGAGATGTTCCAACTTCTCCTCCTCTGAGCAGGGCTCCAATGTGGCCATGACCGCGTCCTTGGCTAAAGTCCCAGAATTGAAGGGCCCTTTCCAAGAGAAGGAAGGGAGGAAGTAGGCAGACAGATCCATATGTGTGTGTTTGTGTGTGTGTGTGTGGGGGGGGTGTTGTGCATGCATGTGCATGTGCATTCTTGGGCAGGCTGGGGAAATTCCAGGCCAGCTTTTATTTCCCCCGCCCCCCCAATAATAGAAAACTTGGAGATGCTCACCAGGGACCCTTATTCTCAGGGGAAGGAAAGAACTTCTCTGCATCCCCCCCTCAAGCCCCCCTCCACAAGGGTCCCGACACCAAAACGAAGGCAGCCTTTTCCCTATGGCAGGGGTGTCAAACTCAAGGCCCGTGGAGGGGGGGGGCTAGATCTGGCCCGCAGATTTGCCTTGGAAACAGCCTGCGATGCCTCTGCCAGTGGAAATAGAGCTCTGCTTTTGCTGGCAGAGTGTTGCAGGAGGCTGTCCCAGCCGAAAAAGGAGCTCGCCAGGGCTGAGCCAAAAACGGAGCTCGGGAGCCCATTTTTGCTGGCAGAATGCTCGGGCCACAGGCACCCCCGACACAAGTGAAAAGGCAACTGGAAGATGTCTTGTCAGCCATCCCAACTTGGTCAGTTAGGAAAGAAAGCCTCTGGACTCTGGTTAACTTTTCCCTTCCGCACTGATTATCCTCCACTGTACGATTACCCTTAAATTGTTTTTGTAACATTCCCTGCCTTGGTGGGCTGGATGGCATATCTGTCATGGTATGATCTTGGAATGGGCAGTGGCATGCATGGGACGGCATGAAGAGTATCAATCAGAATTGAGCTGGAAGGGGCCCTGGAGGTCTTCTAGTCCAACCTCCTGCTATTCCCTTTCAAACAACTGCCTGTCCAATCTCTTTTTAAAAACCTCCAGTGTTGGAACACCCACAACTTCCAGTGGCAAGCACTTCCATGGTTAATTGTCCTCCCTATTAGGAAGTTTCACCTTAATTCCAGGTTGCTTCTCTCCTGTCAGGGTTCCAAGGAACACCCCCAACCAAATAAAGCTCTGAGACCTGAGGTTCCTCAAAGTTCCAATTTATTAGAAATGTCATGTTGGCACAGCTGGGAAAACCCGAAACTGAAAGCTTCCAGGTTTTCCACACCCAGTTGACAGTTCACAGCCCTGCCCCACACCCACAAGTTCATCACATTGTCTAATCAACTCTTCACACTCAACTGGATACAGTCTTCAGACAGTCTCCGTCAGACGCAGGCAAAAGTCCTTGAATGCAGAATGTTGTTATGACTAACTTTCTACCGCTCCGACAACAACCCCTTCCCAACTTCCCCAGCTAAAATATGTGGCAGTTAAGAAGCAAAAAGAAAATTGTCTTCCAAAACTGACATCTCCTTGATGAGTTTCCATCCCTTATTTCTTGTACTACCTTCTCATGCTTTGGAAAATAGGTTGACCCCTCTTCTTTGGGGCAGTTCCACAAATATTGGAACGTTGCTATCATGTCACCCTTAGTCCTTCTGCTCTCTTTTCTCCAATTCCTGAAACTGTTATTTGTATGTTTTAGTCTGCAGGCCTTTAATCATCTTAGTTGCTCTTCTTCACACTTTTTCCAAAGTAGTTTCAAATTCTTATCTGTCTCCCTATTGTCTGTGGCAGACTGGCAACTGGTGAGGCATATCTGGTGCGGAAGGACGGCAGTCCTGACGCGTTTCACTTCTCAGCAAAGAAGCTTCTTCAGTTGGGAAGAATTTCGATCAGAACTGAAGAAGCTTCTTGAATGAAGAGCGAAACATCTTCAAGGGAAAACAAAGTTCAGTGGCCTTTTGAAAAAACACCTTTGGGGTACTATTAAAAGGACACAACTAAAATCATAATGAGGAAAGGGGCCCCATCTGGACCTTGAAGTTCCCCAGTAACTCCAGGGAAACTCTTCAGTTGACACAAGGGGGTGACCCTGATCCAGGAACTTCTCCTCTGCCCAAAAATGCCTGTCCAAAGGGGTCCCACCTTGGATGGAGGAGTTGCCAATGTTGGCCTCCAGGAGGCTTCAGCACTGCCACCAGCTGTGCACTGTGGCTGCTGCTCCTGCCCCACTGCTCTGGGCAGAGAGCCTTCCTCAGCCACCCCAGAAATCGGACCAGCATCAGTGGATGGAATGTGCCCACATCCTGCAACCCCTTGGAGAGTCATCGGTCAGTCTCGGCCTCCCCCCGACGGTTCCTCTCTCTTGCAGAGCACCAGAAGTGTCAACCACACCTGGAAGCCAAGCATGGCCCTGGCCGAGGACGCCCTTGAGATTCCAGCCCTGGACCGCCCCTTCCAGCTGGGGATGCTTTACGACTGCCGCAAGGATATGCTCATCCCAGGTAGGAGCCGGAGGGGAGGCTGAGAGGTGGCAGGAAACCTGGGAGGGAGGGAGACGGACACTGCCATCAATGCGCAGGGTTAGTCCAAGGCCACTTGAGAGCTGGCATCCTGGACACACGGCCTGCTAAAACCAGGTAGCTGAGTAGGGTCCTCTGCCTGGGAATGTGTATCCAGCGCTTGGCCTACCATGCAGCAGGACTGGCCCTGGGTACCAAACATGGGGTGGACTCTCTGAAATGCTTTGGGAAATGACGAAACCTCTCTACTCAGTCAAAAGCCTTTGGGGGGTTTGCGGTATTTTGCAAAACAGGCAACAGATTGCGGGACAGAACAAATTATTATTATTATTATTATTTATTAGATTTTTATACCGTTCTTCTCCCGAAGGACTCAGGGCGGTTTACAGCCAGAATAAGAACACAAGCAATATACAATTAAAACAAAATTAAAAAACTTATTATATAATTGGCCGAAAATTTAAAAACATTTAAAATCTTAAAAACCCATTAAAATTTGTCTAGAAATTTAAAATTTAAAAAATTAAAATTTAAAATTTAAGCCAGTCCATGCGAGTAAATAAATACGTTTTCAACTCGCGGCGAAAGGTCCGGAGATCAGGTACTTGGCGCAAGCTAGGGGGAAGTTCGTTCCAGAGGGTAGGAGCCCCCACAGAGAAGGAACTTCCCCTGGGGACCGCCAGCTGGCACTGCCTGGCGGACGGCACCCTGAGAAGTCCCTCTCTGTGTGAGCGTACGGGTCAGTGGGAGGCATGGGGTAACAGTAGGCGGTCCCGTAAATACCCAGGCCCCAAGCCATGGAGCGCTTTAAAGTTAGTGACCAAAACCTTAAAGTGCACCTGAAAGACCACAGGCAGCCAGTGCAGCCTGCGCAGGAGTGGTGTTACATGAGAGCCGCGTGTGGCTCCCTCTATCACCCGCGCAGCTGCATTCTGGATTAACTGAAGCCTCCTAGTGCACTTCAAGGGGAACCCCATGTAGAGAGCATTGCAATAATCCAAGCGAGAGGTAACAAGAGCATGAGTGACCGTGCATAAGGCATCCCAGTCAAGGAAGGGGCGCAACTGGCGCACCAGGCGAACCTGGTGGAAAACTCTCCTGGAGACGGCCATCAAATGATCTTCAAACGACAGCTGTCCATCCAGGAGAACACCCGAGTTGCGCACCCTTTCCATTGGGGCCAATGACTCACCCCCAACAGTCAGCTGCGACTGCAGCTGACTGTATCGGGGTGCCGGCATCCACAGCCACTCCATCTTGGAGGGATTGAGCTTGAGCCTGTTTCTCCCCATCCAGACCAGTACGGCTTCCAAACACCGGGACAGCACTTCAACAACTTCGTTGGGGTGGCCCGGAGTGGAAAAGTACAGCTGCGTGTCATCAGTTGGCATCTCACCCCAAAGCCACTGATGATCTCACCCAGCGGCTTCATATAGATGTTGAACAGGAGAGGCGAGAGAATCGACCCCTGCGGCACCCCACAAGTAAGGCGCCTCGCGGTCGACCTCTGCCCCCCTGTCAACACCGTCTGCGACCGGTCAGAGAGATAGGAGGAGAACCACTGGTAAATGGTGCCTCCCACTCCCAACCCCTCCAACCGGTGCAGCAAGATACCATGGTCGATGGTATCAAAAGCCGCTGAGAGATCTAATAGGACCAGGGCAGAGGAACAACCCCGTCTCTGGCCCTCCAGAGATCACCCACCAACGCGACCAAAGCTGTCTCCGTACTATATCCGGGTCGGAAGCCTGACTGGAACTGGTCTAGATAGACGGCTTCATCCAGGTATTGGGGTAGCTGTCGTGCCATAACACTCTCTACAACCTTCGCAACAAAGCGAAGGTTGGAGACCGGACGATAATTACCCAAAATAGCTGAGTCCAGGGAAGCCTTCTTGAGGAGGGGTCTCACTACCGCCTCTTTCAAGGTGGCAGGGAAAACCCCCTACAGCAAGGAAGCATTAATAATCCCCTGGAGCCAGCCTCGTGTCACCTCCTGTGTGGCCAGCACCAACCAGGAAGGGCACGGGTCCAGTAAACATGTAGTGGCGTGAAGCCTCCCCAACAACCTGTCCACGTCCTCGAGAGCCACAGGGTCAAACTCATCCCAAACAATCTCGACAAGACGCGACTCCGCCCTCTCACTTGGATCATCCCAATTCCGGTCCAAGTCATCCTGGAGCTGAACGATTTTATCGTATAGATAACCACTAAACTCCTCGGCACGTCCCTGCAAAGGGTCATCCCGCACCTCCTGATGAAGGAGAGAGCGGGTCATCCGAAACAGGACAGCTGGGCGGTTATCTGCCGATGCAATGAGGGTGAAAGCGTAAGAACGCTTCGCCTCCCTCAGTGTCACTAGGTAGGCCTTAGAATAAGACCTAACTAGTGTCCGGTCAGCTTCGGAATGACTGGACCTCCAGGTACTCTCTAGGCGTCTTCTCTGGTGTTTCATCTCCCTCAGCCCCTTGGAGAACCAAGGGGCCGACTGAGATCTGCGCCAGGTCAGAGGCCGCAAAGGCACGACACAGTCCAAAGCCCCAGCCACGGCCTGTTCCCAGGCCATAACTAGTTCTTCAGCCGTGCCATGGGCCAGATCCTCAGGGAACGGCCCAATCTCCGTCAGGAACCTCTCAGGGTCCATCAGGCGCCTGGGACGGAACCAACGCATTGGTTCCATCTCCCTGCGGTGGTGGGTGGCGGTCCGAACGTCCAGGCGAAGGAGAAAATGATCTGACCATGACACAGGTTCTGTTACTAAATCATCTAATACCAGATCATTTAACCACTGTCCAGAGATATAAATTAGATCCAGTGTGCCTCCTCCAGTGTGCGTAGGGCCATCAATTACTTGAATCAGGTCCAAGGCCGGGATAGCTCAGGCTGTAAAGAAGCCTGTTATTAGAACACAGCAGCCTGCAATTACTGCAGGTTCAAACCCGGCCCAAGGTTGACTCAGCCTTCCATCCTTTATAAGGTAGGTAAAATGAGGACCCAGATTGTTGGGGGGGCAATAAGTTGACTTTGTAAAAATATACAAATAGAATGAGACTATTGCCTTATACACTGTAAGCCACCCTGAATCTTCGGAGAAGGGCGGGGTATAAATGTAAAACAAAACAAAACAAAAAAGGCCGTCATGGAAGCCTGGAACTCCCGGGCCGCCATCGATGACAAGCCGGTCGATGGCAAGTTGAAATCCCCCATGACTATAAGTCTGGGGGTCTCAACCGCCACCCCGGCAAGCACCTCCAACAACTCGGGTAGGGCTGTAGTCACGCAGCAAGGAGCCAGGTACGTGATCAACAAGCCCAACTGATTCCTATGGCCCCACCTCACAAAGAGGGATTCACAACCGGCTATCTGAGGAACAGTGGCCTCCCTCGGCTCTAGGCCTTCCCTAATAACAACCGCCACCCCTCCACCCCTACCTTGGGTTCTCGGTTGATGAAATGCTTGGAAACCCGGAGGGCAAAACTCGACAAGGAGGACACCCCCCTCCGAGCCCAACCAGGTCTCCGTAATGCCCATAAGGTCCGTGGACTCCCCCTGAATAAGGTCGCAAATCAGGGGGGCTTTATTGACCACAGACCGACCATTACATAACATCAACCGAAGACCCAAGCTCTGAGGATCATGGCCGCCCGGGGAATGGGTAAAGACTGAAGGGCCAGAGCACGTGATCGCTTTTAAACCCAAAAATCGATACGGCCCCCCGCTTCCGCCATATGAGGTTATCCTCTGGGAGAAATGATGTCCCCTTGTCCGAGCTTTCTGAGGCTTCTCTATCCAGCTGCAAGTCTGTCATTTGCACCTCTATAACTTCTGGTTTGATTCTGCAACCCAGCAAGACAGTCACAGACTTCAGAGGATAATTAGAACTGCAGAAAAAACAATGGGCTGTGAAAATATTTACAGACACATCGCATCCTGGACATAAACTGTTTCAACTCCTACTCTCAAAACGACACTATAGAGCACTGCACACCAGAACAACTAGATACAAGAACAGTTTCTTTCCAAACGCCATCACTCTGCTAAACAAATCATTCCCTCAACACTCTCAAACTATTCACTAAGTCTGCACTACTATTAATCTTCTCATTACCTATCTCCTCCCACTTACGACTGTATGACTGTAACCTTGTTGCTGGTATCCTTATGATTTATATTGATATTGATTGTTTCCTGATTGCTTATTTGTACCCTATGACTATCATTAAGTGTTGTACCTTATGATTCTTGATGAATGTATCTTTTCTTTTCTGTACACTGAGAGCTTTTGCACCAAGACAAATTCCTTGTGTTTTCCAATCACACTTGGCCAATAAAATATTCTGTTCTGTTCTATTCTATTCTTCACATTTATCTTCATGCCCAGAATACCCCAGCCAGCTTTGCTTTGCTGGCTGAGGAACTCTGGGAGTTGAAGTCCACAAGTCTTAAAAGAGCCAAATTTGCAGACCCCTGGACTAGACAATCAGTTCCTGCAACCTTTCCTCTTTCGTTGTAGCTGCCAGTCCCCTCCCTAATCATCTTTGTTGCTCTTCCCTGCACCCTTATTAGGCTCAACATCTTTTTTATATTGTGATACAAAATGTACAAAACCCCCAAGATGGAGTTTGACCCAATCTGGAATTTTTAAAGAAGTTCATGAATAAACTGTTTGAACATGCTTGGACGGTTGCAAAGAAACTCCAGGGGTAGGACCTACATTTTAATCTGACTTTCCTTGCCTGTTTTGGAAAGAATAATAATATAGAATAGAATAGAATAGAATAGAATAGAATAGAATAGAATAGAATAGAATAGAATAGAATAGAATAAGGGGCGTGCATAAGAGCACAAAAGTGCCTACTGTTCCTGTCCTATTGTTTTATTTATCCAATTAATATAGTTATTTATTTAATTATATATATATATATATATATATATATATATATATATATATATATATATATATATATATATATATATATATATATATATATATATATTATATATATATATATTTGTTTTCTGATTCATTTAAAATAAAACCCATTAAAAACCCATAAACTTTAGTCCAGCGCAGATGAATAAGTGAGTTTAAGCTCGAGAAGCAGGTTTGACGAAGTCCTGGAGACTTCGCACCTCAATAGCCTACACCCCAAAATACAGTTCACCATGGAAACAGAAGTTAACAACCAACTTCCCTTCC